>NC_044322.1:201811431-202445931 GCF_007399415.2 Gopherus evgoodei | reverse complement strand
TTCCACGATAAACAATATTAATTGTCTATAGAACTTTCCTGTAAACAGTAGCATGTGATCGTGCTCAGTATGTGGTAGCTTTCCATTCTTAACAAATTACTGATAGTAAAAGTGTTGTGTTACAATTAATTCTTAGAGCACTTACTTTTACAGGGTGATTCTCCTAATGGTTCAAGTGATGGAAAAGGAGTCAAGTCCTTGGTAAATAAAATGACTGTTGCTTTGAAGACTAAATCTGTGAATGTGAAAGAAAAAGTTATTAGTTTTATTGAAAATACATCAACTCCTGTGGACAGGTGGGTTATTTATATGTGATTGTGATTGTCAGTGATGAATGCCTCCCCATTTCAACTGGATGTTTTTGCAAGTATGAAGATTAGACTAAATAATAAGCATCAAGAGATGATAGCTTTCAGTTTATCACCCTTTGAGTGTGTTTTGTCTTCTCTCCCCCCCCCCCCACCCCCCTTTTTTTTGGAATTTCCTTCACCAGCATTTGCAATATATCATTGTCTTAAAACTTGACTAGGTTGCTTGCTCATAATTCCAAGGCCAGTATCTGCACCCTCATCTCTGGATGATATTTCAGCAAACTGCCACTATATTACTAGACAGGTTTCTTTGTTGTAAACTTATTAAAGGCATTTAGAATGGGTTTTTCAAAGGTGTTTGTTAGACTCCCATTGACTTCAGTATGAGCAGAGTTAAATCAACACTGAATACTCTTGAAAATCCCACCCTAAATCTCTATCTTAAAGAGTTTTGCTCATTTCACATGCATTTGCTTAAAGGGGAGGAGCTGAAACAAAGAGAAATATAAAAAGTGCTTGTCCTGACTTCGTGGCTTGAACTCAGAACTGAGATCCATGAACTCCTGGATTCTAAGCACAGTTCTGACATAGACTTCCCCTTTCAGCTAGAGACATTTTAAGAGTCTTGTTTTCCCAACAATAAAACAGAACCTGTTGTGAAATCAATATTCCTGTGACAGTTTTAGTTTTAAAGTAGAAGATCTGTTTTGTAAATATTTATTGTAACTAAGTCTAAATTTGGTAGCCTATTTTACAACTCTTCTTAAAAATTACTAGAAGTCTTAATAGTTGCAAGGTTGTGAAAGATGGATGCTACTGAGTACCCTTTACAGCACTGAGATATATTTACTTGTTAGTGGGGCTCAGGATGGCTGTTATAGTGAACAATGGTTCTCAAATCCTTACCTATTTAATTTTTAGTTCAACTAAAAGGGTTGTTTACAGCTTGGTTTCTCTGTTGCAATGATGCAATTACCACTTACTTCTGCCCTAAACTATGCTGTATCTTGTAATAAAAATACCCTTTTGTTTCTGTTGCACCAAGCATTCAAATAAGGTTCATATGTAAATCACATCTAATGTAGAAATGCCTCTTCAAAAGAATTTCTTCTAAGCTTCCTGTGGTCCCTGGCTAGGTCTGCTGAAATATTGTTGGGTTTGAGGATATATAGGGGAAAATTGCTGATACAGAGCACTCATTTTTTTATACTAGGTTTTTTATTTTTTGTAATTATTTTGTTCTGTCCTCTGCCCCAATTTGCTATAGAATGTCTTTCAATCTTCCCTGGCCAGACAGAACAAGCATGGAGCGGTAAGCCAAAGAGTTGACCAATCTGACTAAAAACACTTTTTTGTCCTTTTTGGCATGACTTCACAATGTAAGCATTGGTCACACTGACATCTCTGAAATTCTATATATCAACTTTAAAAAGCTATGCTTCGCATCAAAGTGTTAACTTTTTCAAGTGCTATTCTGCAGGTAGGGGAAGAAACGGGCGATATTTGCAGTGCTTGCTTATTCTCTTGGCTTTTATTCAGTCTTTAAGTTTCCTTCCTTTTTATTTTAAACCTTTTTTTTTTTAAGATCAAGTCACTTCAGTTTTTATTAATTATTTGTTGTAGGGAAAAGTGGCAGAAGCCTTTATTTAGCAGGCTTCAATTTTGAGTTTCAGAAGGAGAGACTTCAACTTCAAAGGAGGCCTATTACAAGCTGTTCAAAAAGTGTCTTTAGAGCTCAGGATGGTCTAAGACTGTTTAAAGTTCTCTTGGAATTTTGTGAGCAAATTTAAAAGTACTGCATGGTGGGTGAGGTAATATCTTATTGCACCAACTTCTGTTGGTCAGCGAGACGAGCTTTTGAGCTTTCACAGAACTTCAGGTTAGCTGGAAATCTTATCTCTCTCACCAACAGAAATTGGTCCAATAAAAAATATTACCTCACCCCACCTTCTCTCTCTAATGTCTGGGGACTGACATGTCTACAACAATACTGCATACTCCAAGCACATTCTTAGCATGTGGTGATGGAATATGCTAATCAGAATGGAGATGCTCACTCTGGGGGGACCAGCAAACAGAGCCAGAAAAACGGGCATACCTCTCAACTGTCCCTTGTTTCATTCCTAGAGTTAACTGTGTTCCACACAAATTTAATATCCTTTCACTTTTAATGTTTAAATTATTTACATCAGAAATAATCATGAAACTGCGGTTATAAAAAGTTACTTATGTGAAACGAAGGAATCCACAGTATTTCCTGCCCAAAAAATACTTTGGTCTCCCTAATTTTTGGGTCTTTGTCACACAGTGCATCCCATATTTGAGTCTTGGCAGGTTGTGCTGTATGGAAGTGGGTGCTGAAAAAGTCATAGATTTAAAAAAAAAAATCAGTTCTGTTTTTCAGGATTTTCGATTACTTTTTTCTAATAGATTTGCCCATTCTTTGAGAATGCAGGAACATCATGCTGGCTATGCTAGGTCATCCAACGTTACTAGAGAAGGGAGATAGTATAGGGTGAGCAAAAATAATAGTTAATGTTAAGGTTGCCCTTGTAGTCCTTGGAAAGAAACAGAAATGTCCCAGTAAAACTGAGACATATGGTTATTTCAGGATTTATAAAGCTACTTTAAAAAAAAAAAAATAAAAACCCCTTAGGAAACATTAACATTAAACTATAAAATTGTTTCTTTGGAGCTTTTTAATGTTGTACTTAAGGTGATTTATATCTGACAGACCATCTTACCTTTTGTTTGTTATGAAGAAATATAGCTGCATTGAGTTTGCACATGTCCCTTAAAGGAATACTACTCCCCTACAGTCGAATCATCTTTTTTTCCACTGGAAAGTTGTACAGACAATATTAACTAGTTAGAACCCAGGATAAATTAATGTACTAAGACTAAGCTTTTCTTAAAATTCCAGCTGGTAAAGTGGAAAGAAACCTTTTTGTCTCATTGATTCAGTCGTGACAATTGTATCTTTACTAGCAAAAACAGTCTGATTTTGCAAGTTACCAACTGAATGGAATTAGATTAAATGAGATACCTGTACCACAAACTGGTCTCATTTGGCACTGTTTAACAGTAATTCCTGTAGAATTCTCCATTTCTAGTTTAATAAGGTGCAAAATTTTATATAGTAGGCCTTTCTTTTTTGCTTTGGCTAATCTTACTCTGTTAATGCAAATATGGCCTCTTTTAAACCCTAGCTGTGAATTTCAATTAACACTATAAATATATAATCTTATTAAACATAGCCTCCTCTTACCAAATCAGTAATCTATACTATTCTTCCTCATTCTTGTTTCTTAAAATTCTATATGCACAAAAGTCTAGCTAAATAATAAAATAGAATCACTGCCCTCTTGGATTGTCAGTGTCATTGATGCTTATTGTCTTAAGTCACTAATGAGCACATTTTTATATTGCTTTTTTTGTATAGCATATTTGTTTTTTCTCAATTAACAATTCGTTTTTCCATGTTCTTTCTCATTCGGTAACTTCTAATCAAATAGTCCTAGAAGATGTAGCAACTTGTTAGACTTTCACAGATAGATAAATATCGTCTTTCTTCAAGATAGTCCTAAAGGCCAGGGCCGACTCCAGGCCCCAGCATGCCAAGCGCATGCTTGGGGCAGCATGCCACAGGGGGCGCTCTGCTGGTTGCCGTGAGGGCGGCAAGTGGCTCCGGTGGACCTCCTGCAGGCGTGCCTGCGGAGGGTCTGCTGGTCCCGCGGCTTCGGTGGAGCATCCACAGGCACGCCTGCAGGAGGTCCACCGGAGCCGCGGGACCAGCAGACCGTCCGCAGAGACGCCTGCAGGAGGTCCACCGGAGCCACGGGACCGGCGAGCAGCAGAGTGTTCCCACAAGGTGCTGCCGTGCTTGAGGCGGCGAAATGGCTAGAGCCGGCCCTGCTAAAGGCACAGGTACCGTCTTGGACCCAGTTCAATAGATGTGCATAAATTAGTGTGCCTCAATATATTGGCTCAAAACAGGAACAGAGCTTTATAGATGAAGCAGATTTGTTTCCTTTTTGTGTCTACGCAGTGTTATCCTTTTGGGAAAATCTCTCCCAGAGTGACCCTGTTGCCAGTCCAGCGAACTGTCAAATGTACTTATTTATATTCTCCATCTTTTCCCTCCACCCCAATTTACAGTCCTTTCAGAGCCACACATAATGTTATAATGTAATTCAGACAAACACTAGAGTGCTCTGCTGGGTATTTCAAAGCACCTCCTTAAATGTTTTGGAATTTTAGTATGTATTTGCTGTTCGAGAGAATGGTTAGAAGTTGTAAGAAAGATGCAGGACTACCTGGTTTTCAGTTACAGTGCTTAAAAGTGTTCAATCTGGCAAATAACCCCATGATCTGCTTTTACTAATCTGGTGCTTTCTGGGCCACTCCCAGCTTTCTTGTAGTAGACTTTGAGCCTGTGGATTCCTCTCTGATTGCACAGATATGGTCACATTTCGCTATTGCATGCTGCTATCGGAAATGTTGTACCATTAGCTCTGAAAATATTTTTCCCCCTCCCGCCCTCTTCCCATGCCAACAGACATGTTAGCAGCAGTGACCGATTGGGAAAACCCTACCGTGGTGTAAAACCGGTATTCAGCATTGGAGACGAAGAAGAATATGATACTGGTACAGTAGGAAACTCTCTATTCTTATTTGAAGTCCCCTTAATTTAGACACATGCCATGACCTCTTTTCTATTTGACTGTCACAGGGTACCATTGTTGTCTATCATGAACTACAAATTAAATATTTTCTATTTACAAAAATATTTTAAAATAATTATTCTTACTATTGATCAGATTAGAGGGGCTTAATGATCAAGCAGGAACAGGGCCCTATTGTGCTGGGCATTGTACAAACACAGAATAGTAGACAATCTCTACCCTGAAGAGTGGTTTCCCCCATCCCCCTTTAACTGCCAACTCTGCAAATTCACCTAGGGGATCTGACAGTCAAACTGCATTCTCTTTTTCACTCATTGTTCTAAAGGTCTTGCAAGCCAACATCTGTCATCACTTACACCCATGCAACACTGTTAACCTCCACTGAGGTTAAACACTTTGGCCTGCAGTACCTTGTATTACTGGTGATAATGAGCAAGAAGAAAAAAATCCAATTTGATTGTCAGATCCTAGGTTGTCTATTTGGCTGGCAGTTAGGCTGTGTGTATACTGCTCTGCAGTTTGGACAAGGAGGGTGTGAATAGCAGTGCACACCGGAGTGCTGTGCTGTAACTCCTCTGCGTGGACACTGCAGTCACAAACTAAAAGGTTTATAGTTCACATTAATGGATATTCAACAGAACTACATGTTCCTTAGATGCATACCGACTGTATCACTGATTGATTATCATTGAGTGCTGTAATCACATACCTGCCACCAGGACGGGCACAAGCTTTTCCACTGTCAGTTCAGTAAATTCTGTCAGTGTGTTCTTGTCCCCCAGAAAAACCTCTTTCCACACTTAACTTTCACAAGTTGTTTGCAAATATTTCTGCCATTTCCATTTGAGGATGCGATGTTACCGACTAGAGTGTATACAATGGATATGATCAGGTAATTTAGGTCCACAATAAGGCTTTGTCTATAGTACTTATATATATTTTTAATAAAAAGTAACAATTAGCTTTTTGGATTTTTTAAAATTTAACATTCTTTTTTTAAAACAAATACTGCAGTATGAGCAAAACCAACATTGCACAAATATATTGTGCTAGTGCAGAAGAACAAGAAAAGTGAAACTATTTTCAGTGCAGTTACACTGGATTTACAACGGTGTAATTGAGAGCAGAATTTGTCCCATGGCTTCTAACTTCAATGCCCCTTCTTAAAATACTGCCTTTTTAGATGTGGATGTGCATAGCTACAACTCAGAATGTTTATTTCAAAGCAATTTAAACTAGGGCGTGCAAAAATAGCTTTGAAAAGGGAGTAATTAAAAAAATGGAGGTGAGAACTCAAATGTGGATGCAAGATGGTTGGATTTAGTAGATAATGGGTTCCTGACACTTTTGTGGTTTACATCAAATGTATTGTTTGGAATTCTTCAGTGTTCTAATTGGGATATGAAACTTAATTATTTTTATTTTTAATAAGCAGTAACGTAAACATTAAAGAGTTGACAGATGTTCTGTCTGTGTAAAAGTTATTTTTTCCTCTTCTATATAGATGAAATTGATAGTTCCTCGATGTCAGATGATGATCGAAAAGAGGTAGTCAACATTCACACATGGATAAATAAACCAGATGTGAAGCATCATTTCCCCTGTAATGAAGTGAAAGAAAATGGACACATGTTTCCTAGGTACTAAAGAATTGTTTGTTCTTGAGTATGAAAAGCTATATGAAAAAGCTAGTGGTGGTGTTATATTGTGTCTGGATAATGTCTATAATGAACAATAAGCGTCTGAGCCACTAAGTAACTAAGAGCTGTAGTATTTATTATTTGTATTGTCACAGTGCCTAGGAGCCCTTGTCATTGTGCTAGGTGCTGTACAAATATGCTCCTTGACTATTTCTACAGCATGTGTACAGAATTTTACTGCTAAAAGAATAGTACTAACTCCTTGGCAAAACAAGTTGTTTCAGAAACTACTCTCAATAAGTTTGGGTTTATTTTCAGCATCAGGGCCCCAAATGTCCAAAGTGTGGCTCCACTCTTTCCTTGTCAATATCTGCGCAAGAATGTATTGCAGAGGTACTTCTACCTCTAAATCAGGACACAATTTCAGTGACCTTTTTATCTGATCGGTAGGAGGTACTGGAGCATGATGCATAGTGCATCTTCCCGTAGTTGACCCGAAGCGTGTGACTGTAGAGACCTAACAAACTTGGGCTGTAGTGTAAAGCATGGTGTCCTTTGCTCAAAACACTAAGTTGCTTAAAGTTGTGTTTTGCTCTTATTTAGAGAGACAGAAAACTATTTTATATTTTTATTAAAAAGAATCTGGTGGAAGATAAAACTTTAGAATTTGACCAGAGACTGCAATCAGTGTTTCACTGTTGCATTTTATCATAGTTCCAAAGAACTAAACATTTACATCACTGGAAAAGCTCATCCAGGAAAAAAAAAAAAACACGCTTTTCTAAAAATTTTACCTAGGATGATAAAGCCCAAAAGCTGCAAATACTTGTGCATGTACGTAGGATGCTGGATCAGGACCTTTGGGTTGGCTCCCTGTGAGATATACATGTTAGCTATTAGTTCCTGTGCAGTGTCAGTGTTCTTGACAAGCTATATGGTTTTGCTATGTGCTATTAAACAGCTGCCGTGTTTGACTTTGGAAGTGCTTGCATTTCAGTTCTGAGAGAAGTTTGTAAAGTGTTTAGGAGTTCTGAATTAAATATGCTACATAAATATAAAACTGTTGGAATTTAAAACTGTGTGTTAGCTAGCTCAGAGTGAGAGTTATCTTTAATATTGAACTTTCTATATATTTGACCCTTACTTCATTTGTTGCTAAATTTTCTTTTTTTAAAGTCATCTCTTAGTAACTGCAACACACATGTACTGTTTGAGGGAGATTCCATCACGAAGGGGATTGGCTTACATACAGTCTCGTCAGGCCCTAAACTCTGTAGTTAAAATTACATCCAAGAAGAAACACCCAGAACTAATCACTTTTAAATATGGAAACAGCAGTACTTCGGGCATAGAAATTTTGGCAGTTGAAAGGTAAGAATGTTTCTCAAATACGAACTGATCACAAAACAAAGGACCTCATCCTGCAAAGTAGTGTGAGATATTACTTCCTTTGATATCAGTTGATATCAGAGGCACTTAGCACTTCCAGAAACAGGCCCAATGCTAACACTTTGTTTTTAATAGCTGTAATGTCCTGACATGAATCAGGATACGCAGCAGATCTGCAGTGTCTCTCAAGGAATACTGAGTTTGTGGATTTTAGAGGGAAAAAAAGTACTTATTGTACCCTGATTGGTCTAATAATTTGTAAGATCATTCATGTAGAGAAATGTCTCCTCCACCCGTACCTCTGTGTAAATGCCTCTGAAATAGTTTTTAAGTTAGCTTTTTATTTTTGAGTACTCCTTTTGGTAACCATTTTACTGGAAAGTGTCCTCTTAATAATGGGTCTATGTAAGAGGTTATATTCAAGTTTCTATCCTGCTACAAGAGCCCCAAATCTATCATCTGGAAAAGCACCAGACATTCTTCATCACTAAGATGTTGATGTTGGTTTATCATTTTGAGAGAGGGCAGGGAGGGCATACATAGCCTCCAAAGCAAGAGAAGTATTTTGGGCTTTGGGCTTGCTTCTTTTTTTCACTACAATGTATAGTTTCTCTTAGATTTCTGTGCGTGTGTATGTGTGTGAAGTGCTAGTATTTAAAAGCATTAAAGTGAAGGATTTTTTTTTTGTTTTAATAAAGAAGGCTCATGATTAACAAACAGATGTTACCTGGTGATTGTAAATAATGGATTCCAGATTCTTGAAAGTCTGATTTTCCCAACCATAAAGAGTCCGATCCAAAGTCTGTTGACTTCAGTGGACTTGGGATCAGACCCAAAATAATTGTCTTCAGAATAAAATTAACCTAAGGATATCTGTAAAGTCTGTGTTCTACAAGACATTCACTTGAGAGTTATAAATATATTTAAAAAACTGGTCCCTAGGGGATTGGACAGCTGAGAATTAAGTAATATGATATAGAGCCTTTAACCTGAAGATTGCTGGTGAAAATCTGTTCTATATCAATTTTTATAGTGGACTCATCACTTAAATACAAAGCATCTTCCAATAGTGCATTAAGTAACTTGACTAACATATGTCACAGGTTAGTTGTTCTCTCATCCTCTCCCTGGGAGAGAAGCATGTACAGTGAAGCATCTTGTTTTGGAAGGGTTTTATACCCAGATCAGTAGTGTCTAAAAGTTACTATCATCTGATGCCTGTTTGGGTATCCTGTGTGAAATGCGTTTGGTGGTATTGGTCAAGTTCCCAGCAGTAAGTTGTCCATACCACAAAAAACGCCACCACACATGGCACTAATTCACTAGTTCATTGGCAGCTTCCGTACAGTGAGCAAGAACTGAATGGTAAGCATGGAAAATGAACTATTCTCTTGTCCATAAAAGTCTCTCCAGATTAGGATTGATATGCATTGATGGAGTAATGTATGGAGAAATCTTGCCCTGCTGTTGCCCATTCTGTACCTTTCTATGAATAAATCAAGGTCTCCAGGGTTCTCAACCAAATACTTTTCATCAGCATTGAATTCACATGAAGAAAATTTTCCTTTATTCCAACTATGAAGGATATTACTGTTTACCCAATAGTTTTACATTTTAAAAGGGGATTTTTCCCAAATGTTACTGAGACAAAGCTAGAGGATGAATTCAGACATCAGTTTTTATGAGTGGCATGGAAAGTTGGCACAATGTATTAATGATGGTCCTTTTTCTTTTAAAGGTATTTGATTCCAAATGCAGGTGATGCTACCAAAGCCATAAAACAACAGATCATGAAAGTTCTGGACGCGTTGGAGAACTAATAACAAAAAACTTTTAAGATAATGATTTAAAAAAAAAAAGAGGCAGCCAAGATACTGTATGTGGACACAAAATGACTGCTTTCCAACTGAATACTAACCTAAGAGAACATCTCCGTTTGCTGATGGGAATGCCTGAGTAGCAGGCTTAAAATAGGGTAAATTATTAATTTCTCAGCAGGATTTGAATTTTTTTTTGTTTAATAATTTTGTTTTTTGCAAAGGTTGTTTATTATAAAGGTCAGGTTTTTTTAAAAGCAGCTTTAATGTAGCAGTTCAGTTGTGTAGAACTATATGAAGGGAATGCAGCTCTTTCAGGTATGGAAAAATAGTTGAAGTGTCGTAAGTAAACTTGAGAATTAGAATTAAAAAATGTCTAAAGCCTAATGCCTGTAAATTTGATTTTGCCTACTGGTAGTATCAAGTATTGTTATCAATCCTTAGGTTTGAAAACAGAAGAGACAAAAGCTCAGTAATACAACTTACTCCTCTCAAAATGATTGGAACCCAATTCAATCAATCTTCAACTCCAGGGGATTGAAAAATGCAAACCATACTGTGGAGGAGGGAAAAAAAGTTATTGTTTTTTGTTTGTTTTTTTTAAAACCTAGTATACACTATCAGGTAAAATAATTTGAATGGTTAAATGACTGTTTTTAAATACTAGACTGAACTGTATACAATAAGAAAAAAATTACCAGTTTGTAATTATGCAAATTAAATGTTTCCTGGGTTGAGGCAGTGTTACTATTGTAGTACAAATGCATGAGTGCTTTTGAGCAACTGAAATTGGAATTCATGCTTCACGTGACATATTACCAGGTGAAAGTGATTTGTCTGCCTCCATCAAAAGTGAAATATCTAATAAAATATGTTATTTGGTCTGTCATTTCAAAGCCCTTCAGTTCAGCACAGATGGATTTGTACTAACTTGAAGGTGTGTTCTGCCTCAAGACTAACGCACGCAAATAAAGCAAAGTGGTCAAAGCACTGAATATCTATGATAACTATTTGGTACTTTCAAGGCCATATGGATTTTTCCTTTGAATAACATTTTAAATTCTTTAATGCCAGAGAACAGACAACTATTCTGGCAGCTTTCAGATTTGATCTGAAATAGCTTTCGCTAATCTGTAGCTTTCGGATTTGATCTAAATTTGGTTCTCAAGTTAGCAAGCCAATCCTGGAATGCATTTATGGCCATGGAGTAGTTTCTGTGCATGCTGATGCTGAAATTAACAAAAACTTTGGAATGATGATTATGGGAATCAGCTGTACTGTGTGGAAACCGCTTAGTATTTACAGTTAATAAAAAGTAAAATGGATGTATCATAAAGAAATAAATGAAACCGACCTTTATAAAAACCAGCTATTTTAAGTTATTTTAGTAGGAATCAAGCTAAGGCACCTTAATTCTGGAACAAATTCCCTTTTTTAAAATATCTGAATAAACACCAATAGAACTTGAACTATTGAAAGTATTTGCATGAAATTGCACCTGGCCCAATGCTCCTGTATTTATAGTTCTGCCCTGCAGCTGTTGTATTACAGTCCCCCCTTCCTATTCTCTGAAGAGCCTCTGACTCTGTGTCTACTTCAGCAATGAGATTTTTTTTCATAATGTTAATGTAAAGATGTTTGTGTTACTGTTTATAACTACAGTTGTAAATAAACCAGTACAATTTGAACATAACTTGTTCTAACAGAAGGCATTTAATTTTGCACTGTTTGATTTCTGTTGGCCTAACTATAGTTTTTCTAAAAGTAACATGTTTTAGTGTGTGTGTGTGGGGGGAGGGGAGGGGTGTGAAATAGATATTTAAAGTGAGAAAAGTAGTTGGCTACAGTTCACAGGCAGCTGGTATGAATTTTTTTTTTAGGTACTTATGTTTGCTTTTGAAACACTTTCATAGGTCAAATGAAATATAACAGTAGAAAATAGACAAAGCTACATTTTGTCAGTAATATATGTACAAATATATGGTTCACCTATCATTAAAATCCATTCTGTTAATTTTATTGGCTGACCGTGGTCAACACTGCAGGGATCAGAGCTTATATTTTGAACTTTGCTGTTTTATAAATGAACAAATGGTAGAATAATTCAAAAGCTGATTACAAAGCATTCCTAATTCTATCATATTTTTGTTATGAAAAATATTGACAGCATATTAATATATGACAATTTTTGCTCACTATTAGTGGGAGGAGAGAAAAAATAATTTTGCATTATATTACTGACTTGGGAAGTCAGGGTATAATTGTTTCACAAGCAGCTGAAGTATTTCTAATATCTTGAAGAATCCAGCTATTCATAGTGAAAATCACATTCTATTTTAAAATAACACTTAGCCATGCTTATCTCAAACATAGGAGGAAGGTAATATACACTGCTTAATTAGCAGCAATGTACATTCTTTTAGCTAACTAGTACAGTAACTCTGCATTAAAACTTACGTTTATCTCTGTAGGTCAAACATCACCAATATTATGGAATTCATAATTCATGCCACCAAAAGGGATGATAAAAAAACTAACCATTTCTGAGATAATTCATAGATTGCTTGCAGGCCTCTTATCCTACAGAATTATATAAGACAATCTATGAAAAAGATTTTCAGTATCTTTTTTTTTTTTTTTTTTTTTTTTTTTTGTATCTCACAAAGTAATTATCCACAATTGGAGGAGGAGACTTTGTAATTCATATTACTAGCCTGCATTTTTTTAATATAAAGTAGCTACACAGCAGTTTTTTGCTAAACAACTAATCCAATTACAGTGTAGAGTGTAATATAAATAGGAAGGATATATTAGAAGATTCAGCATGTTACCCATTTTATCTTCCCTCTCTGTCTTCCTCTTATTTCTTTTTATTATTCACTAGAAGGTTGCAGGATCCTGAATTACTGGAAAAATGTTTGTGTGTTGTCCTCAGCGTTTCTGGATGTAAAATGGAAGCTGCTACTGCCATTTTTGAGGAATTCTTTTTCATTTAACTCTCTTTGGATAATGGTCTAAGGTCTCCAGCCCAATCCTGAATGTCTACACTGCAGTTAAATAGCCTCTTATCCCAAGCCCCATGAGCCAGAGTCAACTGACATGGGCCAGCTGTGGGATTTCAGTTGTAGAGTAGACGTTGTAAGCACATGTTTCCATTTCTTAATTAATAAACCAATGCGACTAATTATATGTAAATTGAAGCATGTTCATAAGGATTTGCAGAGGGCCTTTATTGCTCATTCTTATTTCTAATATCTGTGGAGATAATACCTTCTTAATTGCATTGTCCTCTTTAGATTTAATAAGTTATTTCCTGCTCTTTCAGTTTAGCTTCTGTTATAAGCAAATACCATTCCACTACTGTAACCTGCTCCTCAACAGTATTGATTTTTACCAAATATGATTTTAAAATTTATTTTCCGAAGTACTGAGACACACATGTAACTTACCTGTTTTAGTGTAGAGATTCTATTAAATTGCATAGAGAATTTGCCCTTTAAAAATATACCTTCTGTGTACGACTAACTTGTGCTGTTGTGGAAAACAGTACCCAAAAAACAGCCTTCAAGCCTTGTGAGTTCAACTTTTAAGAGACTATTTTCAGTTTTTCTGGCATTGCAGTATTACAAAACTATAACGTCCAAAACTTACTGAATTTTTGATCTATAGATTTGACTATTTTTAGTGTTTTTCCTAGGAGTCTTCCTAACAGGTATGTTTCCCATGCCACCGAGCCTCCCAATTCTCTTTGCTAAGGCTGTCTCTCCAATATTTCTACTTCAAGTCTGAGCTGTGGCACCATCTCTGTTTCATATCAGGTTGTCAACTGTGCTGAATTATGAGGTGCTTTTGTGAGCTGAATAAATGTCATTAGGATGAAAATCAAACATCTTTTCCATTTACACCATGTCTAGGTTAGCAGGAGTTAAAGGCATATTTGTACTTTAACATACTGCACCATAAATGCCCCCTGTTCAAATGCATCTTTAGTAGGTTTGTAATTTTTAGAAAAAGTGATAAGTATGAGAGTTAAGTAATTCATTATTTATGCAAAATAACTGTAGTGCGTCTAAATATCTAAACAAGGGTGTTGCATACTTCTTAGTTGGTGTAGGCCAAGCTTATTGCACAGAACAGTGCTCCATGTGTCCCTAATAGTTTGTTCGTTAAAGAAATGGTAGGTAACAGACACCATCCTTTTAACTGTTCGCTATAATTGGAACCTTGACTGAAATTATCCAGATGGAAGAAAAACTTCCAAAAAATATTAAGAATAGGAAATGAAGGTGAAGGGGCATTAGACATGCAAAGTAGAACTCTGAGTGTGAAGGTCAACCAAAAGTAATCTAGTTGGCAGTCTGTAGAACCAGATCATTCGAAAACTATATTTAGGGGAAGTCCTCCTTTGTAAAGGAAGAATGGGATATGGTGATGTTTATGGACATCACTAGCCATCACTGTTCACGAGAACCTGGCTATATAAAACCTGATCTCCAGTGAATAAGCCTTGGGCCTTAAGCATTCCATGGTGGGTACCTGGAGCTGCAAATGTAAAGTCACAATACACAGACTATCACAGCAGAGAGCTAAGGGCCCAGATTCACAGCTACCATGTGTGAGGTGACTTTGGCCTGAGTTGTTTTCTCAGATCCTCATCTGCCTCATTGATGTATTTTAAATACGAAGAACAAGTAAATCAAGGAGTTCAATCGTTTAGGTGCACATTTGTTAAATTATATTAAAATAAACTGAAAGCCAAACTGCATTATATAAGAAAATAGTATTTAAGAGAATGGAAAGCTTAAAATATCAAAGATGGTCACGTAGACACCCTGGTGGTGGCCAGTGCTGTTTTCTCAGTTTTAGAGTGACAAGATGATAACTTCAAAATAGCGGGAACGCTGCAGGGGAGCGCCTTTTCAATTGTTATACTCACTGCGTCTGGGTCTTCGGCAGCATTTTGGCAGTGGATAATAAATCTTGCTGCCAAAGAAAGAAGTACCCACTGCCAAAATGCAGCTGAAGACCGTCAGTGACTGAAGGACCCGCCTGCCGAAGGCATGGATGTGCCACGTGAGTGTAACAATTGAAAAGGCGCTCCCCTGCCTCTCTCCGCTGCCTAAGCAGAAAAAATAAAAACAGGCCGCTGTGCCTGAAACAAAATATCAGGACAAATGGCATCCTGATCGTGCTTCGATCGGGACACAAGACAAACTGCTTAATATCGGGACAGTCCTGATTTTATCAGGACGTCTGGTCACCCTACCCCGGTTTTCCCGTGCTTGGCTCTATCATAGCAGTGCTCTGAGGGTCTGAACTAATCTCTCTCTGCCTTAGTCCCAAGTGGGCTGGGACAGTTCTCTATACTCTTGTCTGGAACGTTTCAAAGTGCTTGTTACTCTACAGTGCTTCTTCTATGGCTACTTCCCATGTGGTCGATTTCATATTTGAAGGTGGGAGTGGGCAGCAGTCCAGGCTGGTTGCAGGCTAGGGGAGTGAAGTGAGGTAGCTTCCAGGAGGTCGGCGGGTTGTGGGAGAGCATGTTGCTGTTGTCCTTGCCCTCACGAAAGGATGTGCCTGCGCTCACAGGTGTCCTGCCCTGCACCAACTCCCCATCCCTATGAGGCGCACACAGGGCCGTCCTTAGGCATAGGCAACATAGGCAGCTGCATAGGGCACCTGAAAATTTGGGGCACCACTGGGTCTTAGTGTCCACCCTCTTGTTTTCCTATCCCTGTTCTGACCCTTCCTGCAGGCTCCCACAGATGGCTACTCTAGCCTGGTGAGTCTTCCTTGGGAGGGAATCTAGTAGTTAAAAGTGAAAAAACCTCCAGCCTGCCAGACCTATTAGCACAACATTGAAACGGTTAAAGAGACATTCAAGGGGTAATAAAGCCATTTAACAGGCATTTGCCAACCCCAAGGTATATACTGACAGGTTTCAGAGTGGTAGTCCTGTTAGTCTGTATCAGCAAAAACAAGGACGAGTCCTTGTGTCACCTCAAAGACTAACAAATTATTTGGGCGTAAGCTTTTGTGGACTAGAACCCATTTCATCAGATGTCCACGAAAGCTTATGCCCAAATAAATTTTTATACTGTCAGTTTCTGACTTTACTGACAAAAACAGTTGTGCATTAATGTAATATTTACACAGAACGTGTCAGTCTACAGGACCTTAGTTTAAAATTTGCTTTAAAAATATTTCATTAGTGAGCTGGTGAAGATTATAAAATCACATTTCTAAAAAATGCTTGCATAGAGTTTTAGATGCACAATCATCTTTAGCCTTAAATGTGTGGATCTTCACACATAGTTTTGTAAATAAATCCTTCAAAAGACCTTCCTTATTTAAAATACACATTTTAATTACTATAGTTAAAAAAAAGTGCTTCCAAGTCTTCCTGTCCTTTCTGTCCATCCCTTCACCATCTCTCCCCCCACTCCCCACTGAAGAGAGCCCTTAAAGGGACAACAGTCCTTCCCTTCCAGATAGCTGGACAAAGAGTTCCCTTTCTTTACTTCTGACTATCCGACAAACTAGTTTTAAAAGAACCCTCCAGCAAAATCAGTGCCTTAGGCCACGTCTACACTACAGCATAAAATTGAAATTATTAAAACCGGTTTTATAAAACTGGTTTTATAAAATCAATTTTACGCGTCCACACTAGGGCACATTAATTCAGTGGTGTGCGTCCATGGTCCTAGGCTACCATCGATTTCCAGAGCAGTGCACTCTGGGTAGCTCAGTAAAAGAATGAGACCAATAACTTCAATTTCCGTCCACACTAACCCTAAATCGATATAGTAATATCGATTTTAGGGTTACTCCTCTCGTTGGGGAGGAGTACAGAAATCGATTTTAAGAGCCCTTAAAATTGATTTAAAGTGCCTTGTAGTGTAGACGGGTACAGTGTTAAATCAATTTAACGCTATTTAAATCGATTTAACGCTGTAGTGTGGACCAGGCCTTAGTAAGACAAAATCCTTGTTATACCTAAAATCTTTGGAAACATTTTTTTAAAGTTGGTGAAATTTCATAACCATGTCTCTTGTTATGGAGATCACACAAAGTAAATTACTGTTCCCTTTTTCTAAAAGCAATGAACATTGTTATGAACACACTAAATCTCTGATTAATTTAAAAGAATGTCTTTGTTTCAGTGAGTTAAATATGTAGTAATCTGGAATGCTGGCTTCAGATTTGAGTACATTTAAAATATAAATTCAACTTAGAAATACTGATGAAGAAAATGTAAAACAGAGAAGAGCTGCATCATTATATGTAATGTTTTATTCAGCAGGACAGCTGACTCACCCTTACTATGAAGTTTTTGCAAATAAATCTCTGACAAAGTTCAGGGCATATCAAAAAACCTGTGACTGACATTTTTTATTCTCAAATTTTAGTGCTTTTAATTAGGTACTTTCTTCATGTCCATTCTGCATGAGGGAGAGTGCATGGAAGTCTCTGCGGGGAACTGTGACTCTCCGCCACCATGAGGCAGGCTGGGCATCTCATTATCCTTTGCCGTCAAGTCCCTTCTCCCCCTCCCCCACCAGGCTGTGAGCTTGGGCTGCCATCCAGCATAGGGGCACCAGTTTAATAATATTGCCCAGGGCCCCATAAATCCTAAGGACGGCCCTAGGCGCACATAACAGGGCAGCCTCATACCCCACTTCTTCGCCCGCAACTCCTCGTTTCCAGAGCCGAGCGTGTGGCTGCGCTCAACAGAACTACAACTCCCAGCAGTCCCATGTGCGATCGCTTCCATTGCGCATGCGTCCCCCCGTGCGTCTATCAGCTGATGCCGCGTTGGCCTAGGACTGAGATGCTGCCCGCGCGAGGAGCCATGGCCAGTGAGTGACTCTGCCTCGTGCGGCCTGGGGGGCGGGCTGCGCCGCATCTGAGTGCGCGTGGGCGGGGAGAGGGGGTCTTCCAGAGCAGCTCGTATCCCGGAGGTGTCTGGGGGCTTCCAGCGTGTGCCTGTAATATCCACTGCCCTCCCCCCACGCCCCAGGGGCTGGGTTGCCTCTGGAGGGGGATGCATGTAAATCTGCCTGCTGCCCCCCAACCTCCTTCCCCCCATGGGGCTCCTGGCTGCCTGCTCCCCCTACAGCACCTCCTCCCCCAGCCTGCTGCCCCCCAACCACCTTCCCCCCATGGGGCTCCTGGCTTCCTGCTCCCGCCACAGTACCTCCCCCACAGCCTGCTGCCCCCCAACCTCCTTCCCCCCATGGGGCTCCTGGCTGCCTGCTCCCCCTACAGCACCTCCTCCCCCAGCCTGCTGCCCCCCAACCACCTTCCCCCCATGGGGCTCCTGGCTTCCTGCTCCCGCCACAGTACCTCCCCCACAGCCTGCTGCCCCCCAACCACCTTCCCCCCATGGGGCTCCTGGCTTCCTGCTCCCGCCACAGCACCTCTGCCTGCTGCCACCCAACCTCCTTTCCCTGGGGGGCTCCTGGCTTCCTGCTCCCCCACAGCACTCCCCACCCCTAGCCTACTGCCCCCAACCTAATTTCTCTCCCTTCTTCCCCCCCCCCGCGGCCATGGGGCTCCTGTTTTCCTACTCCAGCAGCTGCCCCCTCTGTCTCCAGCTTGCCATCTTTGGTACTTTTTCCTCTCCTCTCCCCTGGTAGACCACAGTCAGCTATGTGGTGAGAAGGGGAAAATGGGTCTGTGAGTCTATAGTCTACCTGAGGCTTATTGTGTTCTCTTCTTTTCACACCAAGTTCTTATACTTTACTTTCAGTTGTATGGGATGTTGGATGCTGCAAAAGGCAGGATCCCGACCTAAATCGTCTGATAATCTGATCAGGTGTGTTAGATGTTGATAATTTTAAGCCTTCAAACCATTTCACAGACTGTTAAACTAAGGTTTGTGAAATATTAAAGGCACACAGGATTAAGCAGGCTTGTGCATTCTGCTCTTAGCCACAGCGGTAGAAGGTTATTGGGCTATATATTGGTAGTTCTGAACATGATCTCAAATTTGTTTAGCTTCTGATCTTTCATAAAGCTCAAGGATGCTTTGTAGTGATGCAAAGATGAAGCAGTGTTGGCTTTTGCCATCAGCTGAGCAGTCTGCATGCCAGGAGACCTGAATCCATCTTGCAGTGTATTTTCTGTAAATGCCAGGACATACTAAAAGCAGACCTAGAAAATTAATATAATTCTCTGTCCTTCTATTAGTTTACCATCTAAAGAGCTTAGTATGTTTAAGAACATTAATTTATTAAGTCTCATAACTCTTAGTGATGTGGGTAAGCTTTATTATCCCCATTTCACAGTTTGGCATTTAAACACCATGCCAGGCTACTCAATTCTGCACTGTGCACGCATGCTCTTGCTCTCTCTGTTATTCTGTCTGAATAATTGAGATTATGTTCAGGTATAAAGTCTGTTTTTATTTCAGTGAGCACATTTTCTAAAATTGTTCTCTGAATTTTCAGAGGAAGGGAGAGTTTAGAACACCACAAGTTCTTGCCATTGTTAAACAGACTCTGAGATCGGATGCTTTCATGTCTGTTTAAAATTTCAGTGAAGTTTTATTTACTCAGTAAACCAAATATTAAAACAGTCTCCAGAGTGACTGTGGCATTGTGAGGATTTTATCATTTGCTTGACCTTTAGTACTCATGAGCTTGTCTACTAATGGGTGACTAAAGGTGGAAGAAGGTCTTTGATTGAAAGTATGTTAAATTCCAAGCAGCACAGCTGCAGCTCTGCCATGGTAGCATAGACACTTTCTGCAATGATGTGTTTTTTCTGTTGCTGTAGTAAATCCACCCCCTGAAGAACTGGTAGTGAGGTCAGTGAGTGGGTATGTCTATACTACAAGCGCTTCAGCAGCAGCACTGCCTGAGCTCTGCCACGGTAGCATAGACACTTAGTATAGCAACAAAAGAGGCTTTTCCATTTCTGTAACAAATCCCGCTCTCCAAGAGACAGCAATTAGGTCAATGGAAGAGTTCTTTGGTCAGCCTTGCTGCATCTACAGTGGTGACTTGTTTGACCTAAGATTTAGTTGGGGATTGGTCCTGCTTTGAGCAGGGGGTTGGACTAGATGACCTCCTGAGGTCCCTTCCAACCCAGATATTCTGTGATTCTAAGTAAGGCCATGTCTACACTTACAGCGGTACCGTTATAGCTGTGCTGTGGTAAGAGCACTTAAGTAGCCATGTTAGGCTGATGAGAGAGAGCTCTCCCATTGACATGACATAACACCAGCTCAACGAGAGTGTCTCCCGCCAACATAGCACTGTGCACACATGCTTATTCTTGCAAAACTTATGTCACTTATGGGAGTGTTTTTCAGCCCTGGGCGACAAAAGTTTTGCTGACATAAGCGCTTGTGTAGACATGGCCTATGTGGTACAGGGACCAGAGTGTTTTAGCTAGGTCAGCCTAAAGTTTTAGCTGTAGACCAGGCCAGTATTTATACCAGGGCTCAGATCAGCTTAACTGTGTCTTTCCGGGGTGTGAATTTTTCGCACTTCTGAGCAACGTAGCTAGGGTGACCTAAGTTTTAGGTGTAGGCCAGGCCTGACTCTTCTTGGCCCAGTCTTCTCTTCTCTGGGACCAGTTTTTGCGCGCTCTCTCTCTCTCTCACCTTTGTGAAGTGAGGTTTATCATTGCTCTTTCCTGACCCTGTACTTATCTCCCACTATGGAGAAGGTTGGGGACATTCTTCCACTATGGAGGGAGTATTTTTCTTCTCTTGGTTCAGGTCTGTTTCCTTGCAATGTTTTTGGGCATTTTTATTGTTGGTAGTCTGGACAAACATTTTTCTGAAGCCTGGGTTGTTCTGACACTCAAGCTAATGGTGGAAGGAGTTCTAAAGGAATCTAATGAACTCTGCATAACACGTGATTACAGACTGGCTTTGCAGAGTGTCTGCTGGACCAGAAAAAAGCACAGTAAAGTGTATTAGCTCACATAATACCTTGGCAGAGTCCTCTGAATCATCTATAGGAGTTCAAACAAGCACAGTACTGCTTGCTCGCTACACATTGCTTTCAACCTTGGGGTGCTGGTTGATAGCAGGATGACTATGAGTCGCCAATGTGATACGGCTGTTAAAAAAGCAAATGCGATTTTGGGATGGATCAGGCGGGGTATTTCCTGCAAGGATAAGGAGGTGTTAGTACCGTTATACAAGGCGTTGGTGAGACCCCATCTGGAATACTGTGTGCAGTTCTGGTGTCCCATGTTCAAGAAGGATGAATTCAAACTGGAACAGGTTCAGAGACGGGCTACAAGGATGATCCGAGGAATGGAAAAACTGCCTTATGAAAGGAGACTCAAAGAGCTTGGCTTGTTTAGCCTGGCCAAAAGAAGGCTGCGGGGGGATATGCTTGTTCTATATAAATATATCAGGGGGGTTAACGTTAGGGAGGGAGAGGAATTATTTAAGTTTAGTACTAATGTAAGCACGAGGACGAATGGGTATAAACTGGATATTAGGAAGTTTAGACTTGAAATTAGACGAAGGTTTCTAACCATTAGGGGAGTGAAGTTCTGGAACAGCCTTCCGAGGGAAGTAGTGGGGGCACAAGACTTTCCTGGCTTTAAGACAAAGCTTGATAAGTATATGGAGGGGATGTTATGATAGGATTGTTAATTTGGACAATTGATCTTGGATTACCACCAGATAGGTCTGCTCAGTGATCTGCGGGGAGATGTTGGATGGCATGGGAACTGAGTTACTGCAGAGAATTCCTTCTTGGGTGCTGGCTGGTGAGTCTTGCCCACATTCTCAGGGTTTAGCTGATCGCCATATTTGGGGTCGGGAAGGAATTTTCCTCCAGGGCGGATTGGCAGGGGCCCTGGAGGTTTTTCGCCTTCCCCTGCAGCGTGGGGCACGGGTCGCTTGCTGGTGGTTTCTCTGCAGCTTGAGGTCTTCAAACCAATTTTGAAGATTTCAATAACTCAATCCTGGGATAGGGGTTGTTATAAAATTGGATGGGTGGGGTTCTGTGGCCTGCCTTGTGCAGGAGGTCAGACTAGATGATCAGATTGGTCCCTTCTGACCTATGAGTCTATGAGTCTATGTAACTCCTGGATCAATCTTCTGGCTTGATAGGGGTATAACTGAATTGTAAATGTGTTATCTTTACTGTTAGATATGTTTGCATTAATTTTGCCAGAGATGAGAGGGGGAAAGAGAGCTATTAATTTTGTGTAAGACTTGGTGTTTAACCCAAAACAGTGGTTCACTATCACTGTCCTGTGGTATGCAATGCCACTTTAGCTGATGTGTTCCCAAAAGGTAATTCTTAAGCAGAGAAGGTAGGAGGTAGGTTGAGGGGGAAGAAGCAAACTCAGAAGAGACCAATGATTGTGAAATGGATAGAAAAGACAGGAAAAACACCATTAGGACTGGTGTCTGGCCACTGTTAAATTGAAATAGACAAAGCAGATGAGGTAATATCTTTTATTGGACCAACTTCTATTGGTGAGAGAGACAAGGTTTCAGACTCCACTGAGCTTTTCTTCAGGTCTGGGAAAGATACTCTGTGTGTCAGAGCTAAATACAAGGTAGGAACAGATTGTTACGCATGAGGAGTTAACACATGTTGCAAGAAACAATTGCCCATTTCATTCTGAATGATTTATTGCGATATGTGTAACTTTGCTGTACCTGAAGAAGAGCTCTGTGGAGCTTGAAAGCTTGTCTCTTTCACCAGCAGAAGTTGGTCCAATAAAAGATATTTCCTCACTCCCTTGTCTCTCTCATCCTGGGACTGACCCAGCTATAGCAACACCGCAAATACTATTAAACTGTCATTTTTGGACTCATGCAGTTAAAAGCTCCCCATTCCTTATACAGGATTTTGCTGGAGAACTTGGACAGAGTGATACAGTGTTGAGTGGGTTTCTTTCCTACAGGTCTGTCCACTTTGAATTAGCATTTTAGTTTATGGTTGTTAAACTGACAGAAGTCTTGGTGCTGTGCAGCTCCTACCTATTGGAAGAATTGGCTATCACTCACATGCATGTACTCCTCTTGGTACAGTGGTTCTCCAGAGGCAGATGCAGGATCCTCCCTGCACTTATTTGGTAGTGGTCTGTGTAGTAATTAAGTACATCAGCATAGGTGCAAATTTTATTATTTGTTCAACTTTTAAAAAGCTCTAATTTAGAAGTTTTTTAGCAAAGCTGCATTGACTAATTATTTGTCTTCTCTGTCTTTAGACTTCCGTCTAGCACTAATCCAGCTTCATGTATCTGCTGTGAAGTCAGATAATCTGAACAAAGCTTGTGGATTGATAAGAAAAGCAACAGCACAAGGAGCAAATGTTGTGGCTCTGCCTGTGAGTATTGACCAAATCTCCTCAAACTACTATGCGGCACACACCTACAAAAATCTGTTTTTCTTGGGCCAACCCTGCACCCACCTATATTGCTATGGGATGTGAAAAATCTGTCCCCTTGAGCAACGTAATTAAAGTGACCTAATCCCCAGTGTAGACAGAAGAATTTTCCCATCGTTGTAGCTGCAGCCTGTCGGGGAGATGGATTAACTTCAGCAATAGGAGAACCCCACCTGTCACTGTAGTGTCCACGCTTAAGCACTGTAGTGGTGCAGCTGCAGTGGTTTAAGTGTAAACATAGCCTTGTATTGGTCGAGTACTAATTTCTGTCTCATTTCTGGTATGCTAAGGTTCTCTGACATAATAGAGTTAAATAATAATGAGCCTTGTTAGGGGTTAATGTCACTTGTAAGAAACTTAGGGTATGGCTACACTTACAGCTGTGCAGCGCTGGGAGTTACAGCTGTCTTCCTACAGCTGTGTAGGGAAAGCGCTGCAGTGTGGCCACACTGACAGCTACCAGTGCTGCAGTGTGGCCGCATTTGCAGTGCTGTTGGGAGTGGTGCATTGTGGGCAGCTATCCCACAGAGCACCTCATCCCATTTTGGCGCCGTGGGTTGTGGGAAGGGGACGGAAGGGTGCAGGTCATTCCTCTTCCTGTCTCAACGCCTCGTGATGCATCGCTTCACATCCCAGCAGTCACTGTTTTTCCGTCCATGTTTGGCGCCATTGTGAGTCTCCCAACGCTTTCTGTGCAGCGTCATTTCTGTGGGAAATGGAGCCCGAGCTGCTGAGGACTTCGCTGATGAGTGTCGCCAGCACATCACGTTTGGCAGTTGAGCTATTCCTTCAGCTCCAAAGTGACAGTGAGGAGTCCGACGATGATATCGAGTCACCTGACGCGTAGACACTAAATTGCTTGTGACATTCACGGAAATGCTCAGCACCGTGGAACGCCTCTTTTGGGCTCGGGAAACAAGCACTGAGAGGTGGGATCACACTGTCATGGAAGTCTGGGATGACGAGCAGTGGCTGCAGAACTTTCGGATGAGAAAAGCCACTTTCATGGGGCAATGTGCTGAGGTCGCCCCCACCCTGCAGCGCAAGGACACGAGATTGAGAGCTGCCCTGCCAGTGGAGAAGCGGTTGGCTATTGCAATCTGCAAGCTGGCAACTCCAGACAGCCACCGATCGGTCGCGAACCAGTTTGGAGTGGGAAAGTCGACCGTTGGAATCGTGTTAATGCAAGTTTGCAGGGCCATTAATCGCATCCTGCTAAGAAGAATCGTGACTCTGAGTAACATGCAGGACATTCTGGATGGCTTTGCACAAATGGGTTTCCCTAACTGTGGAGGGGCGATAGATGGGACGCATATTCCTATTCTGGCACCACCCCACCTAGCATCCGAGTACATTAATCGGAAGGCATATTACTCTATGGTTCTCCAGGTGCTTGTGGATCACCGTGGGCGTTTCATCGACACTAACACAGGCTGGCCTGGAAAGGTGCATGATGCATGCATCTTTCAGAACAGTGGCCTGTTCAGGAACATGTAGGCCGGAACTTTTTTCCCAGATCAGAAGATCACAGTAGGGGACGTCGAAATGCCCATTGTGATCCTTGGAGACCCCACTTACCCGTTAATGCCATGGCTCATGAAACCGTATACAGGGGAGCTTGACAGGAGCAAGGACCAGTTCAACTACAGGCTGAGCCGGTGCTGAATGACTGTGGAGTGTGCTTTTGGCCGTTTAAAAGGGCGCTGGAGATCTCTGTATGGGAAGCTAGACTTGGGGGAAAGCAGCATCCCTGTGGTTATATCCGCATGCTGTACCCTCCATAATATTTGTAAAGGGAAGGGTGAAACATTCAGTCAGGAATGGACCTCCGAGGTTCAATGTCTGGAGGCTGAATTTGCACAGCCAGAGAGCAGAGCTACTAGAAAGGCCCAGCACAGGGCTACAAGGATTAGGGATGCCTTGAGGGAGGAATTTGAGGCTGAAGACCAACAGTAATGTTTGGTGCTTTGCACGGGAGTGAAGTGCAGTGGTTACAATGTTAGTAGGAATCTGTTTTTCCTGAAATGATTTGCAGTGCATGTTTCTTTCCTGGGCTATGGTATCTTTCACTTTCTGCAAAAATAAAGACTGTTTTCAAAGCCAAGAATTCATTTATTGAAAAGAAAATAATGTTCTTGACAGACACACAACATTTTGGGAACCTAAAAGTGCAGGGGGGTGGGATGGCGAACTGTGCAGTCACAGGTTTGAATATGTCCTGTCTGGAGTGCTGTGCAATGACTGCTGCACTTCAGGATGAAAATACTGCATGATGTTGGGGATTGAGTGCAGAGGGTAAGGGTCGTAGTTCTCAGGGCTGGTTGGTGAAGGTACAGGTGTTGGGGGCAGCTGGTGGTGATAAGAACCTGGATGCTGGGGAAGGGGGTTTGGAGCTGACATTGGGGCACAGGAGAAAGAGCTTTGAGATGGCGGGGGCCGGCACGGTAGTGCTCTGCCTGCATGACTACGAGTGACTGGATAGAGTCCGCTTGGCGTGCCAGGATGCTTATCAGCTGTTTTGTGCTTTTCTGCTTTGCCGCTGCGTTTCTCTGGCAGATCCTGCTTTCCCTTTCCCTCCAGTCCTGCAGTTTTTTATTCTCTCTGGCAGAGTGATCCATAACTGCTTTCAGCATGTCCTCTTTGCTTTTTCGCGGCTTCTTCCTGAGGTTTTGTAGCCTCTGAGCAGTGGATGATACGGGCAGTTGAGTAGTCAAGGACGCTTTTCGAAAGGCAAAAATGGCCACCGTTAACAGAGGCTGTATTGTTTATAATCTCCCCCAGACAGTTATTCCCACACAGTGAAGGAGTTTACAGTCTTCACTTTAGCATACTTTTCCCATACCAAACAGAGCGCACGTAACCCACAGGAGCCACAAAATGGTGAGTAAGGGGGACTGATTGCTTCAGGGATGTGCAGGGGTTTCTGTGCGTTGGGGAAAGCAAACTGTTTCAGGGGGCATCTACACTAAACAGTCTCCCAACATTTTCCTCAGGAGTTAATCCTGAAAGATATCTCGCTGCTGTGGGTCACCTGGGAAGAGCAGGAGGGTCTTCTACAGCAATGCGGATTCCGCCCTGGCCCCCATGCAGCTTGCCTGTGTGCAGCAATGGCCCCTCCCCCCCTTGCAGCACAGTGGCACTGACGCATTAGCCTGATTGGGACAAGGACCACAGTGGCTCTCCCTATAAACTTGCGCAAGCGCATTGCCCACGCTCTGGCTGAAACTTTTGAAGAGATTACCGAGGCTGATTACCACGATGTGATAGACCACATCAATGGGCAGTCCACATCTAGGCAGGCATGCATGCATGCAGCCCTAACCCCCTCCTCCTCTCCCGAAACATTTCCATGCTGAAAATAAAAGCCGCTTGCCGGGAACCCGCTCCTCTGCTTGTCCTTCACCAAGTACCAGCTGCTGCGACTGGCTACCTTCCTCCTGGCTTGAGAAGAGCTCCTGGCTGCATGCCTCGTGGGACTCCGAGGTGTCTCCCTCCACCCCAGTACCCTAACTCTCGGTTTCCTCTCCCTCCTCCTCCTCCACCCCTCCCCGCTCTGAGGTGTCTATTGTGGTCGTCGGATTGGCAGTGGGTCACCCCCAAGTATCGCGTCCAGCTCCTTGTAAAAATGGCAGGTCGTGGGGACAGCACCGGAGCGGCAGTTTCCCTCACGGGCTTTGCAATAGGCACTCCACAGCTCCTTCACTTTAACCCTGCACTGCAGCGCGTCCCGGTCATGGCCCCTTTCCAGCATGGCCCTTGAGATCTGCCCAAAGGTATCGTAATTCCTATGGCTGGAGTGCAGCTGGGGCTGCACAGCTTCCTCCCCCCAAACACTGATGAGGTCCAGCAACTCACCATTGCTCCATGCTGGGGCTCGTTTGGCGCGTGGAGGCATGGTCACCTGCAAAGATTCTGATTGTGCTCCACACCTGGCTGAATTTTAAAATTCCCGGGGCATTTAAAGGGCGGGTCACCTGAGGCCAGGGCAGTAGAGTGCGAACTGATGAGCAGTGTGGCTGAACAGGCATTCTGGGATACCTCCAAATACTCTGGAGGCCAATTACAGCACTTTTGGTGGCCACACTGGCGGAGCAGCGCTGCATCACCAGCGCTGCAATCGTTACTCCCCAGGCAGAGCAAGAGTACAGCCAGCGCTGTAGCCAGGGAGCTGCAGCGCTGTATGTGCCTTGCAAGTGTGGACGGTAAGTTGCAGCGCTGTAAACCCACCACCAGCGCTGCAACTCTCCAGTGTAGCCGTACCCTAAAGTGTACAACGAGAGTTGGCTGGAACTAGCAGGTCTTCTTTACATGGGGCCAGATTCTGATCTCTCTTAAACTGATTTAAATCCAGAGTGACTCCATTAACTTAGGGCTTGGCTACACTTGAGAGTTACAGCACTGGTGGTGGCTTTACAGTGCTGTAACTTACTCCCCGTCCATACTGGCAAGGCACATACAGCGCTGTATCTCCCTGGCTACAGCGCTGGTTATACTCCACATGGACGAGAGGAATAAAGAGAACAGCGCTGGTGCTGCAGCGCTGGAGTGCCAGTGTAACAGTGATCAATCTTAGTACGCTGTAACTGACCTCCGGAATTTTCCCATAATGCTTTTAACTAAAGAACTCTCTTTGTTTTGTTGTGAACTTGGGGCTCCCGGAGCGGCTTATCTGAAAAACAAACACAGCAATTGTTTGCTCGAGCAGAGGCAGGCAGGGAATGTCCACAGCTAGTGTTTGCTTGAGGAGAGAAACAGCACGGCTTGGGTGGGGATGGAGTCAGTCGGAGCAGCTGCTTATCTGGTCTGAAGGCTATTTGCATTTAAGAGTGAATGAGAGAGGGGTGGGGGAAGTGGTCGGAATTTGCAAGGCAAGGAACTGACACAGTGTCAGCTCCAAAAATCTACACTCTCTCTCTCCTCCACACTCCCTGTCACACTCCACCCCATCCCCCTCTTTTGAAAAGCACGTTACAGCCACTTGAACGCTGGGATAGCTACCCATAATGCACCACTCCCAACACTGCTGCAAATGTGGCCACTCTGCAGCGCTGGTAGCTGTCAGTGTGGCCACACTGCAGCGCTTTCCCTACACAGCTGTACTAAGACAACTTTAACTCCCAGCGCTGTACAGTTGCAAGTGTAGCCAAACCCTTAAATCAGTTTTCTATGGATGAATAATGGTGTAGTCAAGATGAGAACCTGGGCCTTATTGTCCTTTTTCTCTTCTGTTTTTCTTTTTGTCACTCTGTTACTTCTCCTGGTGCACGCTCAGAATGAAGAACTGAAACCAAATGGATTCAGATCTTTCCTGTGGCTCCTTGCTTGCAGAATTTCCTGGCCCTAACATTTGTACAAAAAATGCCTTTTAAAACATGAAAGCTGTGTTTGCTCCCAGGAAGAATATACAGTTGAAAATAGGTTTTGAGACTTGCATCTAGCTAGTGAAATTTGTTCTGATCCAGATATTTCACCTTCCTATGCTTGAACTTTTTTTTTTCTTATTGATCTAATGGCTTCTGATCTTTCTAATTTGTATCTTCTTACCTGTTCTTTTGTTCTCCTCCTAAGGTCATGTCTATATGTTCAGCACTGTATGTGTACAGCTGCGCCGCTGCAGCACGCCTGGTGAAGATGCTCGGTGCCGATGGGGGAGAGCTCTTCTGTCGGCATAAAAAAACCTGTCTCTTTGAGCGGCGGAAGCTATGTCAGTAGGAGAAGCTCTCCCGTTGACATAGCGCTGTTTGCACAAATGTTTACATCAGTGTAACTTACGTTGCTCGGGGGGGGGGGTTTATTCCCACCCCTGATCGACATAAGTTATGCCCACGTAGGCTGTAGTATGGATATAGCCTAAGTGACTGCACTTGCAGAGGTGGCTTTTCTAATGCACCTACGAGCTTTTTTTCTCTTACAAGGCCTATTTGGTAATCCTCTGCTGTGCAATGCATGAGTCAACAGTACCAAGTTCTTGGCAGAGTGGACTCTAAATCTAACTTTTTAATTATTGGGAGAGTAAGTGTTACAGGCAAACTTCCCTGCTCTGTTGTACCAAAGCAGCTGTCTCATAACAAATATGACCTTTGATTTTGCTGTGTTTGGCCTCCTACATATGTGCAAATGCCAGGACCACCGGACGAACTTCTTTAAAATGAATATGTAAGAGACCATAGCTCTCTGTGGGTTTGTCTTCCCGTACAGCGCTATAGCAGTGTAGCTGCATTGGTACAGCTGAACTGCTATAGCACTGTATGTGAAAATGCTACTATGTCGACGGGAGAGCATCTTCTAACAACATAGTTAATCCACGTCCCCGAAAGGCAGTAGCTGTGTCGATGGGAGAAGCTCTCCTGTCCACATACCACAGTCTCTGAGCGGGGGTTAGGTCAATATCACTATGGCCTGGTCTACACTACACGTTTATACCGATTTTAGCAGCGTTAAACTGATTTAACGCTGCACCCGTCCACACAACGAGGCCCTTTATATCGATATAAAGGGCTCTTTAAACCGGTTTCTATATTACTCCCCGACGAGAGGAGTAGCGCTGAAATCTGTATTACCATATCGGATTAGAGTTAGTGTGGCCACAAATTGACAGTATTGGCCTCCAGGCGGTATCCCACAGTGCACCATTGTGACCGCTCTGGAAAGCAATCTGAACTCGGATGCACTGGCCAGGTAAACAGGAAAAGCCCCACGAACATTTTAATTTCATTTCCTGTTTGCCCAGCGTGGAGCTCTGATCAGCACGGGTGCCGATGCAGTCCCAAATCCAAAAAGAGCTCCAGCATGGATTGTATGGGAGATACTGGCTCTGATCGCTATATGGGGAGACAAATCTGTTCTACCAGAGTTCCGTTACAGAAGACGAAATGCCAAAGCATTTGAAAAAAAATCTCCAGGCTATGATACAAAGTCCACAGCACAGTGCTGTATGACAAGCGTAACGGAAAGCCAAAGAATCAAATGGACACTCATGGAGGGGACTGAGGACTTCAGCTATCCCACAGTCTCCGCAGGCTCCGAAAAGCATTTGAATCTGTGGCTGAACTCCCTATTCCTGTAGAGTCAAACACATTGTCTGGGGTGGTTCAGGGTATATCTCGTCAATTTACTCCCCCTCCACCCCCCGTGAAAGAAAAGGGAAAAAAATCGTTTCTTGACTTTTTTCAGTGTCACTGTATGTCTACTGCATAGTGCTGGTAGACACGGTGCTGGGGCAATGAACAGCAGCATCCTCTCCTCTCCCTTCCTCAGTGGCAGACGGTACAGTGCAGTAGGACTGGTAGCTGTCCTTGTTGTCATCCCGTGAGTGCTCCTGGCTGGCCTCAGTAAAAATAGGAATGACTCCCAGTTATTCCCGGCAGATGGTACAGAACGGCTGGTAACCATCCTCATCATAGCAACTGGGGGCTGAACTCCATCAGCTCCCCCGCACTTTCATGTCTAAAGAAAAGATTCTGTACTGCCTGGACTATCATAGCAGCTGGAGGCTGCCTCCTCCTCATTTTATCTCACTAAAAAGTCAGTGTTTCTTATTCATGCATTCTTTATTACTTCATCACACAAATGGGGGGACCCTGCAACGGTAGCCCAGAAGGGTTGGGGGAGGAGGGAAGCAATGGGTGGGGTTGTTTCAGGGACACCCCCTAGAATGGCATGCAGCTCATCATTTCTGTGGGATCTGACACGGAACAGCTGTGCTCTCTGGTTCTCTGATACACTGGCTCTCTAGTACACTTGCCCCATATTCTAGACAGGACTGACTCTATTTTTAGATACAACATAAAGGAGGGAATGACCTGAAGAGTGAAGGTCAGCCAGGAGCACCCATGACAGCAGCAGACGGTACAGAATGACTGATAACCGTCATCTCATCGTCAATTTACAATGGCATAGTAGACGGTACTGAACGACTGGTAACCGTCTCTGCTACCTTGCAAAGGCAAATGAATGCTGCTGTGTAGCGCTGCAGTACCGCCTCTGTCAGCAGCATCCAGTGCACATACGGTGATAGTGACAAAAGGCAAAACGGGCTTCATGGTTGCCATGCTATGGCGTCTGCCAGTGCAATCCAGGGAAAAAGGGCGCGAAATGATTGCCTTTGCTTTCACGGAGGAAGGAATGCGTGATGACATTTACCCAGTATCACCCGCGACACTGTTTTTGCACCATCAGGCATTGGGATCTCAACCCAGAATTCCAATGGGTGGGGGCAACTGCGGGAACTATGGGATAGCTACGGGATAGCTACCCACAGTGCAACGCTCCAGAAATCGACGCTAGCCTCGGTACATGGATGCACACCACCGAATTATTGTGCTTTGTGTGGCTGCGTGCACTCGACTTTATACAATCTGTTTTACAAAACCAGTTTATGTAAAATCGGAATAATCCTGTTGTGTAGACGTACCCTCTGTCGCTCAAGAGTGTGGATTTTTTACACTCCTGAGCAACATAGTAATACCGATTATAGATCTGTAGTGTAGACCTGGTCTTAATTGCTCATTGGTTGTGTCTGACACCTCAAAGCACTGTACTAATGTAATTGAATTAAGCCTCACAGTACCACTGGGAAGTAGGCAAGATGTATTACTCCCTCACCATTTTTTTTTAAACAAGTGGGGAAAATGGTACACAGAGAGCTGAAGGGACTGTCTCAGGTTCACATAGTAATTCTGTGCAGAGCTGGGCAGGGAACTGATTGCTGTCTCCTAGGCTCGTGCTTGCACACACAGACCACTTTCATCAGTCCCACACCCCTTCTAGTGGACTTTAGTGCTGCATTGGGGTGTTTGCCATGGCATACAATGTTTGACTTTGAGGGGAGAGGGACACTGTTCTCATTACACATTTACTACTTGTTAACTTTTTTCCCTTTCAGTCCTGAACAGAGAAATGTCAAGGCCAAAATCAAGTAATATTTGTAAATAAATATTAAAAAATTAAATACAGCTGCAGCTGTTGCAGTTTTGTTACAGCATTGATTTATTGTTTAACTCCATAAACCTATGCCATAGTACTTGGTATAATTTTTCCCATTCTCAGTGGTATGTCGTTCCTGTTAATTCAGCTCCTCATGCTGGTGCTTTGATTCTTGTTGCCCTAGCAACGCTAGTTGGGTTGATGATATTAATATAATAGAAAAGACCTGCTATCCAAAGAGGAGTCCGCAATGAGGAAAAAAGGAGTTAGGTTGTACAACAATTAGTCCAGTGTTGACTCATGGGTTATATGGCTGGAAGTGACCACTGTGATGATCTAGTCACCCAATTTGGGAAACTCCGATCAGGAGTGGAGCATGAACAAACATTTGAATTGTTCTCCACAGTCTCAGCTTTTTTAAAAAAAAGTTAATCACTAGAGTCACAGATTGTTAAGGCCAGAAGAGACCATTATCTTCATCTAGTCTGACCACCGACATAGACATAAAACTTCACACAGTGATTCCTGCCTCAAGCTACGTAATGTGTGGATTTTCTAGGTTGGTGACTTCAGCATTCATATAAGTGACAAAATTTTAGAAGGACATTCCAGTCTTGACTTGAAGAACTCAAGTGCTGGAGAATCTAGCACAATCCTTGGGAAGCTTTGCCAGTGATTAATTTACCCTAAGTGTTAAGAATTTGTACTTGTTTCCAATTTGAATTTTTCTAATTTCAATTTCCAGTCATTGGAGGTCAAAGGAGAGCAGAAACTTGATCCAACTAACCAAAGGGTACATACCTCTCTCCCTCTGGTTGACAGTAAATCTTAGCGATGGACTAGGGATAGAAGACACAGCCTGCTGAGCAAATAATATTTAACAGATTGCTTTGGAAGGCCTAGAGGAAGGAAAAACACCTTAGAAAATAACTTGTGTTTGAAAAAGCAGTCTTTCGATCATGGGTAATGCATAGCCACAAATTCCACAATGCTGATGGAGTCTTCAACCATAACTTTTCAAACCAGCTTTTGGGGGGACCAGATAACTCAGAGTAACAGTAACAGGAGATGGATATTTCAACTCAAGGTTGCTGATTCAAATTGTTACCAGATTGATAAATAAGCAGAAATTGTTACCATCTGTTTGGCCTTTGTTAAATGAGCAGGTGGTATCTCCTCAGTTTCCAGTGCAAAATTCTTCACATTAAACGACTATCAGAGTTGGTGCCAATTATTAGTCTTCCTCTGGCCTTTCTATTAGCTTATGAGTAACCTCGTAGATTCTCTGATATTATGTTGGTGAGGGCCATTTAAGTACCTAGATAGAGAGGTTTCAAAGACCACACCTTCCAGTGGTGCTTTCAGATTTTAATTTTGTTTCTTTGTTTTCCACTTCTAGGAATGCTTTAACTCTCCCTATGGTACTAAATATTTTCGTGAATATGCAGAGAAAATCCCTGGAGAATCCACACAGAAGCTCTCAGAAGTTGCAAAAGAGTGTGGCATCTATCTCATTGGAGGTAGCTTTTTTTTGTTAGTGTTTGTCTTCTGAATTTAAATTCAGGTCTTAGTTTGAGAGCAGCACAAGCATTGTTTCCTTATTTATGTAGCTGGATCATCACTGTATGTAATTGTTGGAAATCTGTCTTCTCTTCCTGATAAAGGATCCATTCCAGAAGAGGATGCTGGGAAGTTGTATAACACGTGTACTGTTTTTGGACCTGATGGTGCTACGTTGGCTAAGCACAGAAAGGTGAGAAAAGATAGAGGCATTTTGTTATCCATGGGTTTCTCTTGATGTGGCTGTGACTGATATTTGGCTGTGTTGTGCAGAAGTGATAGCTGCTTTCTTTTTAAGTCTACATCTAGGTTTCTAATAGGAACCCAACATCCACAGACTTCAACATTGAATATGAGGAACAAAAGAGATGGTAGTTATGAGACTATCTTGTGCTATAGTTTCGCTATTATATATAATGTAGGACCTAAAAGAACTTTAAAGGAGGGATGTAATATATTTGTTTTAAAGATGAGGTAAGTGAGGGGCGGAAAGGTTAATTAGCTTGCCCAGTGTGCCATGGCAAATCAGTGTTAGAACTGGGGTTCACACTGAAGTCAGTGGCAAAATTTCCATTGATTTCAACTGAGTCAGGATTTTACCCTATGTCTCCTGCCTCTCATTCCATTGCTCTGTCTACAAACCCATGTTGTTACTATTTTTGCTGTTATTATAACAATTTGTTATAAATACATTTTTTGATTAATTTTGCTTTTTTGTGTTCATAGATGTTTGGATTTTTATGTTCTTATTCACTATTTGGTGAACAATTACAAATCAACAAATTTGATCTGCTGGGTTGTTCGCAAGCTATTTGTTTCCGCTCTCTGCTGTCTGTGGTGAGCGATGGGTTATCCAAGTCATACTTGTGTATTGTCTGCTCCCTGACTGGATGGTAGAAACTTTCTATACAGGACAATAGCAAATAATAGATCCCCTTGCTTGCACACAGACACCCCAGCTCCCGTGAGAATACACGTGTTTGTCTGAAAAACACCCAATGACCAAACACTTGTGTGAAGAATATTATTTTCTTGTGAATAGTGAATAACGAGGCACACAAACGTTGTCACACTGAACAGTAATTCAGAACATGATTGAATTAGGCACTATTCAGCTAGGTCTAGTGTTCAGCTGCTCACCTGTTTTGTAACCCAGTACAACATAACTGCTGCACTTGGGCTACCCTGTTAGATGAAGTCACTTTAAAGTTATTTTCTTATCGTCATTATTTTTTGCAGGTGTTGGGAATGTTTGTACAGTTGGATTTGTCCTGGGAGTTGAAGCTTGTACTGGGCCATTTTTTTTTTTTTTTTTAATACTTGTGTAGCATAGCACCAAGAAGCCCGCCACCCCTACTTTTGCTAGGTAGAGGCAGAGCTAATCTAAGTTTTTTGGGGCAGAATCCCCAGTCCTGCAATCACTTGTGCATGTGACTAGTCAGAATGAGTATTTGGTGAAACTTCTTGACTGTGGAAAGTTACTTGCCTGGGTAAGTTTTGCATGATTGGAGTTAACACCATGTTATCAGAAAGATAATTATCCTTCTCATTGAACTAAAGTCTCCGATTTTACTTACAACTTTAATGTCAGGGTAATTTAAGTGTCTCTTAATATGTACATATTCCTCTGGAAGGTAGCTCATCTAATCTAATCTAGTAAAAATGAGTGAGGACAGAAACTAGTAAGGATAGTTAAACAGAGGAACAAGTTGCCTAGGGAGGTGATGGAATCCCCATCTTTGAAGATTTTTAAGAATAAGTTAGACATACACTTGTCAGGGATGGCCTAGGTCAGCGGTTCTCAAACTGTGGGTCGGGACCCCAAAGTGGGTCCCGACCACCTTTGAATGAGATCACCAGGACTGGCTTAGACTTGCTGGGGTCCAGGGCTGAAGCCCGAGCCCCACTGCCCGGGGCCAAAGCCAAAGCCCTGGGTGGTGGGGCTCAGGTTGCAGGCCCTCGGCTTGGGGCTGAAGCCCTTGAGTTTCAGCTTTGGCCCCCGTTTCTGGAGCGGTGGGGCTCAGGCTTCCCTCCCCATTCCGCACCCGTGGCAATGGGGCTCCTGGGTTCGTGTAGTAATTTTTGTTGTGAGAAGGAGGTCATGGTGCAATGAAGTTTGAGAACCTCTGGCCTAAGTATAATTAATCCTGCTTCAGCATGGAGGAATAGACTGAATGGCCTGTTGATGTCCCTTTTAGCCCTGCATTTCTAGGATGAACAGAGTATTTAAAATCCTCATGCTATTTCTGACTGACTCTTTTCATGAACAAGTTAGAGAGTTCTTTATTATTCGTTACGTCTTTAGCTAGTTTTACATAGTTTCTTTTACTGCATCACACCAAAGACTTTTCATTTTATCTAGTAAGCAGTATAAAAAATGGGCATATTGATTAACTGGTGCACATTATTTAAAAGGCACAGACATTTTTTCAAATAGTTTAGGAAACTTATACACAAATCCAAGACAGGCTTTTGAGCTAAAAAATCTTGTCACAGTTCCCAAATACTAATTACATCTAAAAGAATATTTGATTGTGATTCTGATAAGGCACTGGTTTAGGATAATAAAATAGGCCAGAGCAGTGGTTCTCAACCAGGGGTACGTGTACCCCTAGAAGTACACAGAGGTCTTCCAGGGAATACTTCAACTCCTCTAGATATTTGCCTATTTTTACAACAGGCTACATAAAAAGCACTAGCAAAGTCAATACAAACTACAATTTCACACAATGACTTGTTTACACTATATGCTGAAATGTAAGTATAATATTTATATTCCAATTGATTTATTTTATAATTATATGGTAAACATGAGAAAATAAGCATTTTTCAGTAACAGAGTGCTATGACACTTTTGTAAGCAAGTAGATTTTAAGGGAGGTGAAGCATGGGGGTACACAAGAGAAATCAGAATCCTGAAAGAGGTACAGTCGTCTGGAAAGTTTAAGAGCTACTGGGCTAGAGGATCCATAAGTTTAACATAGGCTCATACACAGTAGGGAGAAATCTTTGTTAATATCATTGTGCTGAATAATTTGTAAGGAATGTCTTGGGTTATTTTTTAAACAGATTCATTTATTTGACATTAATGTTCCTGGGAAAATCCGGTTCCAGGAGTCAGAAACTCTGAGCCCAGGGGACAGTTTCTCCATCTTTGATACTCGTGAGTATAAGAGAATCAGTTACATTTCTAATGAGCTCTAATAAAATGACAGCAACCACCATCTTGACATTGTTTTTTCCACGATAGTAGTAGTATTTATGTCAAAGTGTGCTATGCATTTGACAAACGGAGGAAGTTAGTGCATTTTTCAAAAGCACCAAAGTCCTTTTATCAAGTGAAGGAGCCTATCTCATTGGGAGTCAATGGCTCCTAAATCTCCCATATGCTTCTTGAAAAGTTTACCCATAGTCAAATCTGTGATTTGAAAAGACAAAGACAGAGGGTGGTGGAAAGAGATGCAACGTCCAAACAAAATGGTCTGGGCAGCGATAGACATGTATCATGTTGGTTCCATTCATTAAGATGATGGTTGTAAGTTTGTATAACTAGGAGTCTTATACTTTAGTCGAATAAAAGGGTGAATTCTATTTTTATAGGGCCTGGTTTGGAGTGTTACACATTCCATGATCTGTATTTATAAATAGCAGTGTTATCTCGCAGGAGTGCTGTTGATTTTGTGGAGCCCTGGCTTTGGTCTTGTGGTTTGGAGTTCTGGTTCCAGAATTCCCAGTTGCCTGTTCAGATTGTGCCTAGTTTGAGTTTCCTCTCAAACTAGAATGGAAAGAATGGGGAAAGCAATTATTGAAGCAGCTTTTTTGTGAGGGTTCAGTATTCCCATAGCACATACTGGCAGTTTACAAAATTCATTTGAACAATGGAATCATTTTATTTAGGTCATTTATGTGGGCCTCCTTACACCTGAAAGTTGGCTTGGAAAAGAATGAACAAAGTGTTGAACTAAACCTGAGAAATTATATCCTATTAGGATGGTATAGTAGAGGAGATTTCAGATTTTCAGCTAACATAGGAGAATGTCCTATGTGATTTGTTTTATATCCACACCCTAGACGACTTGCTCCCTTAAGTGACGCTTGCACTTGCTATAATCCCCACCAAAATTTCCATGTCCCATGAACTGAGCTGTCTCCAAATTATCAAATATCCGTTGGGCTGTGGTCATCTCCTTCTTGCAACACTATGGTTGTGTATGGGAGAAATCTCTTAGCAACCACTATTATTTCAGTGCATGTAGTTTGTGGTTTTTCTTTCCCATCTGTGTGCTTCATTGAGAAGTTGATCAATAATTTTTGAGAAGATACCTATAAAACCAAAGACATAACATGACAAGCTTTTAGAGGATATAGCTGCTTGATAAGGCAGTTGTGACAGGGACCTCTTTCTACTCCATAAAATAACTAACAATATCCACATTTAAAAAAAGAAAATTCTCAGACTGGTGCACTTTCTTGGTAATGCTTGCTGAAATTCACTGAAGGCACAGTGGTTGCAGATAAGAAAGCACATGTCTAAAATCAGTGCTTGTTTCTTGTGGTGGAAAGTATTGTACAAGAGCTTTCTCGATTGGTGGATGGAGACTTGAGATTCCCTTCCTGCATTCAGCATGACAGTGACTTCTGCTTTGTGTCTCTTCTGTTTTGGGAACAGCATACTGTAAAGTGGGACTGGGGATCTGCTATGACATCCGATTTGCTGAGCTTGCTCAAATCTACACACAGAAAGGTGAGGATGTGTTGCTAAGTAAACTTGTGCAGACATTAATTGAGAGGTGACCCATCCATACGGAACTGCTTCAGAAAAAGGGTTTCTTGCTTTTCAATCCACGGCTGCATACATGTGGTCAGACCCCATGATTATCCACAAACTGCATAAATAGCATCAAGAATAGAGCTCATGAGCTTCTGGTCCAAAAATACAGCTATCTGCTTGGCTAGTCAAAGAAGCAGCACCTCTCATTGAGGTGCTGGTCCTACATGACTACATCAGAATATCAAAGACTGATGCATGCACCTGTTCCTGTGAGCCAGTGCACAAAAGTATTCCCTGTGGTTTACTTGGCAGAAGTGTGTATACATACCCTTTGTGGACATTCTGCATATTCTAACCAGTTACGGATACTGATGTCTTTAAGTAAATACATTCAAAGGAACTTCCTCTCCCCCCTTCCCTTAATCCCAGCCACACAGTTTTCCTCCCCGGCTCTGTGCCAGGATTGATTCCCAGGCACTGAGCAGCATTGGTTTTGAGTGTCTAAACACCAGCTGCCCTCTTTTATTGGAGGGTGGGCCAAGTTTTAGCAGCTAAGTACAAGTCAGCTTCGTGGTGATCAAAGTGTTCAGGTAGCCTGTGCTGGCTGTCTCCTAAAGCCACCACGCTCTTTGACACAACCTACCTGATTGACTGGGTGTATTCAGCAGTACAGGGATACTGCAGCTCTGAACTGCAATAACCATGCTTCCCCCATGACAACTTCTTCTGTTATCTTATAATACCGAGGCATTTCTTTTTTAACCAAGGTTGCCAGCTGCTAGTGTATCCAGGGGCTTTTAATATGACAACTGGACCAGCCCACTGGGAACTGCTGCAAAGGGGACGGTAAGAACTAAGCAACAGCCTTTCCCTCCTCCCCCTGATAGGGATTTTAGCTTGTTGAACTGACTCAGAATTTTGTTTTTAAACTATATTATTTAATAAACAACTGGGCTTTGGTGTCAGGATAGAAAGAATCATGTAACTCCCTTATATGTTATAGGCCATACACAACACCAAATAATTCCCGCCATCATTAGGAAAACTCTAATACTTCAGTCGTGATATAAACACCTTTGTGCCAATCTCTCTGATCCCAAGCTCCGAGAAAGCACTTTTCATCTGTACACCTTCGGGTGCTTTACGCAGAGAGGTAACACAGATGGGGAAGCTTGAGGCACTGAGAGGGAGAAGGGGGTTAATTCTAAGAGTTCCTCGCTGTGATTTTTCCCAAGATCAAGCTGAGTCAGTGAAAGTCAAGAACAGAACCCAGATCTCCTGAATCCCAGCACTGCTTAGTCACTTAGTTGGCATGTTGGCTCCTGTGTTACTGTCTAGATCCTGAAATGTAGGCAGTGGTTGGGAGTCAGACTGAGAGTGATTCAACCAGTCATCCCTATTGAGCAAAGGACTTAACTTGGCATTAATGGGAGCTTAAATGCTTTGGACCATTAAATCTGGTCCACTTGGCATATAGAGATTTCTCCTTTCCTGAGTCTCTGGATTTTTGCCTTGCTGACCTTCACATTATTTATGGTTTTGGCTATTTTGAATCTCCTAAAATGCAGCAAGATGGAAAATCCAGATCACCTCTTTGACATAATTTTTCCTTCCCTTCTGTTTGTTGTTTTTCTCAAATGCAACTAATCTGTGGTGTACAAAGATTTGGAAGATAATTTTTTTCTTGTCCTTCTTTGAATACAGAGCGGTTGATAACCAAGTCTATGTGGCTACTGCATCTCCTGCTAGGGACGAGAAAGCATCTTATGTTGCCTGGGCACACAGCACTGTAGTAAACCCATGGTAAATGGAGAAGAATAACTGAATTTTTCTGCTAACCAAACTTCAAGGGACACTATCACACTTCTGTCTGAAAACGTTTCTACCTACTCTTAAAAGTATCACCTAAGATTCCTTTAACTGAAAATGACATACAGTTCTCTACTCGATTTTTACAATTAACTTTATGCATCTGACAGCACCTTATGTATAGCCACTTTGTTCTTTTTGTGGGTTTTTCACATAGCAAAAAGAAACAGAAAACCTTAGATAAAATGTGGTTCTAAAGACACAGAAATTGTCTGAAGAATTCAGAGGTAAGTGTAGCAACTGGGATTACTTCACTACTTAAAAAAAAAAAAGGCTGGATTTCAAGTTGTTATAGTGTCCATCTAAGAAAATCTCCTTTCATTAGCTTAGTTCCTTAAGCTAATACCCAGCAGAATTGTGAAATAGCCATTAAAGGAGGAACATAAGAATATTTAGCTTCCTGTGGGCTTGTGCATCCCCTTTCTAACAAAGGGCAAATATTACTTGGCTGTCAGTTAAAGTTCAACAAAAAGACTAAAAAAAAAATTACTGCTTGGTAGAAATATTTAAAGCTAAAGAGAAGCAAACCTTTACTGCAATGTGGTCAGGGATGCTTGGACCAAACTAACTGGGTTTGGGTGAATGACCAATGTCCAAATAACAAATCGGTTTAAAGTTTTTCTCTGAATATAATTGGAGTTCAAGTTGACACTTTGAAAGCTTTTTACCTGGATTAAAAACTAATCCCAGTGTATTGAACTCTGCATTGTCCACTCTTTAGCTTGATATTTTTCATTTTGTTTAAAGATCAGAGATAAAGATCCAGTTAAAAAACAGTTGAGTATACACTATAGTCTTGGGATGGATAAAACAATATATTCATGCTGAGTATCTCATCACATTCCGCAAGATATCTAGTCATTTACATGACACTTACCAGAATTATCTGCATGAGAGAGAGTATTAAAAACCAAACCACCATTCAGAAAAGTCAGTGTATTATGTGGTTAATTGCAAAGCTGAATCACCTTGGGAGCTGTCTGCTAGAAACTCGTTAACTAGAGCTTTACAGGCTTTGGCATCATAATCGAAGAATAAAATTAACTTGATCTTTGAGACAGAATTAGCGGGGCATAGACCAAATAGGTCAGTGTATTCCATGAGCAGCAGTAATTTTCATCGATGAGCCTGAGTAGCTTTGGATAAATCAGGAAAAATATGTAACCAAGATCCTTTCTAGGCAATAATTACCTTTTTTCTTCCAAATAATTAACTCCATTCATGTTACTCATCAGCTAGAAAACTGCGTTCGAAGTTCTCATGTAAAGCTCAAACCTGTTTATTTGATTGTTGGTGCCTTAGCCCTTTCACTTAGCAAATAGTAATGCCGTTGCAGCGAACAACAGAGATGGTGAAAAAGAAGTGTGCAGGCTCAATAATGTTTGTTTGTTAATTCTGACTTTAAAATACACCCCTCTATGCCTGCCTGATTCCTTGAAATAACACACGAGTAGAATCTGAGATGGGAAGGACTTACTAGCTAGTCAACCCCCAGGATGGGCCGTATGCTGGAGAGTATCTGATGCTAAACTGATCCTACAGATAAACTTTGCCTGTGCCACAAAGACAATTTTTCTCCATATAAAGTACTTTTAGATTTATAGATTCAATGCTGGTTTGTCTACAGAGGATCACTTCTTAACAAGAACTATACGCCTGCGGGAGGTCTGCCGAAGCCGCGGGACCAGCGGACCCTCCGCAGGCAAGCGGCTGAAGGCATCCTGCCTGCTGTGCTTGGGGCGGCAAAATGCCTAGAGCCGCCCCTGATTGTGGAAGATTGCTTAGGGTATTGTGCCATGTCCAGGAGGCTTCTGGGAGAGAGAGATAAAAAACCTGCTGTCTGCTCTGGCACTGTAATGGTGAATGACATAGTGATGAATGCAGAAGTGCTGAGACCTACTCAGGGCAAGTGTTAATCACCAAAATGCTGATACAATTATGGAGGGGACTCTAATGAGGTGTAATCTTCATAAAGCAGTGCAATTCCAGAATGACTTCCAATGTGTGTATTATGCTTGCTGATTTTTAAACAAATCTTCTGATTCAATTTCTCAATCTTATTACTTAGATTCATTTTACACGTTTCTCTGTTAAAACCAAGTGCCCGTGGTATGCTCGAATCTGAAACTGCGTACGCTATGGGAAACGTTCTACTTTTCAGGCTCCCTAAGTCCCAAGAGAACTTGTGGGTGTGACCATGACCTTGCGCTTAGATTAAGTGTTAGATTGTATATTAGTGGGGGCAGCGACCATCTTTTTGTTCTGTGTTTGTACAACACCCAGCACAATGGGGTCTGAGTCCCCGGCAGGCTCCTAGGTGCTCCTGCAGTACAAATACTAAACAAATATCGTTTCGTTTTGCAGGGGGGAAGTCATAGCCAAAGCTGGCACTGAGGAAACCATTATCTACACAGATATAGGTAAGCTAGTAGTTTTTTGTTTCTTTGTTTTGTTCTTTCTTTCCCACCAAAAAAAGAGAAACTGGAGTCAATGAGGCTAAACCCCAGGTCCCCAAACGGTGGGGTGTGCCCCCTGGGGGGCAGTGAGGGGGCCCGGGCCAGCTGCCATGGGGGGCAGGGAGTGCCACCCTGCTCAGCTCCTGACCTCTGCTGCTGACCCTGCACCCAGGATCCCAGCCTCAGCCCTCTTACTCCTGTCTGCATCTCCCCCCCCCCCCGAGCAGTGGCCCCACAGAATGCAGGAGTGTGTGTGGACATGGGAGACATGAGGTAAAAAATCTGGGGACCATTGGGCTAAGCAGACCAAAACCCTCTATAAGCTGGGCAAGTTTTATTTTCCTGTTTTTAAAGACATTCTAGTGAAAGGTGAGAGCCTCATGGCCAGCCCTCAGCTTCAGAAACTGAAGGCTTCTAGTCATTCACAGAAACCAATATAACACGGGTAGCAGCAATGCCAGACCCTGCGGATCTGCCACACCGACCTGGAAGGCTCGCCTCTATGGGCATAGGGAGTTCAGTCTCCGTGAACTATTCAGTCCTTAGCCTCTCTGCCAACACTGCCACCTATGGTGCCTAGCCTTCTCTGTGCCTGCTCCGCAACTCGACAGGCAATACAAGCATTCCCCACTAGACCTAAGTAGGCCCTGCTATTTTTCTGCAAGTTGGGGATAGGCACCCTCAGGCCATCTGACTGTCTCCCTGGAGTGTCCAGCCCTATTCCACTGGACACTCGCAGTGTTCAGCTTTGCTACTTCCAAAGAAGCAGTGCACCCCAACTTATCAGTTACGCCTCTGCTCACCGCTCTGCTGAACACACAGCACTTGTGTTTATAGTGAAAACAAGTAAAAGTTTATTTAATGAAGTATAGTGTGGAGCACTGCGGTTCAAGTGGCAAGTTAAAAGTATTGGAAACAAATGGCTGCATAAAAAATAACACAGATTCTAGAACCTAGACTTACTTAACTGGAGACTTTCCTGTCTTTGAGAGAGCAAAGCTCACCCAAAGTCCTTCCAGCATTTTACAGCCTGGGTTGGTTGTGATCTTCCATTCGTGATAGAAATCACGCTGTCCATTTGCCGCCTCGGAGAAGGATCCAGCATGTCTGTTTGCACCCCAGACGTATCATTGCCCTTACTGGTAAATTGGATTCCCTCCCCCTTCCCCCTGACCGATTTTTGTAAATTTCCTCCCTTGAAGATTTCAGTCTCGCGATTAGCATTTGGCTCAGTATGCAAACAGGCATCCAGTGAGAGACATATGTTGCTCAATACATACTTCACCAGCAAGAGGAACAATCATCCGTTACCCACCACCTGGTTACCTGCCTTCCGAACATACTTAAGGAGTTGTGTCTATATTAAAAATTATCATCTGTCCATGCCTTTTGCAATGATTATGATGGCTACTGGCTCTGAGTGAAAACCTTAGTGAATTATGCTGCATATATCTGATCGGGGGACCACTGTGAAACTCTCTGTATCCTGTGCCATCCGCCAGTTGGCACCAAGAGATATTTTGGGTCACAGCGTCACTTGTGGCAATAGTTTTTGTGATCTAGCCATTGACCAGCCACAGAAATGCATAGGCCCAGATTGGTCAAACCCATTCAAGACAAGTTCCTCTTCACATGACTTGTACAAGTCAGATCACGTACGTATCTCCTGCCTTGCATAAGCATCAGGCTCTGTGTTCATGCACGCAAGTCAGGTACACACAAATGTGTGCAGGTTTGCAAATCTCACTAATCCTTTTTCAGTTTCTCCAGCTCTGTACAGTGTCTTTCTCATGGATCTTTGCATACAAAGTGGTGCACATGCTTTTTTCCAAGCATCAGCTGGAGTTTGTCTAACTATTTAACTTTTCACTTTTTACAGACCTGAAGAAGCTTGAAGACATCCGCCAACAAATCCCCATTCTTACTCAAAAGCGCTCAGATCTGTACAGCGTAGAGGCAAAGAGAGAGTGAGGCTTCATGCGTACAGCTCCATGCTCTTCAAAACTCAGATCAAGAGCCGCTCTTTTGACATTTGCTTGTATCATCAGACAGAAAAAGACAGTAAAATAATCATTTTCACAAGCTATTGCTGACCTTGCATCCGATAACCATACAGTTAAGCACAAGAGCACAGGGTTCATTTCAGAATTATACCAGCATAAGTGAAGCTGAATGGAGGTGGCTTGTGAGCTGGCTTTTATCTCCTTTCATACTTTAGCTATTTCATGGTACTTTACAAAGCCATGACTTAAGTGCTGGGATAGAGTTTTGCCTGCAGCTTTTGAACACTGAACCTTGTCTAGCTGAGGAGGAATGCTGGCCAGGACCCTGCACTTTCTGAAAAGTGCCATGAGACTTTGTAGTTTCTACCCAAACAATTATTGAAGGTCTAGTATCTCAACTGTATTGGATAGAGTGAGTCCTGCCGTGAGACTTGAACCCACTGCTGTGGGTCCAGAGGTACAGCTGACACCACCCCACTGACATACACCGAAGTTATATTTTCTGTATGCAGTGATGTAAAATCAAAGGTCTTTCTACTGTGGCTGTCACTGTCATATCTAGGCATCAAATTAATGATGACTTTTCTTCTCCTGCCTTTCTGCCCTATGCATCCCAGCCCGGGCATAGAGGATGAATTCCTACTCCCATTTGCTGCTGCTCGCAGTTCTCTAGCACTTGCCTGTCTTCCTGCCTCAGGTTCCCTCTGGAGCCTATTGCTGTCAACCCTTAACTGGCTGCGGAGGAGGGGAAACTGGGCTAAGGCTGCCATTTTATGCAAGATCCTTGCAACTGTGTTCAGCATCAGTATCTACCAAGTTAATTTTTACACTGTTCTTTATATTAAACACACTATTATTCTTAGTTTGGTGCTTATGTTTAATGCAACAAGAGGAGCTGGCATGGATTCTTCTGCAAGCTCTAACCTAGTGGTGGTGGTACAGCATCCTTTTGACAGGCTATAAGAAAATCCAGTTAAACAAGACTGTGGCTTGAGATAGCTCCTGGAATATTTTGCCACCTTGCAATGTACAAATAAAGCACCAATCACTGGCCCTAATAAAGGCTGTGATCCTGCCACCCATCTGGGTGTGGAATTCCCCCTCTCATGGAGGGGATGATTGGGCTTATTTTAAATTGCAGATCCTTAAAGCAAAACTACTGTGTAAACAAGTGTCATGGTAGCAATTCTGGTAAAGCTAGTTAGTGGAAAATCTGTAATAACTCCTCTCAAGAATGTGGGATACCAAGGCCGAGAGAGGAGGCCATCACACACATTCCCCCTTGTATCTCCCTGACTTCTGGAGTTCTCTGGACAATCTAGACTCATTCCCTTGTCACTTTAATGGCTAATTCTCAAGTTTGTAAGCAAATGCCCAAACTCTTTTATGTAAAAGTTTTTTAAAATGTAGATCAATAGTTTGTCACCATTAGCTCATCTAACAAGCGACTCTTCCTCTCACTGCTGTAAACATTTAACTCACTCTTAGCATTTACACCAGTCATTCCGTTTAATTTCTGATTCAAGCCAGACTCCAGCCTGTGTAAACATATTAAAAGTGAGGGGCCAAATTCTGCCCTGGAACAGCTAGACTATCTGCAATGGAATAATTCCAGATGGAGAGTAGTGCTAGAAAGGTTTTAGACCATTATGTCTTGCATGTAGAGTCTAAGCTAATTATGGTGCAATTCCTGGCTTTGGCAGCTGGTGCTGCAACTTTAGTGATGTGGAATTCCTTTTCTTTGTGTGTCAGGACTCTATGTACACAGACTTTGAGGTACAGTACTACCTAAAGTGGCTTTTTCTAATTGTTAATTATGCCTCCTGCTATTTTGAACTGAATAATTTGCAAGCAGAAGAGGTGGTTAGAAAGGTACCTTTTGCTGAGGAGCTTTTGGAAACAGGCCTATTGCTGGAATTTGTTTTCTAAAGAAGGAGTCGGGGGGAGAGGGGAATTACTACTCTTGAGCAATGTGGGCCTACATCTGAGACATACTGAGCACCTGTAGCTCCCACTGACGATTACTGCACAGGTGTTTGCTGTACTAGCCATCTGGGTAGAGATGAGGCCTATCAGCTGTAGAGGATCCTTCATTTCTTCACTGTTCCTCTCACTGAAATGAGGGACAAATTTTGGTAACATGCTTCATCATGACAAACTGGCAATTTAAGTGGCTAAAATACCTTTGCAATAAAACAATGTCTTTTCTGCCTCCAACTCTGAGCCTAAGAGACATTGTTTTCCAATTTCCAGGGTTTACAGTAGCCTCTCAAAAAAAGCACCAAACAGTAGCTGCACTGTAAAAGGCCCTTCTAATCTCAGCAGCTTGCTTCTCAAATACAAAAATAGTTTCAGCACCTTGTTTTCATTAAGTAGACACACTGCATAAGAATTTCCCAAACCAGACTATAAAATGAAGATTTATTAGTTGAAAAATATAAAAGATTTAGCAAACAATGTACCATTTTGAGTCTAGTTTAATATAAATTTCTGCAAGGAGCCATCCTCTGAGCCCCTCCTGTCTGCCACCCTCAGCACGATAACCCAGGTCAGCATATATGACTTATAAAAACATCAGCTATTTGTTTCATTTTTAAACTACAGTGTCTGATAGAAGGATACGGTTTGGGTTTTCTTGTTTTTGTTTCCTGTGCAGCAGAATATAAATTAAAGTTTATTTTTCATGTTTGGAGGATTTAAAAAAAAGCAAGATTCTACATCGCCTGATTCTTAATTTTGCAAATGTAAACTGCAGTCTACATCTGGTGGTAGGATAAAGAGAAAATTCACATCTAGACAGGGACAATTTTCCTAGAGAGCCAAACTGGAATAACATTTCTCAGTTTGAGAAGAGGTCAGAAAATGATCACAGCTGAGGCTCACATATATAGCACTGTTATGAGCAGGTGGCAACCTTACATCAGCTCTTGATGTGGCTCATTGATATCCTTTTGAAATGGGTGCATTGCCAGGTGTGGGGATTTTTGTTTTTTCATACAATCAAAAAAAAACAACAAAACTTCCCAAACCATTCTTACACTATTTAATAGTTAAAACAGTCACTAATGTTTTTTGTGCTGATGAAAGACAGATACTTTATTAAGGCACTGTATTATATACATATGCATCAGAATTCTATAAATATAGAATATCACCAGCACTGCACCAGTATCAGCATATTCCCCAAAGTTCAGCTGCCAGGAAAAAGTAGTTTTAGGAATGACAGAAAAGAGGGCAATAGCTTGCATTTAGATAGAAGGCAGGAAAGCTGGTATGAGCGCTGTTGGGAGGTCTGGGCTGAGCTATCCTTACTGATTCAGCTGCTCTCACTCCCCAGTCTAATAGACTATATAGACCAGTTGTTGATCGTTACAATTTAGTTTTGGAAGCCTGCCTTAGTTTTTCATCTTTGGAATCTGGGTTCAAATCCTGATGATTTAAATCCCAAATGAAGCATGATCTCTTCCTAATCTCCATTTATGCACCTTGTGAACTATCTGGCATGCCTCTCTAAAACTCTTCATGCAAGAACTAGAATACCAGGGATTTTACAAGATTAGGATTAAGCTAGGTGGCAGAAGTGTGGGGAAGCTGCTTCTCACAGTGCCTGGTGCACCAAGTCTGCTGTATCCATGGCTCACTTTCCCTAGATTGTTTTTAAATAAACCATGGAAAACACAGGAATTTTTAAAAGCTGGTTTACATTCCTGGCTTGAAGGCAATCCTTAATGGCCATCCCTACAGCATGCTATTACTGGGACTCTGAGCAGAAACTGCACAGTGAAGGATGTGACTGCATACATGTAAGTGGAATGCAGACTGCTGTTTCCTCACTACAGATTGGATAGCCTTTCCTCATGTTAATTTCTTAACACTGTGCCTTAGCAAAGGGCAGGAGTCACAGCTTGGGTTAAAAGAACAGGAGTACTTGTGGCACCTTAGAGACTAACAAATTTATTTCAGCATGAGCTTTCATGAGCTACAGCTCACTTCTTCGGATGCATAGAATGGAACACAGACAGGAGCTATTTATACATACAGAGAACATGAAAAGGTGGAAGTATGCATACCAACAGGAAGAGTCTAATCAATTGAGATGAGCTATCAGCAGCAGGAAGGAAAAAAACTTTTGAAGTGATAATCGAGATGACCCATGGAAGGTGTGAGAACTTAACATAGGGAAATAGATTCAATTAGTGTAATGACCCAACCATTCCCGGTCTCTGTTTAGGCCTGAGTTAATTGTATCTAATTTGCATATTACTTCGAGTTCTGCAGTCTCTCTTCAAGTCTGTTTTTGAAGATTTTTTGTTGCAAAATTGCCACCTTCAAGTCTGTCACTGAGTGGTTAGAGAGGTTGAAGTGTTCTCCCACTTGTTTTTTATTCATCCCACTCTTTTTTGAGGGAGAAAACGAAAGGCAGTTTTGAATATTCATTAGTTAGAATCAGTTCCTCCTAGATTCACAGAAACCTTGTTTACATAAAACACAATTCTAGATTGGTACAACTTCCACTTAGCAGGTAAGTAATTTCCCACCAAAACCTGGCCTTATATAAAAGAGAGAAATCTAAATGTAATATTTATTTGGTGACTTTACAGGTGATAAGTCATTTACAAAAAAAAATTACAGACAAATGCATCTTTCAGTGCAGTTTCAACTATCTGAAGAGCAGGCAACAGTCCGTGATGTGGAATGCTAGTATTAGGCAGCACATGCTTTTTTCCCCTTAATCTTTTGGAGGAGGAGGAGGAAAAATAACTGTCTGTTGTAGATAAGGCCATGCAAATAAAAACCCTGCTGAAGAACAGGATACAGTGAAGCTTATACGTAGTTTCTGAGGATTTGGCATGTTTCTGTTTTCAATTAATAGAAACACACGTTGAAAATTTCATAAGCAGCCCCATGCTCTTCTTTAATGAAGTGTCCTTTGAGCCTGCTTGTTCAATCATTTTTCATTCCATACCAATACCACTGGTTCCTGAATCGTGTAAATGGAAGGATTAAGCCAATATGTCTCCAGGTCCTCCTCCACCCCATTATTCAGAGCAATTGCTGGGAGGGAAGGGGAAAGAAGGGAGGCTAAGGTAAAAACAAAAAAAAAACAGCTTGCCCCATTAATGCCAGAGCTAGCAGATCGTTTTGCACTTGCTTAGCTCATTCCTTTAAGTGACATAGATTAGAAAGTCACCATAGATTTGCATATAGTTTGGGGGTGGAGATAAGACCCAAAATTAAGGGTATGCAATTTGATGAGATGCAAGGTAAGAAGAGCTCCCTACCTCCCATGAAGCTAGTGGGAGGCAAGCATGGACTGACTTTGGTTCCAAAGAGTAATGAGCAGCATCTACAGTGCCCTTTACAGTTCCTAGCCCTAGGAAGACTTTATACTAGTGTTCTAAGAAAAAGTCAATCAGAAGGAACATGCTGTTCACTGAACAACTGTGTTATTTCTACTGAACATTTGTAATTTTAGCAAATATGGGCTCTAAGTAACAAAATTAAGATTCCAAATCCATTCCTGGGCAGTTCAGACAGCTTTGTTCATTTTCTCATCCAATCCTCTCGTGGGAATTTACAAACACTTGGCTAGAACAAGGATCTATGCATTTCTTGAGTTTAAATGTAAACATCATATTATCTGTTACATCTAGGCCAAAACTCTGAACTGTCCCAAGTTTGAACTCAGGCACGACCATACCTTGGCAGTTCGTCTCAGCACAACATTCAGTTTCTTAAAAAATTCTCAGAAGCACTGGGAAGCTTTAAGAATTTCTGCTGGCGTTAGAGTGAGGACAACTGTAGAAGGAAAGGGCATTTTCCTTTTTAGCATAACGAAAGCTTTTTTAAATAGCTCTCAAATATAGTACACAAGTGCTTTTTGGGGAGAAGAAAAATGACTACCAAAGGAACCTCTTAATAGCTGCCACAGGACCATTTTAAGTAGTTATGCAGAGGGTGGAAGAGGTAAGGGAAGATTGTGCATGCTTGGATGTATTTACAGGGTTTGTCTTCACATCTATTGGCTTTTAAAAAATCCCTACAATTAAATAGTTTAGTAAATTAAGTTTTGTTTTTGCAAAACTAAAGTCAACCCATAGAAATTAACTGCATATGAAAGAAACCTATTTTACAGCATTAACAACTATAAAATCAACAGGAAAACATGCTGTAAAATTCTATTTTGATAAAGCAAAAATCATCCACATCATCATCACCCAAAAATTAAAGTTTTTATTTGCATGGCCAAAATATCCTTTGTTCCCTTGCAACTTTGTTTTATTTTCCTTAACAGCTGGTAAGGTTTCCTGCATAGGGAACAAGTCGCAGCACAGCATACTTCCTTCAACAGCCACTCCCACAACACCTAAACATTTAACAGATGTAACAAATGACACCACCACAAACGGGAAAAAACTAAGTTCCACCATTCAACATCGTTTGCAACAGTGTCTTCAAGGCTAGGTTGACGTGGGCAACTTTACTTTTAAAAGGTCATTCTCTCCCTCCCCCTCATTGTTTCTTTACAATGTTGGCGGTTTCAGTCCATATTTCTTTGCAACTTCTGTCTGGGCATAAGCAGCATCACAGAGTGAGTAGAGGTGGGCCATCTCCATTTCAGATTTGGCCAGGTTAATAGCTTTGTTGAACATTTCAATGGCTTTATCCAGATTGCCTCTGAAATAAACCAGATCATCAAATTAAGACACTAAGTAACATTTTACATTTCTATAGAACCTTTATTCCCAGAGAGTTTACCAACCCATAGGTATTGCACCAGTGAAACACAGCAGCAAGTTTGGTAACCAAAGGCAACACAGGGGAGGGAAACACTTGTCTTACAGGTCACAGTTTGAAGTTTTCAGATAAGAACTTTCCATGACTGATGCAAGAGAGCACAGATTTAACTAGCTTTGTTATCACTCAACAACATCATCTGGAGGAACAGCTTTCAGTGGACTCTATGACATGCCAAAAAGGGGGATGTTCAGAGATTACACAGGCAACAGGGGGATGCCAGGGAGAAATTTTCAATACATGTTCTTGAAGAAATGGGCTCTGTTGCCCATAAAAGCAAATGTATTGATGTTGTAATGAAGTAGCCTAGTAGTGGCCTTCTAGTCAAGATAGCAGCTCAAGTAATGCAGATTAATTATTCTGAACAAAATTGCTCGCAAATTATTCCCTGCAAAAAAATACAACTGTCTGCTTTTTTGATGCCAGGTATATCAGGGACTTTGTCAGAACGTACACTGCTCAAAACACTAACTCCAACATGCTATTATTTTGTCTTTACCAAGTCAGTTTGTGAACTTGGAAGAACTGCAAAGGGGATACAGACTCAAATAGCTGGAGGAAGGGATAACAGGTAAAATACAGTAAGAGGTCCTAGCCAGTTGCCAGCTAACTGTCCTTGTCCATACTATGAGCAAAACTTTCACATTTTTCCAGCATAATGAATTTCCACAGTTGTAATACTAGTTGTTATAGAGCACTTTCTATCAGTACATCTCAAAGTACTACAGAGGAGGTCAGTATCATTATCCCCATTTTACAGATGGGGGAAACGGAAGCACGGTCAGCCAGTGTGACTTGCCAGTGTCACCCAGCAGGCCAATAGATCAGCTGAGACTAGAACATGGATCTCCTGACTCTCAGTAAAGTGCCCTTACCACTAAGACACACTGTTTCTTAGACAAGGCTTAAAAGGGAAGACAGAAAAAAAACGGCAGAGGATGAGACTGATAGGCTTGGTCAGAGGGGAGACAAGGACTCTTTACTGAAACTCAGCCAAAGCCATGAGTATCTAGCTTAGCTGCCAAGTTTATGACTAGATATTCTGCAAGTGGTTTCAATCTGTGTGCTCAGTTTTTAGACAGACTATTTTGGAATTTCATGCAAATAGTCCCACAGAGGTGAAACAAACCTCAACCTCTAAGAAGAGTTAGTTGGGGCCAGAGTGTCTGGAGCCTAGTGTGCTCAAACTTCTCACGGAAAAGGGCATGGATTAAGGAGTCCTCTCCCATCAAGAGATACTACTTGCAGAACTATGGTTTAACAGAAATACAGGGAATGCCTATTAGTCATGGATGTGAAATGAGTTTTAAAAAGCAAGAAGGGACATGCAGATGGGTATTTAGTTCACTAATCAGAGCAGTCTTTTTTACTTTTCATAGGCTTGGGTGTGGAGAGGTTATTTTTAAGAAACAACTTTCATCACCACATTACTACATCCTAATTGACACAATCCTATCACTTGAACTTCGGCTGATCTAGCTGCCCACCAAAAATTATATAAAAGATGACCCTTGTATTTAACTCCTCCCACACTCGGTATGTAAGTGTTAATGGCTCAATTGTGACTGGAAAGCAATTCCTTGAATGCAGTGCATGAAACCTGCACTATGCCAATTACAGAAAAGGGGTTACTCCAGACACTATTCTTATCTCATTAGCACAAACTCCTTGTGAACTGGGGGAGTTTATGGGGCCACTGGATGGTGAAATGCCAGGGAGAAAGGCAGATTTTCCCCAAACGTTACACTAGGCAAGTCAGGACTCCTGGGTCCTGCCCCATGGCTTCCCATTATTCAGAGCTACTCTCCAATACAAAGAAATTTTCAAGAGTGGTAGGGAAACCTACTGGTTTTCTATAATTCCAAAGGTAACTTGACAGCTTTAGTGTCTTCAAATGAAAGTGTTATATTTTAAAAAGTTACCGTTGCACTTCAATCGTTCCCATAGTTTCATATGCAAAATCACATTTGTTATCAATTTCGATGGCCTTGCTTATGAGCTCCAAGCCTTTGTCTAGATCCTGCTTCCACTGAAGCTGAAGTAAACTGCAAAAAGACAACAATTACAGACCAGACTTATTTCTATATATTCCATACATAGTCTTGCCTATCTTAGGGAAAGTGAATATGCCATATAAAAAACATAGTTAAATTCCTTATGCAGAGTGGGCAATAATTTTCACTTCATATACGAAATGAAGACACTTTCAAAAGTCATTTAAATAACAGACTATCAGCAGTTTAAGGACAACAAAGAGAAATTATCTCTTCATGTGTACATAACTCTTTCCATTAGGAGGATCAACCACAAATTGTTTTTGTCGATATGAAAATTTGGAGCATAAAGCTCCAATTTAGAATGGTTATTGACAGCGTATAGAAGTTTTAAGATCTGTAAACTAACATTCTTACACTGATATCAAGTAGATGTGCCTTTCGGAATGCATGTTAATGGAAAACATACTAAAATTTCTGTTCAATTTACATTTTAGTTGAAAAAAAGCAAATTATAATACTATTTTTCCAACTTTGAAATTACTCAAGTATTTTCAGGGGAAGAGCTACTAGTCTCGGGTTGAACTTTTAAGGCAAATATACGTAATCAGGTGATGAGGCCTGAAAACAGTGACTTATTCAGAAATGCAGATAGTCCCTTAACTGTAACAGAGAACAGTGACTCAATAATACATACCCTTTATGAACATAGGTAGTAGCATTGTCTGGCTCAAGGTCAATACATTTATCGTACATTTCATCAGCCTTACCAAATTGCTGCTGATCTGTTAATGCCTGCATGAGAAGAGATACTTTTAAAAAAACGAACAACCAACACACTGAGCGAATCTAGAACTATTGAAAACTGTGTCTGTGCCATTCCCTCCCAACTTGGATGTCTCATTACGGGTATGGGCAGGCACATGCACAAGTTAATCACGATTGTTAATTTCCAAAAAATCATTATTTTTGGTCTTAGTGTTCATCAGCTCTTTCAGAAACATGCCATAGAGCTTTAACTGCACAGATTAGTGATCAGAATGTGCATAATGGCAGGTCCACAATGACCTGTTCTAATTATACTGCGAGTGAGGAACAATAAACCAGGGAGCACAAGTCTCAGGTGGTGAGCTATACCCCATCCTTAAGAATTCTTGTCCTCAGTAACTTCTGCTGCTGAAAACACACAAACATAATAGGAACTCTATTCTGGTCCCTACCTGCATTACCCATCTGGAGTCAGAGTACCAGTGAATGCATTCAGATAACTTAAAGCCAACTGACTATTCATTCTAGTCATACTTTCTTACAGTGGAAACCACATAAACAAGTGTACTTAACACAACTGTGCCAAATTCTATTTGCTTAGTGCACGTTATTTTTATATGAGTAAAACAGAATTAGTTTATAACAGACCTGAGCATAGAGTGCATAACCTTCAGCACACCTTGGAAATATTTTAATGACATCCTCAAAGCCTTTCATGGCTGCCTGAACTTGTAAAGGATTATTTCCGGTATAGGCTTGGCGATACTATTAAAGAACAGTAAAAACATAAGAAAACAAAATAAATAGCCAGGACAGGAAATCAGCCTCCTGAGAGAGACAGAGAGTGTGTGTTAAATTAAATCTAATACCATTACAAACAAATTACACAAAGTGGTATGCATGCCTGCATTCGGCTAACTCAGTGTCTGTAGGAGTTGGCCACACTTCCAACCATCCAGTGGCAAGGACCTTGCGTAAGATGGGGAGGCATGGTAGTCACCAGCAGCCTCTCTCTCTCCAGAAGGTTTGGATCCCTTCCTACTCCCATTATGCCAGCTCTCCCCTGCAAATTCTCAAATATGGGTGGAATATCCACTTGCTTGAAATAGATACTTTCCCCTTCTAGAAGACTGTCTTGTTTTTTCCAATTGCATTAGTAAAGAACAGCTGTATTTGATGTGATTAATGAAAAAACAATTGTATTGCTTTATTACAGAATGTTAATAAATGGATACTTTTAAAAATAGTGATATGATATGAAGTACTTGCCCAAATACAGAAAAATTGATAAAAACTGGCCAAACAAATACTCCCAGGCTGACTAAAACGTTTTCTGTATTAGTTCTTGAATTTGATGTCAAAGGATTGCAAGATATATTGATGCATGTTTTTTCAATTAATGTACAATGAAAACAGGAAACCGAAACATCAAAATAAACCTGGATAAGTTCAGTGAAAACAGCAAAAACACAGACAAAAATTATAGGACCACACTTACCAGTGCAAAACATTTCTGTGCTTGTGCCAAGGCAGAATCTGGTCGTAATCGAATACATTCATCAAAGTCTTCCACAGCCTCTTCAACTTGATCAAGAAGGATTTTCAGCTAAAGAGAGAAAATAAATCTTGATTCTGCGTTTAATCTGTGTTTTATATGCTTAAACAGGATTTCTATGTTGTACTAGTTAGTGATATGAGGAGGTTGTTTGTTCAGTCTTACAATTGTAGCGTAAACCCTACATGATCTTCAGGAAAGTCCCTGGCACTGAATGTAACAAACAGCTGTCAAAGAATTGAACTTTGGCTTCATTCATAACTGTTCAAATATAAGCATATAACCTATAGGTCTGCACCTCCTTTTTCTTATCTCTGATGCTGGTTATCTGCATTAATCCTTTAGCACAGATTTTATGGGTTTTCATGTTGCACATGCTCTCTGCTTTGTTTTCCAAAACCACTTGACTTCACTTCATTTGATACTAATGGATTATCTGGAGGTTAACAATATAATCTTAGTTCTCTAAAACTTGTGTTTTAAAGTATCTTCTAACACAAAATTAACCAAGTTCAAATTCTTCCTTTTCATTCACTCCAGGCATTTATTTTATATTTCCTAAGTTAAGTTGCGCAGAAGTTTCATTCCTCTCATAAATAATAAAGAGCTGGGTTTCTTGTTTAGCATGATCAAGGTAAGCAGTGCTAAATTATTTCAACAGTTCAGATCCACATTCTGTATTAAACAAACAAAATGAGATCTGACTCGTGAACAGAATCATTTAGTCTTATTTCAGGTTTCAGAGTAGCAGCTGTGTTAGTCTGTATCCACAAAAAGAACAGGAGTACTTGTGGCACCTTAGAGATTAACAAATTTATTTCAGCATGAGCTTTCGTGAGCTACAGCTCACTTCTTCAGATGCATAGAATGGAACACACAGACAGAAGATATTTATACAGAAAACATGAAAAGGTGGAAGTACCCATACCAACTGTCAGAGGCCAATCAATTGAGATGAGCTATCATCAGCAGGAAAAAAAAACCTTTGAAGTGATAATCGAGATGACCCATAGAAGGTGTGAGAACTTAACATGGGGAAACAGATTCAATCAGTGTAATGACCCAACCATTCCCACTCTCTGTTTAAACCTAAGTTAATTGTATCTAATTTGCATATTAATTTGAGTTCAGCAGTTTCTCTTTGGAGTCTGTTTCTGAAGTTTTTTTGTTGCAAAATTGCCACCTTCAAGCCTGTCACTGAGTGGTTAGAGAGGTTGAAGTGTTCTCCCACTGGTTTGTGAATGTTATGATTCCTGATGTCAGATGTGTGTCCATTTATTCTTTTGCGTAGAAACTGTCCGGTTTTGCCAATGTACATGGCAGAGGGGCATTGCTGGCACATGATGGCATATATCACGTTGGTAGATGTGCAGGTGAACAAGCCCCTGATGGCGTGGCTGATGTGATTAGGTCCTATGATGGTGTCACTTGAATAGATATGTGGACAGAGCGGGCATCGGGCTTTGTTGCAAGGATAAGTTCCTGGGTTAGTGTTTATGTTGTATGGTGTGCGGTTGCTGGGCAGTATTTGTTTCAGGTTGGGAGGCTATCTGTAAGCGAGGACTGGCCTGTCTCCCAAGATCTCTGTGAGAGTGAGGGATCATCTTTCAGGATAGGTTGCAGATCGTAGATGATGCGCTGGAGAGGTTTTAGTTGGGGGCTGTAGGTGATGGCTAGTGGCGTTCTGTTATTTTCTTTGTTGGGCCTGTCCTGTAGTAGGTGGCTTCTGGGTACTCTTCTGGCTCTGTCAATCAGTTTTTTCACTTCAGCCGGTGGGTACTGTAGTTTTAAGAATGCTTGATAAAGATCTTGTAGGTGTTTATCTCTGTCTGAGGGATTGGAGCAAATGCAGTTGTATCTTAGAGCTTGGCTGTAGACAATGGATTGTGTGGTGTGTCCTGGATGGAAGCTAGAGGCATGTAGGTAAGTATAGCGGTCAGTGGGTTTCCGATACAGGGTGGTGTTTATGTGACCATCGCTTATTAGCACAGTAGTGTCAACGAAATGGACTGCTTGTGTGGATTGGTCTAGGCTGAGGTTGAGGGATGGGAACTGTTAAAATCATAGTGGAATTCCTCGAGGGCTTCTTTTCCATGGGTCCAGATGATGAAGATGTCATCAATGTAGCACAAGTAGAGTAGGGGCGTTGGGGGACAAGATCTAAGGAAGCGCTGTTCTAAGTCAGTCCATAAAGATGTTGGCATACTGTGGGGCCATGTGGGTACCCATAGCAGTGCCGCTGACTTGAAGGTATATATTGTCCACAAATGTGAAATAGTTGTGGGTGAGGACAAAGTCACAAAGATCAGCCACCAGGTTAGCTGTGATATTATCGGGAATACTGTTCCTGACGACTTGTAGTCCATCTTTGTGTGGAATGTAGGTGCAGAGGGCTTCTACATCCATAGTGGCCAGGATGGTGTTTTCTGGAAAATCACTGATGGATTGTAGTTTCCTCAGGAAGTTAGTGGTGTCTCGAAGATAGCTGGAAGGAGTTTTGCCTATGTATTTAACTATTACCATATACGTATGCACTTACTCCCTTCTATTCTAGTGGATTTAATGTTATGATATAAGCTTATTATTGTCAGAATTCACAGTTTTTGCCATGCACTATATCAGGTGTGTATAACAATTTATTAATCTTTGTTCTGTATTTTTCCTTTAGTTCAAGCTAATCAGATATTTAAACTTAAAAAATTAGATAGAACTCTGCAATACAGCTCTTACCTGTCCTCTGTGGTGGTAAACATCTGCATTCTGAGGATCAATATCAGCAGCCATATTAAAATCTTGAGTGGACAGCATAGGCTGTTGCTGCTGCATATACATACTACCTCGTTTGATCAGGGCATTAGCACGGAGCTATAAAAAAGGTCAAACATTTTTATTTTTAAATATCAGATGCTGGTCTTAAGATTTTTAGTTACAATGATGTTAATGGACAACTTTTCATTTAATCGGTCACTCCCATGACATAACAGAAATTGGTTTCTCATTCATTCTAAGCAGTAGTAAATTGTGCTACATAAAGTTTAAAAGCATTAATACAATTACGTGCAAGGGTCATTTCATACCAAGTCAACCTATGCTTCCTCCTTGACTTAATTTACTTGATATATGTCTTGAAACTGTAAGGGACATATCTACCAAAATCAGCAGCCATTTTCACAGCAGTTTAGTGTGCAAAAACCAGCTAAGCTACTGTCTTACTTATGAATTAAGTTGGTCACACCTAACAAGTACCTTACCTCACTTACTTCAAATCCTATCTGTTCTCTAATTTTCATCATTCAGCCCAGGCAAACCCTTCTTGTTTCTTCTTTATTTTCTAAATGGAGATTCTGTCCCTTAGTCATTCTGCATAGGGTATTAGGAATTTACCAATCTCAGCTTCTTATTCTAAGGTCACTTTTTTTTCCTTCTCATATGTAAACAGGTCGACAATTAGGAGGTGATTTAATAATCGTGTCAATTATTTTTCTGTATTTATATTTTAATGTTTCCTACAGTTTACAAAGAAACTAAGATAACCACAAATACAAATAAGATGTGGCAGTGAACATGATCCCATGATCTGCTTTTAGTTAGAGAGCCCAGCATGACTATTTCATAAGTTATTCCACCTGTGGTATTAATACATGGTACACATGTGACGAAAAAGACCTTTCCAAACTGCTGTAAAGCTAGCTGATACTTAGCTTTCTCGGGTAACGTCTTCACTCCATATCACTGGCAGTGGCAAGTAGTGTATCTGAAGCTACATGCTGCAGTGAAAAGCAAGCTGCATCCATATGGTGGTGTGTAGCTACACGTCACTGAAAAGTTCTGGCAGAGGGGAGGCAATGGCAAAAGGCGTCAGCAGCTCTCCACTGCTAGAGCCTTTCACTGCGATAGAGAAGGGCTCCAGCAACGGGGAGCATGCAGCGCCTTTCTCCGCTGCCAGAGTCTTTACCTGCAGTGGGGAAGGGATTCAGCACCGGGACGATACACTGCTAAAAATAGGGCAGACAGGGAGGCCCAGCTTGGGTGAGTAGAGAGCTGTGTAAGAGTATGTAGTCTGGTATAGCCCCACACCCTTCAGCCATGTCTTTACTCTACTTGCCTAAGCCAGGCCTCACTTTGAACACTGCTGTTTATACCTGTGCTTGGGAGGCTACCCGAATATTAATCTACAAGCTGCCGAAAAAAGTGTGCAGTGTGGACATACCCTTAAGCATACCAATCACATTGCAAGGAAAATATCCAACCATTGATAATAAGCACACTACAAATAATTACGCAAAGTGGTGAAAAAAGTAGGGCTGTCAAGCGATTTAAAAAAAAAAGCAATTCATTGCACGATTTAAAATATTAATAGCAATGAATCGTGCTGTTAAACAATAATATATTTTAAATATTTCTGGATGTTTTCCACATTTTCACATGTATTGATTTCAGTTACAACACAGAATACAAAGTGCACAGTGCTCATTTTGTATTTTTTTTACGAATATTTGCACTGTAAAAAACAAAAAACAATTTTTCAAATTCACCTCAAAAGTACTGTAGTACAATCTCTTTATCATGAAAGTTGAACTTAACAAGTGTATAATTATTCACAAAAAATAACTGTATTCAAAAACAAAACAATGTAATATTTTAGAGCCTACAAGTCCAATCAGTCCTACTATTTGTTCAGCCAATTGCTCAGACAAATAAGTTTGTTTACATGTGGAGGAGATAATCTGCCTGCTTCTTGTTTACAATGAAAGTGAGAACAAGTGTTTGCATGACACTGTTGTAGCCGGTGCTGCAAGGTATTTGTGTGTCACATGAGCTAAAGATTCATATGTCCCTTCATGCTTCAACCACCATTCCAGGAGACATGCATCCATAGCGATGATGGGTTCTACTCAATAACTATCCAAAGCAGTACAGACCAACAACACTCCCATGCAGAAACAACAGAATCCAAACCACTAAAAAAAGAATATCAGCCTTCTGCTGTGGCATCTGACTCAGATGACAAAAATGCAGAAGGCTGATTTTCCTTTTTTTAGTGGTTTGGATTCTGTTGTTTCCGCATGGGAGTGTTGTTCTTTTAAGAATTCTTAAAGCATGCTCCACACCTCGTCCCTCTCAGATTCTGGAAGGAACCTCAGATTCTTAAACCTTGGGTCGAGTACTGCAGCTATCTTTAGAAATCTCACACTGGTACTTTCTTTGTGTTTTGTCAAATCTTCAGTGAAAGTGTTCTTAAAACGAACAACATTTGATGGGTCATCATCGGAGACTGCTATAACATGAAATATATGGCAGAATGTGGGTAAAACACAGAGCAGGAGACATACAACTCTCCCCCAAGGAGTCCAGTCACAAATGTAATTAACACTTTTTTTAACGAGTTTCATCAGCATGAAAGCATGTCCTCTAGAACAGTGGCTGAAGTATAAAGGGGCATACGAATGTTTAGCATATCGGGCATGTAATTACCTTGCAATGCCGGCTACAAAAGTGCCATGCAAATGCCTGTTCTCACTTTCAGGTGACACTGTAAATAAGAAGCATGTACCATTATCTCCCATAAATGTAAACAAACTTGTTTGTCTTAGCAATTGGCTGAAAAAGAAGTAGAACTGAGTCAACTTGTAGGCTCGCAAGTTTTAAACCATTTTGTTTCTGAATGCAGTTATACAGCCAAAAAAAAAAATCTACATTTATAAATTGCACTTTCACAAAAAAGAGGTTGCACTATAGTATTTCTTTCTATGAGGTGAATTGAAAAGTACTATTTCTTTTGTTTATTATTTTTACAGTGCAAATATTTGTAATAAAAATAATATACAGTGAACACTGTACTCTTTATATTCTGTTGTAATTGAAATCAATATATTTTAAAATGTAGGAAAACAGCCAAAAATATTTAATAAATTTCAACTGGTATTCTATTGTTTAACAATGCAATTAAAACTGCGATTAATCACGATTTTTTTTAAATCGTGATTAATTTTTTGAGTTAATTGCATGAGTTAACTGCGATTAATCGACAGCCCTAGAAAAAAGCTAAAACATCTTCCATTACACATTGCCAAGAATTTGAAAATACTGAACTGTTTTGCAAGCATTCACACTTTTTCAGTAGAATCTATGCAAAGTAAAATCTGACTGTTAAGATTTGTTACCTTTACATTAGCATCTTCCATACTGATGACCTGATCTAGATCAGGTTTGGCAGCATTTGCATTGCCAATAAGCAGATAGAAAGTGGCTCGCAGCAGCAAAGCTTCTGCCATATATTTGCCTTTAACATCAATTTCTTTTGTGCTCTCGCTGATGATTTTATCATAGTTTTCTTCTTCCATATACTGCTTTGCCTTTAAATAGCCAGATCTGCAAATGAAGTGTAGAATAGTTAAAATACATTAAAAAAAAATCAATGTGAATATTTCACTAGGAATTCAGATTTCTTGATCACAACAGATAGCAAGTTTGCTACACTATCACTTCTAACAATTAGAGATATTGGCACCGTGAGTAAAGTTACAAACATGCTTAAAAGGTTTCCTGGAGGAGGGCCATTGTAAACAAATTAGTTTGGAGGAAAATGCACAAGTTACATCTGTGGGGGAAAGATAATTCACTCCAGCCCTCAAAATCCACTTCTTTAGAAATGTAAGTTTGGCAGGGAATGATCTTTGGTCAAGGAACAACTGTCCTTACACCAGGACACTGTTTGGCCCTAGTGCTATTATGAAGTCTTCTGCTTGCATCATCAGGCAATCATAACCTCTGCTTGAAACCTGGGAGAGTAGGCAGGGGATATAGATCAGAAAATAAAATATTAACAGTAGTACTTTTTAACTAACATTTTTATAACCTCAGCTAAATTAACATATCAATTTTTATATTTTGAAGAGGATTTGGTGGGAAAAAAAAATCATACTTTAAGCAGTGGTGTCTGCTCAACTGTGTGCCTCTGAATCAAAACATTTTCACAGAACTAAAAAAAACCATTAACCAGTTTCCCCCAGCTTGCTCTAGGAAGCTACTTGCAATAGTTTCCTTACTGAGGGTGAAGATGTGATCCAACAATAACTCTAATGCAAAACAGTAAAGTAAGCAAGCACCCCTCATTACATTCAATATGCAAAAATAGGAGTGCCCAGCATTTGTCTTTCTTGGTAAACAAGCATTTCATTTAGATACATTTTAGATATTACCATTCTGTACAATATCAGATGGTGTTTATTATCTTGTTAAAAACTTTAGGGTTTTCGGCCTCCACTCCTTTAGTTCAAAGCTGCTGCTATGAAAGGTGCTAGTTTGTACAGCACACTCTTCCCCATCTCCCCCCACCATTATTACAGACAGCACCAAAAGAAGGAAGGAAAACACTTCTCCAATCCAGTCTCCCTTTCTCCAACAGCTATCCACTTCCTCTCATCCACCAAACCTTACTGCAGCACTGCCGATGTTCAGTGTCCCTTCTCACTGAGCCAGCTACCCACACCATTACTGCTGTTCCCTATGGAAATACAATGCTAAGAGCGCTAGTATTTAGGACGGAGTCAAAGCTACTCTAAGTCTGGAACTAATATGTCAGATCTAATTAAAATTTTATTTTTATTTTTAAAAGTTCCTATTTAGTAGGTACATTTATTATTCTAAAATTCCCTACTCTGACACTGTATTATATAACGTATATAATATACATATAAAATAAAACAATGTACAGTATCTGAGGCTGCGACAAGTTTTACCAACAAACCCCATACTCACTTTTCTTTAACTTCTGAAGCCTCCCCCTCCTTGTCCTTATCTTCATCAGATTTCTCACCCTTAAGCAGAGGTTGAGAGATGATGTCATCTGTGAAAGAGCTGAAGTAAGATTTGATGAACTGTGGAGAGGGCATCAAAGGTTCACGGTTCTGAAAAGGGACAGAAAATGTAATGTTCATGTATTAAATACTGAGAGCAGCTGGTAAATGAAGACGTGGATCAGTTACTAGTGAAAAAAATCCTTTCTTGACTATTCCATTCCTTTTAAGGGTGAAAGAATATATATTTTGCACTGAGTATTTCCTGTAAGCCTGGATCAGTACTCACATACTAGAACACTCTGCCTTAAAAAGGCAGATGCATTTCCCCATCAAAAAGGAAAATGAAAGCAAAATTAAATGAAGGAAGAAACATAAGGTAGGAAATGGGGAATCCCTTTAATCCTGCTTGCTCTTAACACATTTGGGTAGACATACATCTCCTCCTTGTCCCTCCCACAAGAGAAATTTGTTGATCCCTATGGAGGCTCTCTCTTGCTAGAGAACATATTCACTCTGCCCAGACATGGCTCATTTCACCTTTGATCTGACAATTACCAGGGGTGAGCTCCTTTGTATGTCAATATATAGTATCTTGTTCAAAGTGAGGGTAATACATAAGGGTTATAATTTACTCATTCCTGATATAACAATTCCAATGCACTCGTCTTAATTTCCCAAGTCCTAATTAGCTTCCAAGATAGTTTTGTCCATTTCAAACAGCTCTGAACTAAGACTGATAACCCTGTTCAAGATTATTCACTTACTGGCTTCCCAGTCACAGAAACTCATGGAAAATCTGAACCTTTAACCAAAATAAATTGTAGACATATGTCTTTCATCCAGTGTTCAACACTGAAACACACCACAAAATATGCAATCTGACTTAGATGTGTCTTCGCTCCTCTACCTAGGGCCTCTACCCCATCTCCCAGACTCCCTTGCTCTGGGTTACAGGCATGGTTCCACAATCACAGTTTGTATCTAAACATCTCACAATCATTACTATAATAATGAATACAGTGATACTCACAATCCCCTTCTGAGATATTACCACCCCCCATTTACAGATGGGGAAGAGAAGCCAAGCATAAGTGACAGACTAGCCCAAAGTGATGCAGGTAATCTGTGATAGAGCTGAGAACCAATCCCAGATCTCCTGACACAGAGTCCAGAACCTTAATAATAAAGCCATACTTCCTGCTGCATCCCTTTTCCTCATGCTGCTGCTCCTCAGTTTTTAAACAAACTATCATTTCTTTATACCTTAAAACCAAAAACTCTTCCTTGATCCATCTCCTTCTGCTTATTTTGCCCTAGCAGTATGGAAAGATTTCAGTTTCTACCTTTCTATGTTTGTTTAAAAAACAAAAAAAAACCCAAGAACACACAAAACACCTTGCCAATGCCCTTTTACATTTTAAGTCCATTATTACATCAAGAACAGAACAATTGATCACAACCACTCTTCATCTTTCCAATTACCGTTGTCTGCCTCGCCTAACTTGACAAGCACCATAATTAAACCGATAGCCTGCCATTTAACTGCACATTTGGTTGACAGAACAGCAGCAGAGAAATAGCCTCTGGTGACACTTACTGACAGCCCCTAAAGTAGTTCCCATTATACCTTAATTCTAGTAAAGCCCTGATTAAGACTGCACACCAGCTTAGTCAGAGGTGTCGCCTGTGCATAATAATAAATTAGGCTGAATTGTATGGGTTACTGTCTGAGATGAAACCACCAAACTGTTTTGCTCAAATCCACAAAGTTAAAAAGCATCCATCCCCATTTCTTACAGGTTGTTGTTTTGTTTTTTTAATAAAAGGCCGTAACAGAGCTCAGTGGAGAACAGCATCAGTAAAACCGCAGCTCAGGATGACAGAGTGCTTATCTCAATTTTAGCTGGTTAAAACAGTAGCTAATTAATAATCATTGACAAAGAATCTGAACCATCATCAGTGCTTTTGTAATCCAAGCAACGTATCAGATGGAAGCAGAATCTTTAAATTTGTATTACAGTCATACCTTATATTTCTCTTTGGCCTTTTCTTTTCCAAGAAGTTTAAGAACTTTATCAGCTAACAACATGCTTTGCTGGTTTTGGAAACCTTCTAAAATACAGACCGCAGTGACATCTGGGAAAAACAACACAAAGGCAGGATTGTTAGTAATTACCAAAGCAGTGGTCTTTAAAGTACTACACAAACAGCTAACGTAATGAATCATTACCGAGGAAACAAAATCACCCATTCACAGGCTGAAAGTCTTCACATGAAGTTTGCTACGTTCTCCAGAATATCAAGTTGTTTTTAAAAGACATGAGGCTATGTCTCCTTGTTGCAAAGAACTTTAATGAAGAAGATGGATGTAAATAATTTTGTGGTATCTACAGTCAAACAGGCTCAAACCAATGTATCTAGAGGTCTGAACTTTCATTGTTTGTATGAACACTTTGAAACTAACCTGGGAGAGTAATCCGCTATGTTCATGGAAACAAGTGTGCTAATGTGGAACTCCTGTTTGGTTACTAGGTCTCTTATTGCTCTCTAAGATCTCTAATTTTCTACCTCTTCAAGTTCCTATCCTTTCTTGCCCTGTATCCTGCATCTTTTCATCTCATCAGTGTTCTTTACAAGCTCCAACTCAAACTGCACAGCCTTCATCTATGCCTGGGGAAGAGGACAAGTTTAAAAGGAAATCCCAACACTGTGCTACCTCCTCGCCAGCGTTAAGTCCAGGTTGTATCCATTTCCACCCATGCATGATGCTTCCACAACACTACGAGCTGTGTGACAAGAGAACAGTTGTTCTAATGCTGCTCTGCAGACAGGTTAATACACCTGCATGGACCCATACAGTCACAAGGACTAACTGGATGTAAAAGAATCTTTTCCCACAGTTCCTCAAGAAATGGGAGACAAATTGAGGGGACAATTAAAAAAAACAAACACACACACACCTCAATATATGCATGCAATAGTGACACAGGTTTTCCCATATACTTCTACTCAAGTGCTCCCTCATGCAAATAGATATATTTGGGGGAGGGGGGGCAGATGAGGAGGAAGGGAGACGGTGAAATATTGGAAAGATGCCTACCACAAACCAGCACAAGTCTGGAATATAATTCCCATTGACTCAGCATGCAAGATTACTAAATTTGAAATGAATGGGACTTCTATTTCAAAAGTAGGGGTCAATTTGACTCCTAGTAAAAACCAAGCTTTCCATCCTTGCCTTTCTCAGGGCTTGTCTATACTATTGTGTAAGTCAACCTAAGTTACGCTACTCCAGTTACATGTCTACACCATGCTGCGCTCTCCTGTCGACTTCCATTACTATTCTCGTAGTGATACCCATTAACTCTGCGATCGATTTAGCAGAGAAGACCCACTTAATCGACACCTGCTGCATCGATTGTCACAGCACCAGTCTACTGCACTTTCTGTAATCCTGCATGGTTACAAGGAAAGTGTCCTCCACTAACCCATTATTTGTATAGTTATCCCCAAGTAATAGAAAGGCATCTCACTCAGTAAAGAAAGCAACAAACAACTAACGGTCCTTTTTTCCTCAGTTTAAGGACCCTCTAATGAAACCAAATGATGATTTCCTTACTACACCCACCAAGTAATTTATAGCATTGTTTTTCATCCCCTCTTTGGGGATGAACATCAGTAAGATTGAGAACAATTTCATTTTTCATGAACACACATCAGTAGGAATGAAGTGCAGATATGACCTAAGCAATGGTGTTAAAGGGACAACTTGAAATATTATCAATTAGTGAAAAGATAGTTTCAGGAAATACATTTCAACAGACTTGCAAACTTATATTGTGGTTTGATTAAATGGCATGGAGGAAGACAATTAACACTGTATTCTCATTAAAAGATGATAGTGGACTTGCCCCTTATTTGAAACTGAAGACAATTTGAATCTCTGCTTAGAGTAAGGTGGGAGTTCTGGAAAATGCTCATAACACCATCCAGTTTGGAAGGGTGACTCCACTTGCCAAATAAACTTGTACAAAGGGCACTTGCTGCAATTACTTATACAATTTTATATATGCAAGCATATTTTCAGGAGTGTACCAAAGAGGCGGGTGCAAATATAGCCGTTTCAGAGGGATGCAGGGATAAGCAAATATACAAAATCAACGCAAGTATGTAATACAATGTCTGATAGATTCAGGGTGAATGTGTATAGTTAACCTTCTCCTCTTCCAATGTCTTAAACATACCCCCAATAGGAAGGGTTGGGGTTCTCAATAGGGTTTTGAGGCAGAGACCTTGAATGAAAAACAAACTTTCCTATCTTCCTTTTCTTGTCATCTTAGTTGTTATAGGTAATGGTAGACAAAGTTTTGTAAGAGTTCTGGTTTCTTAAGTTGGTGTCCCTTTGAACAATAGACCACAAGATTTAAGGGAATTTAATAGCTATTTTGGGGATGTTTTCCCTACCATTATAATGCACTTGTCTCCCACCCCGCAAAAAGAATATAGGTTTCTAGACTAATTCTGCTCCTCCAGAATGGACAGGAAGGAACATTTTTTTGTTAGGGCATGAAATTAGAATGACTAACATCTTAATTAACAGTGCATATTCCCTTATTTAGCTGGATCTTTCTTTAAAGCATAGGGTGTTTACTGAAATATGAGCATAACAAACAGCTACAGTAAGAGCAACTAATTTCTCAGATCTAAACCAATTAATTGCTCACAGATTGAAAGATGCACCTATGGTTAGAGAAATTTAACTGAAGAAAAAAAATTACATATAGTAGCTTTGATTTAATAGTTTTAAAAGCGTTACTGTGTATTCTACCACATTTGCAGAAATAGAACAAAGAGTTCTATCATGTGCTCCAAAGTTTCACTCCCTTAAATATTAACTTAACTTAATTTCAAGTACATACACAGAAAAGTACCCACCTTCTAAACATTCCTTCTTATTATCTAGTTTCTCATACGCCTTTGCACGTCTGAAGAGAGCTTTCACATATTTAGGATTAAGCTCAACTGCCTTTGTGCAATCTTGTGCCACTTCTTTCCATTTTTGCTGCAAGTATAAGAACAGCCTAGTTAAAAAGGTACTACTCATTCAAAGGACATTATAATAATAGCTAATTTATCTGAATTTCAGAGCCCCAGCCAAGTGATTATAGCTGTAATTCTTATGACACTGGTTCCTCCTCCTGCATGTTTTTCAGTTAGTCATGTAGGATCAGAAGCTCTGGGATAGGAAAGGAATTTCCAGGGAACCAGGCAGTTAGGCAGCACATGTAGGAGAAGACAATGAAATGGCAGGAAAGCATGTGCAATGGAGCAGAGGACTAGAACACAGGGACACAACAGATGAGACGGAAAGATGAAATCACGAGCAAAAGCAAACCATGAGATTAATTTTTTGAAGGAGTTGCTTCACAGGGATGTTATGCAATAGCGCACAGGAGTAGAGGTGGTCCTCAAGAATCTCTATTAAGGTATAGTCTACACTATAAAAAATTAGAACCCCCAAATGAGATCTCATTCTTTGCCACCTGTAAAATCAGTATTAAACCAAGACTGGTGCTTTAAAATAATCAGAAAAGGGAAACTCAACCATAACCAGTCACTGGGGTAGAACGGTTAATAAAAATGTTTCTCAAATGAAACTGCTTTATAATTACAGAGTCAAACAAGTGGTGTTAAGAAAAAAATCCATATTTATTCCTTTGCTAGCTTTCACACCAAACTCACTCAGTTTTCAACACGAGATTTTTGTAACTGCCAGAGCCCAAGTCTCTACCTGGTACTTTAAAACACAAAGCTGACCTCCACATACAGAAAGCCAGTGTTTAAGCAGCAAGACTAGTGTTTGTCTTCCTCTCCCAAGGCCTACAAGACAGACTAAAGCAAGTCAATAGAAATTAACTTTTAATCAGATCTTGAATATTTGGAGTCGGGAAGGAATTTCCCCTCAGGTCAGATTGCCTAAGACCCCAGATTTGTTGTTTTTAGGTTGAGTTTTTTGTGTCTTTTCCTCTGCAGCATGCGGCACGGGTCACTTGCTGGTTTAAACTAAAGTAAATGGTGGATTCTCTTTAACTTGAAGTCTTTAAATCATGATTTGAGAACTTCACTATCTCAGCTAGAGGCTATGAGTCTATTACAGGAGGGGGTGGGTGAGGTTCTGTGGCCTGCAATGTGCAGGAGGTCAGACTAGTTGATCACAGTGGTCCCTTCTGACCTTAGAGTCTATGAGTCGGGGGCTAGTGAATATTGAAGGTACAGGTGATGGGATTCTGCTTTCTACATGCAAGAAGGAAGGCAGCAGGCATGTGCTGGAGTTGGTGAGGCTAGAGGAAGAAGACATAGCACTTTTCGGAGTACAAACACATTTTAAAGTTCAAGCGTCATACCAGTTGTTCATGTGCAGCAGCTCTGTTCTGGTAGAAAGTAGAAAGGTCAATGTTTTTCTCGGGGGGGCATAAACTGATGGCCTCTGTGTAGCACTGAATGGCTTGCTCATATTTTCCTGCTTTAAAATACTTGTTGCCTTTGTTCTTTGCTGCTTGGGCTCTGTCAAGAGGGCTCTGAAAAAGAAAAAAAACAAGTGACTGGTCAGCCACACTTAGCCTGCAAAGTACAAAGAAGAAGAGCTACAGAGTGAGTAATAAATAAATGTGGGGAGCTGACTCCCAGTTGTGTCTCTGAACATCCTTCTTCGTGGTTTTCAGGCAAGACGCAATGCAGCCACTTTTTGCAAGTATATAACATGGCAGAACAGCTTCTAAATGGACTTCCTGACAAACCATCAACAAACAGCATGTTTCTTCTTTATAAAGCTAGACAGTTGGTGAGTGAGTTTGTTTTTTGGGTGGGGGGGAGGGAGAAGGGGTTTAGGTCACATGACTTATGAGCAACAGAAAAACAAGGAGACTGGTTTGTAAAAGCTATTTCTGTAGTTTAAATGATAGCATCAATGTGTAAAAAACAGAACAGCTGAAGAAGGAAATCTGTCCCTTACTAAAGTGCATACATTTCATTCACCTGTGCTGAATCAGTGCTATGTGAAACACACGTTGACAAAGAATATGCTGTGAAAAGTCCTATTAATCAGGAGAAGCAAAACCTGTTTAGGAAAGCAAAGTTTAATCGCTTTATACACCGGGCAAGCTGTTAACTCTTGAGAGCTTTAAGTGACCTGTTCATCTAACCTCAGGCTGAAAATGAGAACTGGCCTACCACCCTCTGTTGTTTATGGCAGAAGAAAGAGATACGGCCTTCCCAAGATGGCCTGCTTCCTCATTATATTCCCCCTCTGGCTCTGCTCTGCCAGTTGAATCACACATATTTTGAGAGAACGCCACATGGCCAGTTAGGTATGTGATCTCTCCAAAATACAGAATAAGGTGTCCCTGCCATTCTGTGTTCATAAGGAGCCTGAGTTGGAGGCCAGTCTGTTTTCAGTCTCAGATCCCATATGCCAGACAGAAACAGTTAGAAGGACAGAGTCAACAACTCATACTGCTGACTTTCCCGTCCTACTACTGTTGTTACAATTAATACTTAGATCTGGTCTACACTTAAATATAAGTTGACAGTTACAGCATTAAAGGGTGTGAAAAACCCTGAGCACCTAGCTAGGCCAACCTAACCCCTGGAGTAGACACAGCTAGGTTGATGGAAGAATGCTTCTCTCAACCTAACTACTGTTGCATGTGGCGGTGGAGTTCCTACAACAGCAGAAAAAACTCTTCGGTTGCTACAGTCTGTGTCAACCATATAGGGTTACAACAGCTTCGCTATGCCGCTATAGCACCCACAGTGTAGACATGGCCTTAGACAACTTTAATAGGCTAAAATGAAAAACGTCTTCCATTTTAATGCACGGCAACAGTCTAAGCTAGTCAGTTCCCCTTGTTGTTTGTGTGCATCTTTCACAACAATATGAAAATATTTTCAGTAATGGAAAAAAATATTTGTAAAACTGCAAAAATTGGCACAGAGGCCTTGGGGTAACTGTAGCACCTGATGCTGCTATAAACTTTTTTTAAAATTGACTAGATCTCAAACTGATAGAGCACAATGATTAATAAGTGAAATCAAAAACACAAGTTAAGACACAAAGACTATCACAATTTATTTAAAACCTATCCTTTTGGCTAGATATATGAGGTTTGAGATCCTTTGACAAGTCACCTTCATTTACCTTCATACTGCAAGAAGAGCACTTTGAATTTCCTGATTTTGTTTTTGAAAGTAAGATTTATGTCTCAGCATAATCCTGTTTTGATGTACCTTTGTAAATATTTAATTATAGGCACATGGATACATGAAAGCATGCTTCTGCTAGAGTAAAAAAAACTAGTTCTATCTCATCATATCAAAATGATCACGTTTGATTAGTTTGAAAGTTAAACTGAACCTCAGACTAATCTTTTATTGATATATAAGTGTGAATTTCCTTTCAGATGCAACTCCCACTAACTGTTTTTAGGTTTTACCATGGTTCATACTGACAAGGCATAGAAAAATATTACTGTAAGTACACAGAAAACTTAAGAAAGTAACAAAAACAGAACAATGTAATTCACTTAGTCTCTGTAGAGATCATTATTTCTCTCTTAAATCCATTAACAATGTGCAGGACATTTCTGTATTGATTTCTGATTAAGTCTCTCCAATTGCCATGATATATTTGATAGTATATAAAGAAAAAGTCTGCAGTTCTACAGAAGATTTTTTTTCTCCCCAATGAGTTATTTCCAGTAAAACAGGCAGCATTATTCAATCACCTTGACAGCATTCCCATTCTGCACAGCTTATATTTTATTAAAATTACATTCAAAAGAAAATACCAATCTATTTTAAACTTGAAAATAAAAAGAGTAGACACTGTTCAAACTCTTTGGTGATAGTAGACATACAATACATTGGACTAAACAGTCATTTAGCCTGCATTCTGTAAAATGCCAGTGTTATATCTCTGGATCCCAAATAATGACTTGTCTGATGTTTTACGTTGGCTGGGATTCCTAAATAACTGTTTGAAAAAGCAGAACTCCATTTTCTTCATAATTATAGAAGTAACATTTGAGGTAATATGGACTTGTGACAGCACCTGTTACAAACTTTTATTTCCATAGGGTTTATAACTCCCATAAAAATTGACTCTGAGCCAAACTCTGGCATGTGGACAATTTCTTCTACAATACAAATAGTAAAGGGTCCAAAATACCTCTTTGTACTACTATTACAAATTGTGATAGGAATTGTTTTGTAAATTTTAACCATAAAATCTATTGTATACTTTTGGGAAACTAAAGAGAAATATTAAAAATTGCACTTTATTCTGCATGCAGTCCTCCCTGACACACACACACTGCAAAACTCAAAAAGTTATAGAGATTAAGTCGATAAAAATGGGTCAACAGAACTACTAGGACAAAAACCTACTTTAAGAGCACCTTTACATTTGTCTACTGAGTTTACAAATTTATAACAAAATAAACAGAAGCTAGATTGTTACAACTTAACATTTGAAACATTTGCCAAGAAGTGCATATTTTAATGAATTATGTGCATATACTACCGGAAGGATAGCTTACACATTAATAGTATTTCATCTCCAAATCCGTCCTATGCTACGTGCATGGCTGGTAGTATTGCCTATAATAATCCTACCTAACTCATACAGTGCTTTTGATCAGTAAATCTTAAAGTGCTTTAACAAATGAAGTCAGTATTATTACTCTCATTTTACAGATAGAGAAACTGAGGTACTGGGAGGTGAAATGACTTGCTCAAGGTTATCCAACAGGCCAGTGGCTGAGCTGGAAACAGAAACCAGGTCTCCCAAGTCCCAGTCTGGTGCTCTAGCTACTAGGATACACTGCCTTCCTATTCAGGTTGCCCATCTCCTCTTATAAAAACCCTGTTTTCAGTTGCTTATAACTATCTATTTTACATTTCAGGTGTCTGCTTCAGGATTAAATTTTGAAATTTCAGCCAAAACAGTTCAGCCACCTGATTTGAATGTAGAGGGGACTCGAGGCAGACCATGGGGAAGAGAAAGGAATAGATTGGGACGTGGCATATGGTGAGCCTGGGACTTCAGAGGGGAGGGAGATAGAGAACTAAAGGGAGACGGGGAGGCTGAAATTGGTTGAACAAGGAGACTAGAATGTTGAACTGTGGGAAGGAGAGAGACTTGGACTGGCTGTACAAGGAGACTGAGATGGGAAACCTGAGGAGAGGAGGCTGGGACTGGGTAGGCAAGAAGAATATAACTAGGAATTCAGAATTAAAATCAATAGTGCCAGAAGAGACAATTTTTCTTCTCAGAAATGTGAACTGGCCCACATGGGTATTAACTCTGAAACTTAAAGAAGTCAATTGAAATGACTGGTGAAATAGTTCATAATGACATATAAGTACATCCAGCAAATGTAATAAACAGACATGACAACAAACAAGAACATATGCACTTAAAGCCAGGATAAAATCTATGATGCATGTATTCCATATAGGAAGCCAAGACAGGGTCTATTAAATGAAAAATTGCTCTGAGGACTTGTTTTAAAATGTTAGCAACTCAAATTGTGACACAGATTTACTTGAAAATTAATTCTTTACTCATAAACTAAGTGCAGTAAGTTGAAGGGTACATTGTTATTTACATATGGCAAAGATTTTTATTCTCTGCTCTATGTGCAAATCTTAACACAACCTTAACTATGGAGCAGTTAGGCTGCCGTTCTAACAAGACTAAATGAAGTTCATAATCCATGTACTACCAATATATGTTATAGAAAGATCCAGTGTCTGTACTATGCCATAAACTTTTATGCAGTAATTTGCAGGTGAAGGAAGGGAAACAGATGCAAAATCCCAAAATTCAAAACTTAAAGTGCATCACAGCTTCTTTAAACATCTTTAAAGGGTGTTCTTTCATTTTGGCAAATAACCGCTTTCCTTGCATGAAGAACTAGATATTTCAAAGATCTGATTTTTGCAGAGTGTAATTTAGGGTTTTGTTGTTATTATTTAAACAGTTTATCTAAGTCTTTTTATTTTTAGTTTTCATTTGGTTTACTTGTCCATGGATAGGTTTAGCAGAGCACATAAACGCTGCAAGAGAACCACGAGTGATCTGTGCTATTACACTCCCACTGATGAATAACTTTGTGGAACACAATAATTTACGCTACGTTTAAACAGAAATTAGTTTTACCTGCTGTCCCACTAGAAAGATTAGCTTTACAGTTGCTTCTTACTACTAAGCCTTCCTCTCCCTTTCCCCAACCCAATTAGCATTATGATCAGCTTTTCTAGAGGTCTCTACAAACCTAAAGCAAAAAATAGTTATACTGCCTGAATATGAAAAGGCAGTACATAGGTAAAATACTTACTGGGTATTAACAGTAATAAAAAAGGAAGATTCTTGAGCCAAGCACTGGAATCACAGCATAGCACCACCTTCACAACAAAAATATTCAGGAGGGTTGTTTGAACTATAGGATTATTTTCAACACACTGACAGAGTGCAGACTAGGGATGTAAACGGTTAATCGGTTAGCATTAGGCTTACTGTTAACCGGACCTTAACTGTTAACCCCAGCGGCTAGCCGGCTGGAACAGCCCCAGCCATGTTGGGTCGGCCAGTCAGAGGGACCCCAGCTGTGGTGGGCCAGATGGACTGGAGTTACTATTGGTTCAACAGAAGAACTGAATCTAGAATTAAGCTGTTCTGATGCAACAAAATAATTTAACTATTTCAACGTTATGGTCCAAATATGCACCAAATCAAAGCAATCTTGAACTCTGTGACCAATTATGTTACTGATTAATCTGCATCCCAATTTACCACAGATTCTAAAAGAGAAATAATGACAACTGCATTAGTACACGGAACTCCTCATGTATGAGCCTTAACTAGCTGATCTTCAAAGTAACGTGTCCGAGGAAAAATGGGAACTGCCAAGCAGCAGGGCAGACTAAGCCTGGTCTATGCTAGGAAATTAAGCTGGTATAACTATGTTGCTCAGGGGTGTGAAAAATCCTCCTGCCAACCTAGCTACTGCTTCTCAGGAAGGTGGATTTACGTACACCAGCAGGAGAACCCTCCTGTCTGTGTAGGCAGCATCTTCACTGAAGCACTACTATGGTGCAGCTGCAGTTTTAAGTGTAGACAAGCCCTAAAAAGGCTTGTCCTGAAGTCAAAAGAGTATTAAGCTTAAATAAGGATACATCAACCACTGCAGCTGCACTGCTGTAGCACTTTAGTGTAGACTCTACCTATTCTGACAAGAGGGATTCTCTCGGCACAGGTACTCCACCTCGCTGGGAGGCGGTAGCTAGGTTGACTGAAGAATTCTTCCATCGACCTAGCACTGTCTATGCCAGAGGTCACCAAAGCTATGTCTCTCGGGGGTGGACTTTTCACACTCCTGAGAACTGTACCTACGCCAATTTAAGTCCCAGGGTAGACCTCCCCTAAAACAGGGCAGACACCAGGCCCTTGTAAAGGGGTTTACAAGAAAATGAGATGGCACTTCAGAAAATAACTGGGTTTTCAAATGAACAAAAAAGCAATATAGAAGAATGCAACATGCAAGAATGTATGAGATCTAGATCAGTGGTTCTCAAGATGCAGAGGTGGTACATGAACTCATCTAGGAGGGCAAAAAAAATGATTAGGGGGCTGGAGCACATGATTTATGAGGAGAGGCTGAGGGAACTGGGATTATTTAGTCTGAAGAAGAGAAGAAAGGGGATGGGGGGATTTGATAGCTGCTTTCAACTACCTGAAAGGGGGTTCCAAAGAGAATGGATCTAGACTGTTCTCAGTGGTACCAGATGACAGGGCAAGGAGTAATGGTCTCAAGTTGCAGTGGGGAAGGTTTAGGTTGGATATTAGGAAAAGCTTTTTCACTCAGAGAGTGGTGAAGCACTGGAATGTGTTACCTAGGGAGGTGGTGGAATCCCCTTCCTTAGAGGTTTACGGTCAGGCTTGAGAAAGCCCTGGTTGGGATGATTTAGTTGGGAATTTGTCCTATTTTGAGCAGGGGGTTGGACTAGATGACCTCCTGAGGTCCCTTCCAACCCTGATATTCTATGATTTGCCTAGTTTTACAACAGGCTGCATAAAAAGCACTAGCGAAGTCAGTACCAACTAAAATTTCATACAGACAATGACTTGTTTATACTGCTCTATATACTATACACTGAAATGAGAGTACAATTTTTTATTCCAATTGATTTATTTTATGATTATATTTTTACCATATAATTATAAAATAAGCAATTTCTCAGTAATAGTGTGCTGTGACACACTTCTATTTTTATGTCTGATTTTGTAAGCAAGTAGTTTTTAAGAAAGGTGAAATTTAGGGTATGCAAGACGAATCAGACTCTTGAATGGGGTACAGTAGTCTGGACTGGTTGAGAACCACTGATCTAGATTACACAAAGTTACACAACAAGCTTCTGCCACCCATAAACATACATTGCCCATTTCGACTGTATAAATATACTACAGATTCTAATTTGTACATTTGGGATTAAATCTGGACTGATTTCAAAGACAAATCTATGATACAAGAACAAGGCATTACAGCAGTGGTTCTCAAACTTTTGTGATCCCTTTCACATAGCAAGCCTCTGAGTGTGACCCCCTCTAATAAATTAAAAACACTTTTTAATATATTTAACTCCATCATAAATGCTGGAGGCAAAGCGGGGTTTGGGGTGGCGGTTGACAGCTCATGACCCCCCACGTAATAACCTCATGACCCTCTGAGGGGTCCCAACTCCCCGTTTGAGAACCCCTGCATTACAGTAATTCCAATAATCACTAATTTTTCAGTCAAATTAAAGGCTTGTACATTTAAAGCTTTGTAAAAGGTTATGCTGCTTCACATGGGTGATAGTCAACCTGTACAATTCAATGCTGCAAGAAGCTAGTTCGTAAAATACTGTGGTGGCTGCAGGTAAAAGTGATATTGTTAATTTTATGACAAAAATATGTATAGCTGTCAGGTTAAATGTAGCAAAATCTTATGCTTCATAAGCTATTTTTCCACCAGGATCTCAGAAGAAATTCCAGAAAAGCAGCAGTACGGCCAGTCTACTGCTGGCACCATGTTGTGTGTTGATGGACTATGTACGTACCTGGGTACGGCAAATCTGATTACCTTTGCTCTACCTCTTCTGCAAATTTACCAAATGGTTTCAGTTTCAGAATCTTTTCCAATTACTTTGCAAGGACACCCTTCAAGGAACTATGGATCATGTAGATGATCAAAACATACATAAAAAAACGTGTACAGCTCTAGCAGTAAGAAATTTCTTTAGCAGAGGTATCTGAAAAAAAGTTTGAGATTCTAAAGAGAATCTAACAGTTGCAAATTGGGAGGTGCTCAGTATTTTCATAGAATCATCATAGGGTTAGAAGACACCACAAGGGTCATCTAGTCTAACACCCATAATCCCCACGTTTTCCATATATAAAAGATTTAACTCCTACTTCAAGTAAAAGAGTCAACACAACAATAGCAGCAGAGCCATTGTAGGCCCTCTATATTAAGATAACAAGTGGATTTGAAAACAGTTTTAGACATCAACACTTAGATTCATGTATCAGAGGGGTAGCCGTGTTAGTCTGGATCTGTAAAAGCACCAAAGAGTCCTGTGGCACGTTACAGACTAACAGACGTATTGGAGCAGGAGCAGGAGCTTTCATGGGTGAATACCCACTTCGTCGGATGCATGCAGTGGAAATTTCCAGAGCCAGCTATAAATATGCAGGCAAGAATCAGGCTAGAGATAACTAGGTTAGTTCAATCAGGGAGGGTGAGGCACTTTTCTAGCAGTAGAGGTGTGAACACCAAGGGAGGAGAAACTGCTTTTGTAGTTGGCTAGCCATTCACAGTCTTTGTTTAATCCCTGGATTCATGTTATCTGCATTCATCAACAAGTGGGTTTGCCACTTAAAGTTTTGACATCTAAGACTTTAAATGACTAAATATATTTGTCAATTATATCATTAGATCAGTAATCAAAAGGATCTATGACAAACACTGCACCAAATGCATTTGTCAATTAGATTGACATTTCTCCTAAAGTGGTCATCAGTGAAATAGTTGTCATTTAACTAAAATCTAAGAATGGGTTTAAACCACCCATTGAGATAATGGGACAACTCAAAAATGTTTTTCCACTGTCTGCACACTTGGGAGAGCAATAGTGTCGGTTTGAACATCTATATATTTTTTTCATAACAACAAGCTAGAAAGAGTTTATTTTTAAATGCAGGCTTAAGATCTACACTAGGGGAACTTTTATACCGATATAACTGCATCTACACTAGTGCTTTTACCAGCATAACTATGTTGGAGAAAACCCCACATTATCACCCAACATAGCTATCATGGCAAAGCTTTCTAGTGCAGATCTATTTTCAGATGCTGGAGAGTCCTTTCGATGATGAAAATATTCTACAACTATCTCAAAGTAAACAAAAACAGTTATGGTTAATGTAAATAAATCAAAATTTAACACTAAGAAACTTACAAAGTAGTCCACATCTTACATTTTGCTATAATTTAGAAGTCAATTTTCAAATGTCAAAATTCAGGAATTTGCTAGAGAAAAAAAGATCACAACCAACCAACTCACTGATTTACTTGAAAATTCTCAATGTTTATTCTGCATACAGTCAGTGTAAGTTTGGAGATCCTACCTACTCATACATATAGATTTAATCTTTGCTTTGAATGCAAATCTCAATAACTGACTATGGATCAGATATGCTGGCTTCATATTTAAAGAAACTAAGATTTTGCTCCTGATCCTATGCTCATTTCTATTCTATTCTACCCAGTACTTCAGAATAAGATGTGTCCCCAAACCAGAGCCAACAGCTACAATTTCCCTTTGCATTTTAGTCTCAGAAGCAATTTGCACGTACATATTTATTGTTTTAGAAACAAGATACATTTATGGAGCAATAATGTATTTCCAGATCCAAATACTTGTAGATAATTCATACTGCATGATGGGATTCTCTCAATCACACTCATATTCCTTCTCAAAACTGATTTATTAGCACTGGGAGGCAGCCAAATTAGTGTTTCATAACAAGCCACTGAAAAGACAAAATAAATAAAGGAAACATGAACTAAACAAGCAAAGGGGTCCTGAAAACTAAAAGTTGACCATTTAAGTTAATAATCTAAACATGAAAGCTAGCTGTACACTAATACTAGGTAACACTACCAAGTTAAGGCAGGATGATGCAGACATTCACACTCTCCCCCCCCAGCCGCCCCCACCAAGAACATAAAGACTGCCAAATCCCCATAATAAGGTGCCGATTCTCTTCTCATACCAGTGTAAACCCACCGCTTTCAGCGTGCTACTCCACACTGACATCAGCAGGAGCGAGACTAAGTCCACACTACAAATTACTTCAGTATTAATTACGTCACTAAAGATTGTGAATAATCCACAGCCCCGAGCAATGTAAATTATACTGCCCTAAGAGCCAGTGTGGACAGTGCTATGTCAGTGAGAGAGCTTCTCCCACCGACAAAACTACCGCCTCTCACAGAGGCGGGAATTACTGTGGCTACATGTACACTGCAGCACTTATACCAGCACAGCTGCCTGATTCAGCTGTGACACTGTAACACTTGTGGAGATGCTTTAAGGGCCGATGGGAGAGGGCTTAATAATGCCTGCCTCTGCGATAGCTATAGTGCTGTCTATCTACACCATCACTTAGGTCATGTAACTTAGGCCTTGTCTATGCTACAGGGGAGAAGAGGAGATTGATCTAAGTTACACAATTTCAGCTATATGAATAACGTAGCTGAAGTCAACATACTTATATCTACTTACCATGGGGTCCACATTATGTGATGTTGACTGGGGATGCTCTCCTCTTGACTCCCCTTGCACTTCAGGCGGAAGACAGGAGTCGAGGGGAGAACAATCAGCGGTCGATTTAGTGGGTCTTCCTTAGACCCGCTAAATTGCCCACCGAAGCATCGGTAAGAGAGGACAAGGCCTTACATCACTCAAGGGTGTGGATTATTCACACCCCTGAGCCATGTAAATTATACCGAAGTAACCTTTGCTGAAGACAAGGTCTAAACCGATGGCAAGGCTCCTGAGCTCAGAGGCCTTCACCTTAAGCGCTGCTGCAGAGCAAAGTCGCTCCCCCACCCCGGGGCAGGTGTCAGGCTGGGCAGCTACCGACAGACACGCGGACTCGTCCATTCGCCCCCTCGGGCCACGCGCTTTGCCCTGCCAAAAACCACGAGCGCAAAAACCGGTCCCGGGAGTGTGGCCAACTCCCAGGGCGGCTCCTCGCCCCGCCCGGGCTGCCCGGCGGAGAGCGGGACTCAGCACGGGGCTGGGGGAGGGGGAACCGGGGCTGCGACCCCGTCCCGGCCCCGATGACCCGAGACACGCCCCGCCCCCTCACCATCTCCTCGTGCCCGGGCCTGTCGGGCTGGGTGCCCCCGGGGGCGGCGGGGCCCGGGCTAGCCCTTCCCTCCGGCGTCTTCCTCTCGCTCGGCCCCTTCCCGCGCGCCGGGCGCCGCCGCCGGGCCCACAGGTAGAGCGCGCCGGCCCCGAGCAGCAGCGGCGCCCCCAGCGCCAGGGCCACCTGCCAGCGCGGCAGCCCCGAGCCGGAGCCGCCGCCGCCTCCCCCCACCGCAGCAGCGGCCTCCACGGGCTTCGAGGCGGCCATGATCCCCGCTCCGCTCGCAGCGCCAGCCGGGGGCAGGGCGGAGGGAGCGAGAGAGGGGTCACCGGAAACCCGCCGCATGCCGGGAAGGGGTCAAGGGGAAGCACTTCCATGCGCCGCGCGGCCGGGCTCGTCGCAGACAAGGAGCGGCAGCGCCAACTGCCGGCGGAGCTGGGTAAGTGCAGTGCCAGCCCCTCCCCCGGGGCTCAGCCACAGAAGCGGCGGCGCCACCTGCCGGCGGAGAGAGGTAAGTGCAGTGGTTCCTTCCTAGGAGCTAAGCAGGGAGAGCAGGGAGCACCCGGCTGCTACTAGCATGAGTGCGTCCTGCAGGGCGTGGATGCTAACGCAGTGTGCCAGCCCCAAGCGTTCAACATCGGAATCTGGCCTCCAAGCTCAGGAGGTTTCCTTAAAAACAAAGGGTGCTGGGTCCTGTTTATTTGCCTTCTGTCTTGTGAGCCTTTTCAAGCTACTCTGCGCAGCCCTGAACACTAGAAATGTACTGCATTGTTGTTGTTTATAAATGAAAGCAGAGGGTCTCTTTAAATCACATGACACCAGGAGCTGGGGCTTTCAGGCAAATCCCAAATAGCACAAGATGTGTGATAAAATCACAAAAATTGGCAACCTTGTGCAATGAGACTTCAGTTGTATTGAGATAGATCCTGAAAGGTGCTGAGCGATTCCCACTCCTATTGAAGTCAAAGGGGGCATTTTTCACATCTTTAATTTTAATTCATATGAGATCAATGGGGCTGTTTAAATGATAAAAGTTAAGAGTATGAGGTAACCCCAAATATTTAAAAAATAATGCTTCAGTCATCAAAATTATAGAATTGTCTTAAACAACAATAAATTGGGGTGTGTGTGGGGGGAGGATGTTATTTGCCTTCTGGCTTTTGAGCCTTTAAGTACACTCTGATCGCATTTTCAAACTATTCTCTACAACTGTGGAGCATGGAAACTGAGCTTTTCCTTAAATAAAAGCTGTGATTCTCCTGTATTTATATAATATTATATAACTCAGAGGTTCATCCCTAATTTACGTCACTGGTGTGAGGTCCATCAGGGGCCAGACACCACTGAAGGATCAGATGTCTGAGAGCTCTACTCTGCCATGCCCTCTCCCCAGCCCCAATTACAACCAGCCCTGTCACACCCCTCCTTCTTCTTATGGCTGGGCCATGGCTGACATAGGAGACAGTTTTGGCATCTCCACCAGCTTTACAATAGCAGAGAGTTCCCTAGTTCATAAGGGAATTCTCCACTGGCTTTGCCAGCCATTTTATGGCAACTTTGCACTGCTTACTTAGCACTAAGACGTTTTAGCAAACTGGAGAAGATGGCCAGTGCTCAGAGAAATCGCTTACAAAAATTGTTCCTAGCTTTTCAGCAGCCTCTCCCTCAACTATTTCCTATCTTCAAACAACAGAAAGAGATAGCTGCAGCTATTTTTTTGCATGGCACCTTCTGTAACATACTGTACGCCATGTTACCCCCCGTACCCACCTATTCAACACTGTTATATGATTATGATACATTTTGTACAAAATATGCCTTGTGAGGTATCATTTGGAAAGTTATAATCTGTTGAGCATTACTATCCTGTTGAAATGCATGTATCCTCTTCATATATGAAGTTATGAGATTTTGCTATATATTTTGGTTACTGAAATAGGTTGAGAGTCTGGGAAATGCCCACAGATTAGCAACTCAGAGATAACAAAAGAGTGACCAGCACGCAACTAGGTGTTAAGTGACCATCACCAGCTATTTTTGAGCAGGGGAGTTTAAACAAGACAGTTGCTCGAGCATGTACACTATCAGGGTGGCCTAATCCCATGACACAGAATAGATTTTTCTAGCACCTGGAGAAAAGTATAAATGAGGCACAGTGATATCACCACAGAGCTGCTTTCTCGTCCCCCATCTCTACACCTGGAAGTAAGATTGTTTGGAAGACAAAGAGAAGTCTCCTTGAACTGGGGGGAAGGGATAAACCTAACTAGAAAGCTGTCTCTAGTTAATATGAACGGTGAACTGAAAACTGCCTGCAACATCCAGAGAAAAATTGTTTGATTGAAATCTTGCTTAGCCTGATAAAGTTTAGGATTTAGAATGCATGTTCATTTTTTATTTCTTATGTAACCAAGTCTGACCTTTATGCCTACCACTTATAATCGCTTAACATCTATCTTTATTTAGTTAATAAACTTATTTTGAGGTTTAATCTAAACTAACGAGTTGGTTTAAAGCAGGGGTTCTCAAACTGGGGGTCAGGACTCCTGAGGGGGTCATGAGGTTATCATGTGGGGGTTTGCGAGCTGTCAGCCTCCACCCCAAAGCCTGCTTTGCCTCCAGTATTTATAATGGTGTTAAATATATAAAAAGGTGTTTTAATTTATAAGGGGAGGGGGTCGCACTAAAAGGCTTGCTATGTGAAAGGGGTCACCAGTACAGAAGTTTGAGAATCAGTGGTTTAAAGAGCTTGGGGGCTCTGCCCAGATTACAGAGGCTAGGGCATGTCCAGTACCCTTGAAGGAGTGGCAAACTAATAAATGGGCTTACATTGATCAAGATGCACATTTCTGGGGTGTAAGGCTGGGTGGGGTTGGGAAATTTGCCGGTGTCTCCCTATATACAGTTTATGTGGCTTGGGAGAGCCTTCATGCAACTTAGCTGGGTGTGCCTCTGCACGCTGATGGCTGAGTGAACAGAGCCTGGAGGGGTTTGCAGTTCACTGGCATAGCAGTGTAAGAGGCAGTGTGGGCAGGAGAGTTAAAGGGGACACGGGTTCTACAGTCTGAATTGTACTCCGGGGCATGTCACACCTTCCCCTGAGAAAGGTGCCATTGGTGCGGTCACTGACTTGAAAGGAGCACTCACCTGAAAAGAAAAGTTTGCTGCTGATGCTGTTGATTCTGCATGTTTGATGAAAGAACTCAGTCGAGGGAGAAAAGGGGGTTTGATTGTTACTGCTTCTTTCTTGTCTAAAACATTCAGTGGAGGAAGAAAAACCTTTGTGGTCGAGGAGGACGAGGAAAAGGAGGAAGAAGTTTCCTTGTCTGGAGTTCTTAATGGTGGGAGGGGAGCAGATGCCATAGATGATAATGAAACTGGTGATTGCTTGCTTGACTCTCTCAGGGGTGAGAGATGACCATTAGTCATGGATGATGATGGTACTTGCCTGCTTGGAGGTCTGACTGGTGGGAGTGGAGAGTTTGCCATTGCTGCCTCTGTTTGCTCACCTGGAGCACTCACCTAAGGGCAAATAGGAAAGTTTGGTCTGTTATTATTTTTTGCTCAGCTGTACTAAGCATTTTGCACCCCGCAGTAACTTGTTGGCTTTCTTTATAGGTGGGAAAGAAATGAGATATTTACAGAACTTTGATCATTATTCCAAATAAAAGTGCCAACGATTACAAAGATCAAAGAATGTTAAGGTTGCAAAGTGAAACACTTGAAAGTCTGGTGATACCAAAATGAAGGTTGCACATGCAACCGTTATTCTTCCCCCATGTGCTGATGCTTTATGACACTTATTGACAGGATCACCATGATAGGGTATTACCCCTCTCCATTTTTCCCTGACCAGGCATTAACCACTGTTTCTTTTCTTCTCCATTCTTTTCTTTCCTACTAAAACATTGGCCAACATACTCATGCTTTGTCTTTCCCTTCGTGATTCTATAGACAAGAAAACTGGCTGGACTCTCACTGAAAAGGAGTAGGTTCCTCATTAGAAGCTGGCACTAAACACCTTGAACCAAGTATGCACTGGCATATAGACATAAAAACAATACTAGTTGCCAACTCATGGCGTGCTTGAGCAGCACAGAATTTGCCCCTTACCTCCCCGCTTCCCAGTACATGCAGAGACATCCCTGTGGTAGGCAGAGAAGAATTTAGACTGATTTCTCCCTCCTCATAATGAGAAAAGCTTATGCCTGAGACAGAGATGCCAAGGGTTGGCTGTCCTTATGAGAGAGGTTTACAGCCCCAAAGAGTGAGATTCAAGGCCAAAGACTGGGACTTTCCAAGTGGTGTGTTAGGTCATTGCTTAAGACAGGGACTCTCATCTTTGGTCCTTGGTGACATCCAATAGTCCAGGTTTTTAATCCAACCAGCACTTAATAGTTTGTTTTAAAATGTACACTGCTTAATATTGCATATAAAACACTTAAATATCCTAGTTCATATTAGTCTAGAGCACATGAGAATTCAATGCAAACCAGTGGATTTTAGTAAAAACAATTATTTGCTGGTTGGAGCAAAAACCTGGATGGTTGGAGATCCCTGCGGACCAGAATTAATAAGCTCTGGTTTAGGCACAAAGTCAGTGGACAGAACAAGAGAGATATTAAAAAATTAACTGTTTTTATATAAACCTAACAAAAAAGCAAACATTATTTTGCATATCATCTTGTCTTAGTGATCATCCATTTGGAAAACACTTTACAGTATAAATATTATTTGGTTTATATACTATTGCTCATATTATAACCATAGGAAACTCAAATAATTAGATTCCAAAATAAATTAATGAAAATGAAACATGACCAAACAATACATTAAATTAATGTAAAAATAAATAAAACAATTAAATTGAATTTAATTAATTTGAAGCTAACAAACCATCAAAAAATTCCACATTTCTTTTAATATCTAATTTGGTTTTGCGTTTTATTCATGTGCTTTGTTATATTGCATGTGGCCTCCTTTGCTATTTTCATAACTTCTTTTGGTAGCTCAAACTTGAAACATGGCTCAGGATTTGCACCTTAGAAACTAACACATTTATTTGAGCATAAGCTTTCGTGGTGCCACAAGTACTCCTGTTCTTTTTGCGGATAACACGGCCACTACTCTGAAACTTATTCTTTTGAACAACACTGAACACATTCCCCACTCCCGCATTTGAGTGGGGTAAAATTAAGATGTCTAGCAACCCTGGACAATATTGGGAAATTGAGAAGATCACTAGTGTTTTTGACATTTCTAAGATAGGCCCATACAGTGTCCATCCTGTATTGCACATTAGTGTTATCTGGGTCAGTCTGGAGTTCTGCCTCATCCCATCTTATGATCTTATGCATAAGATCACTTTTTGAATTTAAGATCAACCCAGGATCTATCCTGTCCCTTCCCCAAGGACCTGCCCCGCTAACTCCATTCCCTACTCCCTCTGTTGCTCACTTTCCCCCACCCTCACACACTTTCACCGGGCTAGGGCAGGGAGTTGGGGTGTGGGAGGAGTGCAGGCTCTGGGCTGAGGCCAAAGGGTTCAGAGTATGGAAAGGGGGTCCGGGCTGAGCCTGGGGCAGGGGTGCAGGAAGGGTGCAGGCTCTGGGAAGGAGTTTGGGTGCAGGAAGGGGCTCCGAGCTGGGACAAGGGATTGGGGTGTGGGAGGAGGTGAGGGTGTGGGCTCTGGGAGGGAGTTTGGGTGCAGGAGGGGGCTCCAGGCTGGGGCAGGGGATTGGGGTGTGGGCTCTGGGAGGGAGTTTGGGTGCAGGAGGGGCTCTGGACTGGGGTGCAGGAGGGGATGTGAGGTGTAGGCTCTGGCTGGGAGGCACTTACCACAGGGAACTCCTGGGTGGTGGTGCAGCGGGACTATGGCAGGCGCCCTGCCTGCCCTGGCCCCTTGCCTCTCCCACCAGCACCTACTCTGCAGCTCCCATTGGCTGGGAACTGTGGCCAATGGGAGGTGAGGGGGCAGCACTTGTGGGCATGGGCAGCGCGCGGAGACCTTTCCCCAGGGCTGCAAACACGGAGACCTCCCCCTGGGGACCACAAGTGCTGCCCCCGCATTGGCCACAGTTCCTGGAACAAAGGGAGTTTCGAAGTCGGGGGAAAGAGGGGCAGCAGCAGCGTGTGCAGCCACCTCCCCCTCCCCCCCAGGCCACAAAGACATGCCAGCCACTTCTGAGAGTGGCATGGGGCCAGGGCAGGCAGGGTGCCTGCCATAGCCCCACTGCGCCACTGGACTTTTAGCAGCCAGAGATTAGGATCAACTGGAAGAGGCTCCAGGATGAACCAGTTGATCGCAGTCTACCAGCTGATGGTCACTGCCATACAAGCTAAGGGATATCTGATTTCTGCAGTAACTGGTAATCAATAAACTCCTGTTATAACTTCTCTATCTCAGGCGGAGAGAGATTGAACATGTGCTGATATCTACCAACAAAGTGCTCAACGTATTTAGAAGTGCAGTTTTCTTTCATACCAAAGTTCAGAAATGCTACCATGTTTAACATTTCATCATTCAAAATAGCTTCTCCCGTGCATACTTGGCATAGGCTCAGAATGCTCTGGCTGCACAAAAGAACTTCTGTTTTGCAATCAGGGGTGCCATTTCAGATTGGGGGGGGCACAACTTTGTGATTCGTGAGGCTACTTAGACACTTGAAAACTCTATATTTTTGGCATATAACTTAGCAATTAGCTGACAGGAACATTGTATCTAATTCCTATATACAAGAAAGAAAATTAAATAAATATTAGACCCACTCAGCTCTAATACTAACATGTTCTGACATCTTGTGGTAAGTCACTTAAGGGACACTGGTTAGGTTTAAAATTTTAATGTATTTTCTTACTTTGTTACTAATTCTGCAGAGAGAGAGATCCCGTCAGGACTCCTGGGTTCTATCCCAGCTTTGGGAGGGGAGTGGGGTCTAGTGGGGTACAGTAGGGGGGAAGATACAGCTAGGTTCTATATAAGAACATCAGAATGTCCATACTGGCCCAGTATTCTTTCTTCCAACAGTGGCCAATACCAGGTGCTTCACAGGGAATGAACAGAACAGGTAATCATCAAGTGATTCATCCCCTGTTGCTCATTCCCAGCTTCTGGCAAACAGAGGCTAGGGACATGTTGTTGGATCCCTGCTCACCCTAGTTAATAGTCATTGATAGACCTATCCTCAGTGAACTTATCTAGTTCTTATTGGAACCCTGTTATATTTTTGGCGTTCACAACATCCCCTGGCAAAGAGTCTCACAGGTTGACTGTGAAGAAATACTTTCTTTTATTTGTTTTAAATCTGCTGCCTATTAATTTCATTGGGTGGCCTCTAACTCTTGTGTTATGTGGAGAAGTAAATAACACTTTTTTATTTACTTTCTCCACACCAATCATGATTTTATAGACCTCAACCATATCACCCCTTAGTTGTCTTTTTTCCAAAGTCCCAGTCTTTCTAATCTCTCCTCATACAGAAGGTGTTCCATACCCTTAATCATTTCTGTGGCCTCCTCTGTACCTTTTCCAAGTCCAATATATCTTTTTTGAGCAGGGGCTACCAGATCTGCATGCAGTATTCAGGATGTGGGTGTACCATGGATTTATATAGAGGCTATATGATATTTTCTGTCTTATTATCTAACCTTTCTTAATGATTCCCAACAGTCTGTTAGCTTTTTGACTGCTGCTGCACATTGAGCAGATGTTTTCAGAGAACTATCCACAGTGATTCCAAGATCTCTTTCTTGACGTGTAACAGCTAATTTAGACCCCATCATTTTGTTTGTGTAGTTGGAATTATGTTTTGCCATGTGCATTATTTTGTATTTATCAGCATTGAATTTCATCTGCCATTTTTTGGCTAGTCTCGCAGTTTCGTGAGATACCGTTGTAACTTTTCACAGTCTGCTTTGGACTTAACTGTCTTGAGTAATTTTGTATCATCTTCAAATTTTGCCACCTCACTTTTTACCGCTTTTCTCAGATCATTTATGAATATGTTGGACAGCACTGTTCCCAGTACAGACTCCAGATGGATACCACTACTTACATCTCTCCATTCTCATAATTTATTCCTACCCTTCATTTCTTATCTTTTAACTGGAGTGCCTGGCAATGTTTTCAGGATCATCTAAGGATCCTTAATTTAATTTAATGACAAGCCTTTTGTTATCTTAATCACCTGGCCTCTGTTTGTAAACAAACTCCCTGCCCCAAAGGTGGAAGCTGGGAGCAGCACAGAACTCATCACTTATCACACTCAAGCTGTGTTGCAGTTACGAGTGCCGTCTGGGGCTAGGGTATGCGCTGTGAGCAGAACTCAAGTACAAACCCAGGTGGGGGGCTAGAGCCTCTCCTGCCCCGCAAACGGCACCCCTGTTTGCAAGAGGACTACTATCTTCCGACTTCTGTTTTGTGACCAAATCTACAAACAGACATGTGTCTGGAAGCTGATTGTCAGAATTAGCAAAGCCTGCATCTATAAATGAGGCAGAATTTTTGACTACTTGTGCCTGAATAAGCTTTCTTAGAAGTTTTCTCACAGAAGTAGAAAGCACCCCATCTACCATGTATATACAAGGATTTTCCCTCTGCAGAAACTTGTTAGTGGTGCTAAACACTTGGAGGACGGTAGAACCCTGGGAAAACAACAAATAAATCTCTGTCATAGGATACCTGAAAGCAGGGATGGCAGGTTTGTATAATTTTTGGTGGTGCCTGTGATGTTGCACTCCATATGTTTATGGAAATATTCTTATGACTGTGAATATAATGTAATTGGAATATGCTTTATGCAAAAGGTCTTTGTAAGGTATCATTACAAAGCTTATAATCTACTGAGTGTGTTCAACCTATTTGTATGAATGTATCATTCTTGTATTTGAAGCTAGAAATATGAAGTACTACTCTGAAGTCCTATTGTAATTATGCGAAGTGTGGACCATTAATGGTGGCTTGGAATCTTGATGGCTCCTATTGACTAGGACAATTGGTTGTGAATGGCTCTGTTTACTTACAAACCTTCCTGGGGACGTGTAGGCCAGCCCTGGAAGAATGGAGGCTGGGGTCTCATAGGACACGTAACCATGCCACATTATACTGGAATCCATCTTAAAACAGGTGCTTTTCCATTTAGAAAGAGGGGTGGGGACCCAGAGAGAGACAAAAGATTCCTGCCTTGTGCCAAAGATATAAAAAGGTGTGGAAAAGAACAAAGGAGGCTGCCAGTCATGAGAAATCCCCTAGTTATCACCTGAGCTGGAACTAACAATGACTGTACCAGGGGAAAGAATTGGTTTCAGACTAGGAAGGAGTCTAGTCTGTGAAAGAAGCTTATTGGAATATCTCTGAGGGGGAGATTTTACCTGTAAACAGTTTCTTAATGTATTGGGCTTAGTCTTGCGTGTTTTTCCTTTATTTTGCTTGGTGAATTACTTTTTTCTGTCTTACTTGAAATCACTTAAATCCTACTTTTTATACTTAATAAAATCACTTTTGTTTATTATTAAACCCAGAGTAAGTGATTAATACCTGGGGAGCAAACAGCTGTGCATATCTTTCTATCAGTGTTATAGAGGGTGGACAATTTATGAGTTTACTCTGTATAAGCTTTATACAGAGTAAAACGGATTTATTTGGAGTTTGGACCCCATTTGGAGCTGGGTGTCTGAGTGCTGCAGATAGGTGACAGGTTGAGCAGTTTTTTGGTTAAAGTCTGCAGCTTTGGGGGCGTGGACCAGACCTGGGTCTGCGTTGCAGCAGGCTAGCATGTCTGGCTCAACAAGGCAGGGTTATGGAGTCCCAAGCTAGCAAGGAAAACGGGCTCAAAGGTAATTCCATGTCAGGTGACAGTCCCAAGGGGGTCTCTGTGACCGAACCCGTCACAGTGCCCAGAATGGGTCCAAGTCCTGCTTCCACACACACACCTGCCTAAGGCTCTGGGAGCGAGTTTTGGTGTGGGAGGGGGTGCAGGCTCTGGGAGGAAGTTTGGGTGCAGGAGGAATGCAGGCTCTGGGACAGAGTTTGGGTGCTGGGTGCAGGCTCTGGGCTGGAGCAGGGGGTTGGGGTGCAAGAGGCGGTTTGGGGTGCTGGATGCGGGCTCTGGGAGGGAGTTTGGGTGCTAGATGCAGGCTCTGGGCTGGGTCAGGGAGTTTGGGTGCGGGAGGGAATGGGGGTGTGGGTTTTGGGAGGGAGTTTGGATGCGGGATAGGTGCGGGCTCTGGGAAGGGGATTGGGTGCTGGGTGTGGGCTCTGGGTTGGGACATGGGGTTGCAGTGTGGGAGGGAGTGTGGGGCCTGGGGCTGGGCTGGGGATGAGGAGTTTCGGATGCAGTAGACAGGCTGCCCGGGGCTGGGGCCAGAGAGGAAGACTCCCCCCAGCCCTCTCCCCACTGTCAGCAGTGAGCTCCCCCGGCCCTCCTGGCACGACACTCACCCAAGCTCCCTGCCCCCCCGCCATGCCCAGGCTGTTGCTCAGGAGGTCTAGCCAGGAAAAGGCCCTCCCCTCCCTGCACCTCAGAGTTGACTCGGAGTTGCCTGCCAGGAGGGTGGCTGCCATGCGCCTACTCCCTTCCTCCCTCCACAGGCGCAGCAGCTGTCTCAGTCTGTCCCTAGCACCGCTCCCTTGTAGCCAGCAGCAGCTGGTGAGGGAGCACAGCGCAGAGCTGCAGGGTGCAGCCGCTTGCTGCCCAGGGCAGGCATGGACACTCAGGGGAGGTGCGCGGGTATGGCATGTGGGGATGGGGGCGCTCTGGGGGAGGCTCGCGGGAGAGACCTGGCCCTGAACATTGGTGGAGCCAGGCCCCCCAGGCCCTGAATTTGCTGGAGCCCAGGCATTACGAGCCCATATAACTCGCTGCCCCTGCCTGAAAGCAAAACTTAAATCTCTTGAACCTTGCACAGCTATCATCAACAGACAAAAAGTAGCTTTTAAGAGCTGCATACTGCTGTAACCATCCGTTACTAGCTAAGTCCAGGTTAAGCCATTGACTCTGAACATGCTTCAGACACTGTTTTCAACATCACAGAAGTGACAGAACTCCTCCAAGAATGACTTTCATTTTGTTCTTTTGTCAAAGGAATAGTAGCAATCAATACATACATCTTTAACATCAAATTCTAACACTTTAGAAAACTGTGTAGCACCAGCACAGCGTTATGGTGTATGATGTGGCATGGACATCCCATGAAATACACACATGCGTTCTTACTTTGAAGCAGTGTCTTAACTGAATTATTCATACCCAGGTTTACACTGGCATTGCCTACAGAAAACTCAACACAGTTATCCCATGGTATCTCATGCAATGTCATTCTCCCATCAATTTTGGAAAAGATTTCTTTTGCAGTGACTGTATGAAGGCCAGTAGTGACGTGTAAGTCAAGTAACTGTGTTGTCACAAGGTATTTCTGGATCTCTGTCAGTGGATTCATTTTTTCTAAGCTTGTGTCATATTAGAGCCATCAACAGAAAGAGAAAAGGCTTCAGTCTTTATTTGCCTCACAAGACACTTGGAAATAGGGAGTAATGGCACCATTCAACATACATGTTGACTCTGGTCTTACAGATGCATAATATTGGGCAATCTGACTGTCAGAGAAGATATCTTTAAACAGGGGGCTCAGGTTGGCTGCAGTTGCGAAAGGAATATTGTGCTGCGCAAACAGAGTTGTAACTTTCATTTTTGCACATCACCTCGGGAAAAAACATTTCTATTTCGTACATAAACAAGGTGTAATAAAAAAATAATTGAATATTTTACCAAAGTTAAATTAAAAAAATGGGAAATTAATAGACAAAATACATCTAAACAGTATAACCAGATTTTCACAAGCATATATGTTAATAATATGATACACATAGTGAGTGGACTTTTTATGTGATATAAAGATTGCAAGTTTGTGTCTGTGTAACATACAGTATTTTAATAATCCTGTTGCCTTGGATCAAGGCAGTGGCTCAATGAATTAATGAATATTTAACCCTCATCAGAACACATTGAAAACTGTACAGAAAACCAAAAATCTTGGACTCAATAAAAATTAATTCATAAAAACAATCAAATCTTTCTGAAAGAACATTGCAAACAGAGTTTCTGACAAAGTACTAGGAATAAACTACTGTACTACCACCAGCCCCCGCCCCATCAGCAAGCAAATTACTTCTGGGGAACCCAAGTGCCCTGAAGAGGATTATTATGATTAATAATAACAAGAACAATAATTAATAATAAATTGAAATAATTAATAACAGCAAACCATAATTATTCAACATATTTGACTTACTTTTACAATGAGGGGATTCGCCACAGGTACAAAAGGAATTTGTGGTTGTGGAGACATTGCTCTGCTATTTGCGTATTTCATTTTCCAGCTGATGAGTTACATCTTTTTCTCCTTGATGGCCACAGGACAGCTCTGGGGTGACACAGCGCACATTTAAAAAGAACTAGGACAATGAAGGGCCATGAATTCGTCCAGTGTGGTTTAAATTTTGAACTGTATTTTGAGAACCTGAAAACTTTCGATTAAGTTCTGCTTGTTTTTTGAGTGAACTCATATTTTTTTGACTGTCAAGTATTCACACACACAACCCTGCCACCTCTCTGTATAGCCTCCTCTCCGGTAGAACAAAGGCCAGTAGTCTCCATGGTTACCACAGTACACAAGCTTGGAAAGCGGCTTTCCAAGCACTAAACTCTGTGCCTGAGGCCCCGGATGTATTGTTGTCTCTTTCAGTGCCTGAGTAAAAATATTTTAAATCTTTATATATTTACTCAAAATGAGTGAGATAAGCTTAGGGATGGATGTGAGATTGAGATAGCATGCTAATGAATGAGACTTGACATGTCTGCTGGGAGATCCAAGTAGGCGAATAAATACTCTAATGGTATATAGCTCTTGAGTTTGAACGACTCACACTAAAAGTCCAATTCAGGAGGTTTGAGGTAGTTTGATATTTATTTTCCAGTAACCCATAGGCCCCATCAATAATAGGCCAAAAGGCACCGCAGCCAGCTCTTGGTTGCCATCACTCACACTTGTGATGCCTTTGGAAGGCTTTGCATCCACGCAATGAACCAGTGTAATCTATAACCCACATGTAGGTGGAAAGGCACAGATGTTGCATATACATTAACTCCTCTGTTCCTTCAAATTGTATCTCAAAATACAGTGCCTTGTCTTTCTATTTAAGGCCCCCATCACCAAAGTATCTGAGCACCTCTTTAATGTATTCATCCTCACAACACTCCCGTGAGGTAGGGAAGTGCAATTATCCCCCTTGTACATACAGGGAAATGAGACACAGACAGGATGAGTAACTTGTGCAAGGTCACACCAGATGTCTGTGATGGAACAGTGAATCAAATCTAGGTCTCCCAAGTCCTAGGCTAATGCCCTAAGCAGTGGACCATCTAGCCACTCTGACTCAGAGTCCCACAGCAGTCTCTGCCCCTAATTCCCATTGGACAATTCCACAGGGAGTCTCTAGGGCCTGATTCTCCATTGTCCTGCATCTTGTGCAGCCTTTTACACAGTGCAAAGGGAGTATAAAATGCTACCAAATCAGAATGGTAGCTTGTGTTTTAAACCCACCTTGTGCTCAGTTTGAACTGCTGTAAATGACTACACAAGGCCCAGGCCAACACAGAATCCTGCCCACAGGGCCCAGCAATTGTTCTGCCCTATGTGGGGAGGCAGTTTTGGCCTTCAGACAGTGCTGTTGCCTCAGAGCTCCTTGCAATTCCTTTATTCCTCTAGGACAACAGCATCCCATGGCAGATTTGCCTACAGCAAACATGTCCGCCAGTGACTGGTAGTCAGTAGTTGAAGACAGCTTGCTACACTCCAAGGTAGAGTGAGACTCTGGTTTTGGGCTGATCTCTTCATAGAAGGAGAAACTCACCCCAGAGCAGAAGGACCACACATGGTCCTTGCACCACTTGAGCAGGAGCCATTTAGAATGGAAGATGCAGGGCTACTGTTTGTGCTCAGTAGGCTTAGTCCCTGCTTGCTAGGTGTGCAATGAACATCAGGACTGTGCTTGGCCCCGGGCTCAAGTGGGCAGGTTATAATATAATATATATATATGGAGATGTACCATAGAACTGGAAGGGACCCTGAAAGGTCATCAAGTCCAGCCCCCTGCCTTCACTAACAGCACTGAGTGCTGATTTTGCCCCAGATCCCTAAGTGACTCCCTCAAGGGGAGAACTCACAACCCTGGGTTTAGCAGGCTAATGCTCAAACCACTGAGCTATCCTTCTCCTCAGCTTTATGCTTTTTGTGCCCTTGCCCTTCATTTCTTTGTGCACTGGAGCTGTGCTAGGCCCAGTCTAGCCCTGATTGTGGGAGATGAAGTGACCTTGGTGAAAGACAAGTGATCTGGCCTTAGATGCTAAGATTCTGTGAACCAATGTCACTCCATGTTGTCTGACGTTGCTCACCCACAAGAGATGATAAAAAGATTTCTCAGGAGAGCCCTGCTTCCTGCCAGGCAGGGCATATTTTTTAATACCAGCTGGAAGAACAGAGCCAAAAGTTATTTCATAAAGTCAGTTAAGCCTCAGTAAACAGCTGTGCCAGTTTCTGACCACTGTCAATATATCCATTCTCCTTCTCTAAATTACAAGCCTGTTTCATATCAGAGTGTGCACCTTCCAGGCATGTTTTTGTGGGCAACTCTCCATTGTTATTGACAGTTGATGCACTCAGCAGCAATGAATATGAATTAGGACACACATTTTCCTTGCCTCCTTCCAGGCTGTGTGACATTGGGCATCTCTGTAATGGAAAGATTAAAAGAAACCTCATTTAAAATAGATTACTAAGGATTGGCTTATATATAAGCAGTGCCTAGGGCTGCATTGGGTTGGATTGTTTTTTGTTTTTTTTTGGTTAATTTGGCAGGGAATGTTTGAAACTACAGCCCCTTTTGCCTCTTGTTGACAGATCACTGTAGGACTATCTGCTTGACAGTCTGCTTTAACGTACATCTGTCCTGTCTTGTTGGGTGCTCCCCCCAGTTTGGAGTGTCTGTACATGGAATATGAAGAGGATGATGACATTTCCTTTGCAAAATGGATGAGCAGTTTCTGGGGTCACAGCTTGATTGATGAGAATGAGAAAGAGGGTAGAAGCTACAGGAAACGCCAGACACAAGCCTTGAGTGAAAGGAGAGCCTCCCTTCCAGTAAGAAGTGTGTGTGTGTGTGTTGGGGGGAGGGTGGGGATAATTGCTTCATCAAGGGTCTGATCTTGAGATACTGTGGTGATGAGTGTGATACACATTACTGAGTAAATGCAATTCCTGTTGGCTACATTGGGAGGTGTGAGTGGTCAATATCTCTCAGCATCAGGCTCCTGGAACTTTTATAATGAAAAAAAGAAAGTTAGTTCCATGCCAGAAAAATAATTAAGGTATCTCAACTGGATGAGCAAAATGTTTTCTCTCCTTAAGAGTTTAAGCCATACGGGAAGTCAGGAGGTGTATATGGGCTGTGCTCACAGCGTAAGGGAATGGATGTGCTTTAATTATTTATTGAATGAGGATGAGTTCTGTAAAAGATGATGAAGGGAGAGTGAGAGGGGTTTAGGGTTATTCCCTGACAGGTTTGGTTCTGGAAGGAAGGATTTGGTTATCTCAGGTTTCAGAGGAGTAGCGGTGTTAGTCTGTATCAGCAAAAACAACGAGGAGTCCTTGTGACACCTCAGAGACTAACAAATTTATTTGGACTTAAATTTTCATGGGCTAAAACCCACTTCATCAGATGCATGGAGGTATATATATTACAGCACATGAAAAGATGGGAGTTGCCTTACCAAGTGGGGGGTCAGTGCTAACGAGGCCAATTCAATCAACGTGGAAGTGGCCTGTTCCCAACAGTTGACAAAAAGGGGTGAATATCAGCAGAGGAAAAATTACTTTGTGTAGTGCTAACGCACCCAATTCAATCAGATTGGATGTCGCCCATTCCCAACAGTTGACAAGAAGGGGTGAGTATCAGCAGAGGGAAAATTACTTTTTGTAATGACCCAGCCACTCCCAGTCTTTATTCAGGCCTAATTTGATAGTGTCAAGTTTTCAAATTAATTCCAGTTCTGCAGTTTCTTGTTGAAGTCTCTAAGGTGCCACAAGGATTCCTTGTTGTTTTTAGGTTATCTCAGATTCTGCTCCAGCTTCGGTGAGTGAGCTATTGTATAGATCCTTTGTTGTTGAAGAGTTATTTTTAATGTAACTTTTTATGTAGAAATAAAATGACTAATTGTTAGAAAATGCATGACAGGAACGCAGCCAAGGATTAAGCCCACGTGGAAGGAGTATTCCAGAAACATTTCTGTTCCGGACTCCCTACTTCACTGCTTTTGCTTAGCCATCTCACGTTCTTTTTCTTGTAGGGACCAAACCTGCGCTCCTTGCTTGGGCAAAACTCCTACTGACTTCAATGGGAGTCTTGCAGAATTGTGTTTAGAAAAAAAAAAAAAAAAAGAAGACAGTAATCTCCTAAACCACTGTAGTATCGCTAGTGGAGGCTGACGCACCTTTTTATAAGGGTGAGTCAGCATAATTATGTGGTACACAAATCTGTAGTATAATTATGTAAAATGTGTTCTCAATTTAAGGCCCTGATCCTGCAAAGCCTTAAGCACCGGAGTAACTTTGCACATATTAACAGTCTCATTGAATTCAAAGAGACTACTCTCATATGTAAAGTGATATAGGTGCCTATGTCTTTGCAGGATCAGGGTCTAATTCTGTAACTATTCTGAATCAGACAAATCTGAGCAGGCTGTCCTTGGCACCACATGCATAACTTCTCCTTGAGGTCAGACTAGATGATCATAATAGTACCTTCTGGTCTTAAAATCTATGAATCATTGTAATGATAGATGCTATATATAACTAAGCTTGCTATTGTATTGTGGAGATCCAGCTATTTTTGCAAGAAATTTTCTGCATTTACTCCTTGTGGAGACCATATTTAATCTACCCATGCTGAACCCTTGGTTCCTTTTCTCTGACATATATTATGCTGTGGGTTTTTTCATTGTTAGAATAGGTTTCTTTTTTAAAAACATTCTACCTTGGTACTTTAGTCAAGTTCAGGAGACAGGTTGAAGCTGCAACCCAGATTCACTGGTTTTGAACTGTCCAGTTAAGTTCATTCTTGGGCCAGATCCTGGGATGGATCTATGCTGAGTGACTTCTTCACCTTAGGGTGTGACCCAGAATGTATTTATAGAGCCATAGGTTTAACACACCCTTTCCTAGTACATAAAAAAAGTTAATCAGTTTTGCTGACTATGGGTAATGTCTTTCTCAGAACAGGTTTCAGAGTGCTAGCTATGTTGGTCTGTATCAGCAAAAACAATGAGGAGTCCTTACGGCACCTTAGAGACTAACAAATTTATTTGGGCATAGGAGTCACACATCATACTTAGAGTTAAACATGTCCTTAAGTACTTTGCTGAATAGAGATGGTTTCCTGAATCAGAGGTGCCTGGAGTATTTTCTAAATCTCTGTGCTTTTGCAGTAAAGAGAGGGAAGACTGGGGTTTTCCCCAGAGGCCACTGTAACTAATCAATGAGAGTTTTGCTGTTAACTTCAATGGGACTAGGAGTAGCCACTTTTATTAGTGTCCTTGGACAAATTCATTTTACTTCTGTGGAGTTACACCAGGGATACATTTCACCTGTTTTGTTTCTCAGTCTCAGGACAATGTATATATATATACACACACATAATTTGAGACCAGAAATTTCTGACCTAGAAACCTGACCAATTTGCAATGAACTGGGTTGAAAAATGAAGCCTCTGAGCTGTTTCTAAAAATGATCCAAACAGTGGCACTTGTGGTTTCTTAGAATCCTCTCCGTTAGTCATTTCATGCATTCACCGTGTGCCATAATCTCCCATGGCAGACCTGCTGTTACGTGCGCATGGTCACTTATGCAATTGGCAATACAATATATCTAGGTCTAGCCATGTATGGACAGAGATTTGTAAAACAACTCCCTTGCTAACTGCTATAAGAAAATTAATAATAATTTTCACTTTTAATTTCAGGATCCTAGTATAATTTATAGACATTAATGAGATGAACCTCACAACATGTCTCTGATGTATTATCATTCCCATTTTGCAGTGAGGAAGTTGAGGCATGGGATAAGAGGGAAGTTCCTCTCATGGATTGGTAACTGGTTAAAAGATAGGAAACAAAGGGTAGGAATAAATGGTCAGTTTTCAGAATGGAGAGAGATAAATAGTGATGTCCCCCAGGGGTCTGTACTGAGACCAGTCTATTCAATATATTCATAAATGATCTGGAAAAAGGGCTAAACAGTGCGGTGGCAAAATTTGCGGATGATACAAAACTACTCAAGATAGTTAAGTCCCAGGCAGACTGCAAAGAGCTACAAAAAGATCTCTCAAAACTGGGTTACTGGGCAACAAAATGGCAGATGAAATTCAATGTTGATAAATGCAAAGTAATGCACATTGGAAAACATAATCCCAACTATACTTATAAAATGATGGGGTCTTGAATATTGCACTGCAGATGTGACTGCCACATCTCAAAAAAGATATATTGGAATTGGAAAAGTTCCAGAAAAAGGCAACAAAAATTATTAGGAGTATGGAACAGTTTCTGTATGAGGAGAGATTAATAAGACTGGGACTTTTCAGCTTGGATAAGAGACGACTAAGCAGGGATATGATAGAGATCTATAAAATGACTGGTGTGGAGAAAGTAATAGGAAGTGTTATTTACACCTCATGGCACAAGAACTAGGGGTCACCAAATGAAATTAATAGGCAGCAGATTTAAAACAAGCAAAAAGAAGTATTTTTTCACACAGCACACAGTTAAACTGCGGAACTCCTTGCCAGAGGATGCTGTGAAGGCCAAGACTATAATAGGGTTCAAAAAAGATCTAGATAAATTCATGACAGATAGCTCCATCAATGGCTATTAGCCAGGATGGTCAGGATGGTGTCCCTAGCCTCTGTATGCCAGAAGCTGGGAATGGGCAACAGGGGATGGATCACTTGATGATTACCTGTTCTGTTCATTCCCTCTGGGGCACCTGGCATTGGCCACTGTTGGAAGACAGGATACAAGGCTAGATGGACCTTTGGTCTGACCCAGTATGGCCATTCTTATGTTCTTATGAGCACATAGGGCTTAAGTATTCGGTGTCACTCAGTGGATTATTAGCAGATCTGGGAACAGAACTCAGGAATCCTGGCTCCCACGCCCTGCTCTAACTATTAGACATTACTATCTGACTAAAATCTATGCTGCCACTCCTTCTCAAAAAATCTTAGTTGGATACCATGGCATACTCTTGCCTGTACACATGAGACAGTGGTATACATGAGAACTGACATTGGAAATTCTAGAGATCTGTTTCAAATCCTTTGCTTAACTCAGTGACCACTGCAAACTTTACATACTGTGACTTATAATGCCTTGCTGAAGTTCCTGAAATCAACAGCTGCGATCTTTTTTTATACATTTTGCCATCATTTATCATCCATCATTAAATATAATCCAGCTCAGGCCAAATTCTTTTTGCCAAAGCATTTTATGCATGTGTGTCACATATGCAAAGAGAATTAGTCCCCTCAGTGCCAAACACAAATGAAACATGTTCCCTGTTCTGAGCATTTGAAAATTATAAAACTTTATCTCCTCAGGTTCTCTGAGTGGAAAACTGAGTTAGGTGGAAGGCAGAATAGGAAAGAGAGTTTATTTCTATCTAAACATCTCCACTTTCCAATAGACATTGTTACTCTCAGTGATGAATTTGATAAGCAAGCAACATAAATGTAACGGTAGAAATCACAGAAATGTAGGGCTGAAAAGGACTTCAAGAGGTCATCCACTCCTGTCAGGGTTCCCTCCCCACTCTGAACTCTAGGATACAGATGTGGGGACCTGCATGAAAGACCCCTTAAGCTTTTTTCTGCCAGCTTAGGTTAAAAACTCCCCAAGGCACAAATCCTTCCTTGTACCTTGGATTAGGTAACACTGCCACCACCAAATGATTTAAACAAACATTTAGGGAGAGCCATTTGGAGCCCTTCCTTCCCCAAATATCCCCCCAAGCTCCTACATCCCCTTTCCTGGGGAGGCTTGAGAATAATATCCTCACAAATTGGTACAGGTGAACACAGACCCAAACCCTTGGATCTTAAAATGATGAAAAAACAATCAGGTTCTTAAAAGAAGAATTTTAATTAAAGAAAGGGTAAAAGAATCACCTCTGTAAAATCGAGATGGTAAGTACTTTACAGAATAACAAAAGACTCAAGAACACAGAGGATCTCCCCTCTAGGCAAAACCTTAAAGTTACAAATCCAGGGATAAACTTCCCTTTAGACAAGGAAAGTCACAAGCCAAAATAAAAGTAAGCTAACACATTCACTTATTATTACTTACTAATTCTAATTGAGTTGGATTGCTTGCTTTCTTGAGCTGTCTCCGGCAAGCACACAGAACAGACAGACCAAGAACAGACAAAACAAAGCCTTTTCCCCCTCCCCAGATTTGAAAGTATCTTGTTCCCTTATTGGTCCTTTTGGTCAGGTGCCAACTAGGTCACCTGAGCATCTTACCCCTTTACAGGTAAAAGGATTTTGTGCCTCTGGCCAGGAGGGATTTTATAGTACTGTATACAGAAAGGTCGTTACCCCTCCTGTTATATTTATGACAACTCCACATCCCTGCACCAAGGCAGGACCAAGTAATTCTAGACCATCCCTGATCATACCCTATTCTTAAAATCCTCCAATGGTGGACACCCACAACCTCCCTTAGAAGATTATTCCAGTACTTAACTATTATTATAGCTAGACATTTTTTCCTAGTATTTAACAAAAATTGCCTTGGTGCAGATTAAGCCAATTATTTCTTGTCCTATCTTCAGTGGACACAGAGAACAATGGATCATCATCTTTTTTATAACAGCCCTTAACATATTTGAAAATGTTATCAGGTGGTTCTTGTTTTCTCAAGACTAAACATGTCCAGTTTATTTAACATTTTCTTACAGGTCAGGTTTGCTGGGTAGACTGACACTATCTATGGCAGTGGTTCTCAGCCTGCAGGCTGTGGGCCACTTGCACTCCAGTCACCACATAGTTGTGGCCCATATGACATCCTCAGGGCCACACAGGTAGTATAAATAGTGTGTGGATGCGGCCCACATAACACATGGAGAGCTACATATGCAGCCCATAATGGAAAATAGGCTGAGAACCACTGATCTATGGAGAAGCAAAACCAAGTTAGAATGAAGGTTTGCCTATCATTACTCTATTAAAGAAGACAAACCTGATTCTAGGTTCAAACCATTTTCAGGCACAGAATCCTTGGTTATGAGGTTCTTCAAGGGAAAGAAAGGAATGGACAGATAGTTTTGGATTCTGAATGTCTGATGTGCTGGGGCCTACATGCTCCAAATCTACTGTGATTCTTGAGTAGGCCCCAACAATCAACAGTAACGTTGGTACAGTGAAAGAGCAACTCTGTCTATGGGAGCTGAGGGAGCTTAATGCTTCAGAGCATGAATAGTTTTCTTCAACAAAAATCTGTGGCTTATAAAAGGGAAAACATTTTATATTCTGAGCTATGCAGTCAGCATAAATCCTGCTTGTGATGGCTGGAGCTCACTGGAGGCATCACCTAATGGATAGGCGGTCAGACCTTTAGTTGCTACATCTGTACTCTTTCCCCCATACCACCTCCATGCCTGGTGTCAATCTGTCTTCTCTTTGTTTGGGATGCAATTGACCCTGGAGTCACAGCAATATGATTATACAGATTGGTATTTAATATGGCCTTGTCTCAGTGATCTGCACCTAGGCCTACTCAGTGATCTTTAATGTGGCTTATTCAGTGATTTGCTCTCAGGATTTTTGAGGAAGACCTGTTCCTTAGCTGGAGCAATTGTCATGTCTAGAATGTGCTTTTCAGTCTGGCTTTTACTTCAGACCTTGTTCTATAATTCCACACTGTGAATGCGAATTTAAAAAATGTGTTAGAATAGAATATTTTCAAATACTACACAGAAAGAATGATAGAATATAATCCTGGATCTCAAAAGTTCTCCTGTTTTTGCCCAAATCTCCGAAGAATAGACTCTAAGAGATTTTTCCAGTAATTGATGCACATATCGACCCAGGAAATAGACTTGAAAGCTATAGTTTTGTTCAGTTTAACATAGTATGGTTACTTTCCCCCAAAACATAATTGATAGCTTTGATGTACTTTTAAACCATAATACAATATGACTTAACAGTAAATACAGCCGTATTGACCAGTTTGAAACAGTTATGCTTCAAAGTAAAAACAGTTTGACCAGAATCATTACAGCTTTTCTCAAAAGTGATTGTACTGGCGCTTACTGAAGGAAGTTATGTTTGGAAATGAGAACTGAGAGAATACAGTACAAGATGAACAGCCCTGGGAGCAAGATGGTTCCATCTGTAGTAAAAATGTGTGGAAAAGGTAAAGATTTGCAGAATTCTACTGCAAAAGTGGGATGTACAAGTTAACAATTATCAGGACATAAAGTGACAAGAAAAATCTACATAACAAGATTCCAAGAATGTCACTCTGTGTGTCGCTCTGAAACCTGTTATGTCTATCAAGTCAGTGTGAAATGATGGAAGCAGCTACCAGCATTTTTGTTCACAATATCACCAGGTTCAATCATCACCAGGATTCATGGTCTGTTAGCATCAAATTTTCAAGTTCTCAGCCATTTTGACTTAACAAATTACACCCTTGTGGTGTACAGCTCCAGGTAGGCATGAATCTATGACATGCCAAGAGTCTTAGACCATTGTGATATCAGAGGTAACTCAACCAATCACCATCCTTCCTCTACAGTTTATTTGCATGCAACAGTTTCATTGGTTGTATGAGGGAGACTGCACAGATGGTGGATTACATGGTCTGAAAGCCACACCTCTGTATCCAACTGCCATGCGCACAATCCAACACAAATCTCCCCACACAACCTTCTGCCAGACACAAATCAATGCAATCACTCACACAACACAACCAGCATACACAATAACCCCAAACACACATAGCCCCTCACTGCAGCATATATACCTCATTTGCCACCTGCACAAATCTACACAACTTTCCCTGCACAGCAACACGATCAGCACACACAATAACCCCAAACATCACTCTGAAGCCTAAAATGTGTTTTGTCAGTGTGAAACTATGGAAAGAACTACACATGGTTGAGAATATCACCAGGTTCTATCATCACTGGGATTCACGGTCTGTTACTCTCCAATTTTTAAGGTCTCAGCCCTTTTGAGTTTGATACACTGACTTTACTAATTACACCTGGGCTGCAGCATGGGATTATAATTACTGCCAGTGCATGTAAATCAAAACAGCCAATTAAAAAGTCAAAATCCACGTATATGGGACTGTCATATCTTGATGAAAAATGCATAGCTCTGTCTTGCTGCAAATATGGCAGTATCTGGGCCTGCACAAATGTGAATGTCAGTGAGATTATTTATTTATTTATTTATTTATTTTTAGTCCCTTGGAGTCTGAGCCAAGTCCACCCACTCTCTGTATTGTTAAAAATCCACTGAAACTGTTTCATGTCATGCTGATACACTGATTTCTGCAGGCAGACAGTTACTGCTCCCAAGAACAGCCATAATGTGCAATGGGCTTTCTGTAGTAAGGTGTGCTATTTGTCTAGGATACAGGGCATTATAGTTTGGCTTTTCACAGACTCTTCCTGTGTTCTGATAGACCACACCAACATTTGTGGGTTTTATGGATATTTTCAGGGTCTCATATTTGGGACCATTTTTGTATTGGATGTCAGTGTGGCTGCTCCCAGTAGGTTTAGCTTCGTGCTACTACTGCTAATAAGAGAGACCTGAAGTCCTTTGCAAATAACAGTACCATTATTAGTGCATCAGACCCAGAATGCACAATTCAAAAACTGGGTGGGTGTAAGAAATCAGAGAAGTGAGGCTCATAGGTTCCATCATGACTCCAAGAGCTAGAGTCATGTTATGGACAGTAGAAGGAGATAAATCACTGGAGTAGTATTAGCCAGAGGCAGCAGACATCAGATGTAGGGCCTAATTTTAAGAGGTGCAGAACACTCAGAACACCAGATGTAGTCAATGGGAGCTGCAGGTGCTCAGCGTATAAGAAAATCAGGCTCCGAATGCCTTTGTGTATATGGGGAATAGGGGAGAGTGAGCTCCACAGTGGTCCTTGCTAGACCATAGCTCTGCAGCTGCTTACGAGTACACAGAGGAGTGGGAAAATCAGGCTATGGCCAAAGCCTCAGTCATGCCTCCTCTGGGGCAGACAGTGCTTCCAGCCTCACTGGTGTCCCCTTCTGCTGGGTGCTGCATGGGATCACTGTGTGGGAAAGGAAGACTGTGCATTAAGCCTGTGGCTAATGCATAAGCCCCATTCAGAAAATATACCTCATATTTAATGCTCTTTCCCATCTTTTCTTAGAATATATTTCTAGACTGTGGGACAGATCCTCAGCTGGTATAGAATTATAGAAATGTAGGACTGGAAGGGACCTCGATAGATCATCTAGTCTAGTCATCTAGTCCAGTTCCCTGCAGTGAGGCAGGACTTTCTTAAAAACCTCCCATGACAGAGATTCCACACCCTCCCTAGGTAATTTGTTCCAGTGCTCAACTACCCTTACACTTACGAAGTTTTAACCTAAATTTCCCTTGCTCCAATTTAAGCCTGTTACTTCTTGTCCTGTCCTTAGTGAGTAAGGAAAACAATTTATCTTCCTCCAATTTGTAACATTTTACATATTTGAAGACTCTTATGTCTCCCTTCAGTCTTTTCCAGAGTAAACAAACTCAATTTTTTCCTTGTAGGTCATGTTTGCAAGACCTTTAATTGTTTTTGTTGCTGTCAGGTGTAGCTTCCTTGAAATCAATGGAGCTACTCTGATTTACAGCAGTTGAGGATCTGGCTCCAACTTCAGAAAGACACTGTTGACTATTTCGAAGGCTATATAATACTTAGTACTTATGTATCACTTCAATCTCCTTTACAAACATTGAATTAATCTTCACAACATCCTTATGAGGCAGATCAGTAAATGTTATCTTCTTTGGACAGCTGAGGAAACAGCTACAGAGAGTCCAAATTTTTCAAACTTGGGTGCCTAAAGGTAAGGCATCTGAACTAAGACTACAAGCTAGCAGTTTGATTCCCAGTTCACACAGACATGCTCGTGCAAGCTCCCATCAAGTTGGCGAACTAAAAATACTAGTGTAGCCGCGGTAGCACAGGTTCAGGCAGGTTTGTGCACATGGCAGCCAGCCTATGCCACCCTCACTGCCCGTGCTACCATGGCTATACTATTGTTTTTAGCGTGCTAGCACAATGAGAGCTAGCATGAGTTGCCTGCACGAGCTGGGAATCACTTCCCTAGCTCGCGGATAAATGTAGCCACAGTGCCCTAATTTTTAGAGGTGCTGAGCAGCCACAATTGCAGCTGGAATCCATGGAAGCGGAGAGTGCTCAGCACCTCTAATAATTAGGCTACTTATTTGAATGCTTAAGGTTAGGTATCCACAATTGAAAAATTGGACTAAGGGGCAAATTCTGCTTTGGTCTCTGTGGAGGGTCTCTTGGCAGGGTGGTTCATGGCACAGGACGGGCAGGCTACAAGAGGCAATACAGCGTCTTTCATTCATTCTGTAGCACTGCTTAATGTACATAAAGGCTGCTCTGCTTTTATATGTAGTATTGAACATTGACCTCTTCTATTGCAGGCCAAGCTTTCGTCCATCCATATGACAAGACTTCATGCATCTACTAAAACCCCATCTTCAGGCCACTTGAGGGGCTGCAAGGAATTTCAAGAGGGCCAAGATGTTAAATGCCATTGTCACACAAAGGCATGCAAAATATCCTCACCAGATGGCTCGGGATCAACAAGTAGATCAAACGCGATCCAGGAATTTTCAGAATCCTTTGAGAAGCAACTGCATTTCAAAATCAAGCGCTCAGTTTCTTTGGTAGGTAACCACCATTATGGGTGCTTATTCCACATAAGAAACAATGAGCCAAATTCATCCCATTGACTTCAATGGGGATATACCAAGGATGCATTTGGATTAGTCTCTTAAATGAGGCAGTTTGTACAGTAGCACACACAGATTTAGTTTGATAATATATTATTAGCCTGAACACCCTTAATGTAGTGCAATTCTCTATACCAGTTGCTGGTGGGATTCCAAAATAAGGCAACTAGCTGGCCTGGACTGACCATGGTGGTAAGATGTTTTAAATGGATTCTCCAGCTGTGCCAATGAAGTGTTACAATATTTAAATCCTGCTGCTTTTTATAGCTGGACAGGTAGCTGCTCACCTTAGCTATGAAACTCTGCCCTCTTTTCCATTGCTGCTGACCTGTTTAATCATATAAAGTGTTGCTCGTAAGATGGCCCCTGAAGCATAGGCATTTTACTATATTTTCTATTTGCCTTGATGACACAGCCAGTTACAATAGTTTCCATCTTTTGTAGTTCAGTTTCCTAGGATTTAATACATATTCTCCCGCCTTAACTATTCATAAAAATGGAGAGAGAATAATACATTTTAGCATATTTTTATTTCAAAGCCTTTCATAACAGGAACACAGTCAACTCGAATCATGCTGCCTGAAAAGTTTTACTTATTGTTGCAAGTGACACTTAAGATTACTAGAACTGAATAAACAGAGGGAGAAATATTTCTCCCTCATTTTCCAATTTGTTTTCTTTGCATTTAACAATACTTTGTGTGTAGTCATTTTCAGCTGTCTGTGCGAGTCTTTCATATAGCAGCATGGGAGAGAAAATCTTCTTTACAAAAAGGAGATGTGATTGTAAAACCACAAAAAAATCAGTAGATGGACTCTGGAGCAGATCCAAAACCTGAAATGACTTTTAACTCTTGTTATTTTTTGTTTTGCTAGATTTCAAGTTGATTCTGGTCCAGCATTTAAGCAGGTGTCTCAAGCATGAGACTTCAATAGGACTACTCTCATCCATTACATTCAGTGGGCCCACTCACATACTTCAGAGTTAGGCACCTTATATAAGTTGCTGAATTCAGCCCCAAAGAGACGAGACTGGCTACCCCATCTCTTTAGTAGACAAAAGCTATTTTAAAAGCACTGATTACATTTTCAAGTTGTGAACTCTTAGGGTCAGATCCTCATCTGGCATAAATTTAAAGTAAATTTGGCCACGCTGGTTTATATCAGCTACTCTGTAGTTTTAAAAATTTGTAAAATATCCTTTAATTTGATGATTTAATATAAAGTGGAGTATGGTACATGGAGAAGAAAGGGCTGGCAGTTGGGAACAGATTTTGACTGGCTTTGAGTGGTGGGACAGAGAGGAGAGATATGTCATAAATGTCCTTCACTTTGCTTGTGCTCCCGGGCAGAAACCAGCCACAAAATCACAGTCCTTCAGCTCCCTGAACACAAGGACTGCTCCAGGCTCACAAAGATGACAATTATCATGAGGATGATAATTACAGCGTATAAGACTATTGTTATAACTTTATGCACACCTTTCTAACCTCTTTTTCCTCTTTAGGGACTGCTGAGCTCAGAATTTATTTCATTTAGGACCTTGCACTGTCCCTTTTGCTTTTCTCCACATAACTATTCTGGTTTATTTATTGTTTGTAAGAGTTGTCTATGGCTAGATAGTCTGTAAGTGCACAATACGGTTTGGATAAATGTACTTTATATAATACACAAAGTTCTCACTTCTGACTGTACTTTGGAAGGAAACCAGAATGTGTGTACATAACAGTAGTGTTTCCATGGAGTATAACTGGAGTATACTTTGGTTCAGCTTTCAAGCAGCCTGATCCTTCAAGGTGCTGTGTACGTTCAAAGCCCCTTGAAGCCAGTGCAAGTTGAAGGAGTTCAGCACCTTCCAGTATTGGACGTTAGCTGTCAAAAATATGAGAGAGAATTTGAGAGTGCACTTGAACTTGGATTTCAAATTTAGCCATGAGAATTCCTATTTCTTTGAACACTATAAAAGTCCTTGAGGTGGCATTCAATGCATCCCTTACACTGCAACACAGGAAAGATACATGGGGAAGAGGCAATCCTATTCAACTTCATTCTTAGTGTATCGCTTTCCTCTTGAAAGTTGCATTGATGACAGCTAATAACCTTCAGCACCTGTGTTTGGGGAGGTCTTCAGAACCAACAGAGAACATTATCAAGGCACGTGGTGGCTTCATTACAATCTGGATCAAGTGAGAGAGTAGCAAGACAGAGGCTGGTCTGAAATCCCAGGGTTCCTCCTCCCTCAGGGCTTTTCAGGTGGGTGATCCCACCTGTAGGTGTGCAGCATATCAAGGTTATAGGGGAACACATGTTGCATCCTGCTGGGTTTTAGGGTGTCTACTCTGGGGCCATGAGTTTGAGACAGTCATGTTAATGCTGATTTGGCACAGGTAGGTGACCAGCATTTTTATAATATCTTTTTGATGAAATAAATTATGACTTTTTGTCACTCTTTTGGGGATTTATTTCTAATTTTCTCCATTCTATTTTCTTTTCAGCAACCTGAGGGGATGAAGGAGAGGAGAGAGCGAGCAAGAATGTGCATGTCCAAGAGCAGATCTCACAAGAAAGAGGGAGGGAAGAGGGAGCCCAAGACAGAGCAGAAGGAAGAAGAAAGACCAGAGATTTCTGCTGGAAAACAAAGCTAATAGCTTCCATCCTAAGTAGGCATTAAAAAGAGAGATTTATATATTAAAGGTTACAGTGTATTGGAGCCATTTACTGAAAGAGTAAAGTGAGTTTTGTTTTGATTAGATGGAAGAGGCCAGTTAGCTAAAGTAAAGTAAACCCTAATTTTTAAAATAAAATTATTGCAGTGATACCTTTGAGGCTGTGTTTCTATTGTCCTCTTTTTACTTTCTCCATTAGAAGCATGACACTTGCTCTAAGGAGAGTGTGTGCCTAGTTGGATCAAGGTTTAAGTGAGCCCTGCATCATTTTAATCTGGATTTCAGTCAGATTTAGATTTCGCACAGCAGTGGACATGCTCACTTAAGAGAAGAATGCACACAGGTTGAAGACCCTTGCAAAATCACATGTAACCCACTTCATTTAAATTTTTGTTAAAAACTGGAAATACAGCCCAGACTTATCAAGAGGTTTGAGAAAGAAAAACGTCACACAAACTGCCAAGTGCTGCACAGCTCTGGCAGTTGGTTTGGTTTGTCTGTAAATTAAAATTTTCTTATTTTAACCACCCTCCAAACATTTATTGAAGCAATAAAACAAAAGGGAATACACAGTTTTCACTGAACATATCATTGGCTCTGTTTAAATCCAAGATCTTGTTGCTGCCCCACCCGTCCCTGCTATACCTCATTGCTTCATCCCACCACGTTTCCTTGCCCTTTGCTATCCCTCCATGTTACCCTTCACCTCATCTCTCCCCACCATGCCCCCAATGTCAATTTCCCCACCCGTGAACTAATGCACCCTCACACTTCTACCCCCATGCCTCACTCACCATCTACTTCAATCTCGCTTGTGCTGGTCCTCCCCACTCCATTTATTGTCTCACTTATCCACTCCACAGTTCCTGTAAACCCTCATTGTCTCATTTCTGACCTTATCTCTCTTATGCCTCTGTAATCCAAAGACTTCCCCAATGAAACCAGACTAACTGTGTGCTTCAGGGAGATTGCAAAGAGAGAACATTGCTCCCACAATCCAACAAAGCAGGAATGTTCAGTGGAAGTGTGCCAGCCCTTTAGCTTTTCCACTTGTTCCACTTCCATGATTAGGGTCTTTGCCAAATGAAGGGAGCTGGGCTCCTGGTCTGCCTTTTGTAAGTAGGTCTTAGAGAAGCCCCATCTCCCAAAGAATGAAGTTTCCCTGTACTCAGGGGAAAGTCCCAAGAAATATGGGCCAGATTTTCTTCTGGACACATATCATAACCTTAGACCGGACATACTTGGCAACATCCTTGCCCATCCCCTCCCAGTGGAAGGACTTCCCCAACCGGTCCTTGGTTCTGTTCACCCCAGCATGGCCACTGGGATGATCATGGGCTAAGCTTAAGAGTTTCCCATGGTACTTAGTTGGAACCACCAACTGTTTTTGCGGCTGCCATTCTTCCCGGTGTCCACCAGAAAGAATTTCCTTGTATAAAAGTCCTTGGTCTATAACAAACCGGGATCGATTAGAAGAGCTGAGAGGCGGTGGGGTGCTCCGTGCCGCCGCCCAAGCTTTCTGAAGGCTGTCATCCGCTTCCTGCTCAGCCTGGAACGGTTCCCTTGAGGCTGGGGTCACCAGTTCTTCCTCAGACTGTGGACTTGGGCTTGGTCCCTCTGGAAGCGATGTAGGTGATGGGGTTGTTTCCGTTGCTGGTGAACCGCTCTCCGCTGGTGCACCTGAGGGTATTTCAGGCTCTGGCTGAGCCTTTTGGGTATGGCTGTCTGTTGCTTCTGCCAGTTTGGGCTCGCTGGCGCCCTCTGGCGTTGAGTTTGAAGATGTGGTTGCACTTGCTGGTGCTGGTTGCTGTTCCAGTTCCGGGCCTGGGGCTGGAGATGCTGTGGCTGTTTCAGTTGTAGGCATGGAATCCGGGTCCACTACCTCTGTCTGGGTCTCTGGTAACACAGACGGGGCGTCTGTGGACGGTTCAGGAACAGGAATGGGTCTGGAAGCTTGCCTGGTTTGGCTACGGGTAACCATTACCACTCTCTTGGCCCGCCTCACCTGGTTGGCCAAGTCTTCCCCCAGTAGCATGGGGATAGGATAATTGTCATAGACTGCAAAAGTCCACATTCCTGACCAGCCTTTGTACTGGACAGGCAGTTCAGCTGTAGGCAAGTCTACAGCTTGTGACATGAAGGGGTAAATTGTAACTTTGGCCTTTGGGTTGATGAATTTGGGGTCAACGAAGGATTGGTGGATAGCTGACACTTGTGCCCCCGTGTCTTTCCACGCAGTAACCTTCTTTCCGCCCACTCTCAAATTTTCCCTTCGCTCCAAGGGTATTTGAGAGGCATCTGGGCCTGGGGATCTTTGGTGTGATGGTGGTGTAATGAATTGCACTCGCATGGTGTTCTTGGGACAGTTGGCCTTGATATGTCCCAGTTCATTACACTTAAAGCATCTTCCATCTGATGGGTCACTGGGCCGAGGTGAGTTACTGGAGACTGGTGAGGTGGAAGGGTAGGGTGTCTGTGGCTTTACTTGGGTGGTATGTGGGGTCTTTGGCTGTCCTCGGTTGTAGGGTTTATGGTCTGTGTGCCCCCTGGGGTAATCGTTCCCCTTGACAGTAGCTTTCTTGCTTTCTGCCAGTTCCATCCATTTGGCTCCAATCTCCCCCGCCTCAGCGATATCTTTGGGTTTTCCATCTTGTATGTACCGTGTGATGTCTTCAGGAACACCATCCAAGAACTGCTCCATTTGTATGAGGAGATTCAGTTCTTCCAAGGTTTGAATGTTGTTTCCTGTTATCCAGGCCTCATAGTTTTTTGCAATGTAGTAGGCGTGTTTGGGAAATGACACCTCTGGTTTCCACTTTTGGGTTCTGAAGCGCCGACGGGCATGATCTGGGGTTATCCCAATCCTGTATCTGGCCTTGGTTTGAAAAAGTTTATAGTCATTCATTTGCTGCTTAGGCATTTCAGCTGCCACCTCTGCTAAAGGTCCACTGAGTTGTGGCCTTAATTCTACCATGTACTGGTCTTCGGGGATGCTGTACCCAAGACAGGCTCTTTCAAAATTTTCCAAGAAGGCCTCGGTGTCATCACCTGCCTTGTAGGTGGGAAATTTCCTGTGCTGTGGAGCAATAATTGGCGCCGGGTTGTTAGGGTTGGCTGGCACATGCAGCCCAGCTTTTGCCAACTCCAGTTCATGTTTTCTCTGTTTTTCCCTCTCTTCATACTCTTTTTGTTGTTTTTCCATTTCTTTTTGGTGTTTTTCCATTTCTTTTTGGTGTTTTTCCATGTCTCGGCGGTGGGCCAACTCTTCTTCTGCTTGTTTCCTTCGGTAGGCCACCTCTTCTTCTTCTAGTTTTCTTTTGTGTGCTGCCTCTTGGGCTGCCTGTTCTCTTTGGAAGGCTGCCAGTTTGATGCTTTCTTCCTTTTCTTTTATTTCCAGTTGTCGCCTGTGTTCAGCTTCTCTGAATTGGTCTTCGGCCTCAATTTTTGCCTTGGTAGACATGGTTCCTGTTTTCTTGTGTTGGGGTGCCCTCCGGTGTTTCTCTTCTGAACTGCAGGCTCTCTGTTGCCTCCTGAAGTCTGCCTAGCAACAGTGCCTTTAGCTAATCTTCAATGTTAAGTAAACCTGAAAAACCACTTTATTTGCATTTATATAGTGCTGGTATGACTCTCAATGGGAGTGCTATTGTGTGACAAAAGACTCGTGATAGCCCTTAACGACTTCTTGCTTAACATGCAAGCCACAAACTGCCAGAGAGAGCAGAAAAAAAATTCTCTCTGGTTCCCTTTTAAAACCAAACTGCTTCTCTCTGCTAAAAAGCCCTTAGCAGAGAAAAGAAAAATATAATATTCCTACTGGCTTCTGGATTCTGTCTATATCCCACCACTGCTACACCATATCATAACCTTAGTCCCAGATTTGGACCTTAGCGTCCAAAATATGGGGGTTAGCATGAAAACCTCCAAGCTTAGTCACCAGCTTGGACCTGGTACTTGCTGCCACCACCCAAAAAATTAGAGTGTTTTGGGGCACTCTGGTCCCCCCGAAAAACCTTCCCTGGGGACCCCAAGACCCAAATCCCTTGAGTCTCACAACAAAGGGAAATAATCCTTTTTCCCTTCCCCCCTCCAGGTGCTCCTGGAGAGATACACAGACACAAGCTCTGTGAATCCCAACAGAGTGACTCCCCCTCTCTGTTCCCAGTCCTGGAACAAAAAGTACTTTCCTCTTCACCCAGAGGGAATGCAAAATCAGGCTAGCCACTTCAACGCACACAGATCTCCCCTGATTTCTTCCTCCCACCAATTCCCTGGTGAGTACATACTCAATTTCCCTGAAGTAAAAAAAAAACTCCAACAGGTCTTAAAAGAAAGCTTTATATAAAAAGAAAGAAAAAATACAAATGGTCTCTCTGTATTAAGATGACACAATACAGGGCAATTTCTTAAAAGAATATTGAATAAACAGCCTTATTCAAAAAGAATACAAATCAAAGCACTCCAGCACTTATATTCATGCAAATACCAAAGAAAAGAAACCATATAACTTACTATCTGATCTCTTTGTCCTTACACTTAGAAACAAAAGATTAGAAAGCAGAACTACTTCTCCAAAGCTCAGAGAAAGCAGGCAGCCAGAAAACAAAGACCTCAGACACACAATGCCCTCCACCCAAAGTTGAAAAAATCCGGTTTCCTGATTGGTCCTCAGGTCAGGTGCTCCAGGTGAAAGAGACGTTAACCCTTAGCTATCTGTTTATGACAGCACAGGAAAAATCTGCCCAGGTGATGGGACTTACCTCAGCAGAGGAAAAAAAGAACTAGATAAGTTCTTGAAGGATAGGTCGACCAATGGCTATTAGCCAGGATGGCCAGGGATTGGAGTCCTTAGCCTCTGTTTGCCAGAAGCTGGGAATGGGCAACAAGGGATGAATCACTTGATGGTTACGTGTTCTGTTCATTTCTTCTGGGGCACCTGGCATTGGCCACTGTCGGAAGACAGGATACAAGGCTAGATGGACCTTTGGTCTGATCCAGTATGGCTGTTCTTATGTAACCCTCCCTTTTGTGGGAAGGGCTTTCCTAGGCTTTGCCTATAGAAAATAGGGACAGTATAACACTATTAGGGAAGATGGAAGGCTAATAACACTACCGGCAAGACTCAAATTTTTTTTGGTTGTCCTGTGATTTTCCATGATTAGCAAAAATCTTGTCACTTTAAACCAAAGTAGAGCCTTAATTTTGAATTTCCAACCTTTTAAAAGTTTAGGTTGTCTGTAAAACTTTTCAAAAACTTAGCTCCATCTTAATTTCGTGTTTGTTTCTGAGTATAAAAAAGGTGATTGACCTGTGGTTAGTGTCTGTTAAATGTTTTTCCTTTGTATCAAATGTTATAAAATTAATAAACACAAATGAAAAAACTAAAGATGTGCTCATTTACAGTTGTCATTAGTTGGTTCATTTCAGGTTCAAACTGGAATTTCACACAGTCCTTCTTTCATACAAAACTGCCATGCTGATGCAATTTTCTTTAACTAAATTTAAAAATTACATTACACAACAATTTAGGCTAGAAGCTGTAACAGCTACTGGATGAGCTACGCTTTGGACCCCTTTGCAGTCCCTCTTGAGAAGTGGTTCTCAAACTTTTGTACCGGTGATGCTTCTCACATAGCAAGCCTCTGAGTGCGACCCCCCCTTATACATTTAAAACACTTTTTATATACTTAACATCATTATAAATGCTGGAGGCAAAGTGGGGTTTGGGGTGGAGGCTGACATGTCATGACTCCCCCTGTAATAACCTTGCAACCCCCTGAGGGGTCCTGACCCCCAGTTTGAGAACCCCTGCTCTTGAGTGTACCCCTCAGGTGGCAGGCTTCACCTCTCTCAAGGGTGGAAATCTGCAATTCAGCCATTCTTAGACTGGTTCTCTGGGTTGCAGTCCCCCGTGTTTCCCAACCATGTTAATGTGACAAGGCCAGCTCTAGTTGGGCTTGCAAGAAAATTCCCTCCAGGAGCATGAGACCAGTGACTGATTGAAATTATTCAAAACAGCTTCTTCTTCCAAACCAATGTATTGTTTATTTGGCCAAAGGCAAATGGCAATCAGAAAAAAGGTTAAAGGCCTATATGTCAGGCCCCAAAGCTTAATTATGAATTGCAAATTGAAGTAGATGTGGGAAGCTGATCTGGAAAAAAACAGGTCATATGTTCCCTCAAAATGCCCATAAACAACTGATAGTGATGAACTGAGCTAGTTTTAAAGCAAAGGTCTCTATCACTTCAGTTAAAGGAGAACTAGCTAGCTGCAGGAGTAGGTGTTTTAGCTTCTCTTTGGGGCAGTCACTGAAGGGTGACATCACACGTGTCTGTGCACATTTTAAAGCCTGACACCTCCCCGACTGACTGGGGATTGGTAATGCTCTGTTAAAATAATCTCCTCTGCTGTGTTTCCTGACACCTGAGACTGACTGGTATACTCTCCTCTGGGAAGTGAATCCAGGGATACACAGAGAAATTCTTCTGGAATAGGCATCTCAATAGCAGGGTCCATCCATAATAAGATGATTTCTAAGAGGACTATCAAAACAGCTTACAGTGTCACTACCCACGCTTTTAGGTTTGTGAATGTTCAGCGTCACAGCAGAGTAAAAATACTGTGACGCTTCTGATGTATTGTTTAATCAAAGCATGATTTTGAGGATGGATCAAAGTTCAGCTACATATATATATGTAACAGTTGACAAGGACAGCATGAAACCATTGATACATTTATTTATATACTAGTAAAACATTCTAAGAAAAAGGGGGAAATCTGTAATAGAAATTCAAAACCAAACAACTCCGAGCCACTATATACATAAAAATAGAATATGAAATAAACACAGCAAAAGAAAAAGCTAATAGTAAATATGCAAACATACAAATGAATACATTTTGCATTTGTTCTCAGATGTATGAAATAATACTGATGGACGCCCATGTCAGGCTTTGGGTGCTCTCAATGCACACATATTGCATACAGTCTCTAGATATATTCATATAGACTGCCTAAAATTATCCACTAAGAAAACCAGTCATAATCACAGGATATGCAATGATCTCATCATCCACCAAAGCCCTGGAAAACAGATAGGCCTTGTAGCATGTCCAGAAGAATATACATCCCGAGTTGGGTGGACTAAGCTGAGAAATGAATTCCAGAGTCAAGGAACCTTCACAGAGAATCAGTTCCCTTTCTGTAACACTGTGGTCTTGTCTACACTACGGGGGGAGATCGATCTAAGTTACACAGCTTCAGTTACATGAATAAAGTAGCTGAAGTCAACGTACTTAGATTTACTTACCGCAGGGTCCACACTAAGCTATGTTGTCAAGTAACCATCAGATGTAAAGCCACTTTTTGGTCTGCTAACTTATCCAATACAATCTGGTTACTCAACCACAAGTAGTTCTGGGTTGGAGTCATCCTATGACTGACAGTGATTTATGTTCCTTTGAAGGATGAAGATTCGGATCCATGTGTTATTTGTCATGATGATCTTGAGACTGGCAGTATAATAGAACTTCACTGCATGCACAGCTTTCACAAAGAGGTACTGCAAGAAACTCAAGGGGCCCTATTTCACATCACTTACAGTTTACTTGGAAGAGGAAGGATTCCATATATGACCTTCCATGACTCCAGCTAGACTTTGACTGAGCTCATTATGCTGGTGGTTGAGATGGGGGGCGGGGGTATAGAAGCTGCTGCACTTCTTGATGCTCCTCTTACATGGGATGAATTCCTCAGTGCCCAGCTAAGCTGCCTCCATGACAGCTTTGTACTAGAGGAGAATAACAAAAACTGCTCTAATGCGGGGCCGGATCAGAACCTCTGTATCCAGTGTGTATTTGTTCCTGATATCAATTGGCTGAAAAATAATTATAGCAAAATAATGGAATCTGGATGTCTCTGCAGAATTGATACCGGAATAGGGATAAGACGGTTTAACTTCTCGCTCTAGTTCAAATCTGACCCAGGACAGAAGTGGCCAAGCATTGCTATAAATGTTGGATGCTTGGTGTGAATGAGGTTAGTGGGTTTGGTACAATCTTCAGTGGACAGCTGATCACATGGCAACAACCAGTAGCATAAATGGCACCCTTATTGGTACACTCAGTAAAGTGACCAAGGATCAAATTAGCCATAGAAAATGTATCATGTCCCTAGAAATGATCTCCCAAGGTGATGCTTTAGGCATAATGGTTGGGATGCTTGATACTGCTGCTTATATTATACCTCTTCTGTGGATAAACACAGGACCTTAGTCTCAAGAACTGTCCATCTAGCACTAAATTAACTAACTAACTAACTAAAGAGAGAGAGAGAGAGAGATATCTTAGACTCCTGAAAAATTAAAATTGGGTCTGATCCTGATCCTATTGAAGTCATTTCAATGAAAGCAGAATTGAGTCCAATGACAGCATTCATGGAGGAACTCACGGAGAATGGGTGAAATCGTGGAGGACCAGAGAAGGGGAGCCGGGGAATTATAGACCAGTCAGTATAACTTCGATACGTGGAAAGATACTGGAAAAAATTATTAAACAAACCATTTGTAAACACCTAGAGGATAATATGGTTGCAAGGGATAGCCAACATGGATTTGTCAAGAATAAATCATGCCAAACAAACCTAATTTCCTTCTTTGATAGGGTTACTGGCCTAGTGGATGGGGGGAAGCAGTAGCCAGAATATATCTTGATTTTCGTAATGCTTTTGATATAATCCCACCTGACATTCTCGTAAGTAAACTATGGAAATGTGAGCTAGATGAAATTACTATAAGGTGGGTGAACAACTGGTTGAAAGACCATACTCAAAAAGTAGTTATTGATGGTTCACGGTCAAGCAGGGAGGATGTATCTAGTAGGGTCCTGCAGGGGTGAGTCCTGGGTCCAATGCTATTCAGTATTTTTGTGAATGACTTGGATAATGGAGTGGATAATATGCTTATAAAATGTGAGAGATGACATCAAGTTAGGAGGAGTTGCATGCACTTTGGAGGGCAAGATTAGAATTCAAAATGATCTTGAGAAATTGGAGAATTGGTCTCAAATCACATAGACAAAATTCAACAAAGTTAAGTGTAAAGTACTGCACTTAGGAAGGAAAAATCAAATGCACAACTACAAAATGTGGAATAACTGGATAGATGATAGTGCTGTTGGGGGTTATAGCAGATGTCAAACTGAACATGGGTCAACAATGTGATGCAGTTGCAAAAAAGGCTAATATCATTCTGGGGTGTACTGAGAGGAGTGTCATATGTAAGATATAGAAAATCATTGTCTCATTCTACTAGGCACTGGTGGGCTCTCAGCTGGAGTATTGTGTCCAAGTCTGTCTGTCACACTTCAGAAAAGATGTGCATAAATTGAAGAGAATCCAGTGGAGAGCAAGAAAAATGTTAAAAGATTTAAAAAACCTCACTTCTGAGGGAAGGTTAAAAAAACTGGGCATGTTTAGTTTTGAGAAAAGAAAACTAAGAGGGGATCCTGATAGCAGTCTTCAAATATGTAAATGCTGTTGTAAAGAGGACAGTGCTAAATTGTTCTCCAGGTCCACTAAAGGTAGGACTTAATCTGCAGCAAAAGAGATAGATATTAGGAAATCTTTCTAACTATATGGATAGTTAAGCTCTGGAAAAGGTTTCCGAAAGAGACTGTGGAATCCCCATCACTGGAGGTTTTTAAGAACAGGTTGGACAAACACCTGTCAGGGATGGTCTAGGTTTAGTTGGTCCTGCCTTATTGCAGAGGCTGGACTTGATAAACTCTTGAGGTCCCATCCAGCCCTACATTCTATGATTCACTGAATACATGGGGGTTTTATGATGCATTTTTAAAAAGGTTAGATCAAAGCTTTGGTCATATATGGGAATTTACCAATCATCCCTCTCAAAAATCCTGGTAGTTGACTGTCAGTGCAGCAAGTATGGATTGCTAACTTTCTTTTTCCCATATTCTTTTCCTCCAACAGTGTATCGAAAAGTGGCTGCTAAAGAAACCAACCTGCCCAACTTGTCGCATCCATGTGCTCATGTCAAAATCTATTTTAGACATTCATCAACCAGGATGAAAAGAGAGCTCAGAAGGACTCCATAGAGAACTCATTACAAAGCTCCATTTCACTTAGAGAAGAGAAAACAAAAAAGGATTGTCATTCCTTAGATCACAGGGTACAAGGTAGTTATAACAAGTATAGCTTTTTTTAATGTTAGAAATCAACTTTAAAGATCAAAAATGACTTAAATGAAAATCAACTAACATTCTGCCTGCGCATGTCACTGCAACATGTCAATGTTTGTGGGAACAGAGTGAAAAAATATTTGTTTTTACAATTGTACAAACAACTGTAAATAAAAATCACATTTGCTGCAAAAAATAATTTTGTGGTGAATTTCACTCGTTTTTGTTAAATGGCTGGATTATATGGTTCTGCAATAGAGGAAACTCTTTAATCCATAGCAAGAGAATTAAGTGACACACTGGCGTGAAGTTAAAAATCAATTACAGTGCCACTGAGAGACTCTGGATTGACAGATATTACAATGAAAGCTGGAGTAGTGATGCTGTAATCTTCCCCTTTCCTCTAAACTTCCCCTGCACTATTCTTTTTAATCTCATTGTATTAATCCCAGGGCCGGCGCTTCCATTTAGGCAACTGGGTGCCAGGATTTGGGAGGGTGGCATTTTGCCATCCTCAGCGGCAATTCGGCGGCAGGTGGTCCTTCCGCGCTCCGGGTCTTTGGCAGCAATTCTGCAGCGGGTCCTTCACTCACTCCGGGACCCGCCGCCAAAGTGCCCCAAAGACTGGGAGCCACGGAAGGACCCCCCCCGCCGCAGAATTGCAGCCAATGACCGGGAGCGCAGAAGAAGCCCCGCCTAGGGCACCAAAAAGCCTGGCGCTGCTCCTGATTAATCCTATTCATTTTTGGGGTTCTAGGTTCCAATGCCTGTTACGAAAGTCAGTTGACTAGTTGGTTGATCAGATCATAGCACCCTGGGCCGGTTGAAGGACTAATTTAAAAAAAAAATTGCTTATGCAAAAGACACTTCAAGAAGACATATCAACAGAACATAATTCCACTAGCAGTGGTTAAATTATGGCAGATGTAGTGATACAAAATGAGAAAGGGCAGAAAATGATTGCAACTATAATCATACGAAATTCAAATCTAAGGCTGACTCTCATCTCATGTATCCCATAAAGTCAAATTATGCCCTTGAATGTGCATGCAGGAGTCTCACTGATGTAGATGGGAGCGGCACATGTGTTGCAGGGCAGAATTTGGCCTGTTGCTTAGGGATTGCAGCATATATTGAGTTGGTCAGTAGGGGATATTGTTGGTATGTCTAGAACTGCCCTCCATCTATATTCTCTAGTCACTAAATCATTATGTGACACAATTCCCAAGCTGTACATCAAATCCCATAGACCAAATTCTTCCATATCACCACTGATAGATTAGAAATATGGCATTCCCCAAGAATCAGCCCTATTTTTCACGTTGTTTAATGTACTTTCTATAGGAGGCCTTTTGGGAAGATTGTTTCTAGACACAGGGCAGAACAAGACTGATAGTTTACATCTTGTCCCAGGGTCATTGCACATTTGGTCCCTACTCTGAAAGAATCTTTGAAAGGGTGCAGAAATGGTGTCTGATCCTAGAGGTATCTTATTGAGAATAGGGAATATTTCTTTTTTGAGATAATAGGTTTTCTTCAACAAATACAGAAGAACCTCAATTTTATGAATACCAATCATTTGAACGGACAGTTATATAAACAATTTTCCAGACAGGAAAAAAATTTTGCAAAACAAAAATTATGTTGATGAAGAATAAGACAACATCCCTTCACGTTCCCATGCCCTCAATGCATTAAACATCATTTTGCCATGGTTTGAAGGACAAGAAGAAAGCAAGGCATGCACCACACTGCAGCTTATGCACCATACTTTTTGTAATCTTGAGATGTTCAGTTTTATAAACCTTTTGATTTTATGAACTCTTCAGTCCCCAATTTGTTTGTAAAATAGGGGATCTATTGTACATCTTCAGAAGCAGTTGTTTCTTAAAGCCATTTGCCTTAGCAACACCTTTAAGACAGAAGAACATTTTCCTACCTGATGATCTAAGTTGACTATCTGTTGCTTAGTAGATCTATCCATGATTTGTGTGAGAGGCTCACAGTACTTCTTGTCTTATCAGTCAGGTAGATGGACATTTGGATCTCTGATTTCACTCCACCATCATTCACAGAAAAACTTCATTGCTCATGTTCTCTGGTCAAAATATCCTCTCTTAAGAACTAAACACAACAGGCTATTTTTTGTTGTTGATGTTGTTGTTCTCTAAAAATACAATAGTTGAAAATCAGAAAAGCTCTTCATAAATTTCAAAACATCTCCATTTATGGAATATGAGAGTGAACTTCCACTCCCTGGCTTAGTCTGTTACCATTAATATATTTCAGCAAAAATCTCAGGAAATTAAGTTACACTGTTCATTAGAACATTGATTCTGCAAACTCTTGGACACATGCTTAACTTTACTACCTTGAGTAGTTCCTGTTAGTAATTGTTTGCAGGATTGGGGCCCACGCTAATATTTTTTTCTGTCAAATAAAATAACAAATCTCTTCAGCAATGAATAGGAGCAAATGGGCATGTAATACAGTGAACTTTCTTAAAAGACATAATTTTAAAAAGAAATTAGCAAAGTGGAAATCAAAATAAAACAAAAATGATGGAATAAATTTGATAGTGAATCTTTACTTATTTCAGATAGTTTACAGAAGGAGTGTTACCTGGAGCAGGGACTGAGCATCAGGAGTCATGGCTTTTATTCCCAGCTCTGCCACTGACCAGCTGAATGACTTTGGTTTGGTCATTTAATCTCTCTGGGCCTGTTTAGACAATCTATGAAATGACCACTAGTCATTACCTGTTATTCCAGGGCATTGCAAGGCTTAAAATTCCATCACCAAACTTTGTTAACCAGAAGACATGCTGAAAAAACTAAGCTGTTATGGCACCAGTGATAAAGGTCATAGGGTGTTGCATCGGCTGGATTGTTTCAACTTTGGTGATGTCATAAGACAATGAAGTTCATTCTTCTCTGTAGTATGGCTATATAAATTTTTCTCCCAGTAAAGAAATATCTTTCTTTTATATCGTTAGATGTAGAAAACCTGATTTTGTCCTTAGATGCAGAAATGCAACTTCAGAAGCAGTAGTTCCCAAAAAGTTGGTCTATCCCCTTTCCTTAAAGAAAGAAGGTCATTTTTTACCCAAGTTGTGTCACTGAGCAGGTGCATCCATTTATAGTAGAGAGTCAAAGTATGAGTGGACTGTAGACAAAGTGAATAACTACACTGCTTATGTCCTTGCTTTTTATGGTGAGCATTGGTGGGATATGCAGCCTAGTTACATTAACTTTTAGTTAATGAATGTTTTTTGTTTTTTGGTTTTTTTTAGGGGGGGACAGGGATTTCTTAATTTTCTTAATAAGTATCTACATTGACAATTATTCATATGGAATAGCTGTCAATATTGAAATAGATAGATAAATACGTTTAGATTAGATACCCCATACATCTCTCAAGCCCCCTCTCTGTTTTGCCTGCTGGGACCCTCCACACTTGCACTACTACTCCAATTGCCTCCATGTTTCCCTGCACAATCCTGCTTCCCTTATCTTCCTAATTATTTCACTTCAAAACATGCTCCCGCCATAGGTCCTACCATTCCCCCTATTTCCCTACCACACTGTATTATTAAACTGCTGCTTAAACCCCTGAATTTGGGTTACCGAATACAATATTTTCCTATGTAACCCTGTGTACATGAATTGGTGTTGATACATGCTAACACAGAGACAGAGGGAAATGCTGAAACAATTAAATTTGCAAAGGGGGGTGTATAGTAGAGAGAAGGAACTGTGTGGAGGATGGACAGTAATATGCTGGCAGTGTGCCTAACATACCCACCCTGTCAGCAGTGACTTTAATTCTGGAAAAGAAAGAGTTAAGTGAGTTAGCACTGACTTACTGTTGCAGAATAAACTGAGACTTGGCTAGACTGGCCTGCTTTCAGGAGATAATCTGTTGCAAACACCAGCTCTGTTTTGGTTGGGAGGAAGTTGAAGTGAGACAGCCTGGGGAGCAGGCTTGGCCGGAGAGATCCTGTGAGGAACGCAAGATCTTAGGGTGGCTTGTCTGTGGGAAATTGTTGCAGTGAGGTCAGAATCAAGGAGAGATAAATATGTGAGAGGCTGTAGTGTCTAGTGTGAACAGAGAAGAATCTTTGAGGAATGACTTTGGGTAGGGCTTGAAGACCCTGGAGTCTTGTTTGAAGTGTGGTGGGTGTGATGGATTGGATCACAGAAAACCCCTTGGGAACTGCCAACTGATGTGCTGAGACTACTTCTGAGCCGTTTCCCCTGCCAGCTTGGGATTTCAGAACACTGCCTGGTTTGAGCCAGGCACGGTAGCCTGCTGCAAACCCAGGCCCAGGTCTGAACAACGTCCCCCTAAATTACAGGCTTAACTGAAAACAGCTTAAGAAATGTTCCTGTCTCCAACACTCAGATGCCCAACTCCCAATGGGGTCCAAACCCCAAATAAATCTGTTTACCCTGTATAAAGCTTATACAGGGTAAACTTATAAATTGTCCACCCTCTATAATACTGATAGAGAGATATGCACAGCTGTTCCCTCCTCCCTCTCGCCCCTCCCCCGTAGTAAAACATACTCTGGGTTAATTAATAAATAAAAATTAATTTCATTAAATACAAGAAGTAGGATGTAAATGGTTCCAAGTAATAACAGACAGAACAAAGTGAATTACCAAGCAAAATACAATAAAACAGGCAAGCCTATGCTTAATACAGTAAGAAACTGAATACAGATAAAATCTCACCCTCAGAGATGTTCCAATAAACCTCTTTTACAGATTAGCTTCCTTCTAGTCTGGGTCCAGCAATCACTCACACCCGCATGGTTACTGTCCTTTGTTCCAGTTTCTTTCAGGTATCCTTTGGGGGTGGAGAGGCTATCTCTTGAGCCAGCTGAAGACAAAATGGAGGGGTCTCCCAGGGGTTTAAATAGACTTTCTCTGGTGAGTGGACACCCCTCCCTCCCCCTGTGTAGAATCGCAGCTACAAGATGCAGTTTTGGAGTCAAAGAAGCTGTCCAAATGCCTTACTAAACAAGTACACAGCCAATATTCATAACTTTGAATACAAAAATGATACAAAAATGATATATGCATACAAACAGTATGAGTATATTCAGTAGATTATAACCTTTACAGAGATATGTTACATGGCATATGTAGCATAAAACATATCCCAGTTATGTCATATATACATGCATAAGCATATTTCCATAAAGTATTATAGGGTGCAATGTCACACCCTCCTTCTGAACTTACTGCCAGAGGTTTGGACACTGTCCATGGCGGAGGCAGTATACCTAAAATTCCTCTTTTCTGGATAGAGCATCTGCTACCCAGTTCTCCTTTCCTTTAATACGCGTAATCTTCATTTCAAATTCCTGCAGGACCAGGCTCCAGCGTAGCAGCTGGAGTTTGTGCCCTTAGTCTGGTGAAGCCATACCAAAGGTGAATGGTCAGTCAGAATTCTGAACCTCCTATTAAAGAGGTGCTTTAAACAGATAGCTAAGGGTTAATGTCTCTTTTACCTATAAAGGGTTAACAAACAGTGACCTGCAAACACCTGACCAGAGGACCAATCAGGAGACAAGATACTTTTAAATCTCATGGAAGGAAGCCTTTGCTTGTGGGTTTCGGGTTTGGCTTTGTTCTCTCTGGGTCCTGGATGGGGCTAGAGGTGTAACCAGGTTTCTGCCAATCTCCCTGCTACAGTCTTTTGTCTATTCAGAATTGTAAGTAAGAAAAGGCGGTCATAGTCTTTTAATTTGTTTTTCTCCATTTGCATATGTGTACTTGCTGGAAGTAGCTTAAATTGTGTTTCTGCTGGAGAAAGTTTCTTTTTATTGTTTATAAGTTGAAAGACCCTGTAACTGTTTACCATCTAAAGTGCAGAGATAAACCTTTTACTTTTTTTCTTTCTTTTTTATTAAAAGTTTTGCTTGTAAGACCTGTTGATTTTTCTCTCCTAATTAAGGCTCAAAAAAATTGAGTCTGTATATACCAGGGAATTGGTGGGAAGCAAGGAGGGAAAGGTAAATTTCCTCTTTGTGTTAGATTCAGGCAGCTTGAATCTGTATTGCCTCTGGGTGAGGGGGAGAGAGAAACTTGATCTCTCTGTGTTGTTTTTCAAGGAATTGATTCACGGTATCTCCTAGTGTACCCAGGCAGAAAAGATCTGGGAGGAGGTAAAGAGGTGGGAGGGAATGGTTTATTTCCCTTTGTTGTGAGACTCAAGGAATCTGGGTCTTGGGGTCCCCTGGGAAGGTTTTGGGGGGACCAGAGGGTATCAGGCCCTAAAAATTCCTAATTAGTGGCAGCGCTGCAGAATCTAAGCTGGTAATTAAGGTTAGAGGACTTTATGCTAGTACCCATATTCTGGACGCTAAGGTCCAGATTTGGGAATTATACTATGACATGGTGGTAGCGTGTGGGAAAGATAAGAATCCAAAAGCCAGTAAGATTATTAATTTGCTTCTCTGCTAGCTGGTTATAAGCAGAGGGAAGGGGTTTATTTTTTTAAACAGCAACCAGGGAATTTTTTTTTCCTTGCTTTGGTCTGGCTGTGCGTAGATATGGCCTCAGGCAAGGGCCATTAAGTTTAACAGGGGTCTTTTGTTAGACAATAGAACTCCAGCTGTGAGTCAACTACACCAGCAGAACACACATGCAAATGAAGGTTTTCCTTTTGTTCTAGTTTTATTTGGGAAGGCTTGTTAGAAACACTCTGTTGCTTAGCAACAGAGCAGGAAGCAGAGGAACAGTAATTCAGACAGTAAACCAGCAGAGGGCACCCCAACCCAAGAAAGCACAAAACCCCACTGACAACCCAAGGAAAGCCACAGATGCCCTATTCTTCCACCTCACCAGTCTCCAGTAACCCACTTCGACCCAGTGACCAGTCAGCTGGAAGATGCTTTAAGTGTAATGAACCGGGACATATAAAGGCCAACTGCCCAAAGAACCCCAACTGAGTGCAGTTCATTACACCACCATCACACCAAAGATCCCCAGGCCCAGATGCCTCTCAAATACCCTTGGAGTGAAGGGAAACTTTGAGAGTGGGCAGAAAGAAGGTTACTGTGTGGAGAGACACGGGGGCACAAGTATCAGCTATCCACCAATCCTTCGTCGACCCCAAATTCGTCAACCCAAAGGCCCAAGTGACAATTTACCCCTTCATGTCACAAGCTGTAGACTTGCCTGCAGCTGAACTGCCTGTCCAGTACAAAGGCTGGTCAGGAATGTGGACTTTTGCAGTCTATGAAAATTATTCCATCCCCATGCTACTGGGGGAAGATTTGGCCAACCAGGTGAAGCAGGCCAAGAGAGTGGGAATGGTTACAAGTAGCCAAACCAGGCAAGCTTCCAGACCCATTCCTGTTCCTGAGCCGTCCACAGAGGCCCCATCTGTGTTACAAGAGACCCAGACAGAGGTAGTGGACCCGGATCCCATGCCAACAACGGAAACAGCCACAATGCTTGCAGTCCCAGACCAGGAACTGGAAAAGAAGCCAGCACCAGAACCGGTGCCAGCACTGACGATAGTGCTTGCAAATCCATCTTCAACCGCAATGCCAGAGGGCGCCAGCGAGCCTGAACTGGCAGAAGCAGCAGACAACTACACCCAAGAGGCTCAGCCAGAGCCTGAAATACCCCCTGGTGCACCAGCGGAGAGCGGTTCACCAGCAACGGAAATAACCCTATCACCTACATCACTTCCAGAGGGACCAAGCCCAGGTCCACAGTCTAAGGAAGAACTAGTGTCTCTAGCTTCAAGGGAACAGTTCCAGACTGAGCAGGAAGCAGATGACAGCCTTCAGAAAGCTTGGGAGGCGGCACGGAGCACCCCACCGCCTCTCAGCTCTTCTAATCGATCCCGGTTTGTTGTAGAACAAGGACTTTTATACAAGGACACTCTTTCTGGTGGACACCAGGAAGACTGGCATCCACAAAAACAGTTGGTGGTTCCAACTAAGTACCGGGAAAAGCTCTTAAGCTTAGCCCATGCTCATCCCAGTGGCCATGCTGGGGTGAACAAAACCAAGGACCAGTTGGGGAAGTCCTTCCACTGGGAGGGGATGGGCAAGGACGTTGCCAAGTATGTCCGGTCTTGTGAGGTGTACCAAAGAGTGGGAAAACCCCAAGACCAGGTCAAGGCCCCTCTCCAGCCACTCCCCATAACTGAGGTCCTATTTCAGCGAGTAGCTGTGGATATTCTGGGTCCTTTCCCAAAAAAGAGACCCAGAGGAAAGCAGTACGCACTGACTTTTGTGGACTTTGCTACCCGATGGCCGGAAGCAGTAGCTCTAGGCAACACCAGAGCTAAAGCTATGTGCCTGGCCCTGACAGACATTTTTGCCAGGGTAGGTTGGCCCTCCGACATCCTTACAGATTCAGGATCTAATTTCCTGGCAGGGGCCCTGAAAAAACTGTGGTAAACCCATGGGGTGAACCACTTGATTGCCACCCCGTACCACCATCAAACCAATAGCCTGGTGGAAAGGTTTAATGGAACTTTGGGGGCCATGATATGTAAATTCGTCAATGAACACTCCAATGACTGGGACCTAGTGTGCAGCAGTTACTTTTTGCCTACAGACACCCTTAGGAATGCCTCCTGGATGATGGGCAAGGGACGCAGCAGAGCCTTCTGGGGTCCCCCCGGTTTCTTTCTCTCCTGACATACCACACAAGTCCTACAATAAGCCCTCACATCATTCTGTATCCCTGGCTAGTAGAAATTTCTCCTCAGCCTGTCATACGTCCTCCGTACCCCAAGTGACCAGCAAAGGGACTGTCGTGCTCTACCAGCACTAATTCCCCCTGGTGTTGGCTGGGCACAAACAACTGCTTATAGCAGTGGTCCCCAACGCGGTGCCCGTGGGCGGCATGATGCCCGTGGGGGCCTCTTAATGTGCCTGTGTCCTGGGCCCCAGGAGAGCACCCGCTGGAATGCTGCCGAATTTCAGTGGCATTTCAGCAAGGATGCCTCTCGATGATGCCGCTTGTCACCGACAAGTGATGTCCTTGAGAGGTGTCGCCCCCGAATTTCAGCAGCTACGCCTTTCGATGACATCGCTTGTCAACGGCAAGTGAGGTCATCAAGAGGTGTTGCCGCCGAAATGCCACCGAAATTCAGCGGCATTTTGGCAGGTGCTCCACCCCCACAGTGGTCCTTCAGCTGGCGCCCGCCAGCCAAAAAGGTTGGGGACCACTGGCTTATAGGGTTGGTCGGGGCCTTGGTTTTTCCCTATAGGGACCTCCCTATACAGCTTCCCATCCTCTTAAAAAAAATCTCCTCCCCTTTCTGGAGTTCCTTCTGAGATACACTTTCTTATACTCACAAGGGAGGGGTCAGCCCTTTATTTAGCTGCAAATTCCTGACAAACAATCCTTGAGATAGTGTCTCTGTCTCTAGGCACTGACTGCATCTCTCTAGCCCCCAACCCTGGGAGCCTGTTGTCTTCAGCTGGGCAGAGGCCTGGCTCTGCCTCTCCCATACTTGGAAGCACTCCGCCTTCCTGCACTGTCATGTCAATGGGACCCTTCCCCACCTCCTTTGTGGGTTCCAAGGTCCCCACCCCTTTTCTGGAGACTCTCTCCAAGTCACCCACCCCTGTGTTCCCTGGGGCAGGATGTGTTAGCTGTTCAGCTGCATCAGACCTACGCTCATCAGCTGGAACAGCCTCCCCACAGACAGGCAGTTCTCTCTTCTCCCCCTCTGGGAGCCCCTCATAGCCTTTCTTCATGCTGCAAGTTACCACACTAACAGTGCTAGTTTTGCTGAAAAAATTATTTTCCAGCAACATGTCTGTGGGGATGTCCTTGAGCATCCCCATCAGTAAATCACCTTCCATACCTTTCTACTCTATATGAACCTTTGCAAGGGGTACAGGGAACCTTTGCAGCCCCACCCCCTTAATGTGGGTCGTCTGCCCCATCAAAATGCTAGCGTCTGGAACCACACTTGGTCGAATCAGAGAGAACTGAGCTGCTGTATCCCTCCACCTCAGACACTCCATGCCATCAATCTTGATAACCTTGATGTGTTCTCTGTCGGCTTCACTAGGCCCCATGTCCACCCATCTGGTTTGGTAAGAGGTAGGAGTGCCCTCTGGGACCTCAGGGCTAAGTGCAACTGAGCTATCACAGGACAAGGAAGGTTTACTCTCCTTTAATTTGGGACAGCTGCTTTTCAGGTGCCCTGGGGAATTGCAGTGAAAGCACCTTCTGGGATCCCCTGGTTGTCCAGGAGTCCTGAAGTGAGTACCAAGGGAATGGAGAGGTGCACACCCAGCCTCCTTTTTCCCAGGGGTAAAACGATGATTCTGCTTTCCACCAATCCTGTACCCCTCTGCCAGTGGTTTATGTTTAATTGCACCTTGTGACTGCTTGTAAGAATCTGCAAACTCAGCTAATTCCCCCACTGCATTTACCTTTTTGTCCCACAAATACTGTTTTACCTCATCATTGCACATATTCAGGAATTGTTCCTGAGAAACCAAATCACACATTCCTTCAAAGCTTGTAATGCCTTTCCCCCTCACCCACTTATCTACCAAATCTCTTATTTCATTTACAAAAGCCACATTACTCAATCCAGATCCCCTCTTAAGACTCCTGAATTTAACCCTGTAGGTTTCAGGTATAATCTGAAACTGTTTCAAAACCAGTTCCTTAAATTTACCATTGTTTGAAGCATCATCAATAGGCATCTTATCGAATATGTCTAGAGCTCTTCCAGTCAATTTTGTTATCAATGTGATCATATTTTGATCTTCAGGGATAGCATAGAGGGTGCATAGTCTCTCAAAGGTGATGAAATATTTGGCAATATTGCTGGATTCATCATATTGTGGACATAGTCGCTCCCATTTCTGGATTTTTGGGGAAGTGGAGCCAGCAGCTGGAGAGTTTTGTCTTTTCCACTCCATAACAGCCAGTTCATGCTTCTGGACTTCAATCTGGGCCTGTATTTCTTTCTCTCTTAACTCCAGGGCTCGTTTATGAGCAGCTTCCTCCCTGGCTGCCTCTGCATTAATTTCCATTTGTTTCAATTCCATCAGTCTTTTATGTTCATTTTCTTTCTCAGCCATTTACAACCTGTGCAGTTCAGCTTTTTCCAAGCCTCACTCTCACTCATGTTTCTGATTTTCTTGCCTCTATTCCCTTCCCTGAAATAAGCAAACAGAAAATAACAAACCAGTAACCACTTTGTCTGCTCTCTGTTCAGACACCACACCCAAAACTCACTTAAAATCATTACCAATATCTCAAAGCAATGAGCTGTGCAGATCCTGCCGACTATGCCACTGTGACAGGTTGGATCACAGAAAATCCCTTGGGAACTGTCAACTGATGTGTTGAGACTACTTCTGAGCCATTTCCCCTGCTAGCTTGGGACTTCAGAGCACTGCCTGGTTTGAGCCAGGCACTCTAGCCTGCTGAAAACCCAGGCCCAGGTCTAAACAACGTCCCCCCAAACTAAAGGCTTAACTGAAAACAGCCTAAGAAGTGTTCCTGTCTCCAACACTCAGATGCCCAACTCCCAGTGGGGTCCAAACCCCAATAAATCTGTTTTACCCTGTATAAAACTTACACAGGGTAAACTCATAAAATTGCCAGAAATGGGAGCGACTATGTCCACAATATGGTGAATCCTAGAGAGAAACCTGAAACCTAGAGAGATATGCACAGCTGTTCCCTCCCCACCCCCAGGTAGTAAGACATACTCTGGGTTAATTAATAAATAAAAATTAATTTCATTAAATATAAGAAGTAGGATTTAAGTGGTTCCAAGTAATAACAGACAGAACAAAGTGAATTACCAAGCAAAATACAATAAAACAGGCAAGCCTATGCCTAATACAGTAAGAAACTGAATACAGATAAAATCTCACCCTCAGAGATGTTCCAATAAGCCTCTTTTACAGACTAGCCTCCTTAGAGTCTGGGTCCAGCAATCACTCACACCCCCATGATTACTGTCCTTTGTTCCAGTTTCTTTCAGGTATCCTTTGGGGGTGGAGAGGCTATCTCTTGAGCCAGCTGAAGACAAAATGGAGGGGTCTCTCAGGGGTTTAAATAGACTTTCTCTTGTGGCTGGACACCCCTCCCTCCCTCTGTGTAGAATTCCAGCTATAAGATGAAGTTTTGGAGTCACATGGGCAAGTCACATGTCCATGCATGACTCAGAACTTACAAGCTGAAGCCATGGTTCACATGCTACCTTGAACATCCCCATGTAGACTTCTTATGTTGATTGGAGCCTTCCAAGATCCATTGTCTGGTAAGTGCTTCTTGATTGGGCACTTAACTTGCCAATTCCTTTCTAAAGAAGCTGACCAAATGCCTTACTAAGGCTATTTAAAATCAAACATGTATACAGCCAATATTCATAACTTCAAATACAATAGTGACATAACTCTATCATTTCGTGATCACTTTCACCCAAGTTGCCTTCCATTTTCAAATTCTGAACCAGTTCTCTCTATTTGTCAAAATCACGTCTAGAACAGCCTCTCCTCTAGTCACTGTCTCCAGCTTCTGAAGTAAAAAAATTTCTCCAATACATTCCAAGAACTTGTTAGATAATCTGTGCCCTGCAGTGTTATTTTCCCAACAGATGTCTGAGTAGTTTAAGTCCCCCATCACCACCGAGTCCTGCTGTGCTTTGGATGATTTTTTTAGCTGTTTAAAAAAAGCCTCATCCACCTCTTCTTCCTGGTTAGGTGGTCTGTAGTAGACCCCTTTTACCCCTTGGTTTTTACCCCTTTTATGTTTACCCAAAGACTTTCAACAAGTCTATCTCCTATTTTCATCTCAACCTCAGTCCAAGTGTGTACATTTTTAACATATAAGACAACACCTCCTCCTCCCTTTTTTCCCTGTCTGTCCTTCCTGAGCAAGCTGTACCCTTCTATACCAATATTCCAGTCATGCATATTATCACACCCTGTCATAAACAGATAGCTAAGGGTTAATGTCTCTTTCACCTGAAGCACCTGACCAGAGGACCAATCAGGAAACCGGATTTTTTCAACTTTGGGTGGAGGGAAGTTTGTGTCTGAGTCTTCGTTTTCTGTCTGCCTGCTTTCTCTGAGCTTTGGAGAAGTAGTTTCTACTTTCTAGTCTTCTGTTTCTAAGTGTAAGGACAAAGAGATCAGATAGTAAGTTATATGGTTTCTTTTCTTTGGTATTTGCATGAATATAAGTGCTGGAGTGCTTTGATTTGTATTCTTTTTGAATAAGGCTGTTTATTCAATATTCTTTTAAGCAATTGACCCTGTATTTTGTCACCTTAATACAGAGAGACCATTTGTATGTATTTTTTCTTTCTTTTTATATAAAGCTTTCTTTTAAGACCTGTTGGAGTTTTTCTTTACTTCAGGGAAATTGAGTCTGTACTCACCAGGGAATTGGTAGGAGGAAGAAATCAGGGGGAGATCTGTGTGTGTGTTGGATTTGCTAGCCTGATTTTGCATTCCCTCTGGGGGAATAGGAAAGTGCTTTTGGTTTCCAGGACTGGGAACGGAGAGGGGGAGTCACTCTGTTTGGATTCACAGAGCTTGTGTCTGTGTATCTCTCCAGGAGCACCTGGAGGGGGGAAGGGAAAAAGGATTATTTCCCTTTGTTGTGAGACTCAAGGGATTTGGGTCTTGGGGTCCCCAGGGAAGGTTTTTCAGGGGGACCAGAGTGCCCCAAAACACTCTAATTTTTTGGGTGGTGGCAGCAAGTACCAGGTCCAAGCTGGTAACTAAGCTTGGAGGTTTTCATGCTAACCCCCATATTTTGGACGCTAAGGTCCAAATCTGGGACTAAGGTTATGATACACCCAGTCTCTGTGATGCCAACTATGTCATAGTTGTGTTTATTTATTAGCATTTCGGGTTCTTTCTGATTATTCCCCGTACTTCTTGCATTAGTACAGAGCCATCTAAGACACTGATTTGATTCCCCCCGCCCCAGTTCTGTCTTGTCTCTCCTTTATCCCTGCTATAACAGCCCACATTCCAAACCGTCTCCATGTTCTTGACTTACCTGTGGGCTTTTGTCACCTGTCCCCTTCAAACCTAGTTTAAAGCCCTTCTCACTAGGTTAGCCAGTCTGTATCCAAATATGCTTTTCCCTTCCTCGATAGGTGGACCCCATCTCTGCTTAGCAGTCCTTCTTCCTGAAACTATAGTCAAGGAAGCTGAAGGCCTCCTGGTGACACCATCCTCACAGCCAGGCATTCACCTCCAGGATGTATCTGTCTCTGCATGGGCCACAAAGAGGACACCACCTGTGAATTCATCTTGGCTTTGCCAAATTGTCATCATCAAACAAACACAACATTAACTAACATTTTGATGCTTCAGAAATGTTTTGATTTTGCAGCTCAAAATAATTTTTAATGTAAAAACTTTGTTTAATAATATTAAACAATCAGAAACAGTTAAAAACGGGTGAAATTGAAATTTTTGATTTTGTCAAAACCAAAAAATGACTCCAAACATTTTTTTTCCCCTTTTTGATTAATCAAAAAATTGTATACATTGTTTCCAGGTGTACCTCACAAGATTTTATTTAAATTGCCAGTGAACTGAACCATCCATTATTCGCTCAGCTCTAGTGGCAGTGCCATGAGAAGCCTTTGCTGTACCTATGTATAGACATAGCGCTCTATCCATCCTTGGCTGCCTGCACAGTTACAATCCTACTCTGGCCCTCCTCAAAAAGTATTTTTACTCTCTCTCTCTCTCTCTCTCTCTCTCTCACACACACACACACACACACACACACACACACACACGTGGAACCTCCCTGATGTTCTCCAAATCCTGCTTTCTCTGTCTGGGTCCTTGTCATAAACAGATAGTTAAGGGTTAATGTCTCTTTTACCTGTAAAGGGTTAACAAACAGTGAACCTGAAACACCTGACCAGAGGACCAATCAGGAGACAAGATACTTTCAAATCTCGGTGGAGGGAAGCCTTTGTTTGTGTTTTTTGGGTTTTGCTTTGTTCTCTCTAGGTCCTGAAAGGGACCAGACGTGCAACCAGTATTTTTGCCAATCTCCCTGCTACAGTCTCTTATATATTCAGAATAGTGAGTATTAAGTAGAAAAGGCGGTTATAGTCTTTTGATTGTTTTCTGTATTTGCAAATGTGATTTTGCTGGACGGATTTTAATTGGTATTTGTGCTTGCGGGAGACTTCTTTCTAGTGTTTATAAGCTGAAAGACCCTGTAATATTCCATCTTGATCTTACAGAGATTTCTTACTTTTTTCTTTCTTTTATTAAAAGCTTTTCTTTTTAAAAGACCTGATATTTTTTTTCTTGTTAAGGCTCAAAGGAACTGAGTCTGTACTGACTAGGGAATTGGTGGGAGAAGGGAAGGAGGAGTGGGGGAGGAAAGGTGAATTTCCTCTGTGTTTTAGATTCACGGAGCTTGAATCTGTCTATCTCTCCAGGATAGCCCAGGGAGGGAAAGCCTGGGAGGGAGAGAGAAGGGGGAGAAAAAACCTGATTTCTCTGTGTTGTGATTCAAGGAGTTTGAATCACGGTGATCTCCTAGTGTACCCAGTGCGGGAAAGATCTGGGAGGAAGAAAGGAGTGGGAGGGGAAATGGTTTATTCCCCTTCGTTGTGAGACTCAAGGAATTTGGGTCTTGGGGTCCCCAGGGAAGGTTTTTGGGGGGACCAGAGTGCCCCAAAACACTATGTTTTTGGGTGGTGGCAGCCTATCAGATCTAAGCTGGTAATTAAGCTTAGAGGAATTCATGCTGGTACCCCATCTTTTGGACTCTAAGGTTCAGATTGGGGAATTATACCATGACAGTCCCTGCTTACATACATCTCATATTGTCTCTAGAACCCACCCCAATATCCCTGCTGGCCAGCCTGCTTTCCTGACTCACCAAAAGTATGTGCCAAGGACAGCTAGTGAGTCAGAGGTAAAGCTGGCTAGAAGAAACATTGATGAAAAGGAAATTGCATCACAAAAATAAGGTTAAAATAACATTAAGGTTGCCAAGTCAGGAAATGCCTAAACTGAAATCTCCTTGCAAACCTTAACATGGTCCCTTCATATGTATTATAATACCATCTTTAATTACATGATCACATCCTATTTTTCCCCCATAGCACCCTGTCTCCAGTGCTTAGGAACAAATTGGGTCTCTTGATTCAGTGTGTGGCTTCAGGCCTTATTTGCCATACTCCATCCAAATCCCACTCTGAATACAGAAATATTATTTTTTTCATGGTATGGTATTCTCAGCTGTAGTATCTGAGGGCTTCATAAATATTAATTAATCTTCACAAAACCTTTGGGGTAAGGTGGTATCTCCATTTTTCTGAGGAGGAACTGAGTCACGGAAATTCAGATCAAAATTACCCATACATTTTGGAATATACCTAGGGCCAGACTCTTTTAAGAGTATTTTGCATTTTATATCACTTTATAAGGCTGAAAGCATAGCTCCAAATTATTTCAATTGGAGTCATGCATACATATCACTTCTGCAAATCTGACCCCCCAGGTGTCTTTTATTGGGCACTCAAAACAAGAACACACAATTAGTGACCACCTGTGAATGTTTTGGTTTAAGGGACTTGCCTACCACTACATAGGAACCTTGTGTCTAAGACAGGGATAGAATCTAATTCTTTTGTGTTGCATTCTACTTCCTTAGCCAAGAGGCCATCCTGTTTCTTGCTAGAATCCTCTGCTTCACTCACCACACACCTTCCAATTTTTGCAATAAATAAGCGAGGGAGGCAACATACAACAGCTCCTTTCACTACACAACCCTGATTCTTCATCAGAGCAGGTTAATCCTGTGCACTGAATGAGGCAGAGGTTCCATGGGGAGAGGGGGGAGTATATTTTTTATGAAACTAAAGACTGTATTAGAACACATACACACAAGGGGGCTGAGTTAAGGTTGCACAGGCAACTGTAAATCTGGCATTTCCTAACTTTTAAGTGCTGGACTTTGCAACCTTAACTCTCTCTTCATGTAGCTATTTTGGGATGTGATTCCTAAGTCTTTAAAAAAGCAACCTAGGAAGAAAAAAAATTCTAACGTGTGGAAACTTCAGGAGGATTGGAACCTTTAGATCCACAGCACAACCACTGCCATCTGAGTTAATATAATATAAATAGTAACAGTAATAGACTATTATTGTCAATGTGGACCAACCACTATGCAAGTGGCCACAGCTGTTGGCTGATATCAGAGGGATTTTGAGATTCACGACTCCTGGGTTAAATTCCAGGTTCTGTATTCCAGTGGTTATTTACCCTTGTTCTTTTCTCTCTTCTCCTGTCCCCTATTCCCCTTCTCCCTCCAGCTCTTGCTCCTCACCCTTATGTTTTTGAACCAATGTGCTTCATTGGTCTCCTCCATGCTGTCCGAGTGCCAACAGGAGGGGGTTTGATGGTACTAAAGAGAGAGAATCTCCCTGCTCCCAGTTCTGGTGCCCAGCATCAGAGCAGCAGTTGGGAAGAGAACGTCCTAATTCTGGATTATATCAGTTTAGGTTGTGTTACTATAGCAAAAAATCCAGTGAAATAAAGGCTGTGTGACTAAGCTGTGATGCTTGCAAACTGTCATGGGAGGCTAGGTTGTGTGTGAGATCACTAAACTTTTTAATTTGGATCTAAATCAAACCACAAGCATGAGAGAGAGAGAGAGAGCGAACACACCATTTTCACAATGTTGTACAATTTTTCTACTTCTAATAATTTGTATGCTTCTGACCCATGTGTAATAGAAGCTACAGCAAACAGAAATAAAGTTCAATTTGCCTTCGTTAAATTTCAGCATTTATATTGGCATTTCACTGAGAAAAATCTCATGAACAGGCACTCTGCCTCCTTTTTATGTTTTTGTACACTGTTCAGGTAACACTCCTTTAAGTTGAAGTCTCATCAGTACCAAACTGGACATTTTTATAGTGACTGCGTAACTTGCTCTTCCATTTTACAATCCACACTTTTTTATTTTAAGGTCACTTGAGAAATGGAAATCTGATAGTTGGAATCACATGGAATTACTAGGATTTACCATACTGGAGAAGGCACATAGTCTGATTGCATAGTCATCCAGTGAGGGAACAGAAACAGTATAATATGCTATTGTAATCAGATCTAATCTGTGCAGTTCAAATTCTGAATACTTGCACAGAACTCTTCATACTATGAAGTTAAAAATCACAAAAAAGCCAAACCAAAACAAAAGTCAGACAAGTTTAAATAACCAGTTCACTGGAGGGATTCATTATCATGTTGTGAACATTCTGCAAGCAGAAAAAAAGGTAAAATTCATCCACTAAATTATTCCCTACAAATTAGTCACATGGCCTTAATAACCAGTTACATATTTTTACACTTTTTATTGTATTGTAGATGATAATCTTCAACAAGTAGGAGTTGGACTAGACAACTTAACAAGTATTTTCCACCTATATAGTAGCTTTTACATGTCTTGAAGGAATTTGTCCTTTGTAATTATTTAACAGAATATGTCTTACGTTACCCTGGAGTCTACTTTTAAGTGAGAAAAATGTTAAACAATTTTTGTTGCTTCATTTAACCAAATATGATCATGATGAGTGTATAACCCATTCAGAGGTTGGCAGAAATGAGCTTACCTACCCCTCTGCTAGAGAAGGAAACATGGTTGTCTTCTGTGAGTACAAGATTTTGGGGTTGGGGGAGGTGCAGAAAGGTTGGACTAGCAACTGTGGGGAATTAATTCCCTGCCATCACGCGATATAAGAGGAATGTGGGCACCCTGTGTTCTGGGGTTAGGTGTAACCGAGAGGAGAGCTAAGAAGGGCTGGGTCTCCTGAACCTGGTTGAAATTAGTTGTGCTTTAGACCTTTCTTTGGATGTGGCTAAAACAATCATGTTCTTGCTTTGGCTAAGGGAAGCCCTATTGTCTCCTAGTCCTTAGACCTCCAAGCAGGGGTAGTCAATAGGTAGACCATGGGCCAAACCCAGATTGCCAGATGCTTTTGAACGGACCCATTATTTACCTAATATTATCATTATTGTTATTTTTTTTACATTTTCCCTGGTATTTGGACCTTGACTATGCCTTGACCAAGAAATCTGAACCTTGACAAAAAAGAATTGTCTACCCTTGCCCTAAAGACACTACAGGATATTCTTGTTTACTTTTTGGTTTTTACAGTAATGCATACCACAAGAGCATTCAGACTCCCCTTAGGGGAGCAGACTCCTTTGCCGCCTGGCTGGTCAGAGTATTCTCACAGGTGGAACACTTTGCTTAAAAGGAAAAGAGGTGAGTGTATATAAGATGAAGATGTTGAATCCCAGAAGGGCAGAGATCACTGCTGCCAACACAAACACATCAGACAACTGGTAAACAGATGACATAAGTGCACTCAGATTGAAGTAGTTTAGTCTGCCTGAAAATTCCCCAGCAGCAGAAGTATATCCATTAGGCAGAGACAGTATCATTACATGAGAAGCACTCTACTGTCAGTTTTAAAATAAACACTAAAGAAGTACCTTCTGACCAGAAAACAGGTCTGGATGCCATGTTGTATCCTGCTATCATGTACCCTCAACAGACTTGCCAACTTATATTGTGGTTTGATTAGATGGCCTGGGGGAAGAAAATTAACATTGTATTCTCACTTATAGGGTGATACCTTTTATTAAATTCTGACAGTGCATGGCAGACTTGCCCCTCATCTGAAACTGGGGACAACCTGGAACTCTGCTTAGAGTGAGGTGGGAGTTCTGGTAAGTGCTTATATCACTATGCGGTTTGGAAGGGCAACTCCACTTGCCATATAAATTTGTATAAAAGGCACCTTCAGCAACTACGTATACAATATGTAAGCAAGCATATTCGTAATAGTATACTAGAGAGGTGGGTGTGGATTTAGCCCTCTCAAAAGGATCCAGGGACAACCACGGTTTTAGGGGTGTAAGGACTTATTCTAGACAGTCCCATAAAACAGATTATTTAGTAAAAGTGGTGAGATTAGCATCATAGGCTATTCTGGGAGCTTTGGAGGAGAGGGACTGCCACTCCAGCTTGTGTGTCGCTGGCTGTAAGGAGGAACTGCTGGGAGAGCAATACAGCGGTGCACAGACAATCCAGGAAGTTTTTGGAAAGTGTAGGGGACAATTTCTTGGTGCAAGTGCTGGAGGAACCAACTAGGGACAGAGCTCTTCTTGACCTGCTGCTCACAAACAGAGAAGAGTAAGTAGGGGAAGCAAAAGTAGATGGGAACTTGGGAGGCAGTGAACATGAGATGGTTGACTTCAGGATCCTGACACAAGGAAGAAAGGAGAACAGCAGAATACAGACCCTGGACTTCAGAAAAGCAGACTTTGACTCCCTCAGGGAGCTGATGGGCAGGATCCCCTGGGAAAATAACATGAGGGGGAAAGGAGTCCAGGAGAGCTGACTGTATTTTAAAGAATCCTTATTGAGGTTGCAGGAAAAAAACCATCCTGCTGTATAGAAAGAATAGTCAATATGGCAGGCAACCAGTCCTTGTTGATCTTAAACGCCAAAAAGAAGCTTACAAGAAGTGGAATATTGGACAAATGACCAGGGAAGAGTATAAAAATATTGCTCAGGCATGCAGGAGTGAAATCAGGAAGGTCAAATCACACTTGGAGTTGCAGCTAGCAAGAGATGTTTAGAGTAACAAGAAGAGTTTCTTCAGGTATGTTAGCAACAAGAAGAAAGTCAAGGAAAGTGTGGGCCCCTTACTGAATGAGGGAGGCAACCTAGTGACAGAGAATGTGGAAAAAGCTAATGTACTCAATGATTTTTTTGTCTCTGTGTTTACAAACAAGGTCAGATCCCAGACTGCTGCACTGGGCAGCACAGTATGGGGAGAAGGTGACCAGCCCTCTGTGGAGAAAGAAGTGGTTCAGGACTACTTAGAAAAACTGGACGAGCACAAGTCATAAGAACGGCCGTACCAGGTCAGACCAAAGGTCCATTTAGCCCAGTATCTGTCTACCGACAGTGGCCAATGCCAGGTGCCCCAGAGGGAGTGAATCTAACAGGCAAAGATCAAGTGATCTCTCTCCTGCCATCCATCTCCATCCTCTTATGAACAAAGGCTAGGGACACCATTCTTTACCCTTCCTGGCTAATAGCCATTTATGGACTTAGTCACCATGAATTTATCCAGTTCCCTTTTAAACATTGTTATAGTCCTAGCCTTCACAACCTCCTCAGGTAAGGAGTTCCACAAGTTGACTGTGCGCTGTGTGAAGAAGAACTTCCTTTTATTTGTTTTCAACCTGCTACCTATTAATTTCATTTGGTGACCCCTAGGTCTTGTATTATGGGAATAAGTAAATAACTTTTCCTTATCCACTTTCTCCACATCACTCATGATTTTATATACCTCTATCATATCCCCCCTTAGTCTCCTCTTTTCCAAGCTGAAGAGGCCTAGCCTCTTTAATCTTTCCTCATATGGGACCCTCTCCAAAACCCTAATCATTTTAGTTGCCCGTTTCTGAATCTTTTCTAGTGCTAGAATATCTTTTTTGAGGTGAGGAGACCACATCTGTACACAGTATTCGAGATGTGGGCGTACCATGGATTTATATAAGGGCAATAATATATTCTCAGTCTTATTCTCTATCCCCTTTTTAATGATTCCTAACATCCTGTTTGCTTTTTTGACTGCCTCTGCGCGCTGCATGGACATCTTCAGAGAACTATCCACGATGACGTCAAGATCTTTTTCCTGACTCGTTGTAGCTAAATTAGCCCCCATCATATTGTATGTATAGTTGGGGTTATTTTTTCCAATGTGCATTATTTTACATTTATCCACATTCAATTTCATTTGCCATTTTGTTGCCCAATCACTTAGTTTTGTGAGATCTTTTTGAAGTTCTTTACAATCTGCTTTGGTCTTAACTATCTTGAGTAGTTTAGTATCATCTGCAAACTTTGCCACCTCACTATTTACCCCTTTCTCCAGATCATTTATGAATAAATTGAATAGGATTGGTCCTAGGACTGACCCTTGGGGAACACCACTAGTTACCCCTCTCCATTCTGAGAATTTACCATTAATTCCTATCCTTTATTCCCTGTCTTTTAACCAGTTCTCAATCCCTTTTATCCCATGACAGCTTAATTTACATAAGAGCCTTTGGTGAGGGACCTTGTCAAAGGCTTTCTGGAAATCTAAGTATACTATGTCCACAGGATCCCCCTTGTCCACATGTTTGTTGACTCCTTCAAAGAAGTCTAATAGATTAGTAAGACACGAGTTCCCTTTACAGAAACCATGTTGACGATTGTTCAACAGTTTATGTTTTTCTATGTGTCTGACGATTTTATTCTTAACTATTGTTTCGACTAATTTGCCCAGTACCGACATTAGACTTACCGGTCTGTAATTGCCGGAATCATCTCTAGAGCCCTTTTTAAATATTGGCGTTACATTAGCTAACTTCCAGTCATTGGGTACCGAATCTGATTTAAAGGACAGGTTACAAACCTTAGTTAATAGTTCTGCAACTTCACATTTGAGTTCTTTCAGAAGTCTTAGGTGAATGCCATCTGGTCCCGGTGACTTGTTAATGTTGAGTTTATCAATTAATTCCAAAACCTCCTCTAGTGACACTTCAATCTGTGACAGTTCCTCAGATTTGTCACCTACAAAAGCCAGTCCAGGTTTGGGAATCTCCCTAACATCCTCAGCCATGAAGACTGAAGCAAAGAATCCACTTAGTTTCTCCACAATGACTTTATCGTCTTTAAGCGCTCCTTTTGTATTTCGATCGTCAAGTGGCCCCACTTGTTGTTTAGCAGGCTTCCTGTTTCTGATGTACTTAAAAAACATTTTATTATTACCTTTGGAGTTTTTGGCTAGCCATTCTTCAAACTCCTCTTTGGCTTTTCTTATTACACTCTTGCACATAAGCTGGCAGTGTTTGTGCTCCTTTCTATTTGTCTCACTAGGATTTGACTTCCACTTTTTAAAGGAAGTCTTTTTATCTCTCACTGGTTTTTTTACATGGTTGTTAAGCCACAGTGGCTCTTTTTTAGTTCTTTTACTGTGTTTCTTAATTTGGGGTATACATTGAAGTTGGGCCTCTATTATGGTGTCTTTAAAAAGGCCCCATGCAACTTGCAGGGATTTCATTTTAGTCACTGTACCTTTTAAATTTTGTTTAACTAACCCCCTTATTATTGAATAGTTCCGTCTTTTGAAATTAAATGTCACAGTGTTGGGCTGTTGAGGTGTTCTACCTCCCACAGGGATGTTGAATGCTATTGTATTATGGTCACTATTTCCAAGCGGTCCTGCTATAGTTACCTCTTGGACCAGATCCTGTGCTTCACTCAGGATTAAATCTAGAGTTGCTTCTCCCCTTGTGGGTTCCCGTACCAGCTGCTCCATGAAGCAGTAATTTAAAGTATTGAGAAATTTTATCTCTGCATTTCATCCTGAAGTGAAATGTTCCCAGTCAATATGGGGATAATTGAAATCCCCCACTATTATTGGGTTCTTAATTTTGATAGCCTCTCTAATTTCCCTTAGAATTTCATCATCACTATTACTGTCCTGGTCAGGTGGTCAATAATAGATCCCTAATGTTATATTTTTATTAGATCATGAAATTTCTATCCATAGCAATTCTATGGAACATTTGGATTTGCTTAAAATTTTTACTTCATTTGAATCTACTTTTTCTTTCACATATAGTGCCACTCCTCCCCCTGCACGACCTGTTCTGTCCTTCCGATATATTTTGTACCCCACTGATTGCTCTCAGTCCACCAGGTTTCTGTGATGCCTATTATACCAATATTATATCTAGTTCACCCATCTTATTATTTAGACTTCTAGCATTTGTGTATAAGCACTTTAAAAACTTGTCCCTGTTTATTTGTCTGCCCTTTTCTGATGTGCCAGATTCTTTTTTATGTGACTGTTTATCATCTGATCCGGCCCTTACATTATCTTCTTCCATCCTCTGTTCCTGACTATAACCTGGAGATTCCCTATCATCAGACTCTTCCCTAAGAGAAGTCTGTGTCCGATCCACATGCTCCTCTGCAGCAGTCGGCTTTCCCCCATCTCCTAGTTTAAAAACTGCTCTACTACCTTTTTAATGTTTAGTGCCAGCAGTCTGGTTCCACTTTGGTTTAGGTGGAGCCCATCTCTCCTGTATAGGCTTCCCCTATCCAAAAGTTTCCCCAGTTCCTAATGAACGTAAACCCCTCCTCTCTACACCATCGTCTCATCCACGCATTGAGACTCTGAAGCTCTGTCTGCCTACCTGGCTCTGAGCGCGGAACTGGGAGCATTTCTAAGAATGCCACCATAGAGGTCCTGGATTTCAGTCTCTTCCCTAGCAGGCTAAATTTGGCGTCCAGGACATCTCTCCTACCCTTCCCTATGTCATTGGTACCTACATGTACCACGACCACCGGCTCATCCCCAGCACTACACATAAGTCTGTCTAGATGCCTTGAGAGATCCGCAACCTTTGCACCAGGCAGGCAAGTCACCATACAGTTCTCCCGGTCATCACAAACCCAGCTATCTATGTTTCTAATGATCGAATCTCCCATTACTAACACCTGCCATTTCCTAGCAACTGGAGTTCCCTTCCCCAGAGAGGTAACCTCAGTGCGAGAGGCAGCCCAGCACCATCTGGAAGGAGGGTCCCAACTATGGGAAGGTTTCCCTCTGCTCCCATTGACTGCTCTGCTTCCATGGGCCTTTCTTCCTCCTCAACGGCACAGAGGCTGTCTGAGCGGAGGTGGGACAATTCTACAGTGTCCTGGAAAGCCTCATCAACTTACCTCTCTGCCTCTCTTAGCTCCTCCAGTTCCGCCACCCTGGCCTCCAAAGTCCGTACGTGGTCTCTGAGGGCCAGGAACTCCTTGCACTGACTGTATACATATGCCACCGGCCCACAAGGCAGGTAATCATACATGCTACATTCAGAGCAATAAACTGGATAGCCCCCACTCTGCTGCTGGGCTTCTGCCTGCATTGTCTCCTAGTTAATGGAAGGGTGGTTTAAAGAGAGGGTTTTGGAATATGGTTTGGATTATAGGTTTTAAGGGGACTACAGCGGAACAGGTAGGACTGACAAGAGACCCCCCCCTTCCCACTCCCCTTCCAAACTCCCTTGCAAAACTCCCTGTTAGCAGCCCCTGTTTACAAGCTCCCTGGCCGCTTGTGCGCAGCTTTATAAAGTCCTGGCCTGAGTTAATGCCCCGCCCACTGATTAAGGCTCAGCCAATTACCAGAGGCTTCGAGCTTTCAAACCTTCCTTTGAAGCTCACGGCCTCCAACTGCCAGCCACAGCACACAGTCCTTCGAAAAACCAACCAACCGAACAGACTGCCAAACACAAGCTCAGCACAGAGCACACAGCCTACAGCAAGTAACCCCCAAACACACACACACACACACACACACACACACACACACACACACACACACACACACACACACACACACTACAGACAGTCACTTACCCCACAGATGCTGTATTTGCTCCTCCTTCACCTGGAGAACTCACTTGCAAAACTCCCTGTTAGCAGCCCCTGTTTGCCGCATCTGAGGGTGCTAAAGGGGTTGGCAAATGTGACTGCAGAGCCATTGGACATTATCTTTGAAAACTCATGGCAAACGGGGGAGGTCCCAGATGACTGGAAAAAGGCTAATGTAGTGCCTATCTTTAAAAAAGGGAAGGAGGAGGATCCGGGGAACTACAGGCCAGTCAGCCTCACCTCAGTCCCTGGAAAAATCATGGAGCAGGTCCTCGAGGAATCAATTCTGAAGCACTTAGAGGAGAAGAAAGTGATCAGGAACAGTCAGCATAGATTCACCAAGGGCAAGTCATGCCTGACTAACCTAATTGCCTTCTATGAGGAGATGACTGGGTCTGTGGATGAGTGGAAAGCAGTGGATGTGTTATTCCTTCACTTTAGCAAACCTTTTGATAAGTTCTTCCACAGTATTCTTGCTGGCAAGTTAAAGAAGTATGGGCTGGATGATTGGACTATAAGGTGGATAGAAAGCTGGCTAGATCGTCCGGCTCAATGGGTGATGATCAACGGCTCCATGTCTAGTTGGCATCCAGTTTCAAGTGGAGTGCCCCAAGGGTCGGTGATGGGGCCGGTTTTGTTCAATATCTTCATTAATGATCTGGAGGATGGCGTGGACTGCACTCTTAGCAAGTTTGCAGATGACACTAAACTGGGAGGAGTGGTAGATACGCTGAAGGGTAGGGATAGGATACAGAGGAACCTAGACAAATTAGACGACTGGGCCAAAAGAAACCTGATGAGGTTCAACAAGGACAAATGCAGAGTCCTGCACTTAGGACAGAAGAATCCCGTTTACTGTTACAGACCAGAGACTGAATGGCTAGGAAGCAGTTCTGCAGAAAAGGACCTAGGGGTTACAGTGGACGAGAAGCTGGATATGAGTCGACAGTGTGCCCTTGTTGCCAAGAAGGCTAATGGCATTTTGGGCTGTATAAGTAGGGGCATTGCCAGCAGATCGAGGGATGTGATCATTCCCCTCTATTCGACATTGGTGAGGCCTCATCTGGAATACTGTGTCCAGTTTTGGGCCCCACACTATAAGAAGGATGTGGAAAAATTGGAAAGAGTCCAGCGGAGGGCAACAAAAATGATTAGGGGGCTGGAGCACATGATTTATGAGGAGCGGCTGAGGGAACTGGGATTGTTTAGTCAGAAGAAGAGAAGACTGAGGGGGGATTTGATAGCTGCTTTCAACTATCTGAAAGGGGGTTCCAAAGAGGATGGATCTAGACTGTTCTCAGTAGTAGCAGATGAGAGAACAAGGAGTAATGGTCTCAAGTTGCAGTGAGAGAGGTTTAGGTTGGATATTAGGAAAAACGTTTTCACTCGGAGAGTGGTGAAGCATTGGAATCTGTTACCTAGGGAGGTAGTGGCATCTCCTTCCTTAGAGGTTTTTAAGGTCAGGCCTGACAAAGCCCTGGCTGGGATGATTTAGTTGGGAATTGCTCCTGCTCTAAGCAGAGGGTTGGACTAGATGACCTCCTGAGGTCCCTTCCAGCCCTGATATTTTATGATTCTATGAACTTTTTAAAACACTTGTTTACCAGAACTTTCTGGTAAACACTTGCAAGGAGAAACTCCCTCTGTTTAAGGCTTTTGAACTGTGTTGATAGTCTCTGCCATCTGATATTGTGCAAATAGTGTAAGGTATCCTTTATATTGTAATGTATTATTATGCTGTTAACAGTCTTTTCAGTTTATAATAATTCCTGGGTTCTATTCCTGGCTCTGCCATAGATTTTCTGTGTGACTATGGATAAGTCACCTAATCTTTCTGTGTCTCAGTTTCTACCTCTGTAAAATGGGCACAATAACCCTTGTCTACTTTTATAAAGATCTTTATGATCTAGAAAAGGCACTTCTATTATAAACAAAGTCACTTTTCTAGCTAATTAACCAGAGTGAATGGGGGGATAGGAACAAAAGAATGATGATACTAGGTCAGATTAATGGTCCATCGAGCCCAGTATCTGGCAACAGTGACCAATGCCAAGTGTTTCAGAGGGAATGAACAGAACAGATAATCATCAGGTGATCCATCCCATTGTCCACTAGCTGTTTAGGCACATCCACAGCATGGGGTTGCATCCCTGACCATCTTGGCTAATAGCCATTGATGATCTAGCCTTCATGAACTTATCTAAGGGTATGGCTATACTACCCGCCGAATGGGCAGGTAGTGTTCGATGTATCGGGGATCAATTATTTCGTCTTGTCTGGCTGCGATAAATTGATCTGCTAATCGATGCCCGTACTCCACCTTGGCAGGAGGAGTAAGCGGAGTTGACGGGGGAGTTGCAGCAGTCAACTTACCGCCATGAGGATGGCCAGGTAAGTCGAACTAAAATACTTCGACTTCAGCTATGCGAATATAAAAAATATTAATTTATATAAATTTAATGTCTTCATTATATTCTTTTTTCAGCAAGAGTCCAAAAAGACTGAATATCTTGGAAAATATAGAAGATACACTGGGACTGAAGTTCAAATTAGTCCAACCTGGGAAAACCCTCTGACTTTCTCATGAGTGATCCTTGGCTGTTGTCTTAAAATTACTCGAGATGTTATTACTGGCTTTGGACAGTATCTACCATGATGGGATGGATCTAAGTAGTGAGGCTGGTGGATTAATTTTGCTACTACGTTCAGAGAAGACTATTGCCGTTCTATCTCCTGTAAGTCTACTGTTGAAATCACTTGGGTCATTAAACAATACCATCCAGGCATCTGCTACAACACTAGTAGACCTCTGTCCAGCAATGGAAGCCACATTTGGATCAATCAAGTTTACTGGAAGAAGCAAAGACTTCAGTCCAGAAGTTGACTAATGAAGGCATTTATATTGAATCCTTAAGTGAAGAGGACAAGTGTTTGTTAAGACAACTGAAAAAGTACAGAGACTTGATTCTTAAAAATCTACAGCAGCGACTTCTAGATTCTACTCAACCTCTACCTAGCTTTTACAGATCCCTGTCCTATAAAACACTGACAGTTGAATGGAGTGAGGCACTACCAGCTATGAGGCTGCTATGCACTCAGGACAGAATAGAGAATTTGAATACAGAGTGGAATATCATACGATAAATGAGTGAAGATTTGACTTCAACTTTTTTTTTTATCATCACTAGTGGCTCGACCCGATCTTTGTGCTTTTTCCTGGGATGAAAGACGTAGGAATTCATCTCTTGCTGCTCCCAGTCACAACAGCTACAGCTGAGTGTTCTTTTTCTTCATTGAATAGAATTGTGTGTTCTGAAAGAAGTCACCTTCTGCCTGATCATATGAATGAACTAAATGAGCATATCAGTTGAAGGAATGGAAGTACCAGACACACAAGAAGCCACCAAAGATGAATGCATTGCATTCAGGAAGTTCATTAACAGAGTCCTGCAAAATTATAACAAGAAACCAAGAAGGATGTAGATATAGTGCTCCATGGGGGGGGGAGGCTTGAGTAGCCAACTTTAATTTGTGTGAGGATTTTAAAACATGAGTTAAATCTACTAAAATGATCATGAAACATTTTTTCAGTTTTTACTATGGTGCCATACAGCCCACCTTCATCTTCACGGTCTCACCACTCATCAGCCCTGACACCCCCCCTCCGTAGAAATTCGAACACCCCCCCAATTTCAATTCCTGGGGAAACCACTGCGAGTGGTTTGAAGGGGGACACCAAAACGCTGGTATGTCCTGGAGGGTGGCCCTGGCTATGCCCCCTTTTTGAGCCCCTGCGGACATGAGTAAAATACAAATTAAAGAGATACAGGACTAGTGTCCGACTGAAACGCCCTGTAAAATCCAGCATCCTCCTAACAACTTCACAAGCTGTGAGCCTGCCAGTTTAAATGGGGACAGTGCCGTAAACCTGCAGTTTGGGATTGCCTCGCTGCAGACATTCAAGAACCCAGAGAGGCGCCCCTGCCCAGAAACTCTCCCCTCCCCTCCCCTCCCCTCCCCGCCGCTCAGTGCCACATCACTCCAGGCAGGCTCCGCCGTCCCCGCCCGCCCTGCTCTTGCAGAGGGCGGCTTGCTTGTCTTCTACACGCGGACCCGGGAGCCAAGAAACTGATTGCGCCTGGAGCCCATCCGGAGGCGCCGAGACGGCAGCGCTGCCAATGAAAGGCAATCGGGGGGCGTTGCAGACAGGCCAGCGCTGGAGTTTAGCGCCCAGCGGTGCAGCCGGCGGAGGCACAGCTGGGCAGCTGTGGTGGGGGAGGGGGGAACGCATCCTTTGCAGACAATAATCGGAGGCGTTTTCTACGTGCTGCAAAGAAGACGCGGGGAAAGGGGGTGTTAATGTTTCCCTCCCACTCAGAGATGGGAGGCGGTGGGGACTCGGCGCACAACTGGACTGTAAAGGTGGCTGGAGGCAACAGCCGCAGATTGGTCTCAGTTCAAGTTTAAACAGGCAAGAAAGCAGGAGGAAGAAATTGCAGAGAAACAGACCAAACTAGGTAAGGGGTTGCTTAGTATATGTTAAAATGGTTTAAACTTTGTACTGACTGTGGGGAGGGAAGAAATCAGTCCGTGCCTCAAAGCAGATGCCGCCTGCCCCCTGCACCAGAGCCTCCGATTTAAAAGCAGTTGAGCGGCTGTAACGGTGTTCCCTGCATGCATCCCCTAAATTATTTGCTTTTAAATCCTGTAAAAGCAGCAAAGAATCCTGTGGCACCTTATAGAAAACGTCTGCTAGTCTATAAGGTGCCACAGGATTCTTTGCTGCTTTTACAGATCCAGACTGACACGGCTACCCCTCTGATTTTAAATCCTGGTGTCCTATCTGCTGATTGAGCCCCATTTCCTTCTCAGTGGGGAGGGGAGTTGCATCCAGCAACGTGTGCTCTCAGGCACTGCCTTCCTTAATCTAGACTTGCATTCTCCCCCTTGTACAAACTCTTTAAAACAAGCCAGCCCTGACTAATCAGACTAGTGTGGACCAGTGGTTAGAGCAAAGGACTAGGAGTTTTGGGTACTATTCCTGGCTCTGGGTAACTCCTCTGAGGGTTGCTCTGAGGACTAATCGACATCACTAACTTTTGGTGCCACAAGTACTCCTGTTCTTTTTGCAGATACAGACTTTTGTTGAGATCCTCTGCTGAAAGGTGAGAAGTGCATAGCAGGAGAACTGAGGGATAGCAGAGTACTCTCATTTATTACCTGTACAATGTGTCTGTTATAGGCAAGCGGTACTGCCACTCTAGAGTACATTCAGATACTGTATATCTCCTAACTTTTTATGGGATTAGATAATAATGCGCTCCATTTTAAACCCATAAATATTCTGGGCTATTCCACTCAAAGTGTGGATGACTTCTTACTTCAGTTACTATAAATCATTTACATCAGCAATTCTGAATCATGAAATAGAGACTGCTGAAAATGTTATGGATGTAAATGAAACAAATCCTACTTAGTTTTAAACTGCTGGCACTGTTTACCTTTCTCCTTCCTTCTTGGGTCTTTCAGGTTGAGAGAAATCTGTGTTTCGTCTTCAGTTTCTAGCTGAAAGAATTGAATTGGAATTTAATAATAATCAGTTATTAAATGTTAGAAACTCCCAAACTACCAGGCTCCCTATTTTACTTTATTCTGTTAAAAATCTCTGCGTAGCCCATGAAAGCTTATGCTCAAATCCATTTGTCAGTCTCTAAGGTGCCACAAGTACTCCTGCTCTTTTTGATTGCTCCATGTTATTCCAATTTTCAGAAATCACTCATTCTCCAACTCTCATAGTTCTACAACTTTACATGTTCACCGAATTGCATAGTCCAAATATTTTTTTTACCTTTTTAGTAGGCAGTTTTTAGAATTTTCAGCAGTTGGCAACTGAAATGCACAAGAAGCTAAAGTTTTAAAGCATTTATACAGCTGTATTTGTAAATCAGAGCTTGAGTGATCATTTTCTATTTGCACACCTGCTACTTGTGATTTGTCTGGTGTTATAGCTTTATTCTGATAGTATTATGATCTTGTGTAACTGTTTTTGTTCATCTGTTGAGAAATGGCACACACCTGAGAGTCACCATAAGTAGGTCACCATTGTAAATAAAAATGTGTTTGTGTTGCTTTTGAGGACACATTGAGCATTCACACTAAAATCACCATTCCTAATCCAAATTAGAGCTGGATGAAATTTTGTCATTGAATAGTTTATTTGCTGAAAAACATAGTTTTGGTTGACCTGAAGCTAGTCAATGCGTTGAATTCACTGAATAGTTTTGACCAGACTGAAAAATCAAAATGTTTCAGTAACATAAAAATGAAACATTTGATTGTGAGCCACCTCAATTTTTGTTTTACTTTGTAATTTGCTGGAAATATTAAAAAGAAGTTGTTTTCAGTTTGACCCAAATGAAACTTTTTTGGATTCTTTGGAATTGCCAGCAAACTGAAAAATCCATTATTCACCCTGCTCTAACTCAAATGTCTTCTTACAACATTCAAACATTACTTATTTGGGCTTTCCCCATATTTACCCTCTGTGGGTAGAGTAGGTTAATATTAGAGATATTTTTTGTCTCTGGAGAATATGGGTGGAAACAAGGAGAATTACCATAGGGGTAGAATAGTAAAATGGAGTGAACGATTGCAGCTATCTTTGGATAAACTTTCTTTTTGACTTACTGTTGGCTGTTTTCTGTCTTCTCTTTAATATTGTATCTTTCTGTGACTAGCCCATTTTTTCATTTACAGCAGCAAGTGGCCAGAGCAGTAGCACCAAAAGATTTAAAGGCTTTCTCCAGTTCATTAGTCTTAAGACACTGTTGAACCAGGATTTGTCAATGGCAAAACTCTTATTGATGTCAGTGGGACCAGGATATGGCCTATCTTCTGCTACTGAGGCCACGTCCAGACTACCCGCCGTATCGGCCGGTTAAAATCGATTGCTCAGGGATCGATATATCGCGTCTAATCTAGACGCGATATATCGATCCCTGAGCGCGCTTATATCGATTCCGGAACTCCATCAACCCCAACGGAGTTCCGGAATCGACACGGAGAGCCGCGAACATCGATCCCGCGCCGTCTGGACAGATGAGTAATCCGATCTTAGATATTCGACTTCAGCTACGTTATTCACGTAGCTGAAGTTGTGTATCTAAGATCGATTTCCCCCCCCTAGTCTGGACCAGCCCTTAATCGCCACAGAGCTATACCGTATTTACTTATTGTTTCCTCTGTTCCCCTAAAAACCAACACAGGGTCACCCTTGTATTAGTTTTATTACGATGCCGCTGTTTGGTCAGATAGAAAAGAGATGGAGCTTATTCATGCATGCATACATTCACTGCATTCATACCCTCATGCACCCACACACCTACACAGGCGGAGAGTTACTAGAGACAGCATGGAGGCCAAAAAGCCGAAGCATGGTAGATCTGGTGTGTCTGCCTGCGGTCACGAATCCAGGCTGCTGAGCCGGTCAAGAAGCAGGGGCTTGTGTGCATGCCTCTTCCTCTTGTTTTTGGAACTGGGCAGCTCCTGTCATGTACACTGAGTTTCCTTTCTGTGTCCATCACCAAGAAGCATTCCCAGACCAGTTCCTTTCATGCATACCAGGTTCTTCTTTTCTTTACAGCACTCCATGATTGCCTTCTCAGGGCAGATTATATTAGACACACCTGGCTCTGGGCTGCTTTCTCCTTGCAGTTCCTCTCCGTCCAGTCCCAAATACACTCCCTTGTTCACACTTCCTTATCTTCCCCATACACTCCCTTGTTCACACTCTCTCTGTGTGATGGGATATTTCATAGCTTGGAAGTTCATACAAGTGGTAACTTGAAGAGGTTACAGAGCTTGTAAAGGTTACAAAACTTAAAAGGCTATGCTAACAATAACTGAAGTTACAAAGTCTGCAAAAAGATTGCAGAACTTAATGATACAATTGCATTTGAGCAGAGGTTTTACATGACAGTTATAGCAGAGAGCAATAGAGATTACTATCCTTCTCCCTTCCTAGATGCTCACTGGACTGGGCAAAACTCTTGTGGCCTTAGTAATTTGCTTGGCAGACTTTCCACACGTAAGTAAGCAAACTCCATTAAAAGCTCTTAATTTGTACTGTGCAAAGAAATGAGTGCTACACCCATTCTTTACTACAGGGCACGGTACAGTACAGGCCATGCTTAAGAGTCCAAGTCCACCTTTCCTCCCAATGGAAAAGAAGAAAAAGCTGTAGGTATGATTATAATAATGTTTTCATTAGTTAATCGGAGTGCCAGGCCTATTCTTGGTCACTCTTTTCTCCAGTTCAGGAAATGAGTTAACACTTCGTTCAGGTAGCTGAGCCTGTATAATTCTTTTCACCTCACTTCTTCAGCACTAACTTTTTAACTAGGCTACGCCTGGACTAGGACATCTTATAACTTTGTATTTCCCTATATCAGGGGTCGGCAACCTTTCAGAAGTGGTGTGCCGAGTCTTCATTTATTCACTCTAATTTAAAGTTTAGCGTGCCAGTCATACATTTTAATGTTTTTTAGAAGGTCTCTCTCTACAAGTCTATATATTATCTAACTAAACTAGTGTTGTATTGTAAAATAAACAAGGTTTTCAAAATGTTTAAGAAGCTTCATTTAAAATTAAATTAAAATGTTGATCTTACGCCACCGACCCACTCAGCCTACTGCTGATCTGGAGTTCTGTTCACCTAGGCCGGCAGTGGGCTGAGTGGGGCCTGCGGCCGGGACTCCTGCTGGGAAGGGTCTGGCAGCCAGAACCCCAGACCGACAGCGGGCTGTGTGGGGCTGGTGGCCGGGACCCCAGACCCCAGACCGACAGTGGGCTGAGTGGCTCAGCCCACTGCTGCTCAGAGGTTCCATCCTCCGGCTCCTGCCAGCCGGGATCCTGGCTGCCGGACTCACTCAGCCCGCTGCCGGTATGGGGTCCCGGCCCTGCCCACATACAGTGGGTACCTGCCTTCTCCCTGGTTCTGGCCCATTCTCTTCCTCTCTGCACTGAGCTGAGAGTTGGAGTGGATCGAGCACAGGGCTGGGGGTGAAGGGTCTGGCCAGGAGCTAAAATGAAGGAGGGGGCTCAGGGTTGGGGCAGGAGGTTTGGGTGTGGGGGCACTTACCTGGGCAGCTCCCATGTGGTGTGAGGGGTGCAGGTGGGAATGTGAGTGTGGGTGCAGGGGCTCCTGTTTGGTGCTCAGGGTGGGGGTGGGGATGTGCAGGGTGCATGGGATGTGGGGGGGACTGGGGATGTGGGGGGTGCAAGAGTCAGGGCAGAGGGCTGGGGGCATGTGAGGGGGGCACAGGTGTCAGGGTAGAGGGGCTGGGTATGTGTGGGGTGCCAGTCAGGGCTGAGGTCATGGGGGAGGTCAAGGAGTCAACAGAGGGCTGGGTAGTACAGGGCTCAGGGCAGGAGCCTGGGGGTGTGTGGGGGTGCAGGGCTCAGGGCAGAGGGCTGGGTGACTGCACCCCCCCCCCCCATGAAAGGAAAGGGAAAAAAATCGTTTCTTGACTTTTTTCAATGTCATGCTGCTCGTAGATGGGGTGCTGCAGTGCTGAACACCAGCATCCCCTTCCCGATGGTAGATGGTACAATATGACTGATATCCGTCTTCATCATCATCCTGTGAGTGCTCCTGGCTGGCCTCGGTGAGGTTGGCTGGGGGCGCCTGGGTAAAAATAGGAATGACTCCGGGTTATTCCCGGCAGCTGGTACAGAACAGCTGGTAACCATCCTCATCATAGTAACTGGGGGCTGAGCTCTATCAGTCCCCCCCTTTTCCTGTGTAAAGAAAAGATTCTGTACTGCCTGGACTATCATAGCAGTGGGATGCTGGGCTCCTCTCCCCCCCACTGTTTAATATCCTGCCTGAACTATCATAGCAGCTGGAGGCTGCCTTCCCCTCATTTTATCTCACTAAAAAGTCAGTGTCTCTTATTCCTGCATTCTTTATTAGTTCATCACACAAATGGGAGGACCCTGCAATGGTAGCCCAGGAGGGTTGGGGGAGGAGGGAAGCAACGGGTGGGGTTGTTGCAGGGGCACCCCCTAGAATGGCATGCAGCTCAGCATTTCTGCGGGATCTGACACGGAGCGGCTGTCCTCTCTGGTACGCTGGTTCTCTAGTACACTTGCCCCATATTCTAGGCAGGACTGACTCTATTTTTAGATACAACATAGAGGAGGAAATGACCCGGGGGGGGGTCATTCCCATTTTTGTCTTTGCGCCCCCAGCCGACCTCAGCGAAGGTCAGCCAGGAGCACCCATGACAGCAGCAGACGGTACAGAATGACTGATAACCGTCATCCCATCGCCAATTTACGATGGCATGGCAGATAGTACAGAACGACTGGTAACTGTCTCTGCTATCTTGCAAAGGCAAATGAATGCTGCTCTGTAGCACTGCAGTACCGCCTCTGTCAGCAGCATCCAGTACACATACAGTGACAGTGACAAAAGGCAAAACGGTCTCCATGGTTGCCATGCTATGACGTCTGCCAGGGCAATCCAGGGAAAAAGGACGCGAAATGATTGTCTGCCTTTGCTTTCATGGAGGAAGGAATGAGTGATGACATTTACCCAGAATCACCCGCGACACTGTTTTTGCACCATCATGCATTGGGATCTCAACCCAGAATTCCAATGGGCAGGGGAGACTGCGGGAACTATGGGATAGCTACGGGATAGCTACCCACAGTGCAATGCTCCAGAAATCGATGCTAGCCTCAGTACATGGACGCACACTGCCGAATTATTGTGCTTTGTGTGTCTGCGTGCACTCGACTTTATACAATCTGTTTTACAAAACCGGTTTATGTAAAATCGGAATAATCCTGTAGTGTAGACGTACCCTCAGAGGAATATTTGGCCTATTACTTGTAGCCATTGGTTTGGCTGATCTATTAAGGCCTTATCCTGTGGCTACTCTATGGGTAGCATTCTCACTATCTTCAATAGGGTTTCTGCCTGCAGAGGGGTTGCAGCATTGGGCCCTCTTATGCTCTATCCATCATTTTGGAGGATTTTTCATTTCCTACTAATGTTACCATCATTACCAAATGCCCCTGTAGTCACTACAAGGTGAAATATGCTCTGTTAAACGGGGACTATCCCTGCTTCTGGGGTTCATATGCCTGGGGTGCATTGGGTTTATTTACAGGACAAGTTTTCAAACTTAACAATACTGTTTGTGTGGTGTGCCCAGGCCTTCTTCCTCCATCTCTCTTCTCTGTCCTATATGGCTTTTTGCATTTCCTTGCATTTCCATACTGCAGTGCCTGTCAGGGGCAGTATGCTCATTCAGCTGCATGAGGGTCAGCATGCAGAGCACACTGCATCTCACAGGCCCTATCTTGAGGAGAAAACTTCCAACAGCAGAAAAACATGAGGCTCATGGAAGAGGGAGGGGAACAGGCTATGCCACTGGGCCTAGCCTCAGGTCACATGAGTGCTCCTCCTCTGCTCAGCCCAAGTGTTTTGCTGGATGCAGCTGGCCTGATGGCAATTAGCCATGTGGCAGTCTTCCGCTCTCCCATTTACTCTGTCTTTGTTCAGTACCTAGCATAATAGGGTCCTGGTCCATGACAGGAACTCATAGGAGCTAACCTAATACAAATAAATAATAACAAGGCAGTATCACCAGCCTCAAGCTTTCAAAACTCATGGGTCAGGCCCCTCAAAATTATGAGACTCAAACATACATTTTTGGTCTTTTAATTTGCCTTCTGTTTTCTCAGCTGTTAGTGTTCATATTTTTCAGCTTTTCTCCACAGCCATGAAAGTTAGAAACGTTTTCTAAATGAGAGCTGAGATTCTCACATGAGCTTGAAAGCTGGGGCTTTAAGAAAAACACTAAGTTTCATGAGACTTGTTCTGTAATCACAAGAGTTAGCAACACTGCAGTGCAGTCTTCCATGAGGAATCTAGAGTGCGGTTGGGGTGGCTTGGGTGTCTCCCATCTCTCCTGTTCCTAACCTCACTTGCTTTTAGCAGCAGAAGGTGACCGTAATCAACAGTCATGAGCATCACCGGCTGCTCACTCTGCTCTTTGGCTAAATACGGCCAGCTGCTGTAGCCTGTGGTGCGGCAGGGCCATCTCTGAGAATGTTGACAAGAACAGTAAAACATGTTAAGGCCCCGTCTGTCTCTGAGGTTAGTCCTGATTCAGTGGTTGTGCCCAGCAATCAGTTTAGCTGCTGCCCAGGGAAACCTGAAATGTAGACAAGGAAAGCTGCAAATTGTACAGGATGAGTTAATTTTGCTTGAAACAGGAATAAGAAGAAATGGTGTAAATTATAGCTTTCTTTGTCTACTCCAGGTGCTTGACACAGATTGCTAAATTCCAAGTATTGACAAGGTAATGATATCTCATGCTCTATGTGTTATTGACTGTAGCGTGGGTCAGGAAGGAATTCACTTTTTCCACTTCTGCTTATATGTTTCCCATGTTGACTTTTCATCTTTCCCTACAGCATCATGTGTTAGCCAATCCTGAAGCAAGCATATTGGACTTGATGGTAAAAAAGTTTGTAAACTACTAAGTGTGCAAGTATAAATTGGAATGAATCATCTGGTGAACTTGGAGATAACAAGAGTCATTAAATTGTTTATTGTAGCCCATAAATGTACTAAGTGCTTCAAAGATGGCTCCTGCTTCAGATCACAATCTAAACTGTAGATAGATCACAACCTCCAGGATGACAGACTGAAGGGATGGATGGGGTGAAGAAGCCACCGTTTATTGTGATGAGGTTACATGGATACTCGGTTTATACAAGCCCACATGGTGTTTTATGAAGTTATTTTAAATAAAAATTAAATTCACTTGCTTGTATTGCCTATCACAGAATTAAGTTTTCAGGAGAGATTTAAATGGGGAGGGTAGCGGCTTTGCAGGACAATGTCAGGAGACTGTTCTATGAAAAGAGGTCATCCTGGGGGTAGGTTGGGAAGAGTAGATGCTTGTGGGAGATCAGTTTCACATTCTGGTTCTCATGTACTGGTATGATGCTGTAAAGTTGAGGTTTCACAGGCTGCAGGGGAATCTTTAAATCTAAACACAGGTTTTTCAAACTTTCTACTTATCTTAAATTTGAAAAATCTTAATTTTGCAACTTGACATTATATCTTTTTGTTTTACGATGCTATATTTGCCCTGATAAAACTGATTTAAGAGCTACCGATACCTCGTGGGAAAAATAACCATTGAATGTGTCTGATCAGAGGTAGTTGGATGAAAACTAGCTTTGTTCTGAAGAGTGTATCTGTTCCAACTGCTTATTCTAAGGTGCCTGTACCCTGCAAAATTAAGTACTCCGCATTTGAAATCTTAATGCTCTCGCGTGTGTCAGACTCTACAGTAATTAGTTGTGATACTGCAAATAGAGAATTATGATTTCTGGTTAGGAATAAGATGGACCCACCCTCAGTAGATGGAGGTCCTTCCTCCTCCAAAAACAGTGCTTCCCAGACCCTAAAAAATAGCCTGGACTAAAAGTTCAGAACATTTCAAGATTAGTCAGTTTCCTAATGGTTAGTGGTGTGTGTGCACACGTTTTTTTAAATGGCTGTAATTCCTTTGTTTTTGTCTTTCCTTTCAGAAAGAACCTAAAAGTTGACATATAAAATGTAATGCCTTTACTTCAGAACACATTACAGACTAACTGTTAAAGGGCCACATAAGTGCCAAGTGCAGTATTAACTATACAGGAGGTCTTTGTTGTGTTACAGCTACTTGTCAGGTTTTATTTTTTAAATGAGCTTTCTTGACAGCTGCACTGTCTTGTTAGATCCATTCCTCTGAAACACTCATAATATTGTAAATTGGTTGCAAGGGAATTCTGTGGTTCATAAAACTGATTCTAATACAGTTCAAATTATATGTTCTGTCATATTACTTCTCCCAAGATGGGCTTTGACTTCAAAGTCATCAGCTGAGATAACAAAGCCTTCTCTTCTCTTGGCATTTTGCTAGCATGTGCGCCAGCAATGCTTGGTGTATGAGCATGCATAGAATTCTAAGGAGTCATAGGAGTATAGTGGCCAATGTGGCTTAGTATATTGTGTGTCCTTTTGTGGACTGTGTGATCTCTGGTTGAGCAAGAGGTATTTATAATGCCACAGAGACTGTTCAGTGAAGTGACTTTAGTTGGTTTAGTGACAAGTAGGAAAACTTATTTCTTCAGGAAGGGAACAGGGAACTGAAATTGCTAGTACAAGACCAAAACCAGTGTACCTGATGCAGGTATTGAGAAGAACTCAAAGTTAGCATTTTGTGGCACTTGGAAATAAGTTATTTGATGAAGGTCCAAGTGATCATTAGATTGTAGGACTAATCAGATTGTAGAGCCAAGCTTCTTCTAAATAAAATAAAATATATAAAAAAAATCCAATAATATCCCATGAAATCACAAAGTTGAACTTGATCTTTACATTTTTGTTTCCAGTGATAATTTAATGCTTAATGAAAGGTTCCAAATTGGCAAATTGATTGAAATCCTATATCTGCAAAGCAGCAGCTGCTCAGACAATGAGAGCGAATGGAAGAGAAGAAACTCGTAGTGGAAGAGCTGGACATGCACAAGTCCACGGGTCCAGATTTAATGTATGCAAGGTTTCCTCCAGCGATGGTGTGTCTATATGGGAATAGGAGCAGATGCAGCAGGGATGGGTGAAGGTGGACTGAAGGGTTGAGGAGACTTGGAGTGAGGGGCCATCACTGAAGGATGAGAAGTTGATGGATTGGAGGCACTGAAAGGGGTAGGTGATAGATACAGCTATGCTATCTGAACAGGGAATGAATGCTTTTCTTCTGCACAAAGGTGGTGCTGCTGGATTGCAGATCTTTCTTGTACCTAAATTGTAATTGAGGGAGATAATTTTTTTGATGCAAAGTACATGTTTTGAAAAAAGAAAAAAGGAAGATAACAAACTTCCCCACCCTCTTCAACTGGAAACTCACATGCTGAGACATGGGTATGGACTCACAGAGCTAACTGACTCATGAAGATGAGCAGTCTGAGCCCAGGACTGGGAGATGAGCTCCTGAGTTCTAATTCTGGCACTGATGCTCTCATGATAGCCTTTGGTAAATCAGTTAGGCCAAAAATTTCAAGACTGTTTAGTGCTTTTGCCTGTCCAACTTGAGGCACCTTGGCCCTCACTTTCATGAGTATATAGCACCTTTCATTCCAACTGAATGTAAAAGGGAGCTACAGATACTCTGCACTTCTGAACATGTGGCTCAAGGTGTAATAGGCACCCAAAACCAGTGATCCTGTCTAAAAATAAGGGCTTTCACCTCTGTGCCGCAGTTATCCTTGACCTAAGATCAGTGTTATATGTATTGCCACACTTGTTATCAACTCCAAAGTAGCGCCATGGGAGCACGTTTTCAGAGCTGTGTGTGGGTGATCAGCAGCATGATGCCCATTGACTCTGACAGCTTCATCTCAGCTTAGTGTATCAGAAACATGGGATAAAACACACTTCCACTGGTAAAGCATCTTCATCTCCAGTTCATTCCAGGGTACTTCAGGAACTAGCTAAAGCAATCTTGGAATTGTAAACAATTATATCTGAGAACTCCTGGAAGACGGGTGAGGTCCCAGAAGACCAGAAGAATAATAGGGTTATAAGAAATAGCCAGCATGGATTTATCAAGAACAAATCATTCCAAACCAACCTAATTTGCTTCTTTGACAGGTTTATTGGCCTAGTGGATGGGGGAAAGCAGTAGCCATCATATATCTTGAGTTGCTTAAGGCTTTTGACACAGTCCCACATGACATTCTCCATAAGTAGGGCTCTGTGTCTGTCACAGAGGTCTTGGAAGTCACAGATTCCATGACTTTCTGCAGCTTTCATGAGTTCTGCATGGCCTGTGTGGCTGACCCCAGGGATGCCCAAGCAGCTGGCTCTGGGGCCAGTTGCTCAGGTGGCTCTGGGGCCAGCAGCGCCGGCCGCTGCTGGAGTGGACCCGCAGCCAGCCACACTGCTGCTCTAGGGGCCCCAGAGACAGCTGCACCAGCTACTGCTTTGGAGGCCCCAGGGACAGCCGCAGCAGCTGCTGATGAAGCGGCCCTGAAACCAGCTGCATCGGCCACTGCTCAGGCAGTCCTGGGCAGCTGGTCTTGGGGACCACACCAGCAGCAGCCCCCCAAGGTGCCCCTTTGCCCCCCACAGCAGCACCCCCCACCCCAACCCCAAGGTATAGTCAGGAGTATTTATAGTGTAAGTCATGGATAGGTCACAGGATGTGAATTTTTGTTTATTGCCCATGATCTGTTCATGACTTACTAAAAATACCCATCACTAAATTGTAGCCTTGTCCATAAGCAAACTAGGGATATGTGCTCTAGATCAAATTACTATAAGGTGGGTGAACAACTGGTTGAAAGACCATACTCAAAAAGTAGTTATTGATGGTTCATTCTCAAACGGGGGATGTATCTAGTAGGGTTCCGCAGGGGTGAGTCCTGGGGCCAATACTATTCAATATTTTCATGAATGACTTGAATAATGGAGTGGAGAGCATGCTTATAAAATTTGTGGGGTGACATCAAGTTGGGAGGAGTTGCACACTGTGATGGGGTATACAAACCCCACACTGAGCATCAAGGGCTTAAGGGCTCATTTTGGGCTCAGCCAGCCCCGCCTCGACACACCTGCAGTAAATGCTCCATCTACTGGAGGAATTAAAAGGCAGCAAATTAGCTTAGTTGGCGAGCAGTGCTGAAGGTGAGCAGAGCTGCAATCCACAGCTCCAGAAGTTAAAAACCTCTGCAACTCCTGCCCAGAATGCCAACTAATCAGGCCAAAAGGAGGGCTGAAAGCCCCCTTGTCCCTCTCCCGGTCATCGATGTCCCCTGTTGCGTGCCTGGATGCTCTGCAAGGACGAGGCCCACACACACAGGTGAATTAATTGGCTTTAATGAAGGTTAAGTGACACACCCGCAACGGGAACTCCACACATTGCTGCCACTGGCTTGGGGAGTCCAACGTCCAAACAGCTCGGTCAGGTGCGAAGTTCAACGCGCAAGCTCTAACCCTTAGCAATTATAGCATCAGGCTAATAACATGCAAAACAGCCTTTATATGCAATGAGGGACTTTCCATCAGCAATGGCCGCCTCCCCTGGCCTCGGGCCAGGGACTTTCTGCAGTTCCCCAAAACACTAGGGCTTCCCACACAGGGCAGTTTTAACCGGTTAGAAGCAGCAGCTGCTAGCAACTTCTGTCTGCTAATAACCTTTCCTTGAGAAAGCGCAGGCCCTAGCTACACCGTAACAATGTCTTCCGGTGTCCCCTACATCCCCTTTGAATGAATTGGGATAGACCAGGGGTTGGCAACCTTTCAGAAGTGGTGTGCCGAGTATTTATTCACTCTAATTTAAGGTTTTGTGCGCCAGTAACACATTTTAATGTTTTTAGAAGGTCTCTTTTTATGTCTATAATATATAACTAAACTATTGTTGTATGTAAAGTAAATAAGGTTTTTAAAATGTTTAAGAAGCTTAATTTAAAATTAAACTAAAATGCAGAGGCCCCTGGACCGGTGGCCAGGACCCGGGCAGTGAGAGTGCCACTGAAAATTAGGTTGCGTGCTGCCTTTGGCACCTGTGCCATAGGTTGCCTACCCCGGGATCGACCTTGTCAGCCCCCTGGGAAAAAGTGCCGACAGATACAATCACCTATTGGTGATAGTTGATTTTGCGACTCGCTATCCGGAGGCAATCCCACTCTGTTACACCAATGTAAAGACTATTGCCACAGAACTTTTGAAAGACTTTGCTTGAGTAGGCGTTCCCAAGGAGATTCTCACTGACCAAGGCACCAATTTCATAGCCCGCTTGATGAAACAGGTCTGTGAGCTTTTGAGAATAAAGAGCCCCCGTACCTCAGTTTATCACCCGCAAATGGATGGCCTGGTTGAACGCTTCAACTGAACCCTGAAGCAGATGCTGAAAAGATTTATGCCAGAAGACCTCCCACATTGGGATCAGCTGACCCCCGCCTCCTGTTTACTATCCCACAATTCTCTACGGGCTTCTTCCCATTTGAGCTCCTGTATGGGAGAAGGTGCAAGGGAATCCTCGACCTGGTCTTGGAGATGTAGGAAGGACAAACTCCGAGAACTCAGAATGTCCTACAGTATGTGTTGAGACTCAGGGAGACACTTGAGATGTTTTCAGGAGATGTTGTATTGTACCTGCTTGCCTTCTCTCTCCATCTGGAGAGGGAACAACAAAGAGCGAACTCAAACAAAAACTTCCCCTCTAGATTTGAAAGTATCTTCTTTTCTCATTGGTCCTTCTGGTCAGGTGCCAACTAGGTTATTTGACCTACTTAACTCCTTACAGGTAAGGCGAGTCAGTACGCTGCCAAGGAGGGATTTTATGCTACACTTCTCTCTATATTTATGACAGGGTCATTGAGGAATTCCACAGCGAGTGGCGAAGCCCTGTCGTATTAGTCCCAAAGCCGGATGGCACTGTCTGGCTTTGCATTGACTTCAGGAGGGTTAATGCGATCTCCAAATTTGATGCCCACCCCATGCCCTGGGTGGATGAATTACTAGACTGGCTGGGCGAAGCTCAGTACATCACCACCTTAGACTTTAAAGGGGTATTGGCAAATCCCACTCACACCAGAATCGCAAGAACAAAATGTTTTTGCCACTCCATTCAGTCTGTACTAGTTTCGAACTATGCCCTTTGGACTCCATGGCGATGTTCGAATGCCTTATGGACCAGATGTTGCAGCCCCATAACTCATACGCTGCAGCCTCTTTGGATGATGTAGTCATCTGCAGCCGAACCTGGGAAGAACATCTGTCCCAAGTGGCCGCCATGTTATGCTCCCTGCAACAGACTGGATAAACAGCAAAACCTGCAAAATATAAAATAGGGAAAGAGGAAACCACCTACCTGGGATACATTTTGGGGAAAGGCCAGGTCTGGCCCCTCATAGATAAAGTCCAGCCCTCAAGGACACCCCACCAAGAAACAGGTCAGGAGTTTGCTGGGACTTGCTGGTTACTATTGCTGGTTTGTACCGAGATTCTCGACGATCACAGCCCCTCTCACAGACCTCGTCATGAATGACATCCCCAAGAAAGTACACTAGTCCGAGGCCTGTGAAAAGGCCCTTCAAGAATTGAACGAACATCTCTGTACAGAACCAGTTCTATTCAGCCCAGACTTCTCCAAAGAATTCATTTTGCAGACAGATGCTTCTGATGTGGGACTCGGCTCTGTTTTATCTCAGGAAATAAAGGGCGAGGAACACCCAGTGCTCTATTTGAGTTGCAAGCTGTTCCCACGAGAATGAGCCAACTCTGTTATAGAGAAGGAGGCCCTGACAGTGAAATGGGCTGTAGACTCGCTCTGATACTATCTCCTGGGAAACCCATTCAAGCTTGTCACCGACCATGCCCCATTAAGATGGTTAAACACCATGAAGGACACAAACCCCCGACTGATGTGCTGGTACCTGTCTCTCCAACCCTACACTTTCCAGATTCAGCATCGAGCTGGAAAACGCACCAGAATGCTGACTTCTTTTCCAGGGAAGAGGGGGCACAACTGGATGGCGCCGACTCCCCAGACTCCATCTTGAGCAGGAGGGTGTGTGATGGGGTGTACAAACCCTACACTGAGCAATAAGGTCTTAAGGGGTCATTTTAGGCTCTGCCAGCCCCACGCTGCCACACCTGCAGAAAATGTTCCATCTGCTGGAGGAATTAAAGGGCAGCAAATTAGCTCAGTTGGGGAGCAGCGTTGAAGGTGAGCGAAGGCCTTGGACTGAAGTGACCCTAGAGGGCGATACGAGGGAAAGAGGCCCAGGGAAAACAGCCTTAAGTAGTCTTGGTTGCTAGGTTACTGATAGCTAAAAGGGCCCTGGGTTGGAGACCAGTAGAGTGAGAGGGCCCAGGCTTCCCTCCCCACAACCCCCTTGGCAGTCCAGGGTTGTGGCCATTATCACTAGGCCACACTTCCCAAGCAGACCCTGAGTTGAGACCATTACACACATACTTTGGTGGACAGGATTAGAATTCAAAATTATCTTGACAAATTGGAGAATTGGTCTGAATTCACCAAGATGAAGTTCAATAAAGACAAGTGCAAAGTATTTCACTTAGGAAGGCAAAATCAAGTGTACACAATGGGGGATAACTGAGTACGTGGTAGTACTGCATTCGATACGAGATGTCATAAGCATCTGACAGTTATTTCCTGATATTAGTAGAGGAGAGGAAAAATTGTTATGGGTATCACTGTGGTAACTTGACAAATGCAGAATTTCTAATGGGGACTTCTGTACTGTACATGCTTCTTTCATAAAGCTGCTTGGATGAATAGAAAAGGAGGGAGGCCTTAGAATTTCATTACTCTGCCTCATTTTTAAAAGTGTTTTTGGTTGACTGTCCTCTTTAGTGTAACATCCTCCGGGGTTTGATAAACACAGGAAATTACAAGGCATATGATGTAGCAAAGGAATGTGCAGGGAAGGAGAGCTACATGCATATATTGCATCCTCCAACTTGACAGTAGTTTGTATCCTGATCCAGTATAGGATATGTTGTCTCATTTTCTCATTATTTAAAAAAGGTATTAATATAGTACTTCTAAAAATTACCAACAAGGCTTTGTGAATAACCAGGCAGTGTATTAGCTTCCCTGTGCAGTATGTCTCAGTGCTGTCTGGGGGAGCATGGATCAGCGTTCACGTCACACTCCCTATCAATACTTGGCCCAGGCTGGGGAAGCTAATGATCCAACCAGCAGACCAAATTTGGTGGTGAATCCTGGTCATATGCTACTTGAGGCAAGTTGCCTGTACTCTAAGAAGAAGTGCTGTCTGGCAAACGTAGCCCTGGGACTTGTAACCAGTCCTGTGTACCATATTTGTGCGGTGTGAACAAATAGTCACTAGGGCAGTGGTCCCCAAACTTTTTACCTTGCGCCCCACCTTACCGCTGGCTGCCCCCTCCCCCAGAGCCGAGGCCATGGCTTGGAGGGCGAAGGGAGAAATTGGATTAGAGGGCTGAGACTGGGGCCACAGCTTGGGGCAGGGCTGGTAGCCAGGGCCCTGGGTGTGGGCCGGTAGCCTGGTCCCCAGGTACAGGGCTGGGAGCAAAGCCTCAGGTGTGGGGCTGGGAGCAGAGCCATCAGCTGGGGCTGGCGAAAGGAGTGGAGCTGCGTGGGGCTCCTTCCCTGCCTCCTGCAGGGGCTGGCCCCAGTCCCGGACCCAGCTGCTTCTTCCTGAATGTTCCTCTGTGCCCTCCTATGGGGTGCATCTCACAGTTTGGAGATCTCTTCACTAGGGAATAGTCTGAGGGTATGGCTACACTTACAGTTGTACAGCGCTGGGAGTTACAGCTGTCTTCGTACAGCTGGGTAGGGAAAGCGCTGCAGTGTGGCCACACTGACAGCTACCAGCGCTGCAGTGTGGCCACATTTGCAGCATTTGCAGCGCTGTTGGGAGTGGTGCATTGTGGGCAGCTATCCCAGCATTGAAGTGGCTGCAACGTGCTTTTCAAAACAGGGGGGTGGGGTGGAGTGTGACAGGGAGTGTGGGGGAGACAGAGAGAGTGGATTTTTGGAGCTCACACTGTTCTCAGCTCCTTGCCTTGCAAGTTCTAAGGACTGGAAGATACACAGCACCAACCTTCAATCATTTTAAAAGTTTTGACCCCTTCCCCCACCCCTCTCTTATTCATTAAATGCAAATTATGCACTCCTAAATAGCCTTCAGACCACATAAGCAGCTGTTCAACACGGACGGGTCTCTCCTCAAGCAAACAGCTGTGAACATTCCAAAGCAATTCCCCTGCCTCCACTCGTTGCTCTCTGGAGCAAAGAGCAGCTGTGTTTGTTTTTTAGATAAGTAGCTCCGGGGAGCTCGGAGTTCAGCCATTGTTCCGGTTTGTTGTGGACAGGAATTCTGGGATACCTCCTAATACCCTGGAGGCCAATAACAGCACTTTCGGTGGCCACACTTGACGAGCAGCGCTGCATCACCAGCGCTGCAGTCGTTACACCCCAAGCAGACCAGGTGTACAGCCAGCGCAGCAGCCAGGGAGTTGCAGCGCTGGATGTGCCTTGCAGGTGTGGACAGTTACTAAGTTGCAGTGCTGTAAACCCACCACCAGCGCTGCAACTCTCCAGTGTAGCCAAGCCCTGAGTGATGTTGTAACTCTTACTGGAGTTTAATTAAGGTCTTCAAAGGCAGAAATGAATGCATGAAACCATAGTGTTCTATTTACTGCATGGCTTGTTTCATATCCAGAGGCTATTGAATAAGAACTGACTCTTTCAAATCTGCTTCACTATTAAAGCATAATTTACCTGACTGCTCCCTACATCTATGAACCCACATCCTTCCTCCCATCATGTGCTGTGACACCCAGCTGGCAGGGGTATGACATAACAAGCAGCATGTAGGTATGGATTTTGGGGGGACCTGGGAGATACAGCTTTATAGGGGACACATCAATTTAAAGCATAATTCTGTTTGATTTTTTTTTTTTACAAGTGACACCTGGCTGTATAACTCAAGGATCAGAGATCATCTATCTTTATGTGTGCTTAGTTTGTTTACTTTGTGCATTTGACAGCACTTGTGTAGTCATTTTCTGCTTCCCCAATTTGGAAGAGTGTGGTTCCCCCCTTTTTACTTTGAAAGAGAAATGTGAATTGTAAATGGGCTATCTGGACATGTTTTAGGGCAGGAAATAACTTTTGCAAAGTCAGTTTTCTTATTACCTTGCTTAATAGCTTATTCTTAGTCTCAGGTATTATTGACTATGTACTATGCTGATCTGCATTTGAACCAGACATATTGTAATTGTAATCTCCCTCTAAATGAGGGCTTCTTATGGCTTTAATTTGCATCTTTAATCCAGTATCTTGCTTTGATGTATGGTGCAGGGTAAGGCTTTACACCTGCAGAGAATGACTAATGTAGACTGAATAAAACATTTCTAATTAAATGGCATTCAGTGAGATCAAAACACGCAGAGAGGGAAGACTTTATCCTTCACTCAGAGGAAAAAATAACATGTCTAAAACGAGGTAGCAGTACCATTCTGGTCAGCAGGCTTTGGACCAACCAAGGACTAACACTTTCCAGACAAGTGGAATCTTTAAAAGCTTGAAACACAAGTACTACACCCCAAAATTTCAGATTGTGTTGGTGCTGCAAAGAGTGTAAGACCAAACTAGCAAGGTGCTGCTGAATAGTGTAAAAGATGCATGCGTGAGTGTGGCACTCTCAAATCAGAATCTCTTAACTGTACATCTCTCACTCCCAAACTCAGGGCCGCCCAGAGGATTCAGGGGGCCTGAAACAAAGCAATTTTGGGGGCCCCTTCCATAAAAAAAATTGCAATACTATATTCTCGTGGGGTGCTTGTGGCAGGGAGGATCAAATGGGGCTCAAATTGCCCCACTTGCTCCCCTCCACCACAGGCGGCCCTGGGAAAAATAAACCTTCTGCATTTTGGCACAAACCCAGTTTTGAGAAAACTTCTTTACAAGGTATCACTGGTTCTCAGCATCAGCTAGTGCTAAAAAGCACTAAAGCTCATTAAAAGGGTTGGACAAATATTTTCTGTCAAAACTTTTTCTGGATTGAAAACTAGAGGTTTTTAAAAAGCAGAAAAAATCATGGACAATGTCTGCTTTCCTTCAAAATTTGTTGTGTTTTTTTTTAATTGAAAAGCTAAAATTAGTCTGCCAAAACCTGAGTATGGTTTGGGGTTTCAGAAGTGTGAGGCCAAATATTTGCTGCTTGCTGTGTTTGATTGTTTAAAGAAACAATAAAAAAAATCTGTTTAAAAAAATCCCAAACCACCTCAGCTTGTGACCAAATGCCTGAGCCCATGCAATCAGAGATTTTTCCAGGTTTCTGATACTCTGCTGGCTTCCTTGACTCATATCTGTGTCCATAACTTCGGGTTCATTTAGGTTAGAACATAAGAACAGCCATACTGGGTCAAACCAAAGGTCCATCCAGCCCAGTATCCTGTCTACCGACAATGGACAATGCCAAGTTCCCCAGAAGGAGTAAACCTAACAGGTAACGATCAAGTGATCTCTCTCCTACCATCCATCTCCACCCTCTGACAAACAGAAGCTAGGGACACCATTCCTTACCCATCCTGGCTAATAGCCATTAATGGACTTAACCTCAATGCATTATCTGTTTCCTAGAGACTGGCTCCATGGGATCCCTCACAAACTGGAGACGGTTACTGTGGGTTTGTCTTTAGTATAGCTTATGTGTACATACTCCACAAACTGAGCATTTGAGCTTGTTCCAGAATCTGGGGTGAGCCTATGTTGTGAAAACTGAAATGCTCAAAATAGCACATGCATGTGAATGGACACAGGGTGCTAATATTAAATTAACCCAGGGGTTCTCAAACTGGGGGTCAGGACCCCTCAGGGGATCACGAGGTTATTACTGGGGGTCGCTAGCTGTCAGCCTCCACCTCAAACTCTGCTTTGCCTCCAGCATTTATAATAGTGTTAAATATATAAAAAAGTGTGTTTAATTTCTAAGGTGGGAGTCCACACTCAGCAGTTTGCTACGTGAAAGGGGTCACTAGTATAAAAGTCTGAGAACCACTGAATTAACCCCTCTGGAGTCTCAAGGAATGTAGGGGAGGGGCAGTCTCCCTTGGTAAGGTTGGGAAGGAGGTAGGTGGTGTACGATATTGCTCTTCTCATGTGATTTCTCCCCCAGTGGTTAATTTTAAATGAAGCTACCCTCCCCTGACATGAATCTCACTATGACACTGAAATTAAATATAGACTATAATTTGGCATTTGAGAAGTGACAGGGATGGTAGCCCTAATGGAAAAGCTAACAGCTTGGCTCTTCTGTAAGCCTCAAACTGCTGAATGAGCTTTAGGGCAGGGAAGGCTGTGCCTCCTAAACAGCCTGGCCCTGCCCCCATCCGACCCCCCCCCCCAACTTCCTGCTCCCTGACTGCCCACCCCCCCTCAGAATCCCCGACCCGTCCTGCTCCTTGCCCCCTCACTGTCCCCCAGAGACCTCCCCCAACCACTACCCTGGGACCTGTCCCCTGACTGCCCCAACCCCTATCCACACCCCCGCTGAGTCCTGACAGACCCCTGAATGCCCACTATCCAACCCTCCCATTCCCTGTCCCCTGACCGCCCCCCCACCTCTGCCTCCTCCCTGTCCCCGGGACTCCCTGCCCCTTATCCAACCCCCCCAGCCCCTTACCCCTGGCTCCCCCCTCCCCTGGAGCCTCAGTGCATCCAGGAGCTTCGCTTGACAGCGGCATAGCGTAGCTCCGGCGGGGCCTGAGCTCCGCCCCGCTCACAGCCACGTGGTCAGAAGGCGGGGCTGCGAGCTCCACACTGAGTGGAGGGAGTTGAGCTCAGCCTGGAGCTTGCAGCCCCGCCCCCTGACCACGCAGCTCGGAGCAGAGCAGAGCTCAGGGGCCCCGCCGGAGCCACACTGCGCTGCTGTCCAGGGATGCTGCTGGATGTGCTGAGGCTCCGGGAAAGGGGCGGAGATGGAGTCGGGCTGGGGCGGGAGCTTCGGCCATTCTCGTGGGGGCCCCTGCGGAGCCCGGGGCCTGGGGCAAATTGCCCTGCTTGCCCCCCTCCTCTGGGCAGCCCTGCCCAAACTTGAATGGTTAGTCATTGGTGCTTGTGATGATCTCTGCTGGGCAGATCAATAAATGGACTTGCTTTGGCAGACAATGCCACATCTCCCTGTTCTGATAGTTCGGTAATAACTATCTCACAGATCTTTCCTCTATGTTAGACACATTTTTTTACTTCATTTGTGCACAGTTCAATGGGATTTCTGTGTGGCTCGGGATTCCTTGGATTTGTTCTAGCCCAGGAGTTGTCTGATGCTCCCACAAGGTGGAACAAATGCTATTAGGTGTCTCAGGGATCTCTTCCCTTCCCATTTGTGATTATGTGAGTCTCCTCCCCTCCACGTGCAACTGGGCAACATTCTTGTGGCATCTTCAGCCACTGCTTCCATGGAAAGGTAATATTGGAAAGGTATCTGATGTATTTTTAGGGTGTAATGGAGTTTAGCAGTTGGAAACAAGAAGTAGAGCTGACACTACATGACCAGCCGACATTACATGGGCAGTCAATGCATACTTTATGGACCACAGACCACAGCTGGAAAATGGCTCTACAAGGTTGTATTTAAGGAGAAGGGAAAGATTCTAGAGCCTTCGTATTCTATTTATATCGGATTGACTGCATGTGATGGGAATTCTATGATTATTATTGTGAAAGTAAAAAACCTAGTCCATATTTACTCCAGAATCTGCTGACCTGAATGGCACTGCTGTTTCAGCATTCACTAAGAGTGGATAGAGGTGGCAGAAATGGGTTTTAAGTATTTATACTATCTATCTATCTTTCACTGATCTCTTCGCCAGTTTAATCTCAACACCTGGAATGTTGTGTTGTAACTTTTTTTGTCTTAGAGTGACCTGTCCTGGAAATCTTAACAATCCTTCTCATTTTGCAAAATTATATAAACTTGTAAGACTTGGAGCTGGGATTTTTAAAACAGCCTAAGGGAATTAAGCACCCAAATCCCACTGAATTTCAGTGGTATTTGGACAACTAACTCCTTTAGGATCCTTTGAAAATTGCAGCCTGCATATATCAAATTATAACAGATACTCTTCCTAGAAATACCTTACTCAGTCAGCAATCTGTGTTTCTCCTCAGGTTTTTGCATTATAAAGAGACATGGGCAATTTCAAAGGTCATGCTCTGCCTGGGAGTTTTTTCCTTCTCTTTGGCTTGTGGTGGTCAGTGAAGTACCCACTAAAATATGTCTGTCGAAAGAACAAGAATGCTTGTTACCTTGGTTCCAGGGCAGGATTTCAGCGTCTGGAATTTATTGAGGGGATCATCAAAGCAGTATTTGCCCTGATTGGTAAGTAAGACTCTGATTTTAAAGAGACAGAATAAAAAGATGAGGGCCACACTAGTTAATATTTTTATCTTTTACAGTTATCTATTTACTGTCAGTTTTATTATAGAGCTGGTCGTTGTTTTTTAAAAAAAAACTAAAGCCCATGAATTAATGTCATAATAACAGTGAGAGTGATTAACCATTAGAACAAACTACCAAGGGAAGTGGTGGATTCTCCACTTCTTGATGTCTTCAGATCAAGACTGGAGGCCTTTCTAGAAAATATGCTTTAGCCAAACACAAGTTATTGGGCTCATACAGGGGTAACCGGGTGAAATGTAATGAACTGTGGAAGACATATATACCTAGACTAGATGATCTAATGGTCCCTTCTAGCCCTATAGTTCATGAGTAATTGGAGTCACATTCAGTCATTCCATAGTTAAACTTGTAACTTGTTAAACTTGTTTCCCGTTTAAAGCTGAATTTTGAAGCCCCTTTAAGATCTGCACACTCTCACACATATCAGTTTGCCAGTTCAGGGGTTGGGATAGAGGTTGTGGTCCAAAGGTGTGGTTATTGACCTGGGGCTCTCATATGCAAACAGGCAACTGCAGGCAGGGTGGGCAGTGCTTGCCCTTTTTGAATGTACAGTACTATGTTATGATTTCTGCCCATTGCTGTAAATGGGTTTTGAGTGCAGCTCCGTGAGCGCTTCCCAGCTTTCAGATGTCACCGACTTCCACTGAATTATTAATATAACATGTGCATGTAGAATGCTGTCTGTCTGGTGAAATTCGGAAGTGAAAATATCTACCCTTTTTTAAAAGAACCAAACCTTTTGAGCAGCACAAGCACTACCTGAGATTGCCACTTCTCATTCTGTTATGGGATCGCTTAGAAACAAAGCAAAATGAAAGCCAGACTGATGGCTTAGTGGACTAAGCGGCTGATTTGAAACCTTTGCCTCGTTCAAATCACAGCACAGTCTAATTTAGCAGTTTTCCTTTAGGAAGCAGGTAAATTGAGTATTTGGGAGCTCACTGTGTGTGGTCTCAAGACTTAGATATTGAAATGGGGCCACAATGTTACATTTAGCTATTTGCTTTGTGGGGATAATAAAGATTCCATGGTATTTCTAATAAGTCATGGGCTTTGTCCTCTTTAGCTCTGTCACAGTCTCCTTCCTGCTTGTCCCCACACCACTGACCTCCAGTTGGCTACTGACCTCCACCCCAGAGATGGCTGCACTTCAGTGATTCTGTATATGTACAATTATATATTATCTTCTTACAGAAAAATTCTCTTCTGATCCACCGTGAGATCTGTAGAGCTGATACTATGTTGGAATGCAAAATACTAAATCAGTCCTTTCTTTTTTGCTGCAGCAATGTATTGTTTTAGTGTATTTTAACTTATCCCTCAATCCAAAGTGTGGACAGGAAAGACTGAGGGAGAAGGAATGAAAGCTCCAGTGTTAGAGTATATGGATGTGCATGGCACTGAAACAAATTTGGAAAAAATCTGCATTTGCTCTTTAATATAACAACTTGTATCCTGTAGGGGGATAGTGGGATCCATTATGCTACAAATAATCTTCAGTTTAAAATATATATTTACATGTATAGAGTGTCTCAACACAAAGTGCTTCACAAATTACTGTGTGCACTCAAAATACCACTCAAATGTAGCCTTCACTGGGATGGAGGGTTGTAGCTACATAACTGTTTTCAGGAGGAGGGGTGTCCAAAAAAGCAGCTTTTTCTTTTTTTTTTTTTTTTAGCAAAAAGTCCCATTGGAGCTTTAATTTCCATGCACAGCAGAGAGGTACTGCTGCCTTTAAGGCATCATAGGAAAGATACCCAGGAAATCAACTAATTGCCATACCAATGTATGTACTGCAGAGGGGTGAAAGACTAAGGTGTCCCTGCTGGGACTTGAATTTGTGGTTCTAATCTAAGGCCATGTCTACATCTAAAATTTTGCAGCGCTGGTTGTTACAGCTGTATTAGTACAGCTGTATAGGGCCAGCGCTGCAGAGTGGCCACACTTACAGCAACCAGCGCTGCAAGTGGTGTTAGATGTGGCCACACTGCAGCGCTGTTGGGCGGCTTCAAGGGGGGTTCCGGGAACGCGAGAGCAAACCGGGAAAGGAGACCAGCTTCGCCGCGGTTTGCTCTCGCGTTCCCGGAGCCACCCAGCAAACCGCAGGGAAGGAGACCTGCTTGCTCGGGGTTCCGGGAACGAGAGAGCAAACCGGGAAAGGAGACCAACTTCGCCACGGTTTGCTCTCGCGTTCCCGGAGCCACCCAGCAAACCGCAGGGAAGGAGACCTGCTTGCTCGGGGTTCCGGGAACGAGAGAGCAAACCGGGAAAGGAGACCAGCTTCGCCGCGGTTTGCTCTCGCGTTCCCGGAGCCACCCAGCAAACCGCAGGGAAGGAGACCTGCTTGCTCGGGGTTCCGGGAACGAGAGAGCAAACCGGGAAAGGAGACCAGCTTGATTACCAGAGGCTTCCTCCTTCCACGGAGGTCAAGAAAAGCGCTGGTAAGTGTCTACATTGGATTACCAGCGCTGGATCACCAGCGCTGGATCCTCTACACCCGAGACAAAACGGGAGTACGGCCAGCGCTGCAAACAGGGAGTTGCAGCGCTGGTGATGCCCTGCAGATGTGTACACCTTCAAAGTTGCAGCGCTGTAACTCCCTCACCAGCGCTGCAACTTTCTGATGTAGACAAGCCCTAAGGAATCAAGAGATGTTAAACTCATTCTTAAGCCACTGTACATCCAGAGAAAAAGATTGTTAAAGATTTAGTCAGATGATCACAGACAATAGTAAATGTTTGATTAGAAAGCAGCATAAAGGGGTGATCTGCACTGTTAATGACTGCATGATGCCAGGACAATAGCACAACTGGCTTGCTGCTGCTGAGTAAAGTACTGTCTTTACTGAATCGCTAATGACTTAAAATTTGTCTGTACCCTAATTAAGCTCCAGGATAGCCACCAATGCTTCCCCTGTTATTTCATCTGCAGGTATGATAGCTGAGCAGTTTGTTCCTGATGGACCACATCTGAAGTTGTATAATTATGAGGAAAAACACTGGGATCACTTGATGAACTGGCAGCATGCCACCATGTATCTCTTCTACGGCATCTCAGGGCTGGTTGACGTTGTGGCTCATGGCACCAATGCATTGCCAGTGGCCTTGGATAGGATGATGCTTTCGTTAGCAGTTTTCATCGAAGGTGAGTTTACTTGTGTGTACGGAACCTGGAGGAAAATGAGGAGCCAATCAACTAAATATATTATTATTTATTATTGTTAAAGTAGCAATTATTTGGACTGAAACTGAAGCCTAAGAGAGTTAAATCGCCAAATTTCAATAGGAGTTGGGCACTTAACTCCCTTAAGCTCCTTTGAAAAATCTCAGCCTTGATCCGCCTAGATTTTAACTAAGTGTAGGGAAAACAAAATGAGTGTATTATAGCATCACCTTTGTTCTGCTTTAGAGACAGTTTAGTAATATTTTATGTTAATCCCATTTTTCATTAAGGATTATAGGGCAAATCCCCTCCCTGTTTCACAATCAGAGTAGTGGGCTGGGCTTTGGGGAGAGTCACAGGGGAAATGTGAGGAATCAACACCCTTTTCCTGCTGTCCTCCAAACTGGCTGTGGGGCAACAACTGAGCTACTTTATGGAGCTGCACCCACCTCAGTGTTATATGGTGATCAGCCTCTATAACTATAACCCGACTATAAAAGCATGTATGTATGTGTGTACAATGACATGTCTCCTCCCTCCCTCCTTTTGTGTCTGCTTCCATATTATAGTACAAAGGGGCCAAACCCAATTGGAGCCTCTGGGCGCTACCATAATATAAATATTACCTTTGTGCATTTCTAAGCTTAACTCACTATGGAATAAACATTTTAAAGGGCACTTGATACAGAGGGAACAGTTCACAGTTTCTAGTGGGAGATGAGGGGACCTGTTGGGTGTCAAAACAAATGCCTGGTATTGTACTGTTCTTTCTTAAAAGATTGATCAGTTCCTATGTTGTCACAGGTTTTCTCTTTTATTACCACATACATGGGCGAGATATGCTGGATTTTCATGTTCATCAGTTACTTTTAGTGGCTATCTTTGGAGCAGCTTTGTGCATATTGCTGGAAGTCTTCTTCCGCGGCAGCATTGTCCTTGAGATGCTCCGGACGAGTCTCTGCATTCTGCAAGGTAGCTGGCTCTGGCAGGTGAGTCAGTGTTTCCAGCTATTAGGAGTCCCTCCTTTGATTGTAATACTTGTTTTATCCCTTTGCTGCTTCTCCATTGGCATGCTGGTACTTCAGATGTGACCTACTATGCATTTACACAGTGCCTTTTACACACAGAGCTCAAAGTACTCATAAATAGCGACTAATCCTGAATTTCCCTGCGAGGATACAGAAGTGCCTAATACACATTTTTACAGATTGGGAAGCCATTTTACCAGTACATCTGTTTTCCCAAGGCCAGATATTGACTCAATGAGTGAACTAAGAATAGAACCCAGGAATTCAGATTCAGTCTTTTGCTGTAATGACTAAACATTCCCAACCCTGGAAAATACTGTATGAACTACGTAAACCAACAGTTACTTAGTGGCGCTACATAAATGCAGTGTTTTTTACAGATAAAGCAAGTCCACAATTCAGAAAATCTGCAGGAAAATTAATAAGTAAATGCTCATCAAAGTGCAGTCATGGTAGAAGATGGAGGAAAGGCCATGTGAACAATTCATTGGCATTGCTGTAAAGAAGAAGGAAAGGGAGGAGTATCTTGAATATGTTGGATTGGTCCCATTTCTCTTTTTCCTAAAAAACATCTCAAGTGGTCAGTCTATATTCTGATTCATCACTCCAAGCACAGCTTGCTAGTTTCAAAGCTTTGGAAGTGGAACAAGTAAAACAAGTGCCCCAAACTTTAATCCTTCAGCAATATGGGCACTAGCATCAGTCACGAGCATTACCTCATATAAGTCTAATAGACATTCCTATCACCATTTTGTCATTCCATACACTTAGTTGGTGTTTAGCAGACATACACCAATTAATTTGCTACTCTCAGGACAGTGTACTCATGAGACAAATGATGGTAAATACTCATTGTATAAATCACTGCTGTCTAATAACAGAAGTAGGAATATCAGCAATCTTATGCTGGAGAACTGTGGTTGCTATAGTAACTTCTTTCCCTTATGTCTAGACTGGCTCCTCGCCCCTCCCCCCTCCTTTTTTTAACATGTTGGCCAGACATGGTGAATGAAAATGTGTGGGGCTCTTTAGAAGAACTAGACATTTAGCACCAAGTCAAATATTTAAACACTTGCACTAGCAAAAAAAGAAACTTTTCCATAATTGAGCTCAAGAAAAATGTCCAGCGTCTCAGAACTCACTGCTATATTTTGTTGTTCCGTGAGTTTTCTCTCTGGACTAAAAAGTTTTACAACAGAATAGTTAGACATAGTCATTGAGTTTTCCTTGTCTATCTTGTCCTCATTAAGACAGCTAACTGATTACAATACAAGGAATTAAATAGAAAAACAGAAGTGCTCTCAGATACAAGGGTGGCTTTTTTGACACTGCATGACAGACTTCAATTCTATGTGTGGATTGAATACCACATACTGGCTGCAGAGTGGCAAATTTGTAAAAGATGAGTAGCTTTCCTTTTGTATTGCCAATGCCCTGATTAATCAGATTCTCTGCATGTGAAGCAAAATAGTCAGTCCACCTCAAATGTTCTCAGCCAGTTGAGAACTGATGCTAGAGGGGACTAGATAGCCTAAGGAACCAGTACTGTTCAAGTGAAACCCTGGTCAAAAGTAACAGTTGCTAGCATCTGATTGCTGTTTGATGGCTTATGTGAAAATAGTTTGATCTCTTCTAGCTCCTAATAGACTGGTGTCCATGTCTCAAAAAGTCACCATCATAAGGGGCACTAGCTTGGATAAGTGTGTTAAATTTTTGTAATATTTTGGAAAGAAAGCTCACTCGCTGTCTGTGGAATACATACAGTTCTTATTAGTCTTTACTGATTTAATAAAAAGTGACACTGAAATTGTGCAAAGATGTAAGTTAAAGTCCCCTCTCTTGAAATGAATAAGTAATTAAAATCCAACCATTATTGTTTGCAATCTAACCTGATTATTGCCCCCATCCTGCAACAGAATCTTATTAATAATCAGGCTTTTGGAGAAGGGGGAATGCAATAAGGGCTAGTATTTGTGGGTAGGTGCGTAAAAATAGGAGATACACCTATCTCCTAGAACTGAAGGGACCTTGAGTCCAGCCCCCTGCCTTCACTAGCAGGACCAAGTACTGATTTTGCCCCAGATCCCTAAATGGCCCCTCAAGGGCTGAACTCAGAACCCTGTATTTAGGGGGCTAATGCTCAAACCACTGAACCATCCCTCCCCCCTAATCTTTGACTTTGACAGTTTTCTGACTGGTAGTGTTTCCCACTTTCAGAGCACAGAAGGAGAGCCGCTACTCAGTCCTCTTGTACCACACAAACCTGACTCTCACAGGATCAGTTGGGCTGGTGCAGAGTTCCCCTTCATGGGAGATAATACAGGGCTCTCTGGAATTGGCCCTGTATCTTTGATGGGATATATTCGTCTTTCAGCACTACAGTGCAGTTTTAGAATGAATCTAATTTAAGTATGTTGCTGTAAAATTGTTTTGTTTTAATGTTCTTAGATGTAATCTTCAATACACTTAAAAAAACAATCTGCAAACATTTGCCGTGTGACCTATGCCCGACATGTAATGCGTGGTATGGCTCAGAACAAATGTCAAATGAATGTTATTAAATACATTTAATTTAATTACAGATTGGTTTTGTACTTTATCCTCCAAATGGCAGACTGGAATGGAACCAAATGGATCACAATAATATGATGTTCTTGACAATGTGCTATTGCTGGCATTATGCCTTTGCTTTTCTCATACTTGCAGTGAATTACACTATTGTTAGCTGGTAAGTTAACTATGGAACTAAAACTTTGGAGAACCATGTGTCAGTTGTGCCGTGAGTGTAGGACTTTAAGCTCATGGGATAAAGTTGTCCCCCACACCCCCAAGATAAAATAAAGATAGGCTTTGCTTATTCATGGCCATTACATTACTGATCATTCCAGCGAAAGGGAAAATAAGTACTTTGTGAACAGAATGGTATTGCACCATTGTTGACTGGCATCTCATGTAAATTGAGCTACTTTTGACATTGTTTGGAATTGTATTACAAAAATCAGAGCTGGAAAATACCTTCTAGAACAGTGGTTCTTAAGCTTTCAAGACTAATGTACCCCTTTCAGGAGTCTGATTTGTCTTTGACATCCCAGTTTCACCTCCGCTTAAAAACTACTTGCTTAAAAAATCATAAAAGTACAAATGTGTCACAGCACACTATTGCTGAAAAACTGCTTACTTTCTCATTCTGTCTGTATGAAATTTTAGTTTGTATTGACTTTGCTTGTGTTTTTTCTGTAGCCTGTTGTAAAACTAGGCAAATATGTAGATGAGTTGATGTACCCCCTGGAAGACCTCTGCGAACCCCCAGGGGTATTGTTGAGAACCACCGTTCTAGATCACTAAGAATCAAGATGGTGCAGTCCCTACAGCACAGAGACAGATAGTGCTTGTCTGTGCCCGTTTTAAATGGCTCAAGACAGGTGGCTATTACCACTTCATTCGGAGGCTATTGCACAGACCAAACAGATTTTATCATTAATATTTTCCCCTGACTAAATTTTCTTTTGGCCAGTTTTATCCCATTATTCCTAACTATAGCCATGTGCCTGGTCTCACAGTGTTTAATCTGACAAAACCCCCACTGAAGTCCTGATTTTCTGTGGAATGGTATATTGGAGGAATCAGGTTTGATCACTGTGACAGCAATGTCTTGTCCATCTACCTGTTGTATCATCTTCCTTGGTGTTTATACCCTTTTCCATTCTTGTAGGCAGTTATATCCCTGCTTGGTCATCTTTGGCCATATTTAGTTCTTCCAGTTTTTCCTCATAAATCAGTTATTCTCATAGACTCATAGACTCTAGGACTGGAAGGGACCTCGAGAGGTCATCGAGTCCAGTCCCCTGCCCTCCTGGCAGGACCAAATACTGTCTAGACCATCCCTAAAAGACATTTATCTAACCTACTCTTAAATATCTCCAGAGATGGAGATTCCATAACTTCCCTAGGCAATCTATTCCAGTGTTTAACTACCCTGACAGTTAGGAACTTTTTCCTAATGTCCAACCTAAATCTCCCTTGCTGCAGTTTAAGCCCATTGCTTCTTGTTCTATCATTGGAGGCTAAGGTGAACAAGTTTTCTCCCTCCACCTGATGACACCCTTTTAGATACCTGAAAACTGCTATCATGTCCCCTCTCAGTCTTCTCTTTTCCAAACTAAACAAACCCAATTCCTTCAGCCTTCCTTCACAGGTCATATTCTCAAGACCTTTAATCATTCTTGTTGCTCTTCTCTGGACCCTCTCCAATTTCTCCACATCTTTCTTGAAATGCGGTGCCCAGAACTGGACACAATACTCCAGTTGAGGCCTAACCAGCGCAGAGTAAAGCGGAAGAATGACTTCTCGTGTCTTGTTTACAACACACCTGTTAATGCATCCCAGAATCACGTTTGCTTTTTTTGCAACAGTATCACACTGTTGACTCATATTAAGCTTGTGGTCCACTATGACCCCTAGATCGCTTTCTGCCATACTCCTTCCTAGACAGTCTCTTCCCGTTCTGTATGTGTGAAACTGATTGTTCCTTCCTAAGTGGAGCACTTTGCATTTATCTTTATTGAACTTCATCCTGTTTACCTCAGACCATTTCTCCAATTTGTCCAGATCATTTTGAATTTTGACCCTGTCCTCCAAAGCAGTTGCAATCCCTCCCAGTTTGGTATCGTCCGCAAACTTAATAAGCGTACTTTCTATGCCAACATCTAAATCGTTGATGAAGATATTGAACAGAGCCGGTCCCAAAACAGACCCCTGCGGAACCCCACTTGTTATACCTTTCCAGCAGGATTGGGAGCCATTAACAACTACTCTCTGAGTATGGTTATCCAGCCAGTTATGCACCCACCTTATAGTAGCCCCATCTAAATTGTACTTTCCTAGTTTATCTAAAAGAATATCATGTGAGACCGTATCAAATGCCTTACTAAAGTCTAGGTATATCACATCCATCGCTTCTCCCTTATCCACAAGGCTCGTTATCCTATCAAAGAATGCTATCAGATTAGTTTGACACGATTTGTTCTTTACTAATCCATGCTGGCTATTCCCTATCACCTTACCACCTTCCAAGTGTTTGCAGATGATTTCTTTAATTACTTGCTCCATTATCTTCCCTGGCACAGAAGTTAAACTAACTGGTCTGTAGTTTCCTGGGTTGTTTTTATTTCCCTTTTTATAGATGGGCACTATATTTGCCCTTTTCCAGTCTTCTGGAATCTCCCCCGTCTCCCATGATTTCCCAAAGATAATAGCTAGAGGCTCAGATACCTCCTCTATTAACTCCTTGAGTATTCTAGGATGCATTTCATCAGGCCCTGGTGACTTGCAGGCATCTAACTTTTCTAAGTGATTTTTTACTTGCTCTTTTTTTATTTTATCTTCTAAACCTACCCTCTTCCCGTAAGCATTCACTGTATTAGACATTCCTTCAGACTTCTCAGTGAAGACCGAAACAAATAAATCATTAAGCATCTCTGCCATTTCCAAGTCTCCCGTTACTGTTTCCCCCTCCTCACTGAGCAGTGGGCCTACCCTGTCCTTGGTCTTCCTCTTGCTTCTAATGTATTGATAAAAAGTCTTCTTGTTTCCCTTTATTCCCATAGCTAGTTTGAGCTCATTTTGTGCCTTTGCCTTTCTAATCTTGCCTCTGCATTCCTGTGTTGTTTGCCTATATTCGTCCTTTGTAATCTGACCTAGTTTCCATTTTTTATATGACGCCTTTTTATTTTGTAGGTCACGCAAGATCTCGTGGTTAAGCCATGGTGGTCTTTTGCCACATTTTCTATCTTTCCTAACCATCGGAATAGCTTGCTTTTGGGCCCTTAATAGTGTCCCTTTGAAAAACTGCCAACTCTACTCAGTTGTTTTTCCCCTCAGTCTTGATTCCCATGGGACCTTACCTATCAGCTCCCTGAGCTTACCAAAATCCACCTTCCTGAAATCCATTGTCTCTATTTTGCTGTACTCCCTTCTACCCTTCCTTAGAATTGCAAACTCTATGATTTCATGATCACTTTCACCCAAGCTTCCTTCTACTTTCAAATTCTCAACGAGTTCCTCCCTATTTGTTAAAATCAAGTCTAGAACAGCTTTCCTCCTAGTAGCTTTTTCAATTTTCTGAAATAAAAAGTTGTCTGCAGTGCAGTCCAGGAACTTATTGGATAGTCTGTGCCCCGCGGTGTTATTTTCCCAACATATGTCTGGATAGTTGAAGTCCCCCATCACCACCAAATCTTGGGCTTTGGATGATTTTGTTAGTTGTTTGAAAAAAGCCTCATTCACCTCTTCCACCTGATTAGGTGGCCTCTAGTAGACTCCCAGCACGACATCACCTGCGTTTTTTACCCCTTTTAGCCTAACCCAGAGACTCTCAACACTTCCATCTCCTATGTCCATCTCCACCTCAGTCCAAGTGTGTACATTTTTAATATATAAGGCAACACCTCCTCCCTTTTTCCCCTGTCTATCCTTCCTGAACAAACTATACCCATCCACACCAACATTCCAGTCGTGTGTATTATCCCACCAAGTTTCAGTAATGCCAACAATGTCATAATTGTATTTATTTATTAGCACTTCCAGTTCTTTCTGCTTATTACCCATACTTCTTGCATTTGTATATAGGCATCTAAGATACTGGTTTGATCCTGCCTCCCAACTTTGCCCTGACCCTCCTTTCTCTCTGCCATTATAGCCCATGCTCCCTCCTGTTTCCGACCCATCTCCCAGGTCTTGTTCCCCACTTACCTGTGGGGTTTGCTCACCTGTCCCCGTCGAACCTAGTTTAAAGCCCTCCTTACTAGGTTAGGCAGTCTGTGTGCAAATAAGGCCTTTCCCCTCCTCGAAAGGTGAACGCCATCTCCGCCTAGCAGTCCTTCCTCGAATAGCATCCCGTGGTCGAGGAAGCCAAAGCCCTCCTGGCGACACCATCTTCGCAGCCAGGCATTCACCTCCACGATGCATCTGTCTCTGCCCGGGCCCCTACCTTCGACAGGGAGAATCGAAGAGAATGCCACCTGCGCTCCAAACTCCTTAACCCATACTCCCAGAGCCCTGTAGTCACTCTTGATCAGCTCAGTGTCACACCTCACAGTATCATTTGTGCCCACATGGATGAGTAGCCTGGGGTAGTAGTCAGAAGGCCGGATAATCCTCGACAATGCCTCTGTAACATCTCGGATACGGGCCCCTGGCAGGCAGCATACCTCCCGGGATGAACGGTCAGGGCGACAGATGGGTGTCTCCGTCCCCCTCAGCAGAGAGTCTCCAACCACCACTACCCTACGTTTCTTACTATCAGTGGTGGCAGCAGACCTCCCAGCCTTAGGGGTACGAGGCTTCCCCTCCTTAACTGTTGGGGGCGATTCCTTCTCTCCTGTATCAAGAAGAGCATAACGGTTATCTATTACCACAGCAGGAGGGTTCGCAGCAGGGGTGGAGCACTGTCTGCTGCCAGAAGTAACCAGCTGCCAGTGTCCACCCTGAGCCATCTCCTCCTCCACTGGTGTGTCAGTAGTCCTGTGAACTGGGACAGCTACGTCAGCTGTCTCCACATGGATACTGTCCAGGAATTGCTCATGGATACGGATGTTCTTCAGCCTAGCCACCTCCTCCTGTAGCTCTCCCACCTGCTGCGTGAGAGATTCCACCAGTAGGCACCTTTCACATTGGATGCCACCCCCAGCCTGGATATCAGTAAGTGGAAATTGCAAGTTACAGTCTTTGCAAACCCACACCAGAATCTGGGTAAAAGCATCCATGCTTCGGTGCTCTGTCTGGCTACAGGCGCAGGTGGAGGAGACAGAAGCAGTGCTGCCACAGGTGTTGCGGGTCCTCCTAATCATTGTAAGCCTCTCTGTGTCAAACTCTCTCAAATTCCCGTCTGCAGCTCCCTGTCCGCTCTGCTCTGCTTTAAACAGAAAGGTTTTGGATGTGGCTTGGTTTATAGGTTCAAGGGGACCAATGGGTCACAGATGAGACCGACAAGGGACCCCCACTCCCTTCCTACTCCCTTTCCAAACTCCCTTGCGAAACTCCCTGTTAGCAGCTCCTGGTCGCTAAGCTCCCTGGTCGCTTGTGCGTAGCTTTATAAAGCCCTGGCCTGAGTGAATGCCCCGCCCACTGGTTAAGGCTTAGCCAATTACCAGAGGCTTCTAGCTTTCAAACCTTCCTTGGTAGCTCAGCCTCCAACTGCCAGCTACAGCACACGGTCCTTCAAACAAACAAACCACCACAACAACCAAACAGACTGACAAACACAAGCTCAGCACACAGCAAGTAACCCCCAAACACAAACACACACACTGCAGACAGTCACTTACCCCACAGATTCTGTATTTGCTCCTCCTTCACCTGGAGAACTCCCTTGCGAAACTCCCTGTTAGCAGCTCCTGTTCGCTAAGCGAACAGCTCTGGCTCCTTGATAATAAAAATGATTAACTTTGTGTCCCCTGTAACAATAACCAGATCAGCATATGACTTGTAGTTTAGTTTAGAATGTAAAATTACATGGCAAACCTCTTCTTTTCTTTCTCCCCGGTGTCTCCAGGGTAGTTCGTTCAAAGATTAAACAGGCCCAGTCTTTGGAGATGGGATTACTGAAGACATCCGAACGAGATCACGAATCAGAAGATGAAATCTAGTTTTGTATAAATTCTGTTTTACCACTTTGTCTTCTTTACCATTAAGATAATTTTTACCTCATTTCTAGACTAGTTTACCATCTTGTTTGTTCTTCATATAACTCGCTATGCAAGTGTCATCCATAAAGTACTGTATACTGCTACATAATTAGATTCTTATTTGCAGAGTGTAGGCCTTATATTAATGTGGTGTTTCCATTAGTACATTGTTCATCACATGCTTTAGTGGAAAAATATTTTCCTATTAGATGAACTTAGATTGGATGGGGTGACATTGTCAAGTAAAAATCAGTTCAGCCCGTTAATAGCCGAGCAACATGTTCTCCTCCTTCTGTTGGAGAAACTGGTACATTTCCATATATAAATATGTCAAAAAAGCTGAATTTGCTGAATTGCCAGGCATGTACATAAAATAACTGTACAGAACTTTAAAACAATGGAATAAGCACATTATTGATGGAGACCTACATCTGCATTGTCAAGAATATTTTTGCTTGTAGTTTCAAATGAAATTGCAAAAAACTGCAAATTGCAAACCAATGTAGCATTTATCTGCACGGTCTATCCTTTGTTCATTACCACATGTGCTCTACCAAACTTCTGCAAGAGATCAAGTTAGTGTAGAAATGACCACTGGGATTGCTCATCATGAGGGGAAGTTACTCATTGCAATGATTTGACATTCCTATCATCCTGCGCATTGACAAGCAGAACATTTACCCTACTTTACAGCCAAGGGCATTGGAACAATTTTTATAGTAGGGGTGCTGAAAGCCTTTGAACAAAACTGTAAACTCTGTATATGATGGAAACCATGTATGTGGTTGTTACTACTACTTCAAGCCAGGGGATGCTGCTGCAGCCCTAGCACCCTTAGTTCCACACCCATTTACAGCAAGTATAGCAACTTTCTATAGAGAGCCTGTTGTGTGTCAAACAGGGCAAGATCAGGTGTCTAAGTTAATTCTGTACCCTAAATTCAGCTCCTTTCCCATACTGTAATCTAGTGGGATTTCAGGAAGGCACTGGAGCAGTCACAAAACTGGATGCAGTGCACAAATCCACATGCTGTGCTCAGCAATGGCAGCATATGTACTTGGATGCAGTCTGCAGCTGAGGGACCTGCTCTGTTCTCTCTGCACTCTCTTGGAGGATATTGATCATTGTAGAATAGAAGGCTGTATGGACACACGCACACAGTGATCATTTTAAAATCAGCTCTGCAGGCTTCTTTGTGCATTTCTGAATGTATAGTAATTTGTAGTGTACAAATGGTTCTGTGAGGTGCCAGGTTTCAACTCTTGCTGCAGTAAGGATACATTCCAATATGAATGGTAGGATTAGGAAATGAATAATACATGGCAAAGAACTTTAGTGAGCCTTATTTCATGGAAGCATACTGCCCCCATGGGGTTCAATACTTGAAGTACATCTGTAACACAACTCATTCTTTAAAAAGCCTATAGTAGTAATAGGGCATGACTGGACATCTGCCATTCAGCAACAATTACTTCTGGGAGAATTCTGCACCAAAAAATTAAAAATTCTGTTCACAATATTTTAAAATTCTGCATATTTTATTTGTCAAAATAATGCAATATAATCACTCTGGTTCCAATTATTTTGGTAATTTATTTAAACTACAATATAATGGATAGAGAATGGGAGTAGGGAGCAAATCCCCTTGCCTAATAGTAATGTAGCTAGGTTTGACCCCTTATTTCAAATCAACATACGCAGCCATATGCTTAGTGTTACAACATAGGCAAGTGAGGGCAGGGGAATCAAACTCACAATTTATGTTGGCTACTGACCATCTCTAAAAGGACAGTAGCCAACCGTTCATAGAGCACATTGTGATAGGAAATTTTTTCAGTACAAACATTTAGACCAGTTCTAATCAGTAAAGCACCATCAGCATTTATAAGGCCATACTGTCTTTTACCTTGGGCACTCTGGCTATGTAAAGAAGCCTTAAAACTTTTACACTTGGTTTATACTCCTGGGGAAATTCACAAAGACAATGGGAACACTAAGGAGGTAGGCTGCTACATTCTGCTCTGCCTGCCCCATGCCTGCCTCCTCAGAAACACCCCAAAGCCCTGCCCCTCCATGCTGAATGTGCTGCAATAGCGAGTGAGAGGGACAGGGTGTCTCTCTCTCTCTCTCTCACACACGCATCCCCTCCTGGCAGTGATTTACATCTCTACTGGCTGCTCTGAGCGCCCAAACTGACCTGCCTGCACTGCTGGGGAGGGGCACATAACAGGTTTTGTGGCTTCCGTTTGCTTCCCTGCCAGAAGTCATTTTTCTGTGGAAAAGAAAAGAAATAGGCAGGGGACATGAATTCTGTGCACGCTCAGTGATGCAAAATTCTCCCAGGAGTAAACAATCCCTGTTATTGTAGATTCCACTGCCAGAGAAGTGAGTACAGTAGGAATTCTGAAGGCAATAGAACACAGCAGCCATCAACTGTAGGGTAGTTACTCTGTAAAAGGAGCCTCTTGCTTTCAGAATACATCCTTTTAAAATATTAATATTTATATATTATACTCATTGCATTTAAAAACAGGATGTTGCACAGTAACGTAATGTAAAAATTCCAGCCCACTGGGACTGAAACTAGAGACATACTTTTTTTTCTCTTAGTGCTCTCATGCTTTCATCATACATTCCAAGGGAAGATCCCGGTTCTGCAGTCCTTATGTAAGCAGTCACACTCACTGATGGAGGTGAGTAAAGGCAGCAGGATCTGGATCTAAATTTGTGTGCTTCATCTGAATTTATCCTTGTCCTTTCGATATAAAGCAGAAAAAAGTATAGCTTAAATAAAGCTAATTGCAGTAAGACTATCACTCTAAAAATATAAAACTATTATTTAAAGTATTTGTAGCTGTAAGGAAACCCAAGGATAAGGAGAAAAGCTCAGACCCTTTACCTATAGCTACTTTACCTTTAAATGCACACAAATACATTATAGGCTACATTTTTCAGGGAATCTTCCCTTTGGTTGGCAGTTCGTTAAAGGTTGGAGCTGGTCACTTTAGAATTTCTGGCTTTTCAGAGTTTTTCTGATCTAAGCTACATTTTAAAATCTTTAACTCTGAACAAAATTTTAAAACGGTGCACATGTTAAATTGACTATAAAGCACTTTGCTCAGGTACAGCGCAGGCAGCAGCAATGCAAACTTTCTCATTGCCCTGCCAATAACAACACTTAGTACTGTAAAAATATTAATGTGCCTCAAGCCCTGACCTGAAGGGACCATGTAAACAGGAGAAGAGAGCAGTAACTCTCTGAGCACTGGAAATGTTAAAGGACGCAGTTTGCTTGGAGTATTTTTTTCAATATTTAGGACTGAGACAGGGATTTTAGATGGCCACTTTAAATTACTTCTGGTCCCCACCAAGTGTCTCGCTACTTGTCACTCGATATGAGAATAATTATTGATTAATAATAAATATGAACCTGAATCAAAACCTCAGAACAGAACACTCGTAAACTTTCCATCTACGTTCTTACACTACCCATCACTGTGAAATGGGAAAGTTTAAATCCAGATCCAAATTTCACAGTTGGTATCCATTACTAAATAATCATTTGTTCTTCTGTAGTGCCTTTCATTGGAAGCTTTTGCAACTCTTTGCAAATCTTAATGAAGTTTGCTTCACAATACTCCTGTGAATGAGGTATCATTGTTCCTATTTTATATATGGGCATTTCCATATCAGCAGGACTTAGTCGTACTACAGTCCATGACATTACCTTCTCAGTGCAGCTGAAACTCAGAAGGAAGTGATACCTACCCCACTCTGCAAATCTAGGATTTTTGTGGCACTTGAAGGGCCACATTCTCCCATTAATTACACTAGTGGAGCCTCATGAAAATATTTTTTTTCTGCAGGCATAAATGAAGGCAGCTCCATGGAGTTCAAAGGAGTTTTGTCTGTTTACTCCAACAGAAGATTTGGCTCAGTGTGGTTGCCACTGAACTGGAGATGATAACCATATCAAAAAAGATGCCCATAGGGCAGCCTGGGGTTGAACTCAAGGTGCTAAACAGAGGCCATGTCTACATCTAAAATTTTGCAGCGCTGGTTGTTACAGCTGTATTAGTACAGCTGTATAGGGCCAGCGCTGCAGAGTGGCCACACTTACAGCAACCAGCGCTGCAAGTGGTGTTAGATGTGGCCACACTGCAGCGCTGTTGGGCGGCTTCAAGGGGGTGTTCCGGGAACGAGAGAGCAAACCGGGAAAGGAGACCAGCTTCGCCGCGGTTTGCTCTCGCGTTCCCGGAGCCACCCTGCAAACCGCAGGGAAGGAGACCTGCTTGCTCGGGGTTCCGGGAACGAGAGAGCAAACCGGGAAAGGAGACCAGCTTCGCCGCGGTTTGCTCTCGCGTTCCCGGAGCCACCCAGCAAACCGCAGGGAAGAAGACCTGCTTGCTCGGGGTTCCGGGAACGAGAGAGCAAACCGGGAAAGGAGACCAGCTTCGCCGCGGTTTGCTCTCGCGTTCCCGGAGCCACCCAGCAAACCGCAGGGAAGGAGACCTGCTTGCTCGGGGTTCGGGGAACGCGAGAGCAAACCGGGAAAGGAGACCAGCTTCGCCGCGGTTTGCTCTCGCGTTCCCGAACCCCCCTGCAAACCGCAGGGAAGGAGACCTGCTTGCTCGGGGAACGCGAGAGCAAACCGCGGCGAAGCTGGTCTCCTTTCCCGGTTTGCTCTCGCGTTCCCGAACCCCCCTGCAAACCGCAGGGAAGGAGACCTGCTTGCTCGGGGTTCCGGGAACGCGAGAGCAAGCTGGGGAAGGAGACCAGCTTGATTACCAGAGGCTTCCTCCTTCCACGGAGGTCAAGAAAAGCGCTGGTAAGTGTTTACATTGGATTACCAGCGCTGGATCACCAGCGCTGGATCCTCTACACCCGAGACAAAACGGGAGTACGGCCAGCGCTGCAAACAGGGAGTTGCAGCGCTGGTGATGCCCTGCAGATGTGTACACCTTCAAAGTTGCAGCGCTGTAACTCCCTCACCAGCGCTGCAACTTTCTGATGTAGACAAGCCCAGAGTTAAAAGCAGTGTTGCGGTGTCTTAATTGCTATTCTACCTGGAGTTATCCAATGTGGATTAGCTAACCAAATGAAGAATACACTTGGGGGGGGGGAAAGTGTAGACATACCCTAAAGTGGGTGCCTCACTGCTCCTCCTTTCCCTGTCTCAGTCCTAAAATTCTGACACTAAACTCTTGGAATTACCAGAGTTCATGTAATTAAACCCTGGCATAATTCCATCAGTGGTGATAGTGCCATAGGTTGTTGTGAGGGAAAAATCAGATATGATTCACAATCTGCTAAGAAGGAACATGTACAGCTCCCTGTGCTAGATTTAGCGAGTGACCCAAACAGTTGTCTGAGAATTGGATGACCAAGTTTGCTGGATACGTTTTGTCTGTTTTGGGCAGATACAAATCTCTAGAAATGACACATCCAGAATTCCAATTTAGAAGTTAGAAGCCAACACTTTTTGTGACTAATCCTATTATTTCTTTTATGCACAAAATATCTTCTTTTACTAAAGATGGCATTACAAAGAGGCAAAGTAAAAAAGGGTTTTAAAGTGTTCCGGATGTTCAATAATTTTCCCTCCAAGTTTTTCCTCCCCTATTTCATGTTGTCTTTACCAAATCTGTCTTGTAGACAAGCTTCTTTCTCTACTGTAAAGATGGAACTGAATCTATAACTTACCTCTTAACAAATACAAGCATTGGCATATGTTAGAATCTGAATCTTAATAACAAGGCTGACCTGAACTCTGTAATGGACCAAACCAAAACCCCAGAGCTGAATACACCCGCATCCCAAAACTTAAAATGTTCAAAATCCAGATCTGAATCGTTCAGCCTAGGCCCATCTCTACTCTAAAGCTAGTAATTTACTGGCTGCTCATGGTTCATTCTGAGTAGTTTTTAACACATAGGGCTTGATCCTACTAAGTGGTGAGAGACCTCAACATCCACTGACTTAAGGTGAGAATGATAACTATTATTTCAGTGATGCTTCTGTCTTGTTATCCCACAAATACTACAGTATAATGCCTACTTCAAATGATAAGAAAAATAAGAGACTAACTTCAATACATGGACAATTATTTGATGCCATGATTTAAATGTCTCAAATTTGGAGAAACATGAATTGAAAAAAAACAGATGCTAAAGCCTCAAATTTTAAGACTTCTTGAATTTCTGTACAAATGTTTGGTTTTAAAATCAAATACAAGTAAAAGCAAAGGGAAAATTGTATTATATTTACAGAATCTGTAATATAAAAGATGCAGTCATTTTCTCAAACTGTAATATTGTTGTAATAACATAATGAAAGAAATCAAGCAGTATATTTTTAGGAGGAATCTTTTATTTGTTTTTAAGCAGAAAGATTCATTGGGTGTCTTCAAAGGCTGTTCCTGATTGGTTATGTTTTGAACACTACTGTCCGTTAATACTAAAGAAATATGACCTTTGGCACTCCTTTATCAATAGTTTCTCTTTGAATTCAGAGAAAGGATGGAAGTGTGCCAGGTTTACAAACATACATACCATTTAAAAAAGATAGTGCTTTAATGAAACCTTAAGTTATTGTTAAATATTCGTGCCTTTAAAAAAACACAATAGTTAATAACAAACAAGACGTGCCTGTAATTTTATTTAAATAAAACTGATTTATGCATTGCTGAAGTTTGTCATCTCTTCAGTGGAAAGGCTTGACTGGGTAGGGGTGTATGTTTTTACAAGTCTGATGCCCTCAGAGGACAGAGTTGACTGAGTGGCAACTTCCTGAATGCCAGTTCTGCCTTGATGTCCAGTTCACTTTCCTTGCCATTCACAAGGATGAAAGAAGCCATTTTGGAGGCCATGCCACCGGGTCTGTACAAAGCACAAATTCACAAGAGCTGAATACCGTGTTAGAGGGGAAGGGCAGGCCATGTGCTCTCCTTTCCTGCTCGTACCATGCAGTCAGCCAGCAAGGCCACACAGCTGAAGGTCTTTCATCACGTGTTGGAACTGAGGATTCCTTTGCTACTGTGCTTCCAAGTATATATACTTGGGCATTTCTCCTGTTATCAATGTCAAATACTTAGAATCATAGAACTGGAAGGATCTCGAGAGGTTATCTAGTCCAGTCCCCTGCACTTGTGGCAGGACTAAGTATTACCTCTACCATCCCTGACAGGTGTTTGTCTAACCTGCTCTTAAAAATCTCCAATGACGGAGACTCCACAGCCTCCCTTGGAAATTTATTCCAGTGCTTAACCACTCTGACAGGAAGTTTTTTCTAATGTCCAACCTAAACATCCCTTGCTGCAATTTAAGCCCATTGCTTCTTGTCCTATCCTCAGAGGTTAAGAAAAATAGTTTTTCTCCTTCCTCCTTGTAACAATCTTTTATGTACTTGAAAACTATTATCATGTCCCCTCTCACTCTTCTCTTTTCTAGACTAAACAAACCCAGTTTTTTCAATGTTCCCTCATAGTCATATTTTCTAGACCTTTTTGTTGTCCTTCTTTGAATTCTCTCCAGTTTGGCACCCAGAACTGGACACAATACTCCAGTTGAGCCTAATCAGTATGGAGTAGAGCGGAAAAATTACTTCTCGTGTTTTGCTTACAACACTCCTGCTAATACATCCCAGAGTGATGTTTGCTTTTTTTTGCAACAGCGTTACACTTCTGACTCATAGTTAGCTTGTGGTCCACTATGACCTCCAGAATCCTTTCTGCAGTACTACTTCCTAGGCAGTCATTTCCCATTTTGTACGTGTGCAACTGATTGTTCCTTCCTAAGTGGAGAACTTTGCATTTGTCCTTATTGAATTTCATCCTATTTACTTCAGACCATTTCTCCAGTTTGTCCAGATCATTTTGAATTGTAATCCTATCCTCCAAAGCACTTGCAACCCCGCCCAGCTTGGTATTGTCCACAAACTTTACAAGTGTACTCTATGCCATTATCTAAATCATTGATTAAAATATGGAACAGAACTGGACCCAGAACTGATCTCTGCAGGACCCCACTCGTGTCCTTCCAGCATGACTGTGAACTACTGATAACTACTCTCAGGGAACGGTTTTCCAACCAGTTTTGCACCCACCTTATAGTAGCTCCATCTAGGTTGCATTTCTCTAATTCGTTTATGAGAAGGTCATGCGAGACAGTATCAAAAGCTTTACTAAAGTCAAGATATACCACGTCTACTGTTTCCATCCTATCCACAAGGCTAGTTACCCTGTCAAAGAAAGCTATCAGGTTGATTTGACACAATTTGTTTTTGACAAATCCATGCAGACAGTTACTTATCACCTTAATATCATCTAGATGTTTGCAAATTGATTGCTTAATTATTTGCTTCATTATCTTTCTGGGTACAGAAGTTAAGCTGACTGGTCTGTAATTCCCCGGGTTGTCCTTATTTCCCTTTTTATAGATGGGCATTATATTTGCCCTTTTCCAGTCTTCTGGAATCTCTCCCGTCTTCCATGACTTTTCATAAATAATCACTAATGGCTCAGATAGCTCCTCAGTCAGCTCCTTGAGTATTCTAAGCCCTCGTCCAGACTAACCCGCGGCATTGGCGGGTTAAAATCGATAGCTCGGGGATCGATATATCGCGTCTAGTCTGGACGCGATGTATCGATCCCCGAGCGCGCTTACATCGATTCCGGAACTCCATCAATCCGAACGGAGTTCCGGAATCGACACGGAGAGCCGCGGACATCGATGCAGCGCCGTCCAGACTGGTGAGTACCTCGATTTTAGAAATTCGACTTCAGCTACGTTATTCCCGTAGCTGAAGTTGCGTATCTAAAATCGATTTTAATACCTAGTCTGGACGTGGCCTAAGATGCATTTCATCAGGCCCTGCTGACTTGAAGACATCTAACTTGTCTAAGTAATTTTTAACTTGTTCTTTCCCTATTTTAGCCTCTTCTGATTTACCTCATTTTCACTGGCATTCACTACGTGAGATGTCCAATCACCATCAGCCTTCTTGGTGAAAACCGAAACAAAGAAGTCATTAAGCACCTCTGCCATTTCCACATTTTCTGTTATTATTTCTCTCGCCCTCCATCCCCATTGAGTAACAGGCCTACCCTGTCTTCAGTCTTCCTCTTGCTTCTAATGTATTTGTAGAATGTTTGCTTTTTACTCTTTATTTCTCTAGCTGGTTTGATCTTGTTTTGCATTTTGTTAAATCTGCTGTGAAAGTGTTCTTAAATCAAACATGTGCTGGGTTATCATCTGAGACAGCTGTAACATGAAATATATGCAGAATGGGGGTAAAACAGAGCAGGAGACATACAATTCTCTCCCCAAGGAGTACAGTCACAAATTTAATTGATGCATTATTTTTTAATGAGCATCATCAGCATGGAAGCATGTCCTCTGGAACAGTGGCTGAAGCATGAAGGGACATACGAATGTTTAGCAAATCTGGCATGTAAATACCTTGCAAAGCTGGCTACAAAAGTGCCACAAGAACCCTGTTCTCACTTTCAGGTGACATTATAAATAAGAAGCAGGCAGCAGTATCACCCATCAATGTGAACAAACTTGTTTGTCTTAGCCCAGAGACTTGGTGTTGGACCATTTAACCTTTACATAATTCTTACTGAATGCTCTAATCTGGTAGCGCTGTCCATTCTAGGGGTTTACCCCACACTGTGTGGGTTCTCAGACCCTCTGACAGGAAGGTCGGCAGTACTTGGAGGGAGAAGGGGGAGGGATTCCACAAAAGGCCAAAAAATATAAAAATTAAAAATGGAGCCAGGTGGCGAGGGCTGAAATTTAAATACTGTTACTGAAGCTGCTGCATCCAGATTATGATGGATCAACCACTTTTTGAGACCATTTATAGCCCTGGAGAAGGGGGAACCCATCGGTCCCTGGGAAAATCCCCTTGAATGAGCTGCCTTTCCCCAATTCCTGGCCTCCTGAGATAAGACAATGAGAGCTGCTCCACATACTGAGGGGCTTCTTCTTCCTCCCTCAGTGCATGGAGCAGGCAGAGTTCCTTCTACAGCTGCTCATCACCTGGCTCTGCAGCTCCTTCACTCCAACTAGCCCAGGTAGCTCAGGACCTGGGGGAAGAGAGAGAGAGAGAGTGTGTGTATGTGTGTGCATGTGAGAGACAGCATGCAGAAACTCCTTCCTGCCATCCACCATCCATGTGCTTAGGGGAGAGGTGAAAGATTTCCTGCTGCACCCACTCAACCTCACTCAACCTCATGCCGGGAACTGAGAGAGCAGCCAAGGAAGAAGCAGGAGCCCAGTGCTGATGGAGCTGCATCAGCAGCTGGGGAGAGGTGTATGTTTGGGGCACGGGGTGTCTGTGAGGGCGTCTCTGATGACAGGGTTTGTGGGGGGTGGGAGAAGGGAAAGATGAAATCAGTGTGTGTGGATGGAAAACAGCAATTAATTGGGGGCAACATTATTTGATGTGTATGGAGTGAATGAATTCCTATTTGGGGGTGGCAAAATTAATTGGCGGTGTTTGGCAGGGACATTGATTGATTGAGTGGGGAAGGATGAGGGCTTGTCTACCCCATTCAGCTTTTAGCAACAAGGCTGTGTCGACACAGTCTTGTCACACTTTTGCCGACAAAATACTTTCAACCCCGCGAGTGGCGTTAGCTTTGTTGGCAGGAGAGCACTCTTGCTGACAAAGCCGCATTCACACTGCCACTTGCGTCAGCAAAACTTTTGTCTTTTGCGGGGGAGCTTTTTTAAGTACCTGTGAAAGACAAAAGTTTTGTTGACAACTTCGCAGTGTGGACATACCCAGAGAATGGAGAAGAGGAGAGACAGGAAATCTCTTTTCTTCCCTCATCCTCTTCCACCTAATGTCCACTTGCCACTCTCTCCCAGTCCACTTCTTGCCTCCATTTCCAGACTCTAACCATTTTTTCTACCCAGGCCATTTTCCTTTCTTTCTTCTCCCCCTTTTGTTATATAACAGAAGAGATGTAAAAGGGGCAGCAGGAGGAGAGAGCACTCCCTACCTTCATCCAGGGGAAAGGAGCCAGGACTCTTCACAGCATCTACCATACTTACCCAAATTTTAGTTGTGATACTTGTTGATGATGTGATGTAACCTAGCCGGACCAAGTGAGAGTGCATGATGGGCCCCATTGGACTGGTTAAGGACTGAGTCAAGGGAGGGTTGCAGAGAAGGACATGCCAACCGAGGGTACTGCAAAGGGCCTTGTTGGACTGTTAGAAGACTGATCCCAGGAAGGGCTGCAGGACACTGAGGACATTTTGGATTTATAGCCCAGAAGGGGTTTGTTTGTTTTGCACACAGACTGCATGTGACTAGGCTGAAGGGCTGAGTCACCGAAAACCCACCTGATGAGGGCAGCGGCCAACAGGGGGCACCATGAGCAGAGGAAATTGAGAAAACTGCAGGCACGCATTCACTTGACTAGGGGGCGCTCATGAGAGGTAAATTCACCCAATTACAGTATCAGACTTGGAACCGCATTTATTTTTGTACGCATTTTAAGTTATTTTACAGATACAATTAAAAATAAGCAATCTTTATCTGCACAGTGCCTAAAATTATGTGTTCAGCTAATTTTGTTTTTTAAATTGTCACTGCTAAGGTGAGAACAAACTAAATTTATATTCTAGAAGGATACTCTCATTTGATTGTATTTACCACTTTAAATAATGAATGACAAAGCATAATATGGTAATAAAAGCAATAATGATAATGGCTGGCCAGGGCAGGTTAGACATTTTAGAACTCACTACTCAAATAATTAAATTTAAGCATAAGAGAGAAATAAAATTCTGAAATGCACAGACCAGTTAAAAAATTAAAATAACAGTACTGTAATCCTTTACGAACTTTGAAAGAATAAAATTACAGAGAATATATGTACACTCTCTATTTCGACAGGAAGTACCAAGAAGTAAGAACAAGAAGAAGAGGAAGAATATATAGGCTAGTCTACACTGGCAACGCTTTAACGTGCCTTGTGTGGTAGCAGCGCACAGCACTCTAAAATAAGCACTGCCACGAGGGGTATAACAGGGCTGGCTTTAGGCCGATTCAACCGATTCTGGGGAATCGGGCCCCGCGCCTTAGGCACCTTTTTAATTTTTTTTTTTAACTTACCCTGGTCCCTGGCTGCGGTCTGCTCCAGGGTCTTCCATGGTCCCGCTCCTTTGAGCGAAGCGCCGGCAGGAGCGCGGCGCGGCCCCACTCTCCCAGCTAGAGCTCCAGCCGGGAGTGCGGGGGGGCGGGGCTTGCCGCGCTCCGGCTGGGGCTCCAGCCGGGAGAGCGGGGCGGCGGGGCTTGCCGCGCTCCGGCCGGGGCTCCAGCAGGGAGAGCGAGGCGGCGGGGCTTGCCACGCTCCAGCCGGAGTGCGGCAAGCCTTGCGGCTCCGGCTGGAGCGCAGCAAGCCCCGCGACCCCGGCTGGCGCTCTGGGCCCTTTAAATAGCCTCCAGAGCCCTGGGGCAGTGAGGGGCTCCGGGGGCTATTTAAAGGGCCCGGGGCTCCAGCTGCCTTTGCCACCCCAGTCCTTTAAATAGTCGCCAGAGCCCCGCCTCCCCCATGCATTCCCCAGCGCTCCCGCGGCTATTTAAAAGGTCCGGGGCGGAGTAGAAGGGGGTTTGGGGGCTACTTAAAGGGCTGGGGTTCCAGCTGCCTCTGCTGCACCCCCTGACCTGCCCACACCAGTCCGGCCCTCCCTGCCTGCAGCCAGCTCTGCACCCCGTGCCCACAGCCAGCCCCTGCCAAACCCCCTTTCCTGTCTCCAGCCAACCCCTCCCACACACCCCTGCAGCCCTGCCCAAAGCCAGCCAGCCCCACACACACTGTTGGCCTCACCAGCCCTGCACACCCTGCGCAGCCCGCACCCTCTGCCCTGTCTCCAGTCAACCCCTGCTGCACCCCACTGCCTGAAGTCAGCCAGTTCCACACTCCGCTGTCTCCAGACCTGCAAACCCCTGCTGCACCCCCCTGCGGCCCTGCCTGAAGCCAGCCCGCCCCACACCCCCTGTCTCCAACCAGCCCCACACCCCTTGCCCTGCCTGCAGCTAGACCCTACCTCCAGTCAGCCCCTGCCCTGCCTCCAGCCAGCCCCATGTCCACTGCTGCCCTGCAGTTTCCAGGGCAGTAACCCTGCACACCTGCTTCAATGTGGGGGGCAGGGAGCAGCTGGGACCAACACATGTGCACACCCCCAGGGAGTGGCGGGGACCCACACATGTGAAATGGCGGTCATTAATAGCCAATCAACATATATGATGCAATGTATATAATATATAATTTTATTATTCTTATAGTTATGGAAAGTAAATAATACATGAAAGAAATGAAAGGCTTTTTTTCCACTTTTTTTTTAAGTCATCCCTGCTAGGGCCCCGCCGAAAATGTTCGAATTGGGCCCCGCACTTCCTAAAGCCGGCCCTGGGTATAACTACCTGCCCTGGGAGTGCGGCTCCCAGCACTGGTGCACTGTCTACACTGGTGCTTTACAGCAGTGAAACTTGCTGAGCTCCGGGCGTGTTTTTTTAAACCCCTGAGCGAGAAAATTGCAGTGCTGTAAATTGCCAGTGTAGACAAGCCCTTAGTGTATGTGTGTGTTTGTTGAAGGCCACGTGTGTGGGAGACTGTGTGTGTGGGAGAATGTGTGTGCACCTGAGTGTGTCAGCATACTATCTTTTTAAGCCAAGCAAACAGGAGCCTGAAAGCTTGCTCAGTACAGCAACTGCAGCTCCTACTCCTGACCCAGAGGCAACAGCCCAGACAAGCTCCTTGTGTCCTCCCCACCCCCCCAGTTCAGAAGAAACCAGGTACACCCCGACATCAGCAGATCCAGAGGCAGACTCCCCCTCCACAAGCAGCGTGGCCAGCAGGCTCCATGGTGGGGGGAGGGACAGAAGCAATGTGGCTGCAGAGGACTGTAGAGCAGGGCTGCAGAGGAGTAGTATCTTCCCTCCTGCTGCAAACTTCATTTGAATGTGATATGAAACTGAAGGTGCACCCTCCACCCTCCCTAAATGGCACCCCTCTTTCCTTGTCCTTTTCTGTTTATCCAGCCTCCCCTTCCTTCCCCCTGCCTGTAATGTAGAGAGTCCATATGACTTAATGCCAGGAAAACAGCAGAAAAGTGAGACGCTGCATCAGATGGAGAACGCTCAAAAGATTTGCTTACATGACCTGATTTTGGCTGCAGGGGTGTTGTAGCCATGTCAGTCCCAGGATATTAGAGACAAGGTGGCTGAGGTAACCAGCTTCTGTTGGTGAGAGAGACAATTCTAGCTTACACAGAGCTCCTTTTGGAAAAGGTACTCAGGTTGTCACAGCTAACTACAAGTGGAACAAGTATCAGAGAGGTAGCGTGTTAGCCTGTATCCACAAAAACAAGGGATTGAAGAAGTGGGTTTTTTACCCATGAAAACTTGTGCCCAAATAAATCTGTTACTCTTTAAGGTGCCACTGGACTCCTCCTTTTTAAGGTGGAACAGATTGTTTAGCATAAGTAGTTAACAGATATTCTAAGGGACAATTCAAGGTAAAGTGGCCCGTTAACATCCCTGCAGTCATAGGACAAAAAAAAGGTGAGGCTTAGTGGTTTACAGATTGTTGTAATAAGCCATAAATGAACTCACATAGAAAAATGATAAAAGACAAAAACACCATATCACCCCTGGGTGAACACTTTTCACAAAGCAATATCTGACCTCTCAGTCCTCAGCCTCAAATGAAACTTGCACATTTTCAGAAGACGAGCCTTGAAACTTAAATCATTACTTTGTAGGACACTCAAAATAATGGTTTAAATAAAGACACTAGATTTCTGTAGTGCTGTTGTAGCCGTGTAGGTCCCAGGATATTAGAAAGACAAGGTGGGTGAGGTAAAATCTGTATTGGACCCACTTCTGTTGGGAAGAGAGACAAGTTTTCGAGCTTTTCAAAGAGCTCTGTATGCTCAAAAGCTTGTCTCTCTCACCAACAGAAGTTGTTCCAATAAATGATATTACCTCACCCACCTTATCTTTGGCTTTGCATGTCAAAACTTCCTTAAAATGGGACTGAGAGGGTTAAATTTTTAAACCTGAAAGCGAGAAAAATAGTTAATAGTTTATCCATCACAAGGAAGTGAATTGATAGTATTATTTTATGGTGGGGCATGCTTAGTGCATACACAAGATGCCTTCGTTCCGTTGGGACAGGAGAGCGTTGATTGTGATTATTTTTGGGATAGTGACTGCAGTGCTTTGGATATTATGCATTTGGCAGCTTGTCCTCAGGTTTAAAACAGGTAATAAAAATATCTTTCTGCTTTATCTAGTTTACAAAAGGATATTATTAATACTGACTGAGTTCTTAGTGCCATCAGCTTCTTGAGCAGGAATGTCTCTTCTTGTCATTGTTGTTTATCCCAGGATATTAGAGACACAAAGTGGGTGAGATAATACTTTTTCTTGCTAGGATGACCATATGTCCTGCTTTGGACAGGACAATCTCTTTTTTAAGCCCTGTCTTAGTGGCCCCAACTTTTTTGGCAAAAGTGGGTATTTGTCCTGTTTGCTCTTGCCAACTGATTAAATGCCAATTTTTGTCAAAAAAGTGGTGGGTGGTGCAGAGGAATCGGTGGGGTGTGAGCAGCGATGCCAGCCCCTTGTAGAGGGGGAGGCAGGGTTCCAGCGACCCCAGCCTTCCCTCAGGTGAGTGGCTTGGGCCAGCTCCGTGCAGGGCAGGGGGGGGGGAGAGTAGTTACTTGCATATTGAAGTATTTTCTCTTTGAGTGTTTGGGTGGCCCATTTGGGTGGCAATATACTCAGGGGCACTGGGATGGGGGGGGCCAAGGGGCCCTGCCCCTCCCACTTTTGAAAGTGGACGGGCCTGGCCCATCCACTTTTCGCCACTGGCCCAGGCCCTCTGCTCCTCTTCTTACCCCTGAGGCCCGACCCCCTGGCCAGGCTGGAAACTGGAGCCCACATTGGTAAGAGTGGCCTGGGGAGCTGTGGACCCTCCACCTGCCCAGGGTGAGGGGCCCAGGAGCAATCCTGGGCAGATGGAGGGTCCGTGGCTCCCCACAGCTGCCTGAATGGCTCTTACCCTGGCCCGGCTGTGGCTCTTTGGCCCCACCCCCAAGCCGTGTTGGCAGCCAGAGTTACACAGGTAGCTGTGGGGAGCCACAGACCCTGGCTTTTGTATGCAGAAAAACAGTTGTGGCACTGATGGGCAATGGAGTTTTTATAGCATGTTAGGAGGGCCTCAGAAAGAAAAAGATTGAGAACCCCTGTTTTATTGGACCAGCTTCTGTTGGTGAGAGAGAAAAGCTTACACAGAGCTCTTCTTTAGGTCTGGGAAATGTCCTCAGTGTCACAGCTAAACACATGGTGGAACAGATTGTTAGTGTAAGTAGTTAACACATATTTAAGGAACCATTCAAAGTGAAGAGGCTTGTTAACACTTCTCCAGTTACAGGGTGCAGTGGTGAAGGGAGGGAAAAAAAAAGGAAAAAAAAAAGCTGGGGCAGTGTTAAGTGGGTTATAGATTGTTGTATAAAGCCATAAATCCCAGTGTTTCTTTTCAGTTCATGATTTTATGAATGATGAATTTAAGCTCCAAGGCTCATCTTTTGAAGGTGTGCAGATTTCGTCTGAGGATGAGGATGGAAGAGTCAGATATAGAGTGATCACTTTATGAAGTATTCATCTCCTGGTGATACGGTGTTTTTGTCTATCATTTTTTCTGTGTTAGTTCATTTGAGAGCAGACTAATTGTCTGGTTTCACCCACATAGTTGTTACTGGGGCATTTAGTGCACTGGACAAGGAATACCACATGTTGTGATAGGCATGAGTAGAACCCATGGCTCTTGAAAGGTGTGCTGTTGGGGGTGTTGATCATAGTAGCAGTGGAGATGTGCCTATAGGTTTTGCATCTCTTGTTCTGGCAGGGCCTGGTGCTGCTCTGAGTTGGTGTGTCTTGGTGGGGGGAACTTACTTCTGTGATGAGTAGAGCCCTGTGTGGATACAAAATTTATATCCACGGATGCAGATATCCATGGACATAAAGCAGATATCTGCGGAGCTGCAGGACTCTATGAGGAATCGCAGCAGTGCAAGCAGCATCATGTTGGGCTACCGCTTGCAGGAGCCAGCACTCAGCCCGGCCAGGTCCTCCAGTGTGGCTGTACCAACCCCATCCCTCCCCACTGGGATGGGCACCAGGCTCACCGGCAGCTGCTCCTCGTTGTGCTAGTGTGTGCAAGCGGCTCCATTCTCCCAGATGGGAGTCCCTTCCACATGGCAGTCTGCATCTCCTTTATCCACACAGGGCTCTAGTGTGAGCTTGGCAAGGTTGGGATGGTTGTTTGAAGACCATGAGAGGGGGTTCAGGAAAGATTTCTTTCAGGATATGGTCCCCGTCAAGTAATTGTTTAGTGATATCCCCTATGGCAGTGGTTCTCAAACTTTTGTACTGGTGACCCCTTTCACACAGCAAGTCTCTGAGTGTGACCCCTTCCTTATAAATTAAAAGCACTTTTTAATATACTTAACACCATTATCAATGCTGGAGGCAAAGGAGAGTTTGGGGTGGAGGCTGACAGCTCGCAACCCCCCATGTAATAGCCTCACCACTCCCTGAGGGGTCCAAACCCCCAGTTTGAGAACCCAGGCCCTATGGGTTCTTGTGGTAGGTGACACCCAGAGATGCCTGGTCAGAAGGGGTGTTACTTCCGTATTGAGTATCAGAGGGGTAGCCGTGTTAGTCTGGATCTGTAAAAGCAGCAAAGAATCCTGTGGCACCTTATAGACTAAAAGACGTTTTGGAGCATGAGTTTTCGTGGGTGAATACCCACTTCGTCAGATGCATATAGTGGAAATTTCCAGGGGCAGGTATATATATGCAAGCAAGCTAGAGATAATGAGGTTAGTTCAATCAGGGAGGATGAGGCCCTGTTCTAGCAGTTGAGGTGTGAAAATCAAGGGAGGAGAAACTGGTTTTGTAGTTGGCAAGCCATTCACAGTCTTTGTTTAATCCTGAGCTGATGGTGTCAAATTTGCAGATGAATTGAAGCTCAGCAGTTTCTCTTTGAAGTCTGGTCCTGAAGTTTTTTTGCTGCAGGATGGCCACCTTAAGGTTTGCTATAGTGTGGCCAGGGAGGTTGAAGTGTTCTCCTACAGGTTTCTGTATGTTGCCATTCCTAATATCTAATTTGTGTCCATTTATCCATTTCCATAGAGACTGTCCAGTTTGGCCGATGTACATAGCAGAGGGGCATTGCTGGCATATGATGGTATATAGTACATTGGTGGACGTGCAGGTGAATGAACCGGTGATGGTGTGGCCGATCTGGTTAGGTCCTGTGATGGTGTCGCTGGTGTAGGTATGTGGGCAGAGTTGGCATCGAGGTTTGTTGCATGGATTGGTTCCTGAGCTAGAGTTACTATGGTGCGGTGTGCAGTTACTGGTGAGAATATGTTTCAGGTTGGCAGGTTGTCTGTGGGCGAGGACTGGCCTGCCACCCAAGGCCTGTGAAAGTGTGGGATCATTGTCCAGGATGGGTTGTAGATCCCTGATGATGCGTTGGAGGGGTTTTAGCTGGGGACTGTATGTGATGGCCAGTGGAGTCCTGTTGGTTTCTTTCTTGGGTTTGTCTTGCAGTAGGAGGCTTCTGGGTACACGTCTGGCTCTGTTGATCTGTTTCCTTATTTCCTCGTGCGGGTATTGTAGTTTTGAGAATGCTTGGTGGAGATTTTGTAGGTGTTGGTCTCTGTCTGAGGGGTTAGAGCAGATGCGGTTATACCTCAGTGCTTGGCTGTAGAAAAATGGATCATGTGATGTGCCCGGGACGGAAGCTGGAGGCATGAAGGTAGGTATAGAGGTCGGTAGGTTTTCGGTATAGGGTGGTGGTAATGTGACCATCACTTATTTGCACCGTGGTGTCTAGGAAGTGGACCTCCCGTGTAGATTGGTCCAGGCTGAGGTTGATGGTGGGGTGGAAGCTGTTGAAATCGCGGCGGAATTTTTCCAGAGTCTCCTTCCCATGGGTCCAGATGATGAAGATGTCATCAATGTAGCGTAGGTAGAGAAGGGGCATGAGTGGATGAGAGCTGAGGAAGCGTTGTTCCAGGTCGGCCATAAAAATATTGGCATATTGTGAGGCCATGCGGGTGCCCATAGCAGTGCCACTGTTCTGGAGATATATATTGTCATCAAATTTGAAATAGTTGTGTGTGAGGATAAAGGCACAAAGCTCAGCAACCAGTTGTGCTGTGGCATCATCACGGATACTGTTCCTGACAGCTTGTATTCCATCTGTGTGTGGGATGTTTGTGCAGAGAGCCTCTACGTCCATGGTGGCAAGGATGGTGTTTTCTGGAAGGTCACCAATGCCTTGTAGTTTCCTCAGGAAATCAGTGGTGTCACAGAGGTAGCTGGGAGTGCTGGTGGCATAGGGTCTGAGTAGAGAGTCCACATATCCAGACAGTCCTTCAGTGAGAGTGCCAATGCTCGAGAAGATGGGGCGTCCAGGATTTCTGGGTTTGTGGATCTTGGGTAGTAGATACCCTTAGAGCCCCGACCAGGGTTACTGTATGTTGATTTGTTCCGGTGTTAGTGTAGGGAATGTCCTGAGTAGATGGTGCAGTTTCTTAGTGTATTCCTCAGTGGGATCTGAAGGAAGTGGCCTGTAGAATTTGGTGTTGGAGAGTTGTCTGGCGGCCTCCTTTTGGTAGTCAGACCTGTTCATGATGACAACAGCACCTCCTTTATCAGCCTCTTTGATGATAATGTCAGGGTGGTTTCTGAGGCTGTGGATGGCATTGCATTCTGCACGACTTAGGTTATGAGGCAAGCGATGTTGTTTTTCCACAATTTCTGCCTGTGCATGTCGGCAGAAGCATTCAATGTATAGGTCCAGACTGTCATTTCGACCCTCAGGAGGAGTCCATGTGGAGTTCTTCTTGTGCTGTTGGTGGGAGGGTACCTGTGTATTCCGTATTGAAGTAGTTTCTCTTCGAGTATTTGGGTGGCCCATTCCATGATGCGATCTACTCAGGGGCACTGGAATGGGATGACCAAGAGGCCCTACCCCTCCCACTTTTGAAAGTGGACGGGCCTGGCCCGTTCACTTTTTGCCACTGGCCAGGCCCCCTGCCCCTCTTCTTGCTCCCTGGCTAGGCTGGAAACTGGAGTCCACATGGATAAGAGTGGCCTGGGGAGCCTGGGCAGCTGAGGGGCGCTGCGGAGTCTCTACCTGCCCAGGGTGAGTGGCCCAAGAGCAGTCCTGGGCAGATGGAGAGTCCGTGGCTCCCCACAGCAGCCTGAATGGCTCTTACCCTGGACCAGCTGTGGCTCTTTGGCCCCACCCCCAGGCCAGACTGGCAGCCAGAGCCAATTCTGGGTAAGAGCTGCACGGGCAGCTGTGGGGAGCCACAGACCCTCCACCTCTCCTGGGCGGGGGGGTCCAGGAATCAGGGATATAGTCTGGGGGCTGCTCTTGGGCCCCCCGAGCCAGGGCATGTGGAGAGGCCCGGGTTCCCCAGCCCAGCTCCAGCATCTGACTTGGCCAGGGGGGTGGAGGAAAGAGGGTGGGAATATGCGGGGCCACTGTGGGTGCAGGTTCTTGTGCCCCTCCACTTTTAGGAACAATTTGTCGCCCTTGGATCTGCTTCTCTGGTGGGGTGTCCTTGTCTGGTGAAGGTGGTTTTAAGTGTGTTAAGGTGTATATCCCGGACATTCTCCTCAGAGTGAATTCTGTGGAATCTGAATGCCTGGCTGTAGCATTTTAAGTGCATGCATATCTTCTCTCACCAACAGAAGTGGTCCAAAAAAAGATATTACCTCATCCACCTTGTGTTGTTGTCATAACATTTAAGGAGGTACTTTAAACTTTCTTTTAACTTTATTCGTATGCAATGTTTACATACAGAGTATTTTGTTTGCAGTGCATTTACGCTATATTTAATTCCTATAAAATAGCCTTGCAGAATTATTAGGAAAGTTTGCAGGCCCTGAATGATATTTAACTTGACTGTATTTCTGTCCTCTAAAAACAAACAAAAACAAACCCCCACCGTCAGCACCCCAAAAAACAACACACATGCCTTGGGCTAGTGGGTAAATAAAGTTTCATAAGGCTGCAGTAACATTTTAGTATACATAATATATACCACATTTAAATAAAACATATGCTTTGTAATAGCTATTTGTTACACTATTTGTTTTTCTATAAAATGTCCCATGACATTTTTAGATTTTGTTGAATATAAAGGAATGAATAGATGCATGTCTACACACATACACGTGGGCACATGTGGCCAAGAAAATCAGGCCCATAGGTGTATGTGTACTTATGCTTTTTGGTGCAAACATGTTGTCTTGTACACTAACATTATGCAAAAAATAATGTGTGAACACCCATTCAAAAGTTGATACGAATAGAAAGAATCAGACATTGCTTGGTGCCTTAATAGAAAAGGACACAAATATGATTTGCACACACCAGCCTTCTAGGAAACCTATGCAAATGTTCAATAAGGAAATTTTCATGAGAATTACCCACTGGAATGTCAATGAGGAGGGGAAATGCCTAAGAACAAGACCTGGCATGTAATTATATACCAGTTGATTAACCTTTGTCAAGTATTATCAACCTTTATGAATTTAACTATTCTGTATTTCTTGGATGTCACTCGGGAAGCTGAAAGTACAACATAATAATCGCCTTCATTCATCAGGGTAAGGAACTCTTTTGTGTGCTTGTGGCTTTGTCTTATTTGGAATTCAGCTATTTGTGGCCAGCAACTGGTGTAGCTGCACTAGTGCAAACCCCAAGTGTAGACAAGAAAAGCTGCAATTTGCATTGGTGCACCTAACTCCTGCTGGAAATTGGAGTAACCAATGCAAACCACGGCTTCTTTTTCCACTCCATACACTTAGGGCTTGCACCAGTACAGGAACACTAGCTGCTGGCAACAAAGGGCTGAAATGGAGGAGGGCTAATCTCAAGCATAGACAAGGCTTTAATTCCTATTTGCTATGCAGGGCCGGCTCTAACTTTTTTGCCACCCCACGCAAAAAAGAAGAGCGCCGCCCCGTTGTACCCCCGCCGCGAGCGCCGCTACGCCAAAGCCCCGCCTCCGAGCGTCACACTGCCCAAAGCCCTGCTCCCCAAGCGGCATGCCGCCTGAAGCCCCGCCCCCTCAGATCTCTGCGCCAAGCCCCCGCCCCCCCTCTGAGCGCAGCGCTGCTCTAAGCCCCCACCCCCCCAGGCTCTGTGCCAAGCCCCCGCCCCCCCTCCAAGCACCACGCTGCTCTAGGCTCCGACCCCTCCTCCGAGTGCTGTGCTGCTCTAAGCCCCCATCCCCCCTCTGAGTGCTGTGCCAAGTCCCTGCTCCTCCCGAGGGCCACGCAGCCGAAACAAAAAAAACCAACCCTCCAGCACTGCCCTGACGAATCAACCACCCCCCAAAAAAACAAGCATCGCCCCGCCGCAAGGTGCCTCCCCAAGCACGTGTTTGGTCAGCTGGTGCCTGGAGCCGGCCCTATTGCTATGGAACTTGGGCATGCTACATATAGTTTAGATCAGTAGTTCTCAACCAGGGCTCCAGAGCCCATTGGAGGGCTGCGAGCAGGTTTCAGGGGGCCCGCCAAGCAGGGCTGGCATTAGACTTGCTGGGGCCCAGGGCAAAGAGCCGAAGTCCCACTACCTGGGGCTGAAGCTCAGGGCTCCAAGCACTGCCACCCTGGGCTGAAGCTGAAGCCTGAGTAACTTAGCTTCATGGGGCCCCCTGTGGTGTGGGGCCCCAGGCAATTGCCCTGCTTGCTACGCCATAATGCCGGCTCTGACTTTTATATGCAGAAAAACAGCTGTGGCACAGATGCACTGTGAAATTTTTATAGCATTTATAAAGAAAAAGGTTGAGAATCCCTGATTTAGATGGTCACTTTTAAAACCTTGTCTGGGAGTTTCAGTATTGTCAATACTCATGGAAGTTGATGTTTTTCTGAGAACTGCAGCTCATGAGATTGTGATTATATGAGAATCTTAGCTTTCATTAAAAAGAAAAATTAAGATTCTAGGCATCATCAGTTAGGAGAAAAGGTTGAAAATGTGAACCCTAAAGGCTCAAAAGGCAAATCAAAAGAACCCCAAATTATTAAAATTTCATGATTTTTAAGCCAATGTCATGATTTTGGGGACCCGTTTTATGATTTTTGAACACTTGGGCTTGGCAATACTGGAATATTTTTTGTCTGAAGAGGGTACTGGTTCCCTTCCCTCAAATAAAAGAGTTTGAAAAGAGAAATCCATGCAAAATGGTGAATGTGGAGACAGAAAACTCTAATCACATGAACAGAGCAGCGAAGCAGGGTTGAAACTAGACAGCAACAAATACAGCTGTAGTCCCCATCTTGGATTTGGCAGAATTTGTGGGATTCAAATTTTGATGCAGAATTAAATATGTTTGAAAATTCTGAAGTAAGGCAGACACTCCGTGCCAGCTTCTGCTCTTGGCTGCCTGGCTGACTCGGCGTGGGAGCTATGTTTGTGCAAAAGCTGACCTTTTGTCATCATGGCCTTGTGATTTTCTTGTTTTGTTTTAAAATGGTGTGATTTCAGGCTGGAATGTCAGCCTTATCTTTTTTCATTCCTCTTTACAATTTATGACTAACACAGCCTCAGCTAGGCCTGCACTATGCACCCTAGATCTGTGTGCGGATCTACCCCGTTCCTGCCCTTAAGAGGGTTGGGGTTCTATAGGTTAGGATAAACCAGGAATGGCTGAGTGGGGCTGGGATGAACAAGGATCCCTCACCAACACTGAGGGGAATCTCTTCACAACTTCAATATAGCCTGAGGCTGCACTTCTGAGAAGAGGCTGTCTGGGTTCTTTGTCTGCTAGAGCAGTGATTCTCAAACTTTTGTACTGGGTGACCCCTTTCACATAGCAAGCCTCAGAGTGCGACCCCCCTCTTATAAATGAAATGTTATGTTACTTGTAATTAGGCTATGACCTTGAGGGCCCATTTAGGCAAATGGGTTATAGGTTATATTTTGTTGCAGTTATTGTATAGCCTTGAATAGTTTTCTATTAGTTGACAGTGTGACAGCTTTGTCTTTATAAAGAAAAAAAGGGCAGACATTTATTTTTAAAGAAATCTTAAAGTTTTCAGAGCTTCACAGAATGGAATAAATACTGTGGAACGTCCTGAAATTTCAGTGATTTGTGGTTTTTCTTCCATTCCTAATGTTGTCTCTCTCTCTCTTTTTTTTCTGGTAGGATTTTAATGAATAATTTGCATTCTCCTTCGGAAACACTGTCTCAGCAAGATCATGAGAGTGGCAGTAGGCTCTTTGCCTGACTGGCCAGGCACTCAAAGAATATACGTTCATGTTATAAATGGGACATGGTTTTATTAGGTTTTGTAAAAATGCCAGCATGATCAGAAGTGATACACTTGGCAATTCACAGAATGTGTTCTGAAGTGGTGTATTCAATAGCCTACTGAGTATAATATACTGATGTAGTATGTGTATGTGTCCATGTATCTCACCAATGGCTAGCCTCTTATGTCTACAATGTAATTAAAAAAAAGTTCCACCAAGCCTCAGAGCCCAGGTCAATTGACTCAGGCTTGTGGGGCTTGGGTTGGGGGGGCTAAAAATAGCAGCATAACTGTTCTGCTTTGGGCTGGAGCCTGGGTTCTGAGAGTCACTCCCACTTGTGGAGTTCAGAGCCCAGGCTCTAGCTCAGGGGTGGGCAAACTTTTTGGCCTGAGGGCTGCATCGGGTTTCGTAAATTGTATGGAGGGCCCGGTTAGGGGAGGGGGTCGTGGCTTGGCCCTCACCTGCTCCCCCCGGACTCCTGCCCTATCCAATCCCACCTGTTCCCTGACGGTCCCTCTGGGATCCCTGCTCCATCCACACACTCCCACTTCCTGTCTCCTGACTGCCCCTGGATCCCCGCCGCCACATCCAACCCCTCCTCTCATTCCAGACGGCCCCCCTGGGACACCTGCCCCATCCAACAACCCCTTCTCCCTGTCCCCTGACTGCCTCTAAAGCTCCTGCCCCTGACTGTCCCCAGCCGCCCCATCCAACCCCTCCCTCCTTCCTGACTGCCTCCCCGGGACCCCTGCCCCCATTCAACCCCCTGTTCCTCCCCCGACTGCCCTGCCCCCTATGCATACCCACACCCCCTGACAACCACCCCAAACTGCCCTGCCCTCTATCCAACCCCCCCTGCTCCCTGCCCCCTTACTGCACTGCCTGGAGCACCGGTGGCTGGCGGCGCTACAGCTGCGCTGCCTGGCTGGAGCTGGGCCACTCTGCTGCCGCACAGCACAGAGCACGGGGTCAGGCCAGGCTCTGCAGCTGTGTTGCCTCAGGAACTCACAGCCCCGCCGCCCAGAGCATTGTGCCGGCGGTGAAGTGAGTGAGCTGAGGCTGCAGGGAAGGGGGGACAACAGGGGAGGGGCCGGGGGCTAGCCTCCCAGGCCAGGAGCTCGGGGGCAGGGCAGGAAGGTCCCGAGGGCCGGATGTGGCCCATGGGCCATAGTTTTCCCATCTCTGCTCTAGCCCAAGCCTGAATGCCTACACTGCAATGTTTAGCCCTGCAGTCCAGGCTCCACAAGCTGGAGTCAGATGACCCAGGCCAGCCATGGCCATGCTGCAGTTCTTTTATTGCAATGTAGATGTATCAAGGGTATGTCTACATTTGAATTGGGAAGTGTGATTCGCACCATGTGTCAACATACCCGTGCTAGCTTGGCTTGAGTTAGCACCCAAGAATGCAGTGTCTTCGCAGCAGTGTAGGCGGCAGCTACCCATGCAGGAACCCAGGAGGTTGGGTGGAATAATACGTGGGGTGGCTAGCCTGAGCAGCCACCTGAGCTGCCCTGGGCACGCTGCTATTCTGAGGCACTACCTTCAGCAGAGCTAGTGCAGGTACATCTTCACAAGTTGGGAAGCACACCTCCCAGCTGAAATGTTGACATATCCTAAGACTGCAACAGCTTGCTACATACTCAGACCTGAAGGAATTACTCCTCTAGCTTAATGGTAGGCGGTGGTGGTGCAGTGGGTCCTCAGTTTGATTCCATCTGATGCTCAAGGTAGCTTTACACATGTGGCCACTGTGTGTTTGTTACATGCGCATGCATCAAAGTGATTTTTCAATTGCTTTATCATGTTTATTATTGAGCACAGCCTATTCCTCAGTGAGGGCTCTGTTCGTGCCAGCTGTTGTGCTCTCCATTTTTCTTGCGGCTCTGTTCAAAATATGTGTCTAGAATTGTTTTCACTGAAAAAAAATGGATTTTTCTTTTCCCAGTCTCTCATGACTCAAAGATAACTGCAGGGATTTGTACTCAAATGCCTGAATAAAAAAAATCTCTCTCCAGCCAGAGACTAGGTGTGGGAATTTACAGCTCCAAAACTGAATGTGAAAATAAAGGGTATTCATGGGAAGTTTTACAGCCTCCATTATAGTAAGTACTACCAGGTGTCTGTGATAAAAAAACAAACAGCTGATTCCCTATCTATGCCCTGTACTTCCCTTTCGTATACTCCAATGGACCTGATTACATTGTCCTGGAAGATACAAGTTAAAAAACAGGTGCAGCCATGCTAATTCCTCTTATATGACCTTGGTGGTAGAGCTCCCTGAGCTGCTCCTTCGGATTGCTCTTCTAGTTGCAGGTTAAAAGAAAACAGTGCATTTAGTTCTGCTGTCAGTTATACCACTGTAAATCTAGAGTGATGCCACTGAAGTTAGGGGAGTTAACTTGAGATCTGGGATCCAGTCTAAAGTCTTTCAATTGATTTGAATCAGAGAGGGATTGGGTCTTTAGAGTGGTGCAATGGAGAGCAGATTTTGGCTCAGTGGGTTTAACCATTAGAAGAGACTGGAACTGATCAAATATTTTATACAAACTGACTTATTAAAATCTTTCAGCCAAATTCTGCTTTCAGTTACACTGGTGTAAATCAGGAGTATTTCCATTGCCTTAATTGGAATTATTCCAGATTTAAAGCAGAGTTTGACCCTATATTGTTTAAATGCCATAATAATATCTAATTCTTACATAACATTTTTTAATCTATAGATCTTAAAGTGCTTTACAAAGAAGATCAGTATGGAGAAACTGAGGCACGGGGCGGTAAATGAATTGTCCAGCATCGCTCAGCAGGCCAGTGGCAAACCCAGGAATAGAACTCCTGAGTCCCTGGAGCCAAGAGCTAGATATTATTACTTATCAATATTCTGGGACATTTGCTATTCCTACAATAGTTTTGCAAGTGGCTTTGGGGAAGTGCTTATTTCCACTAAACTCCATTTTGCTTTATTAAATGGAATTAATTTTTATTTTGAGCTTACATTGTATAATGACATAGTAACCAATATGTGGAAGAGTTTTTTCATATTCTTAGATGTACATGCTTTTCCAGAGTGCAGTTTATGTGAGTCTTTGGTCCTCATTGCAGATCCCAGAAGTTTCACATTAGGTTGTTGTACGTGTAATAGTGATAATACTGGAAGGGTACAGTAGTATAGACACAACAACATAGTGGCGATACAACATATGGCCACTTTCTTCTAATAAAATAACCTGTTTTTGTTAATATATCCAATTTAAATGCAGGGAAGAAGGACAAGTGCTGGAACTGGGACAGGTGTCTCCTAAAACAGGCACATGCACAATGTGTAGTTCTATTTGGGTTGTCTGCAGCCTCAGTGATGCTGGGTTTGCAGGCATTCGTGCATTTTATAAATTACACACAGAGCCCCTGGCTCAACCTAGAACTCTTCTTAGTGATTCTGGTCTGTGCGATTGTCCTTCTGTCTGTAGTATTTCTGGGGCCCTTTGCCACCATAGAATCAATGACTCTCATCTTGCACGGAGCTCCATGTGGAATCTCATTGAAATCATCCAGGTTCTACATAGGTGCAGGAGTTCACCCACGTGGAGCTCCTTGAAGAACTGGGGCCTAAGCGGGTAGGCATATACTGCAGCTGGGAGGGGTGATTTCTAGCCCAGGTAGAGAGACTTGCACTAGCTTAGCTCAAGCTAGCGTGCTAAAAATAAGTGTGGAGTTTGCAGCATAGGTGGTGGCTCAAGCTACACAACTGAGTCCAAGCCCACCTGACGCCCTGGGTCTGAGTGTGGGTGGCTAGCTCGAGCCTCCGCCAATGTTATTTCAATAGCCACACTGCTATTTTTAGCATGCCAGCTCAGGTGGAGCTAGCGCACATCTGTCTAGCCATGTTGGGAATCACACCTACCAGCTGCAGTGTAGGTGTATCCTAAACACCTAAGCCGTAGACTCAGCTCCTCCTGTTGTGGAGGCTCTACAGAACAACCTTTGCCTAAGTTTTTAAGGGAGCCCCAAAGCAGAGATGGGACGCTTCTGCACTATACTCTTGCTGCTGCTGGCAATATTTTGGCAGGTTGGGGATGGAAACGGAACATCTGTGTCGTATCTGTTGGAATGTGACTAATAGAATATAATGAAAGCATTGTGATGGCTCTTTCATTTGTCAATTTTTTTCTTTTTTAAACAGAAACCTTATCCCCATCCCCATCCCCATCGCCTCTGCTCTGTAAAAACAAGGGACAGTATAGAAATGGAGTCTGCTTTTGCACAGAAGAATGGATAGGACGACGTTGTGAGATAGGTGAGTGTGAATAATGTTATTTTTATGAATCAGTCAGAGAAGCTGGGGGGTACTCTGCTTGTTACAGGATTGGATTCTTGTGCAATAATATTATTCATGTACTAGCTGGGACTGTTTATTTCAGCCATTTCTGTTGTGTTTTTAAAAGACGAGTATCAGAGGGATGCATTTAGTTTCATCCGACTATGGCCTGTTTCTAGACAACTTAGGCTTCTGTTTGAACCACTGACCATCACAATGGCCTAAAACTCTGAATCAGACTGGAGGTGCTGATACCGCTTCGTGCAGGAGAGAGCCAGTTCCACGGCAAAAGTAATTGGCCAAGATGGGAGCCTATCCCTGGCTTGTAGGGTGAAGGCCAGTTTCTACCCTTGAATCTCTCGCCCCCATGTCACCTTCAGCCAGGGAATGGACTGATGGCTCAATATCAGCTTTCCAGCATGCAAGGAATGTTTAGGTTAAAGTTTTAGGAACTTTTGGGCTATAACTCACGTTTAAATATCATCAGATTCACCAGCCCCTATTTTGTTGCTACTCAAACATTTGTAGAAGGAGAGAGTAAATAAGGGGTCTTGTTCCCTTCCCCGTGTTGAGTCAGAGTGTGCCTGAAACATACACCACCACAGAGTCTAGTAAACAAGAGTCTGAAGAATGCACACAGCTCTGGACATCCTGCAGCATGATCTGTCTTAGGTATTTGTAACAGGGTACACACTGCACCCCTCTGGATTCAGCCCCTTGGCCCCTCTCCTCCGTGAATCAGGGACACTTCAGTCTGGTGCAACACCCAATCCATTCTCCCTGATTGGGGCTGGAGTAGCTGGAGCTGATTAAGGGCTTCTTCAGCAGCACCTTGCACAGTGTTATACAATCTCTCTTCCCTTGTCATCTGTGCACCTCCCAAACATCAATGAAACAAAACATCTGTAAAGCAGGGAACTATTATTTCCACATTACAGATGAAACTGAGGCACATAGAGATTAAGTATCTTGCCCAAGGTCATGCAGGAAGTCTGTGGCACAACTGGGAGTTGAACTCAGGTCTTCTGAGTCTCAGTCCAATCCCTTAACCATAAACATACAAATAAAAATAAAATAAAATGATGGACCAGATTGTATTTCAGTTCCTGCTTCAATCATTTGCTGGTGGCCTCTCACTTATATCAAGCCACTTCTGAAGCTACCCATGAACTTGGTTATTTGAATGTTACTTATTATCTCTTTTGTTAAACAAAAGAAGACCACAAAACAAAACTGGATTTGCAAACATTATGCTTGTTAAAAGGACACAAACAGCTCTCATTTGGACCAAAATTTAAGTTTTGTAAAAACAATTTGTTACAAAACCTAAAATAAGATAATTTCTCACTAATCTGAAATGCATATGCACAAAGTCACAGAATTAAGCTTGCATGGCCAATAAATAAATCTAATATTTGCTGACTTTCAAGTTCTTGTCTTTGCGATCCAAATATCATTCTTCTCACATCGGGATTTTTTTAAATGTAAAATCCTAGGTTGCATTTTTTTAAAGAGTAAAAAGGTAAAAACAAATTACATCATGTGTGACCCATAGGTGCCTAGAGTAGCCCACCTGAAAATGCCAAGGTCAGGGCAGGCTGCCAAAAGGAGAGCAGATTCTTTCTCAGAACTGGTGGTTAACACTGAAGTTAGGCTCACAACCAGTCACAAACTGTGCTCCTGATCCCTCCACTCCCCACTGGTTATCAGGAAGCAAGAAAAATAAAAGAAATCACACTGGGCCCTTTATTGCACTCCAGTTCTCTGGCTCCCAATCAGCACATATAGGTCCAGTACAGTAAGGAGTTATTAAAATAAACTCTGCTCACTATACAAAATTTTCTTCCAAACCCCCAAAAGCCAGCCACATTACTCCAGGTCAACATTAATTTGGATCTTACTCAAAATACCATGCTGCCAGCCAATCCTTTAGAATCTAAAACTAAAGATTTATTAGACAAGAAAAAAGAAAAGAACAAGAAGAGAAAAATGAACAAGAAGAGAGGTGTTAAATGGTAAAAGCAGTCAGATACATAAATAAGACTTCAGAGTCCATAGATCAGGTTCTTAGCAGTACTGGTGAGTTTGCTGGGCTGTAGAGTCCCTCTGGAACACATCCAAAGCTTGGATGGGTCATTCAGTCCTTTATTCAGGGCTTCAGTTTGTAGAGACATTACTCCAGAGGTGAGAAGCAGGACTGAAGACAAAATGGAAAAGATGCAGCTGCCTTTTATATCCTTTGCCATGTGGCTTGTACTTTTTTTGTCCCAAACAAAACTCACAACACATGGGCACTTGCAGCCCCCTATCCACAGACATGATCCTACCCTACCCTACCCTACTCTACATGTCCTGCTGACTCATAGGTGTAACCCCTGCCTTCTCTCAATGGTTCATTGTATAGCTGATTGCCTTTGATAGGCCATCAAGCATACTGGATAGTGTTGATACCAATCTGTCTGGGGGTGTCTCCCAGAAACAGAGCACAAGTTTGAAATACAGATATATCACACATATTTGTAATTCACAATACAAAGATGATACAAACATGTAGACAAGATTATCATACTTGGCAAATCACAACATTTTCACTGATACCTTACACGGCATATCTGATAAGATTCATTGCAATTTTATATTATTGATATCAATAATATCATAAGGTCACTCACATTATTTCCTACAGCATCACAATGTGCAGCTAAAACAATCCCCCTGTCCTCAGCATGCACCCTTACCTGAAACTTCAGCACTGCAACACTGAGTGCTACCACTTAATAAAGCTGTGGGACTAGCTATGTTAGCGGGTAGCAGGAGAAGGCCATTACCGTCAGGAGGGCTTCTATGTTTTTTGCCGCCCCAAGCATGGCAAGCAGGCGGCTTTTGGCGGCATGCCTGCAGGAGGTCCGCCACTGCTGAACCATCGGCGTCCCCACCGCTGAACTGCCGCCAAAGCCGCGGGACTGGCAGACCTCCCACAGGCACACTGCTGAAAGCCGCCTGCCTGCTGCCCTCACAACAACTGGCATGCCACCCCCCGCAGATTGCTGCCCTAGGCATGCACTTGCTGCGCTGGTGCCTGGAGCTGCCCCTGATTACCATAAAGGGAGAGACTACTGATGGGTCTGGTGAGTGTTTGGGGGAGAGCCCAGGTTTCTTAATGAGAGTGGAGGGAAATGGTGATTTGTAACAGCTGAGCAAAAGCTGAACAGAATTTCATGAGACAAAGAGTAGGCACATTGCTACCCTAAGGGAATTCCCTGGCTGACTATCAAAAATCTGCTGCAAGTGATGGAAGTGTGAAGGTTTCTCAAAGAAAAGGTTGCAGGAAACTTTTAGAATGACATGGTTAGGCAACCTAAATATATTGGTCGATACCAGTTCCCTTTGTAATTCTATTCAAATAGTTAGCAAATAAACATGGTCCTTAAGTATTTTATGTAGATATTCCCACATTTTGTCAGGGCACTAGAACCTGGCTAGTGAAACTAGCTAGTCTATTTTCATTGTCCAACCCCTCCCTAGCCCCCAAATACGGGCAGCACAGATAGTGAAAAGTAAGGGTCTAATCCCTTACGTTGTCTTCTGTGACGGTACAACAGCTGAGGATCTGGCCCATAATTTGTAACTTCACAATGTCCCTTTAATTGTTGTATGCAATGAGACCAGAAGAAGAGCTGTGTGTGGCTCTAAAGCTTGTCTCTCTCACCAACAGAAGTTGGTCCAATACAAGTGTGACCATTGTCACTTGGAGAGGCCAGACTGAGGTTGCTCAATCAGGGCAAACTGCAAAGAGTGGGGCATCTGATCCCCAAAACTGATGGTTATTCTAGTAATTAGATCCACTAAGCCAGCAACAAAAGAGCTTACTGGTTACCCAATACCTTACTGGTTACCCAGAAGCCAAACACAGCTCCCTTAAAGCAACCGAGCCTTGGGTTCCCACCCAGACTGGCAAATCAACTATGATGAGGATTATTGAAAATCTTGTTCATCATACATAAAGTTCTACCAATCCCAAAGGATCGGACACTTTACCCAACTGGTCAATTAATATTTCAGATCTTACCCAAATACATGCTTACAGCCAATTCTTATTAAGTACACTAAGATTTATAAAAAAAAGAAGAAAGAGTACAGGTATTGTGGTTAAAAGAGCATTTTACGTACAGATACGAATAAAGTTCTTATGTCAGTTTCATAGTAGAATCATAGAATATCAGGGTTGGAAGGGACCTCAGGAGGTCATCTAGTCCAACCCCCTGCTCAAAGCAGGACCAATCCCCAACTAAATCATCCCAGCCAGGGCTCTGTCAAGCCTGACCTTAAAAACCTCTAAGGAAGGAGATTCCACCACCTCCCTAGGTAACCCATTCCAGTGCTTCACCACCCTCTAGTGAAAAAGTTTTTCCTAATATCCAACCTAAACCTCCCCCACTGCAACTTGAGACCATTACTCCTTGTTCTGTCATCTGGTACCACTGAGAACAGTCTAGATCCATCCTCTTTGGAACCTCCTTTCAGGTAGTTGAAAGCAGCTATCAAATTCCCCCTCAGTCTTCTGTTCTGCAGACTAAACAATCCCAGTTCCTTCAGCCTCTCCTCATAAGTCATGTGCTCCAGCCCCCTAATCATTTTTGTTGCTCTCCATTAGACTCTTTCCAATTTTTCCACATCCTTCTTGTAGTGTGGGGCCCAAAACTGGACACAGTACTCCAGATGAGGCCTCACCAATGTCGAATAGAGGGGAATGATCACGTCCCTCGATCTGCTGGCAATGCCCCTACTTATACAACCCAAAATGCTGTTAGCCTTCTTGGCAACAAGGGCACAGCGTTGACTCATATCCAGCTTCTTGTCCACTGTAACCCCTAGGTCTTTTTCTGCAGAACTGCTGCCTAGCCACTCGGTCCCTAGTTTGTAGCAGTGCATGGGATTCTTCCGTCCTAAGTGCAGGACTCTGCACTTGTCCTTGTTGAATCTCATCAGGTTTCTTTTGGCCTAATCCTCTAGTAGAGATGGTGAGTTGCTGAGTTGCAAAAAGTTCTTTCCAGAATCATTTTTTCAGGTTATAGTCCAAAAAGGCAGTCCATATATAGAGTTTGTTCAAATTCTTCCATGAGAATTAGCAGGGTAATCCAGACTGGAGCTGGAGACTTCAGTCTTCCAACTCAGGTTTCACCTGACCAAGTTTAAGATCTCAAGTACAGGATTGAGGCCCTAGAGTTCTTTTATAGATCTCTGGCAGGCTGCGATAGCCTTTTGACCGTATAATAACACAACAGGCATTGCTTGAATGAAAAATTGGTAATGCACATGAATTGCTTTGAAGTAAAAATCCCTATTTCCTATGTATACACAGGTAAACTAGTAGTATTAATTAACATAAGGCAATTATCCATTCAAACTATCAAGGCATTCCATTATGACACAGACAATTTAAACTGAAGACAATGTAAGTAATATTTCCTGCAATATCTTACATCTTTGATCTTAAGGTTAACTGAACCATCCATAAGCATAATATAATATACTTACAACACAAAAGGGAGTTAGCATCCACAAGCTAATCTGGTTATATGGTTAACATCTAACAAGAGATAGGTAAACCCATACAGTTAATATTTACCTCTTATTCTCTACAATACGGGTTTGCATTTCAAAGCTCTAGTTTATCTAACATGGCTTTGTTAGCTATTTATAAAGAATGACCCTAATTACTACTTTATATACTTTTCTAATATGTCTTTAAAGGTTGAATTTGGGTCATTTAGCCTGCTAGTTGCTTAACCCTTTCTGGCTCAGTGTCACAAAAAGACACCACCTCACCCACTTTGTCTCTGTAATTGTCCCTTTAAGGCAGTAGTTTTCAACCTTTTGTCATTTGTGGACCTCTACAAATTTTGAATGGAGGTGCAGACCCCTTTGAAAATCTTACAGTTTGCAGACAACCCAGGAGTCCATGGAAGACCACAGGTTGAAAACCACTGCTTTAAGTCACAAGTCTAAAGTTATAATCACCTCCTTTCTAGCTTTATATTTTGTGTTCTTCAAAATTGCTCTACATAATGATAGTATTTAACCTGAATGTGTTTTGTTCCCTACATAGCTAATTTCTGTGAAAATAGTACTTACGTAGTCAACTCTTCAGAAAAGGTTACTTTTACAAGAATTGTAGTAGACAGATTTGGCTATTCTGCAGAAAAATGTGAAAACTTCACTGTAAACGGTAGGTGTTTCTTTCCTCTCCCCTCCTTCCCCCTCGACCCCCCCCCCAAATGAATTTAAGGCTGGTGAAAGATGTCAGCTTATCAGACCAGGAGATGGAAGTCCTCTATTTAACCCCTGAACAGATACAGCCCTCCCCACACTGCGCTGCTACTATGTTTTGATGCTGATCCCTATGAAGGTGAAGAGGTAATTTAGTCTCCATATGTCAATGTAAATAAATACAATTTTTTCTTCATGTCCTTGGTCTCCAAGATGGCCAGCAAAAATGCTAGTCCTGAATGGTGAGTTTTGTGAGTGGGATACCTGGACACTTGGAACTGGACTGAGATCACTAACTCATATCACATAAGCCACTGAGGTGGTAATTAAGTCAGCTACTACTGTGCAGAGAATTAATTTAATTGCACCATATGACAGAGAAATGTTTCAGGAAAAGTTATTAAAATATCATCCATTTATTCTGATTGAATTGTGGGTATTTTGTAAGTAAAAAACAGGAGTAGGAAATGGGTCAGTTGAATATTATATAACACAGTGAGTTTACACTATATACTTCTGATGATCTGTAGGACATCTCTTTGTTCCGTAATATTTATATTGTTACTGCCTCCACTATATTCCTGCTGGTAACCTGTGACAAATTTTCAAACCTATTGTGGGCGGGAGGGTGGGGAATTACCTGCTTAAGGGGCAGGATTCTACAATCCTTACTTATATAACTAATCCTTCCCTTATTTACATGAATAAACCCAATGACCTCAATAGCATTACTTGTTTGAATAACGGTTACATATATGAGTGAGAGTTACTGGATCAGGCCCTGAGAAGAAAATAATTTAAAAAATCATAAGGGTTAACGGGGACCTGCAAAGCATGCTGACATCATATGACTGTGAAAGGACTTTTTTTGTTTGTTTTGTTTTGTTTTAATTAAAGCTGGTACTCCAAAAGCAAGCCGGCAGTGCTTCAAAATAGGAAGAATACCTACTCTAGATGATGTGACGTTTGTGAACTGCAGTATAAACCTGAAAACCCTAATGGATGAGGTAAACCTGTCCTTTAATATGTCATTTAAAGGGTTGTTACAATTACAGTAAAGGGGGGCTATAATGACCTTCATGATCTGAGTTTGGGATACGGATTCCAAATGCGGAGTTGGTTGAAACAGAAACGGGCTAAAATCCCCAGTACATTCTGGCTGCTTTCCTCTTCCTTAGCCAAGTGAGCATTTTCCCACTGTTTAAGAACTAAACTTTTTATTGCTGTACAATGGTATGTCACAGATTTATAAAGATAGGTTCATGAGAAAATAGGATAAAGAACAGATTTGTCTTCACCAGTAAAACTGATATAAAATATAATGAAGCTTTCAACCTGTTCCAGGCCATCAGCTATGATTCCATATTACAATACAGCTGCACATACAGAAAAGAAATAAAGGTGGGATTTGCAAAAGCACTCACTTTTGGCCTGTGACTTCCCATTTGATTTAAGTGGGAGCAGAGTTCAGTGCTGAACCCTTGAAAACTCCACCCTAAAATAAATTGGGAGAAAAGAGAGGAGAAGCAAGTTTACACATTGTCCCCTAGATTCTCTCTTATGTGGGTGTTCCAAAGTATAGGTTTTTTTTTTGCTAATTATTTTAAAACTCATGGGACTGCAAACTTTTATGCCTTCTTAGAGTGTAGCTGTAGCTACTTTAAACCCTAGTTTAAAATAAAACCAAACAAAAAAGCTACAGTCCATGTAATAGCAAAAGATGTGCCAATTCTTCATCATATTTATTTGCTCCCATGTACTGTCGCCAACTCTGTCTTTGTTCTGTTTGCATCTTTAGATCGTGAGCCTGTCAGGGCAGGGTTTGTCTCTCTTTTTCTGTACGGTGCCAGACTGGGGTCTCGGGGAGCTACCATAATATAAATATTTACTAATACTACTACTAATAGCAATAACATAGGCTCTGTATTTGTGTTTTCAGTTTAAATTGTTGTCCACAATACTTTTTTAACTTTTTAAGTTAGACTGCCAACCTAGTGAATTTTAAAGAAAACTCAGCATTTTTCAATTACAAATGATGATGGAGAATTTGGGAAAGCTATATCTGCAATGATCAGGCCCCTAACCCAGACCGCTGCTTCTGTGCTCTCAATGCTCAGGACTCTGAAAAAAATCAGGTCATAGGAGGTTCAAGTTGGGAGCCCCACATTGGTGGATATTTCTGACCTTAATCTTTGTGTTTCAGTACCCCATCTGTAACATGGGGATAATTTGAAAATAAACTAAGGATTTTGAAGCACTCAGATATAACAGCGATAGGTACCATGAGAAATAAACACTATATCCAGGCCAGGGTTTAAATAGTGCGTAGTAAATAAGGCATATGGGCACATGAATCCAATTATCCAGGTCAGCATTAAGCTGTCATAACTTTGAGATCATCCTCCCTTCCATCAGTCTCCTGCCTCCTTCACTACACCGTTTCCAACTTTTGCAACAAATGAAGCAGGGGTCCTGCAGACAACAGTCTCATTTACTACATAAACCTGACTCACCCCCAGAGAAGGTCCAGCCCCTGAATGAGGCAGGGGTCCTGTGGCAAAAATAGTAAGTGATCATGTAATTAAAGACTATAACACAATGCATATGTACACAGGGGTGGGAACGGGGGTGCAAATTAAGGTTGCATGGGCAATGTTAATTCTAACATTTTCTATCTGAGTGCTTAATTTTGCAACCTTAATAATGTTCTTTTAAGATAGTGTTTGTATGTAATATGCACATAATGCATCTCCTGTAGTTACTAGTGCACAACTTCACTGCTCTGCAGGCTGCAAACCCACCTCTATATCTCAGGCCATGGCTACACTTACAGTTCTGCAGCGCTGGTAGTTACAGCTTTGTTCATACAGCTGTGTAGGGCCAGCGCTGCAGTGTGGCCACATTTGCAGCACTTGCAGCGTTGTTGGGAGTGGTGCATTGTGGGCAGCTATCCCACAGAGCACCTCGTCCCATTTTGGCGCTGTGGCTTGTGGGAAGGGGAAGGAAGTGTGCGGGTCTTTCCGCTTCCTGTTCCAACGCCCTGTGGTGCTTTGCTACACATTCCGAGCAGTTTGGCGGCATTGTGAGTCTGCAGCGCGATTTCTGAGGGCTTGGCTACACTAGAGAGTTGCAGCGCTGGTGAGGGGGTTACAGCGCTGCAACTTAGGATGCGGCCACACTTGCAAAGCACGACCAGCGCTGCAACTCCCTGGTTGCAGCGCTGGTCGTACACCCGGTCGAGCCTCGGGTGTAGCGATTGCAGCGCTGGTCATCCAGCGCTGGTCAGCAAGTGTGGACGCCCACCAGCGCTTTTATTGACCTGCGGGGTATAAGGAGGTATCCCAGCATACCTTAGAAGCCTCTCTGGTAATCATGCACACTCCACTGCCTTGGGCTCAGCTGACCCCTCCTTTAAATGCCCTGGGAATTTTAAAAATCCCCTTCCTGTTTGCTCAGCCAGGTGTGGAGTGCAATCAATCATTCAATCAATCAGCGACCATGCCTCCACGCTCCAAACGAGCCCCAGCATGGAACAATTCCGAGCTGCAGGACCTCATCAGTGTTTGGGGTGAGGAAGCTGTACAAGCACAGCTGCGCTCCAGAAGGAGAAATTATGATACCTATGGGCAGATATCTCAGTCCTTGCTGAGAAGGGGCCATGAACGGGACGCGTTGCATTGCAGGGTCAAAATAAAAGAGCTGTGCAGTGCTTACTGCAAAGCCCGTGAGGGAAATCGCCGCTCAGGAGCTGCCCCCACAACCTGCCGTTTTTACAAGGAGCTGGATGCCATACTTGGGTGTGACCCCACTGCCAATCCGAGGACCACGATGGAGAGTTCAGAGCAGGGAGAAGTGGGGGAGGGTGTAGAGGAAGCCGACAGTGAAGCTACTGTGGTGGAGGGAGACACCCCGGAGTCCCAGGAGGCATGCAGCCAGGAGCTCTTCTCAAGCCAGGAGGAGGCTAGCCAGTCGCAGCAGCTGGAAGTTGCTGGTGAGGAAGAAACTGAGGAGCGTGCTCAGGGTAAGCAGATTTTTATGTTTTGGGAGAGGAGGGTTTGGGTTATGGCTGCCTGCATGCATGCCTAAACGTGGAATAGCCCATTGATTTGCTCTATCACGTCTCTGTAATCTGCCTCGGTAATCTCTTGAAAAGTTGTAGCCAGAGCGTGGGCAATGTGCTTTCTCAAGTTTATCGGGAGAGCCACCGTGTTCCTTGTCCCGGTCAGGCTAACTCGTCCGATCCACTGTGCAGCGAGGGGTGGGGGGACCATGGCTGCACACAGGCAAGCTGCATAGGGGCCAGGACGGAATCCACATTGCTGTAGAAGACCCTCCCTCTCTTCCCAGGTAACACGCAGCAGTGATATATCTGGCAGTAGGAAACCCTGTTGAGAATTTAGGGATACTTGAGTGCAGGGCGCCAGGTTCGCGTTCCCCCCCCAGCCCCGCGGTGCGCTCCGGTCTCCCCCTCCCCCCAGCAGGCAGCCAGCCCTGCGGAGCCCTCCGGTTTTTCCCCACCCCCTTCCCAGCAGACAGCCAGCCCCGCGGAGCCCTCTGTTCCCCCCCCCCCTTCCCAGCAGGCAGCCAGCCCCGCGGAGCCATCCGGTTTTTCCCCACCCTTCCCAGCAGGCAGCCAGCCCCGCGGAGCCATCCGGTTTTTCCCCACCCTTCCCAGCAGGCAGCCAGCACAGCTGTGCGTCCCCCCCCCCTCACCAGCAGGCCGGCAGTTACGCGGTGCGCTCCGGTCCTCCCCCTCCCTCCCAGGAGGCAGCCAGCCCCGCGGAGCCCTCTGGTCCTCCCCCCCCCAGCAGGCAGCCAGACCCGCGGAGCCCTCCGGTCTTCCCAACCCCTTCCCAGCAGGCAGCCAGCACAGCTGTGCGTTTCCCCCCCCCTCACCAGCAGGCCGGCAGTTAAGCGGACCGCCCCCCCTGCCAGCAGCTCGCCACCTTCCTGTTCATTACTGTCCCCTGTGCAGGACACCAGCTACCTCCTGTACCCAGTGCTGATAAACCCCAGTGACCCATCGGACAATTCCCCCTCCCAGGTGCAGTCGGGGCAGAAACACTCACCCCATTGCTCGCCATGCCTTCGCTTCCCTGGCCTATCTGTGTTATGTGAGGTATGTGGGAAGGATGCTACAAAAAGTCTAAAAACTCCTTCACTGTGTGATACTAAACAATGTAGCCTCTGTGTATTACATGTTTCTATCTATGTTTTTTTCACTGACCTTGAGTAATGCAGCCGGATCACCGGTCTCACGTCGTTTGCAGAACTTGAGGCCTTGTCTACACTACAAAGTTGCAGCGCTGGTAAGGGGGTAACAGCGCTGCAACTTAGGATGTGTACACACCTGCAGAGCATTACCAGCGCTGCAACTCCCTGTTTGCAGCGCTGGCCGTACACCCGGTCATGCCTCGGGTGTAGAGGATCCAGCGCTGGATCACCAGCGCTGGTCATCAGGTGTAGACACTCACCAGCGTTTTTGTTGACCTCCGTGGAATAAGCAGGTATCCCAGCATACCTGAGGAAGCCTCTCTGGTAATTAAGCAAATTCCACTGCCCTCCAAGCAGGTCTCCTTCCCCGCGGTGTGCTCTGGCATTCCCCAACCCCCCCTCCAAGCAGGTCTCCTTCCCCGCGGTGTGCTCTGGCATCCCCCGACCCCCCCTCCAAGCAGGTCTCCTTCCCCGTGGCTTGCTCTGGCGTTCCTCGACCCCCCCTCCAAGCAGGTCTCCTTCCCCGCGGTGTGCTCTGGCGTTCCCCGACCCCCCCTCCAAGCAGGTCTCCTTCCCTGCGGTGTGCTCTGGCGTTCCCAGACCCCCCCTCGAAGCAGGTCTCCTTCCCCGCGGTGTGCTCTGGCGTTCCCAGACCCCCCCTCCAAGCAGCTCTCCTTCCCCGCGGTTTGCTCTGGCGTTCTCCGACCCCCCCTCCAAGCAGCTCTCCTTCCCCGTGGTGTGCTCTGGCGTTCCCCGACCCCCCCTCCAAGCAGGTATCCAGCCCCGCGGTGTGCTCTGGCGTTCCCCGACCCCCCCTCCAAACAGGTCTCCTTCCCTGCGGTGTGCTCCGGCGTTCCCCGACCTCCCCTCCAAGCAGGTCTCCTTCCCCGCGGTTTGCTCTGGCGTTCTCCGACCCCCCCTCCAAGCAGGTATCCAGCCCCGCGGTGTGCTCTGGCGTTCCCCGACCCCCCCCTCCAAGCAGGTATCCAGCCCCGCGGTGTGCTCTGGCGTTCCCCGACCCCCCCTCCAAGCAGGTCTCCTTCCCCGTGGTGTGCAACAGCGCTGCAGCATGGCCACATCTAATACCACTTGCAGCGCTGGTTGCTGTAAGTGTGGCCACTCTGCAGCGCTGGCCCTATACAGCTGTACTAATACAGCTGTAACAACCAGCGCTGCAAAACTGTAGATGTAGACATACCCTGAGAAAAAAACCCGGAAATCAAAAGAAGAATTGATCAAGTCAGTTATGAATCACTACAACAGAGAAAGTAGGAAGACGCAGGAATGGAGAGAGAAAATGTATGAATCGAGAGAGAAAATGAATGAGTGGAGGCAAACAGAAAGCAGGAAAAAGGAACTGACTATCAATGCAGGTAGAAATCTCAGAACAGAAATCTCAGAAATTGCGCTGCAGACTCACAATGCCGCCAAACTGCTTGGAATGTGTAGCAAAGCACCACGGGGCGTTGGAACAGGAAGCGGAAAGACCCGCACACTTCCTTCCCCTTCCCACAAGTCACAGCGTCAAAATGGGACGAAGTGCTCTGTGGGATAGCTGCCCACAATGCACCACTCCCAACAGCGCTGCAAGTGCTGTAAATGTGGCCACACTGCAGCGGTGGTAGCTGTCAGTGTGGCCACACTGCAGCGCTGGCCCTACACAGCTGTACGAACACAGCTGTAACTACCAGCGCTGCAAAACTGTAAGTGTAGACAAGCCCTGAGATTTCTGTTACAAATGGAGCCTGAGCTGCTGAGGACCTTGCTGATGAATGTTGCCAGCACATCACGCATGGCAGTGGAGGTATTCCTTCAGCTGCAAAGTGACAGTGAGGAGTCAGGCGATGATATTGGAACGCCTGATGCTCAAGACACTAAATTGCTTGTGGCAGTAACTGACGTGCTCAGAACCGTGGAATGGCGCCTTTGGGCTCGGGAAACCAGCACTGAGTGGTGGGATCACATCGTCCTGCAAGCCTGGGATGACGAGCAGTGGTTGCAGAACTTTTGGATGAGAAAATCCACTTTCATGGGACTGTGTGTTGAGCTCGCCCCTACCCTGCGGCGCAGGGACAAGAGATTGAGAGCTGCCCTGCCAGTGGAGAAGCGGGTGGCTATTGCAATCTGGAAGCTGGCAACTCCAGACAGCTACCGATCGGTGGCGAACCAGTTTGGAGTGGGAAAGTCCACAGTTGGAATGGTGCTGATGCAAGTTTGCACAGCCATTAATCGCACCCTGCTAAGAAGAACTGTGACTCTGGGGAACGTGCAGGACATTGTGGATGGTTTTGCAGAAATGGGTTTCCCTAACTGTGGAGGGGCAATAGATGGGACGCATATTCCTATTCTGTCACCACCCCACCTGGTATCAGAGTACGTTAATCGCAAGGGGTATTTCTCCGTGGTTCTGCAAGCGATTGTGGATCACCGTGGGCGTTTCACTGACATTTACTCAGGATGGCCTGGAAAGGTGCACGATGCACGCATCTTTCGTAACAGTTCCCTGTTCAGGAGGCTGAGGGCCGGGACTTTTTTCCCAGACCGCAAGATCACAGTAGGGGACGTCAAAATGCCCACTGTGATCCTTGGAGACCCCGCTTACCCCTTAATGCCATGGCTCATGAAACCGTATACAGGGAAGCTTGACAGGAGCAAGGAACGGTTCAACTACAGGCTGAGCCGGTGCAGAATGTCTGTGGAGTGTGCGTTTGGCCGTTTGAAAGCCCGCTGGAGGTGTCTTTATGGGAAGCTAGATTTGGGGGAAAGCAGCATCTCCGCTGTTTTATCCGCGTGCTGTACCCTCCATAATATTTGTGAAGGGAAGGGTGAAAGATTCAGTGAGGAATGGACCTCCGAGGTTCGACGCCTAGAGGATGAATTTGCACAGCCAAAGAGCAGGGCTACTAGGGAGGCCCAGGGAAGGGCTTCAAGGATTAGGGATGCTTTAAGGAGCAATTTGATGCTGAGAGCCAACAGTAATGTGTGGTGCCATTGCTGTGCTATGTTCTACCTTGGGGTACAATATTTACCACTTCCTGCAATAATAAAATGTATTGTAAAAGCCATAAAATCCTTTATTGAAAGTACAGTACATAAAAGGCCAGGGGGGTTAGGGTGGTGGACTGTACATTCAGAGGTTTGAATATGTCCTGTTTTGATTACTGTTCAATGTCTGCTGCACTTCAGGATTACTATGCTGCAGGGTAATGGGGGTGGAGTGCACAGGGTAAGAATTATTGTTTTCAGGGCTGGTAGGTGATCGTACAGGTGTTGGGGGCAGCTGGGTGTAATAAGGAACTGGCTGCTGGAGAAAGGTGTTTTGTGCAAATACTGGGGAACAAGAAAGAGAGCTTTGGGAGGGGTGTGGGTTACCACGGTACAGATCTGCCTGCATGGCTACGAGAGACTCGAAAGACTCAGTTTGGCGAGCCAGGAGGCTTATCATCTGCTTTGAGGTTTTTTTGGTAGCCAATTCCTTTCTCCTGCTTTGTGTTTGCCTCCACTCATACATTTTCTCTCTCCATTCCTGTGTCTTCCTACTTTCTCTGTTGTAGTGATTCATAACTGCTTTGATCAATTCTTCTTTTGATTTTCGAGGATTTTTTCTCAAGTTCTGCAACCGACGTGAGGCCGGTGATCCGGCTGCATTAGTCAAGGTCACTAAAAAAAACATAGATAGAAACATGTAATACACAGAGGCTACATTGTTTATTATCACACAGTGAAGGAGTTTGTAGACTTTTTGTAGCATCATTCCCACATACCTAACATAACACAGAGAGGCCAGGGAAGCGAAGGCATGGCGAGCAATGGGGTGAGTGTTTCTGCCCCGACTTCACCTGAGAGGGGGAACTGACTGATGGCTCACTGGGGTTTATCTGCACTGGGTAGAGGAGGTAGCTGGTGGCCTGCACAGGGGACAGTAGGGAACATGAAGCTGGCGAGCTGCTGGCGGGGGGGGGGACGTTCCGCGGAACTGCTGGGCTGCTGGGGGGAGGGTAGAACGCACAGCGGTGCTGGCGACCTGCTAGAAGGGGGGTGGGGAGATCGGAATGCACCGCGGTGCTGGCGACCTGCTGGAAGGGGGGTGGGGAGACCGGAACGCACCGCGGTGCTGGCGACCTGCTGGAAGGGGGGTGAGGAGATCAGAACGCACCGCGGTGCTGGCGACCTGCTGGGAGGGATTGGGGAGACCGGAACGCACAGTGGTGCTGGCTACCTGCTGGAAGGGATTGGGGAGACCGGAACGCACCGCGGTGCTGGCGACCTGCTGCAAGGTGGGTGGGGAGACCGGAACGCACCGTGGTGCTGGCGACCTGCTGCAAGGGGGGTGGGGAGACCGGAATGCACCGCGGTGCTGGCTACCTGCTGGAAGGTGGGGGGGAGACCGGAACGCAACGCGGTGCTCGCGACCTGCTGGAAGGGGGGGGGACCGCGAACCTGGCGCCCTGCACTGAAGTATCCCTAAATTCTCAACAGGGTTTCCTACTGCCAGATATATCACTGCTGCGTGTTACCTGGGAAGAGAGGGAGGGTCTTCTACAGCAATGTGGATTCCGCCCTGGCCCCTATGCAGCTTGCCTGTGTGCAGCCATGGTCCCCCCACCCCTCGCTGCACAGTGGATCGGACGAGTTAGCCTGACTGGGACAAGGACCACGGTGGCTCCCCTGATAAACTTGAGAAAGCACATTGCCCACGCTCTGGCTGCAACTTTTCAAGAGATTACCGAGGTGTGATAGAGCAAATCAATGGGTTATTCCACGTTTAGGCAGGCATGCAGGCAGCCATAACCCAAACCGTCCTCTCCCAAAACATAAAAATCTGCTTACCCCGAGCACGCTCCTCTGCTTCTTCTTCACCAGCAACTTCCCGCTGCTACAACTGGCTAGCCTCCTCCTGGCTTGAGAAGAGCTCCTGGCTGCATGCCTCCTGGGACTCCGGGGTGTCTCCCTCCACCCCAGTAACCTCACTCTCGGCTTCCTCTACACCCTCCCCCACTTCTCCCTGCTCTGAACTCTCCATCGTGCTCCTAGGATTGGCAGTGGGGTCACACCCAAGTATGGCATCCAGCTCCTTGTAAAAACGGCAGGTCGTGGGGGCAGCTCCTGAGCGGCGATTTCCCTCACAGGCTTTGCAGTAAGCACTGCGCAGCTCCTTAATTTTTACCCTGCACTGCAACGCATCCCGTTCACGGCCTCTTATCAGCAAGGACTGTGATATCTGCCCATAGGTATCATAATTTCTCCGGCTGGAGCGCAGCTGTGCTTGCACAGCTTCCTTACCCCAAACACTGATGAGGTCCTGCAGCTCGGAACTGTTCCATGCTGGGGCTCGTCTGGGGCATGGAGGCATGGTCGCTGATTGATTGAATGATTGATTGCACTCCACACCTGGCTGAGCAAACAGGAAGGGGATTTTTAAAATTCCCGGGGCATTTAAAGGTGGGGTCAGCTGAGCCCAGGGCAGTGGAGTGTGCAGGATTACCAGAGGCTTAAAAGGTATGCTGGGATACATCCTTATACCCCAGAGGTCAATAAAAGCGCTGGTGGGGTCCACACTTGCTGACCAGCGCTGGATCACCAGCACTGGAATCGCTACACCCGAGGCTCGACCGGGTGTACAGCCAGCGCTGCAACCAGGGAGTTGCAGCGCTGGCCGTGCTTTGCAAATGTGGCCACATCCTAAGTTGCAGTGCTGTAACCCCCTCACCAGCGCTGCAACTCTCTAGTGTAGCCATGGCCTCAGAGTTTCACTCAAGCTTTATCATTTAAAGTTTTATCAGTCATACTAGAACTACTTAGAGAAGGACTAGGCTACTCTAGTATGGCGTTTCCTTTGTTCTTCTGGTGGCTTTTTAAAGTAATTTCAAATCTAATTCTGTTTATGTAGCACACATTGTGAGTGGAAGGGGCTACAGAAGTCCATGGATTCAGAAGCTCAGGATAGGTCTACAATGATAAACCCCCCCCCCCCGCAAGTTCTCAGAACCTGGGCTCCAGCCCAAGTCCAAACATCTACTCAGTAATTTTACAGCTCCACAGCCAAATCCCCACCCACCCACCTCACGTCAGCTAACCCAGGCCAGCCCTGGGCCTTTTATTGCAGTGTAAACGTACCCTTAGTCATCTAGACAATATTTTATTGTATTTCTATGAGTGGGAGAAGTGATTGTGTATAGTGGGCCAAATTCTCTACATGCTGTTATAAGCTGGCACAGATCTATTGAGTTAATAGGAGCTGTGTCAGTTTATAGCAGCAAATAATTTGGCTGTGAACCTGCTATTCTTTTATTTCATTAGAGAATGGGTATACAATTGGCCACTGTTTTCTCTCATATTTTCTTTTGTGATATACCATTTTTCTAACAGTTACGCAGTACAGATAACATTTCGTCCATTGCCAGTAATACCCAGATCCTTACTTCTGTGCCGGAGAAATTGACCACTGAGAACATCTCTACTGCTGCTGATATTGCAGACCAGATTCTGAAAAATTATTCTAAGGTGAGATTCACCAAGACTAAAAAATATTTTGTTTTATGGCTTAATGAGATATAGCAGGATGTTTGGGACACTTTTCCTTGCCTCACAGAAATCAGTCTTTTCAGTTTCACTTAATAAAAAACTGCAACAAAACCCAAGTGTCTAATTTAGTTGCAATACATTGAACTATTAAACAGTGGATCTGAGTTCAGATCTCAAGCATCTTAGTGGAGTGTCCCTATCTCAGTTTCTGGGACAACATGGAGGATTCACCTCTATCAGTCACTTTATATTTTGTGCATTTGAAATTCAAATATTGGCATCAACTGAACCTGACAAACTACATTAACCTTATTTTTTTGCCTATCTACATTTGAATAATGTGAAGTGCCTATGCATCTGTTGGCTGAAAGCCTTTTTTTCCAGTAATAGCTCATTTTTATTTTAAATTTTTATTTAATAGGTTTATTATGGTAGTCTCTAATGGCCAACCAAGAGTGGGGTCCCATTGTGCTAGCACTGGACACGCCAGAGTAGTAAATGGTCCCAGTCCTGAAGAGATTACCATCTAAATAGACAGGATAGACACAACACACAAGGTGGGGAAGGGGTATAACATATAAGCAAAATGTCACTACAAGTTATGTTAGTTCCACATTATGAGTTTGTTTGTTTGTTTGTTTGTTGTTTTGGGGGAATTTATTTAGAAGAGGATCATCTAAATGGAAAGAAAAGGGAAGGGATGGAAGGCGAGGCAGACAGGGCTGGGGAGAAGAGGGTTATTCTATTTCCTTTTGATTAAGGCAAGTATTAACAAACTATTCTATCACAATACAGCGTATTAAAAGAAGTGAGTTCGTATACCATTCCTACTGAATATTTCCCTCTTTTCTGTTTGTCAGGAGGCTACTGCTACAATGGCTGCAGTGGCTATAGTTAGCCAACTTTTGGATGCCAGAGTGAGTGAATTCAACTTTACAGACAAGGACTTTACTAATATTACAGAAAGGTAATTACAATTTCTGTTTCTATTACATTTGGTAAAACTAAACATGTCTGTCCATTTAAGATTAAAAATGGAACACAGTGGGACAAATTAATCTCCAGGGTAACTCCACTGATTCAGAAGTTACCCCAGAGATGAATGAAGTTTGCCCAGTTTTCCTAATCTGGAGATAGTGAGGTCTAGAGTTGGGGATGACAAGTCAGGTTACCTGCATTCAGTTCCCAGCTTTACCACTGATTTGCTGTGTCACCTTGGGCCAGTCAATTAACCAGTGCCTCGCTTTCCCTGTCTGTATAATGGGAATAGGAGTTCTTACCCTACCTCCTGGTGTGATGTGAAGCTTAATGAATATTAATAAACACATAGAGGATCTTGTATGAAAGGAATCATAGAAGTGTGAAGTATTATTATTACTAGTAGGATATCCAGAGAATGGAAAAGGAGAGTTACTAGCATGCTAGTAAACTGTCTCCTTAAAGGAGCAGGTTCCTGAACACATTAATACACTTAGGAAAAAATCTCCCAGTTATCTAACCAACTATTAAATTGTAGCAATATTCTAGATTTTCCTCCTTGATGCGTAAAAGGCCAAATCCTAGTTTCACTGAAGTCAAAGGTAAATCTCCTGTTGACTTCAACAGTAATGGGATTTGGCCCTTAGAATAATAGATTTTTGGCCAAATTCTACCCTGTCCTACACTCTATGGAACAAATTTGAAGTCACTGAGGGAGGGCAGACATTAGTTCTATATTCTGATATACTTTACAGTGATAAGACATTTACACCATTCCTTACTTCAATGCAGCCTCACACAGACACTGGAAAATTTCTCTTTGGATGGCTCTGCTATTCAGCCCAATATTGCAGTTCAGAACATTTCATTGAAGTCAAATTCAACTACAGCTTTTTTCTCTGCACAGACAGGTAAATTATTTGCTTTGTGGGAATAATAAGGACAATGAACAAATTTTTACAAATTCTGACAATTTGTACAAATTCTTTGGTGATTTTTGCCTACACAGTATCAGGAAGATTACAGTCTGAAAATATTCAGGTATCTGAAAATGACTTTAACACTACCAGCAATACAGAAGTTAAAATACAGATCAGCATTACAAAAAACAACAGTAAGTACACTCTTCTCTTCCCCAAAAACTGGTGCTGGGCAAATTCTGCACAAAAGTGTTCTCACAGTCCTTTGACTTAAATCTTTGAAAATATGTCGTTTTTATGTACATATATTAGGGCACATATCATAGAACAAGAAGTGTACATGACAAAGGTAACTGTGTGACCTTATTTGTGAATCACTGCTGACTTATCTGTAACGTGGCCTGAGTTGTTTTTATATTATAACTGTAATGAATGTGTGGTTACAGAGCTACAGTCTCCAAAGTGAATCACGAAATGACACATCTCCATTAGAGGTTGGACTAAAAATTTCTACTCCAAAACTATACACTACTACCGTGTAAGCTTACAAAGAAAATCTCTTTTGGCTATCAAAGGATAGAGGTATATTTCCTCTTTATATGCCAGCTGCTAGCAACCTACACACAACAGAGCAGCTCTGAATCATTCCTGTAGTATAGGGTAGTGGTGCAAACAAGCAGACAATAAATATAAAATTACATCCAAACACTACGTTAAATGAACATTAACGTTGCAAAGTTGAGCACTCAAAGGTCAACTATGCAACCTTAATTTAGCCTTCTTGTGTGTATGCATTAGGATATAGTCTATGATTGTGGTATATCATACTATTTTTTCCACAGGACTTCTGCATCATTCAGTACGTGGGATGGATCGCGCTCACCGAATGAGCAGCTATTCAATATTTTGTTTTTTCCTCATTATTCAACATGTGTGGTCTGATGCCTTATTTACTACACACTATTATGCAAACTTTTCTCTGAGTAGTAATTTCCTTATGGGTTTTTTTATGATACCAGTCACGATGGTATCTGCGCACTTGAGAAATACTACTTTACTTTCACAATATGCCTGTGAGGTAAAGGGCTATTCTTATCCCCATTTTACAGATGGGGAATCGAGGCACAGAGAGATTACTGTCAAAATTCCACTCATTTTTGGTGCCTAATTTTTGGTGCACGGGACCTGATTTTTCAGAGTAAATTGTGTAATATAACACTTCGTAGTTCAAAGCACAGTGTCGATTAATTTAATTTGCAGCTCTGAGTCCTCAGCACTTCTGCAAATCGGACCCCAGGATCTCAACTTGAGCACCAGAAAAAGAGGAACACGCAATTGGCTAAGCAGAAAAAATACAATTTTCTGAACTCTTTATATATAATATATTTGGCATATTAGGCCAAATTGTGCAATTGATATTTAATGCAGTATGATTAATAGAACAGTCTTCACTCCACCCCAAAAGTGTTCAGGACATTTATGTACCCCCACCCCCCAAAAAAATTAATTACCTTTAAAACATCCAAAATGCTTCAAGAACTATTTGAGAAGTTTTGCAAATATGCAGTAGGTGATTGGTAGATACAGATAACTACCAGTAATTATTTTCTGCTACAGAGAAGTAATTAATTTCTGACATGAGGAAGTCTCTAACTTCAGTTTGTCACTAGTCTGATTCTTTTTTAAATTATAAGAAAACTTGTTAAATTTTAAAGAGGTCATTTTGTTTTTGGTGTACTCCATCTTTAAATATTGAGTAGTCTGCTTGTCTGTTGCAGGGACAGTGGCCACTTTATGTTTCATTAAACTGGGAGTGACCCCTATATTTAGCTTGCCTAACATTTTCCTTTATAAAATTCCTTAAGACCTCTTTTTTAAAAACAAGTTCTAACACCTCAATTGTTTGCAGCAGGCTTCTGAAATATGGCAATGGGAAATGCCTGGAACTAGAGAGAAATGTCTTTTCTTATTCCTGTGAAAATCTGTTCACGTTTTGCTGAGGTACACATGTTTGAAAACTGACTCTTCCCTTATGTTCCTCAGGGAAATTATGACAACTTGCCAAAATAATGGTGACATGAACATTCTAAAGTGCTAGGCCTCTGCTGCTCCCAAAGCATCAGCATTAGCACACACATGCAGTACGTGGGAACACCTGGGCGGTGCTGGAGCAGCTGTAAGGGTGATATGGGAGAGGCAGCCTATTCCCTCCCCTGGGGATTTACATAGGTAATAGCAATAGAAGGCTGTTTTAGCCTGGTAGCTCCAACGGTGTAGAAGTCTGTGCTGTGGTACAGGACAGTCAAGTTTCAAATGATGCATGATTGTCGCAGTCGCACATAAAAGCATGGTGTTTTGTTTCAAAGTCAAGCACTCAAACGTTAGGAAATGCCAGACAGACAATTTCCTGTGTAACCTTAATTTTTAATTCTGTGCATATTTATTATGGTACAAACTTTAATTTCATTATTACAATTTGATTAGTTCATGATTAATTTCATAATTGCAAACCATTTTTTTCCACAGGACGCCTGCCTCATTCAGCGAACAGGGAGGATGCACAAAAGGACAATATTAAAGTTGTCTTTATCAAACATAAATCTGGCATTTCCTAATTTTCAAGTGCTTAACTTTGTAACCTAAATAATAACATTCTTTTAACTGTTCTTAATGTAATTTCAGTTGCAGAATGTTACAGATTGAGCTACTGTGTTCTCCTTCACATGCAGACTTTATATTTGTTCTCTCTTTCCTTGTTGTTTTCTTTTATCTGAATGAAATCATCTAGGCTAAAAAAAATACAACTTCTGCTCTTTTTGTGGTGGAAGAAAACAATAAACCCTGGAGAACTGGTTAAGATAGCTACTGTCTTTCCTCATCTTCATTGCAAGTCTACAGTTTTTTTTAAATAATTCCATTCTTGGAAGTTATTTTCACTGATGTCTATCTGTCTCTTAACTCCTGTAATGTCATGTCTGCTTATTTGCTTATTCATTGATTTGATAGTAGTAAAAGGTGCTGTACGAATAATTAAATACACTGGAAGGCTCTAAACCAGGGTGATCTAATTGCTCTGTAGCTCTTATTATTATTTTCACAGTCTCATTCACCGTAAGAGAGACGATTCTGCAGTTCTGCTCCACCTTCTGCATCCTAAAGGAGATGCAGTCTGCAGACTGATATTTTAGCGTTTTCCTCTTTGTTTGCAATATTTTTCTCTATTTTTGTCAATATTATGACTTGAATTTGTTGTTTAGGTTAATACATTATAAAAAGCCTTTTTAAAGTAGTTTTTTGTATGTAATTTCCTAGGTTTTCTTAAATTGAAAAAGTAAATACAAATTCTGCTATGTGCAACTGTAAAAACCCCCACCCTGAGCCTTCTGCACTGCAGCACAGATTGCAACAGGAGTTCTTGAGGTACAGGTTTAACTATATTAGCTGGCAGAAAGAGAAGGCTGTTATCCCAGAGGGGCAGGATGGACCACTGGGTGAATGTGCTGTATTGGGAGCAGAGGGATGGAGCTCAGCCTTGCTTAGCTCTTGGGTGAGCACCTGCTCCATGAGGTATCTCCAGAAGATGGGAATAAGCTGCTGGGGCCAGATGCTGTGCAAAGAAGGTGTATGTTGGGGGCAGAGCCATCTATGCCAGTTCCTGTCCCATGTAGTGCATGACCCACTGAGGCCATGTGCTTGGTCTGAGGGAAAGAGGCCAGGATCTCTTCTGCCTCATCCCTATAGCTGCTCTGGCAGCTTTCACGTATTCCCAGCTCTGTGTCTGATTCTATTGCTGTGTCTTTGTCATCGTTGTGAACCTGGCAATTGAGAATGTTCATGCATGGAGTTATTTCTTGCAGACTGCCAAAATTGCTCTAGGGCATGCAACTCTGCGAAAGGAAACAGTGATTTTTTTTTTAACAGTTAATGTCTCAGCAAAAGCTGACTAGAATCTCATGGGACAGAGGAAAAGGTACTTCCATAGCTCAAAGGGTTTCCCTGACTAATATTAAGGGATGCTGTGTATAATGGAGGTTTAAGAGCTTCTCAAAGGATCTTTTACAATGGAAGTGTTAGGCAAGCTAAATATAGGAGTTGCTATCAGCTCCTCCTATAATAATCTGTTCCATTAGTATCTATGACCTACATCTCTTTTCTCTTTGCCCAATGTAGGTTCACCTGGAAATGGAAGTATTGGCTTTGTTTTGTATCAGAATGACAAATTTTTTCAATCAGAAAGTTACAAGACTCATTTTAATCATACTAAACAAATTATCTCTGGCCGTGTTGCTAATGCAACAGTCAATGATGTTAAAATAGTCTTCAGCCCAAAGGTGAATCCTCTTATAAGTAGAATTGAGAGAAAGGGTGTTCTAGAGAATGTTACATAATTGATGCTGCGACAGCAACATTTTCTATTTACCATTTAAATTGCCATAGCACCTACTGGCCACAACCAGATTGGGCCCCCTCGTGGTAGGCACTATGCAAACATAGTAAATGATGTTCTCTATCCCCTCAACGTCGTAGCTGTATTCATAGGTTTTACAGTTTTTAAAAGGCTCTAGGGCTTTGTTTACCTTTATTCTTTTTTTGTCTTCAAAAGGACAACATAATTCTATCATGATTCAGTTATTGGCTTGGGAGGGAAGCCACCCAGACAGAAGATGACTTGTCTACACTTAAAAGTTCAGCTGCTTTAACTATGCTGGTATAGTTAAAACGGCAAAGCTGAGTAATGTATACTGATATAAAAGTGCTTATACTGGCATAGCCTTTTCCAGTTAGGCAAAGTGAAATAAACTATACTTGTATAAAATGCCTTACACTGGTGGTGTTGGTAGTCCGTCGGTAACAATGATGATGATGTTACAAATCTCATCTCTGGCTATGCATATGACTGTGAAGTCCGAACCCGATGCAGAGAATCAGCTGCACTGAGGGTATGGGAAGGCCGTACCCATGACGTTTGATGATGTAGCTCTATGGCACCTTTCACATGCAGCCTGGAGATGATTGTGTCAATCCCTCTTGAAATTGTTGCATGCTGATCTTGTCAGAGACCGCCAGTGAGTCCTGTTCTGAGTCATTTGCTCAAGTTCTTTGGGGCTAATGCCAGCCCACTGGAGACTGCTCTTCAGGCTGTCTTTGAAGCACTTGTACAGATGACCCTTCTTTCTTTTGCCTTGTCTCAGCTCCTCATACAAGATCTGTTTTGGGAGGGGGTGGTTTTTCAGTCTGATGAGATGTCCAGTCCACCGAAGTTGCACTCTTAACAACTTTTCCTTGTTGCTTGTTATGTTTGCTCTCTCAAGGACCTTAATATTGGTCACTCTGACATGCCAGCAAATGCTCATTATTGAGTGGAGGGAGCGCATGTGAAATTGCTCAAGCTGTTTAATATGCTGTCTGTAGAGAGTCCATGTCTCGGAACTGTACAGGAGAGATGTTAGGACCACTACACTATAGAGCTTCGGTTTGGTAGAGATGGATGTTATATTGATTGAGGACTCTTGTTCGAAGTTGGCCCAGGGCTTGGCTAGCTTTACTATTCTAAAGATAATTTCATTGTCAAGGAAACCATCACTGAAGATGGTACTGCCCAGATACCTGAACTGATCCACATTTTTCAACTTTGTGCCTTGAATGGAGATGGCTGGCACTGGGGCATTGGAATGAGGTGCGTTGGAACAAAACCTCTGTCTTATCGAGACTAATGGTGAGGCCAAAGAGTTGGGATGCTTCAGAAAATCTGTCAGCGATTACCTGAAGGTCATTATGTCTGTGGGCCATCAGGGCAGTTATCTACAAAGAGTGCTTCAATGAGAAGTCTCTCCAATGTCTTGGTCTTAGTGTTTAATCTTTGAAGATCAAAGAGGGAGCCATTGAGTCAGTAGCGGATGTATATCCCCTGAGCCAAGTCCTTTGTGGCATGGCAGAGGATGCAAGTAAAGTACAAGATGAACACAGCTTTGCTTTACTCCATTTGAGATTTTGAATGTGTCAGAAGAGTCATCATTGGAGAGCACTTTCCCTGTCATGTGATCATGGAACTGGTCCTTCTTGGGCAGCCCAGTTTATGCAGAAAAGCTCATAGACCCTCTCTGACCATATCAAAGGCTTTAGTCAAGTCGATGAAGACTGCATACAGGTCCATGTTCTGCTCTGAACATTTTTCCTGGGCCTGCCTTACAACAAGAATAAGTCCATAGAGCTATGACCAGGTCTAAAACCACACTGCACTTATGGCAAATTCTCCTGAGATATATTTGCAAAGAGTCTCTTCAGTAGAATGCGAGCAACTATTTGCCTTGCTGTACAGAAGAGAGTAATGCCTTTGTAGTTTCCACAGTCAGCTTTGCTGCCTTTGTTTTTGAACAGTGATACAATGGTAGTATCCTTGAAGTCTTGTGGCATTTCTTCTTCCTCCTAGATAATGCTTAAGATGTTCTGGAGCACCTCGATAGCCTTTGGGTCTGCTGCTTTGTACAGTTCTGTTGGGATTCCATCCTTTTTGGATGCTTTCCCAGAGTTTAGTTGTTTAATGGCTTTTGTGACTTATTCAACAGACAGAGAGCGGTCTAGGTCCTCTTAGATATGTTTCTCAGGTAGCTGAACAGGGGCACATTGATAAGCTGTGTATACTAGCATAACTGCATCTACACTCAGCTTTTACTGGCATCACTATGTTAGCAAAAAAATCACATCCTTAACTGACATAGTTCTGCTGGTAAAACTCCGTAAGTATAGACCAGAGCCTAAATCAGAAATTTGAGAGGGACAAAAATAGTCATTTCCCTACAGGACATATAATAAGAATATAATAAATTCTGGGAACAGGAAAAGGATAACATACCAAATGTAGCCCAACATGCCTATTTGCTTTTGGGTGTTACCTGAATTCTACTTGCTTTTTTTTACCACAGCCCTTAAACTCTGCCTTCTTCAGAGATAACTCCAGGTGCCTCTTGAAATAGCTGCATGTTTTGCCTCAATTGTCTTCTCCCCAAACTTTTTCCATATGTTTATTACCTCTTGCATGCAGTCGTCTGTGTGAATTTCCTATTTGATCAAGATTTCTGAATTTTTAAATTGCATTGTCACACTGTCTGGAGTGGCTCAGGACCATGAGTGCCTACCTCAGGGCAGACACGCCAAATTGGTGGTGTGTTCTGTACTTAAACTTCACCAACCCAGTACCAAATGTGAACTTCCAAAGTACTACAATAGTCTTCCAGTGGAGTCACAAAAAGTCCCTATAGACACTCCAATCTATCTTGCCACCCAGGCAAGCTGGACTATGTGATAAATGGTTGCTTACACCGAAAATCACAAAACACCAGGTTTCACTCAGTCCCCAGAGACCAGTCTCTCACCCAGGGCGATTTGCATCCTAGATCTCATACCAAAGACAAGACTGATAGCCAATTCTATAGTAAACTAACTAAAGTCTTATTAGCTAGGAAAAACAAATAAGAGTTATTGAGACGTTAAAACAGGTAAAATATACATATAGATGAGTCATAGTCTATAACAGGGGTCTCAAACACGCGGCACGAGGTTATTTGCTGCAACCCGCGAGCTCCCCCAACCTTCCCCTAGCGTTTACCTAGAGCGGCTCTGGCCCCACATGCACCGGGGGCAGGGCAGACTCCCTGCCTGCCTGCCCTGCTCCCTCGCTGCTCCGTGAAGTGGAAAGAACATGGGGGAAGAGAGGCACAGGGGTGTGTGTTGATGTTGCTTCAGGCACCGTCCCCAGCAGCTCCCATTGGCCGTGGTTCCCTGTTCCTGGCCAATGGGAGATGCTGGGAGTGGTCATTTGAGTTTGAGACATCTGGTTTATACTTCCAAATACTAGCAGAGATGTAGTAATCTGCCAGTTTCCCTAAAGTATCTAAGGGCTACCCAGGGTAACTCTGGGGATCTTTGTCTTCTCATTCAGTTATTCTGCTCTGTTAGAATCCAAATAGTCCAGAGATGAAGAATTCTTCTTTCTGTCCATACTTATGTCTTCTTCTCACAGAAAACAAGCTGACAGGGTCCTTACCCACATGGGCTTTTTCTTTGACTGGCTGAGAAAGGAATGCATTTTAGAGTCTTTGATCTCTGATCATCGTACACAATGACCACTTGTCTACAAATGCACAGGAATTAGTGATTTCCAGTTAAAGTTCTTTATTTGCATTACACAAGGCTTCTTCAATATAAATGTTTGGTATTACATTATAACAGAATACAAAACAGTGAAAAAATGCATGCAGCATCCCATTATTTTTCATGAAGTTTAAACACCAAATGCATTCCTATAGATTTAATAATCACTTTGATTTACACTAAAACACAAGTGAATTGGCCTGGCATCCAGCTATGCATTTTAAGCATTCAGTAAGGCCTGGGATGTTGGCGTGAGCTGGCACCTCGTCTGCCAACATCACATGCATTTTTTTTCTGGAAGGTATCATTTGGCCTCTTCCTACAAGCCTTTCTTATCATGTGGCTAAGATTTGGAGGATCAAACCCATTAATGTGATGGATCAAGTTTCACTATGAATTATGATAAAACTGGGTGGATTGGAAAATAAGTATCACTCATACTGATTACAGTGAATTAAGCCCTATCTTTAATTTCAGTTTGTTTTTTGCAATACAGCTGCATAATACTTTATTTCATGTGAGCATTTCAATTCCTCTGTATATATTTGAAGTCCATCTATCATACACAAATAATGCAAAGGGCTGTTTTAATTGCAAATTTCTACAGATGTTATGAAAATGTAAAATTGCATGCTTTGTTTATTAAAAGTATTAAACAGTCATATTTGGAGGAGAGGAGTAGGATTGCCAGTGGAATGCAGAAGTTTCTACCTCTTGGTTTTAGTGCAAACTCAATTCACTTTGGCAGAATTTGAGTATTACTATTATCTGATGATTGCTGTTTGGCATATGTGAAACAAGCTGGCCTCTGTCCAATTCCCACTGGACATGTGTTTCTATCATAATTACCAAAACAATTTCAGCAAATTGGCAGCTTGTTGACATCTCAACAATGATGTAAGTGTAGGGTGACCAGACGTCCCGATAAAATCGGGACGTCCTGATATTTAGGTGTTTGTCCCACGTCCTGATCAATGTTTGGTCGTGACACAATTTGCCCCGATATTTTGCTCTGCCGGCAGCACAGGTTTTTTTTTTTTTTCCTCTCTGCTGGCAGCACTCGGCCTTTTTTTTTCTTCTCCGCCGGCGGGACCCTCCCTCCCTCATGTGTCCCGATATTTTCTTCCTCTCATCTGGTCACCCTATGTAAATGGAGACTGAACTATCCTCTTACCCCTCAAATGGAAAGTTGAGGTGTATTGTCAGTTCATGAGGCCTAATTGTCTTCAACATAAGATCTCCCACAAAATTGACGGGAAACTCTGCAAGTGTTTCAGTATATGTGTCAGCTCTCCCTTCAGAAAGAACAGTCTTTGCCAAACACAGTTTCATTGGTGTATCTTTGCAAAATGTTTGTTACCAGTTTTTCTTCTTGTATTCCCGATCCACAGTACAATAAATCGGAAATTCTGCTGCATGATTATGCATGTGTCTTTTGGGATTACAATGCAAATGACTGGGACACAAAAGGCTGCACAAAAGAAGGAAACAAATCAGAATTGAGATGCAGGTGTAATCACACTACTAGTTTTGCTGTATTAATGGTAGGACATTGTTTTTTAACAGCAAATCATTTGTCTTTTCTTCTCTGTTGTTGGTGGCTTTATAATAGCAGAACCTAAGTATATGGCCTGTTCCAAACATAGAGGATGATGCAGTCCCTGCCCCCAAAGAACTAATAATCTGAGAGGAGCAACAGAAGAGTGGGGGAGGGAGAAAGAAAACCATACAATCAAGATTTTTAAAAGATCACCTGTCCTCAATTTCTCCTTTATGTAGAGATTACTAGTTGACCAATTTCTTATAGGTATCATGGGAGAAGTGACGCTTGAGAGAGCATAGGGATTGACATATCAGACTAGTGTTTCACCTAGTCCAGTATCTTGTTCCTGACAGTGGCCAATACCAGATGAAAGGGAGGTGCACGAAAATTTTTAGTTGACAATTACAGAATAACCTGCCATAAGGGAAATTTCTTCCTAATCACTTTTAGTTAAGTATCAGAGGGGTAACTATGTTAGTCTGGATCTGTAAAAGCAGCAAAGAGTCCTGTGGCACCTTATAGACTAACAGACGTATTGGGACATGAACTTTTGTGGGTGAATACCCACTTCGTCGGATGCATCCAACGTGTGTATTCACCCACAAAAGCTCATGCTCTAATACAGGGGTAGGCAATGTATGGCACACGTGCCAAAGGCGGCACATGAGTTGATTGTCAGTGGCACTCACACTGCCCAGGTCCTGGCCACCGGTCCGGGTAGCTCTGCATTTTAATTTAATTTTAAATTAAGCTTCCTAAACATTTTAGAAACCTTTTTTACTTTACATACAACAATAGTTTAGTTATATATTATAGACTTATAGAAAGAGACCTTCTAAAATGTTAAAATGTATTACTGGCATGCGAAACCTTAAATTAGAGTGAATAAATGAAGACCTGGCACACCACTTCTGAAAGGTTGCCGACCTCTGCTCTAATATGGCAGTTAGTCTATAAGGTGCCACCGGACCCTTTGCTGCTTTTACACTTTTAGTTAGAGGCTGGATTATGTCCTGAGGCATGAAGGTTTATATCCCTTCTAAAAAAAAAAAAATAAAAAAAAAATCCAACCTTATATAACTGAATTTTCTCATTACCCATATAAATGTCTAACCTTTTGGGGAAGTTTACTAAGCTCTTAGCCTTGGTTATATCTAGTATTAATGAGTTCAATAGCTTTATTTTTTTGTGGTAAAAATATTTTATTCATTTTAAATTTGTTGCCTCTTAGTTTCATGGACTGTCCCTTTGTTTTAATAACCAGAGAGTAATTAAGAATTAATGGCTTCTCTATGTCATTCGTTATTCTGTATATCTCTGTCATATCTTCTCTAAACAAAAGAGTTCCAGGTTGAAATCCTGGCCTCATGGAAGTCAATAATGGGAGTTTTGCAATCAGCTTTCAACAAGGCCAGGATTTTACCCCGAATCTTTTTAATCTTTCTTCATAGGCAAGTCTTTCCATGCCTCTAATAATTTTCATCACCCATCGCTCAATTGCCTTTATGTACTATATCCTTTCTGAGATAAGATGACCAGAAATTAAAACCGTTTTGCCCTTAAGGGTGTACCTTTGAATTATGTAATGGCATTATAATATTTTCAATGTTATCTGTACCCAGGCCCGCCGATGCAGGAGGGAAAGGGGCAATTGCCCAGGGGCCCGGGTGATTTAAAAGGACCCAAGGGCCCCCGGCAGCGCAGCAGGACTAAGGCAGGCTTCCTGCCCACCCTTGCTCCATGCCATGACTGCTCCTGGAAGCAGCCGGCATGTCTCTGCAGCCCCTGGGGAGGGGGCCTCTGTACGATGTTCCCACTCCGAGTACCAGCTCCACAGCTCCCATTGCTGGAGGGGTGGTGCCTGCAGGCAGTGGTGTGTGGAAACCCTCTTGGACCCCCGCCTAGGAGCCACTGCCAGAGGGGTGAGCTGGTACCTTTTGAGAGCTCCCCAAAGTAAGCGCTGACCCCCTGATCCTCTCCTTCACCCTAACCCATTGCCCCAGCCTTGAGCAGACACCATGCACCCGCCCGGCACCCAAACTCCCTCTCAAAGCCCACCCCCGCACTCCCCTCACCCAAACTCCCTCCCAGAGCCCGTCCCCTCTCCCTCACCCAAACTCCCTTTCAGATCTCACACCCCACACCTCCTCCCACACCCAAACTCCCTCCGAGAGTCTGCATCCCGCACCCTCTCATGCACCCCAGCCCTCTGCCCCAGCTTGGTGAAAGTGAGGATGGGGGACAGCGAGCGATGGAAGGAGGAGGAATGGAGTGAGCAGGGGGCAGGGCCTCACAGAAGGGGTAGGATGGGGCATGGTCTCAGGGAAGGGGCAGGACAGGGGCGGGCAAAGGTGTTTGGATTTGCAAGATTAGATTGTTGGCACCCCTGCCAGGTGGGCATGTGGAAGTCCTGGCTGTACCAGAAGAGCACACCCAGCAGTGCAGCCAGCAGCTTGCTGAGCACCAGTCAGCACAGGCATAGCACCACCCAAATGTCAGGCAGACCGTGTCCACACGGGCTCAGCTTGTGTATGCGTGGGGACCCATTGACTGTTCTGCCCTGGGGCCCAGAGTTGCTGTCGGCAGGCCTGTCTGAATCAGACATTATATATGCTAACATTTTGTTTGCTGCTTTTACTGTAACCATACAGAGGACAGGTTTTGATTTGCTGTCCATAATCTTGCCCAGATTTTTCCCCCTACAGGTCACAATTAATTTAGAATCCAGAATTGTATATGAGTAATTCAAATTACTCAAATAAGTAATTCAAGGTATATTACATTTCTTAACAATGAATTTCATCTGCCATTGCATTATACATTCACTTAGCATTGTTAGGCCCCTCTGAAGTTCTGGAAAAACTTCTCCGGTTTTGACTAATTTTGTGTGACCTGCAAATTTTGGCCGTGGCTAGTAGTAGCCATAACATTAGAAAACCACTATTATTCCCATGTCCAATCATCCACATACATTTTAGAGAGAAAATTATCTCCCCCACAATATGCACACCCAACTAGCTGAATAACTTATTTATAATCAATAAAAATTATTTTCTAGAGCTTCAAGATCAATTACAAATACGCAAAACCTCTAGAGATTGTCTCAGACATTGGTAGTGGATTCTCCATTGCTGGTCTGGTTATTACCATTCTATTTCAAATTCTCACCAGGTAAGAGAAAAGACATAAAATAGTCATTATCTGCAAAAATATTTTTATGCTTATTTAACATTATGCCACTCTGAATATGGCCTGAAAAAAAGTGAGTGAAGTCACTTTATAAAATAGATAGATAGTCTTAATAGCTTACTATTGCACAGTATCAACAATATGTTAAATATGTTGTAACTCTAAGGACAGGGGCGGCTCCAGGCCCCAGCATGCCAAGCGCATGCCTGGGGCTGCAAGCCACTGGGGGCACTCTGCCGGTCACCACGAGGGTGGCAGGCAGGCTGCCTTCGGCGGCTTGCCTGCGGAGGGTCCGCTGGTCCCGTGGCTTCAGTGGACCTCCCGCAGGAGGGAGGTCCACCGAAGCCATGGGACCAGCAGACCCTCCACAGGCAAGCCACCGAAGGCAACCTGCCTGCTGTGCTTGGGGCAGCAAAATGCCTAGAGCCGCCCCTGACTAAGGACCAGTATTGTCTAGCGGTTAGAGCAAAGGACTGGAAGTCAGGAGGCTTGGGTTGTCCTTTCTGTGCCACTCTCTTGCTGTGTGACCTTCAGCAAATCACATAACCTTTCTCTGCTGTGGTTTCCTTTTTTTAAATATGAGGATAACAATGCAGTAAAATTAATTACAAAAAGTCATTATGACAACTTATATTTGAAAATACTTTAGATTCAAAGAGAAGTGGCACCACAGAGTTCTGAAGAGTATCTCACAGCCCAATCTGTGAGGTACTGAGCCCTTCCTATGAGATACTGAATACTACCAACCCGCTTTGACTAACAAAAATTTACCCTAAGGCCCCAATCCTTCAAAGGGATCCACAGAAGCAGGCTCTGTCAGTAGGAGTCCATTTGGATTCTATGTAGTTTTGACTAATTTTACTTAATTATTTTTAAGACAATCAAAAGTAACAAATGACATTTCATTGTATAGACAATAGTATGATAGATACAGAGACTGATGCAGGATAGAAATTTGTATTAGGAAAGAAGGTTCTACGGGATTAAAAAGACTGAGAGACAATGCTAGAAGCTTCTGGTTTTAAGGTATCACTGCATTCAGGAGATAATATTTTCAAAACTTTAGTCTTAACACTCAAGTCCATATGGGCCAAATTCTGAAGTCCTTACTCAATGCAAAACTCTCATTGACTTCCCTAGAACTTTTGCCTGATTAAAGACTAAGTAAAGACCTCAGGTTTTGACCTAATGTGTTTTGATACATGATGGAATGATGTATTTTGCTCTAAATGTGCAACGGCTTCTGTAAAACTCCCCTGAGACATCAATGTATTAGTTAATATCATGTGATCTTTTCTCAGGCAATAGCCAAACTCCAACTCACATAATGGCAGCTATCTTACGTTAATGACAAAGTCTGTTTCTGGGAGTTGTTCTGATCTTGATTACGCTGGTGCAGTTCAGGTGTAATTCCACCAAAGTCAATGGAGTTATACCCATGCCAGGAAGGAGAGAGTTTTTTACATGCATTTATAAAATATGTTGATGTGCCCAGCTCCTTGGACCTCTAAGAGTGTTTAGAAATATTTCGGTTACACTGTTTTCTCCCTCTTACACTGAGACTAACCAGCCTGGAAAACAGCAGAAAAGTAAGGAAATGTGTCCCAAATATTGTACTAAGGGCCCAGTCCTGCAAGGTATTGAGTGCCCTCAGTTCTCTCTGAAGTCAAGGTGAATTTGATAGAGAGGTGTGAAAATAAAAGTCATGTAGAACTCTTTGCCAAATGTTCATTGCCTTTTTTTGGCTTTGTAAATCTCAGTCAATCCAAGGTTTGTATTAAAAAAAGCTGCACACCCCTAGCTGACTTCTAACATGTTAAGAGATGCAGGAAAGGGGGAAATGTATCATAATTTCTTTTCTTGCTTTGCTACTTTTTTCTCAAATATGTATGGTGCTTACCAACCAATAGGAAAACACGAAAATTCTCAGTTACCTGGATGTTGGTGAATCTCTGCACATCAATGCTGATTTTCAACATCATCTTCATCTCTGGAATTGACAATCCAAATGCCAAGAATAACGTTGCTGTTTCCACCAACAACACCTTACTGGACTCAGATCGGGTAGATCCTCCTGAAAATGCCTCATGTACGGCTGTGGCTGTCTTGCTGCACTATTTCTTGTTGGCAACATTTATGTGGACAGCGCTCAATTCTGCACATTTGTACTTATTGCTGCTTAAAACCCTGAGGCCCATTCCTGGACACTTCACTTTAATCATGTCCATAATTGGATGGGGTAAGAATTAGAGTCTCACATGCAGAGGGCTTTTCAAAATATAAGTAGTGCATTAAGTGTAAGTTTTAAACATACTAATCCAATAGACAGAAAATGAAATACAGTCAGTTTCTTTGGGTCAGTTATGTGGTTTAACAGGTAGCCTACAGTTACTTTTTATGTCCGTTTACTGATTCACCTGCAGTTTAGCAGCTCAGTCTGCTGTCACTGCATTAACATGGAGATCAGTAGAATTATAGGATATACATGGCATGTTCATTGTCAGAGCAACTCCCGTCTGCTGCATGCAATAAGAATTTTGGCAATAGTTAAGGGCTTCAAAAATATTTTATCACCTAAAACAAAATTGTTTCTGATAAATGATTGCATACTTGGAGGCAAATTCTGCCCTTGGAAGAGTATGTGAGATTCCCATTGATTTCAAGAGGAGCCATTTATCCATCCAAAAGCAAAAATTGGCTTGTTTTATTTATTATGTACTACTACGTAATAAACATTTAGCACATCTTCAGAGCATAGCAATAAGCAGCAATGCTGCAAGATTAAGGGGAACTACTGGGAGAACTGAGGAAGGCAGCGGGTATCCACTTAATAAGACAGAAGTCTCTCGGACTCAGCTTCATTCAGTACAGTATTCTAATAGAGTGTGCATGAATATCTTAGTTGTCTTTGCCTCACTGAGTATGCAGCTGATGTGGGATACAGCTTTCTTGTGGTATCTACTAAATAGTTCTGGACAGTGAAAAGGGGCTAAGATTGCACAGTTGCTGTAAGAGAGCCAACTGCAGCACAGCAGAGGAGTTTACTTTGGTGCCAGGATGTGGGGAGCCTCTAGAAGGCATGCTCAGGAACTAATGCTCCACAGGTAAACGCAGTAAGGTTTGGCTCTGAGCTTCCCATAGATAACTTCTCTACTCAATCCCAAATCCTGCCTTTTCCTCAAAGCCACTATTGCCCCTTAATTGAGTGCAGGACAGATAGAAAATGGGCCTTAACAAGACTTGAGGGTTTTAGCAGGTAAGTTTCCCCCTTATTTGGGTATTTCTGCAAAAGGGGGTGATTTAGACTTAGGTAATTAAACAAGACACTACTGATCTCTCTCTCTCTCTCTCTCTCTCTTTATGTCTATTAGGAGTGCCTGCTGTAGTGGTTGCTATAACACTTGGAGCTACCTACAGACAGGGCAAGCAATTAAACTACCGACAGGAAGAGTTGTAAGTAAATGAATGATTACACCACTTGTTTTATTGTATCTTTAATGCGCAGTAGCATTAATGCTACCCTGGATTTACTATGGTTGTAACTGTAACTAATTAATGAATCCAGTCCTGAACCTCTTAGTCCTTACCTAAGCAAAACTTTGTTAAACTCAGCTGGAGTTTTGCCTAAGTAAGGTCCTGTGCTTTGGTCCTTTGTTCACAAATGCTGATTAAGGCACTGGCCAAAATTTGCCTTGAATGCTCATGCACAACTCCTCATTGACTTCAGTGGCAACTGTGCATGCTCTCAGGCCCTTTGAAATTCAGGCCACTTATTTAGGTGCCTAAATAGGGATTTAAGTGCTTAAATTTAGGAATGCACATTTTAAAATGTTGGCCTACATCACTAATGTCCATGATTACCCTATATTATTTGGTATCTGCTTTCTCTACGACTGCAGCCACACCATAACAGGCTGTCTTATAAAATATGCTGGGCAGGGCACGGTCTGTGGTTGGTTCTATTGGACCATAAGGATGTAATCAGAGGTAGATGCTTTCAAGCGAGATGTAAAAACAAAACCTTTTTCATCTGGATCATTAAATATCCCATGGCGCTTTTCTCAAGATTTAGGGCGTATTAATATTCTTATTTGAGATTGTTAAACAAAAACAGGAGAGTTACATTGTAACCTCCTCCTGCCTTCCTTGACCCCACTTATCTATTTCAATTGCTGCCCCTTTCATCTTGCAATGAACATAGATTGTAAACTTTCTGGGGCAGGGGCTGTCTTTATACTACATGTATGTACAATCCAAAGTACAACGGGGCTCTCTGATCCTTGATTGAGGGTTCTAGGCTCTATTCTAATACAGACAGAATAATAATAATAATAATAAACTCCCATGTCCTGGTCAGATTCCTATTTGGATAATTACATTCTATCTCCCCCAAATTCTCCTGTGCAGTTTCAGTTTGCTAACATATTCTTCACATCTCCTGGGGAGAAAAAAAATTAAAAATAGCTTTATTAGTGCTGAATATCTACAGTGCCCCATTCTAGATATGGCTGCATTTCACTAGTGGGTGAGTGATGTCTATAAAGTCCTCGGGGATTCTTCAGGGTGAAAGGTGGTGTATTATGTTATGGTTATGCATTCCTAATATGTCTGCCAAATCTGCTGAAATGGTCTCTCTTTATGTTTAAGTTGCTGGCTTGCAGTCCTGGATGACAAAGGGGAAGTGAGCATAAAAAAGCCCATGATAGGGGCATTCCTTTTGGTAGTGGCAGTCATCCTTCTGTTTAACATTATCATCTTTGTCAAGATCACTGTCTTTGTTATGTGGAAGGAGAACACAAATCTGACAAGGTGAGAGGGTGGAAGAGAACTCAGAGCATTTAGAATATTAATATGTTTTCTCTCGTATGAAATGGACTCAAACGTTTGACAGAAGGCTCTTTCATTTAAAAAAAGGATATTTTCAAAGAAACTAGAATATCACAGAGTGCAATAGCCCTCACTATCTCATTGACTTAACATAGTGGGCCAAATTCTGCTCTGTGTTACACTGGTACAAGCTGAGAGAAGAATTTGGCCCTGTCTCTCTTTTGGCAGCAGTAGACTTTGCCCTTGGAAAATCTGATTCTTGGTCTCAAGTGTTACCTGCTGTCTTTCATAATTGTTCTTCCCCTTTTAAAAAATGTTCACTGATGATTTTGAGCATGACTTTCCTCTTTTACAGCCCTTTTCCTTCAATGTTCATGAGGCTGAAATGTTCAAACTTGGGTAGGGTGACCAGATGTCCCGATTTTATAGGGACAGTTCCGATTTTTGGGTCTTTTTCTTATATAGGCTCCTATTACCCCTCACCCCTGTCCTGATTTTTCACACTTGCTATCTGGTCACCCTAAACTTGTGTTGCAAAAGTTAGGCACTTTAACATGTTTTGGGCCCTATTCTCCTCAAAGTGCACTGGGCCTGATCCAAAGGGAGCCATTTCATTGACTTCAGTGGGCTTTGGATCATCCTTTAAACTAGTTTTATATGAGTGTTACTTCACTGACCTCAATGGATTAATTCCTGATTTACATCATTATAAGTGGGAAAAGAATCAAAGCCACTGTCACAGCCCATTGGGAATTATGGGTGCTTATCACTCCAGGAGTCAAAAATCAGGCTACTTATTTAGAAGTCTAACAATGTCTGATTTTACATAGCCAGATTTCAGTATGTTGACTGTAATAGATAATGCTGAATTTGGATGTCACTGTTATTCTCATGTCAAATGATGTTATATTGGAAAGTCAGATTCACAGTTACTAGAGGAGAATTTGCATTTATGTCAGTTTGAAAGAGAACTGTTACTTTTATTTAACCTGGAAAAATGTTGCCTTCAACAAATGTTTACATCATTGTTTTAATTCCATCCCCTATAGTTTTTAGAGATGAATCAGAACCCAAAACACCCTGATAATGAAATATCCTCAGAGCTGAATCCAAACATAATTGAAGGGCCTATCTCTATAATAGGTAGAACTTTGCGGAAATTTGAATCAAAATAAGAATTCTTCTACTTTAGTCCCATTTCTAATAGTTTTCAACAATAATAGTTAATTTTTTATATGTTATTTCATTATTCCTTCCTGCTTTCTGCTGCATTGGCAGCTTTTTCTCTCTCTGTATCTAGTAAGGCAAAGTACCTCCATCAGTAATTGTTCTGATGCTATTCTTATTAGTGCTTCAGAGCAGTGTAGGGAGACATCCCTTTTGATCTGCTCAGTTGAATTCTCTCTGTTCTGGACACAGCCTAGATTGCCACTGAATAATCCTTAAATGCAGGATACTAAATAAAATGGTTGAATAAACCAAGACAATGCGTTGTTTTAGCCGTACATTTTTTAACACTTGAGAATGTTACTTTTTTCCCCTCTTCTAGCAATAAAAAGAAATCATTCACAACGAAGATATTTGGCACTTTATCTGTAGCTGTAATGCTTGGAATCACCTGGGTCCTGGGCTATATGATGCTAATAAATCAAGAGGAAACAAATATTGTCTTCAGCATTTTGTTCTGCATTTTCAATGCCACCCAGGTACAGTATGTAGCTGTTTCAATACTGGTGATTAAGACATTGAAAAAAATGCATCTCCTTTCCCTCCATAATCCAGTATCTTAGTAAATTGTTGGAAAACCATGTTCTTCACACAGAAATTCAGAATCTTTGTTTAAAAATGGCTGAGAGTTGACAAATATTATTGATAAAACTCTTCTGGTATTACTAGCTAATGTGCTATTTTATTCCATAGGACGTGTAAGATCATCACTGAAAAGACTTGTCCATATGTAGTGGCTTCTCTCTGTACCAGACCATACAAAAAGGGATTGTGAGAGTGAATATTAGGAAAAACTTCATTAGCTGTGGAAATGTCAGCCAAGGGTGCGGGTTTGTCTTCATAGGAAGTTATAACAGTATAAGTAAGGCTAAGATTTACTCATGGGTATTTTTAGTAGAAGTCATGGACAGGTCTTGGGCAATAAACAAAAATTCATGGCCCCTGGCCTGTCTATGACTTTTATTATAAATGTCCCTGATTAAATCTTAGCTGCTCCTGGGGTACTGATGCTCTGGGGGTCATGGGGGTCAGTGGCTGCCCATGCTCCGGCAGTGGAGGCTGACTGCTGCTGTCCATCCGCTGCTCTGAGGCCCCTGGGGACCGCTGCTCTGACAGCCTCCAGGGCGGCCCCTGGGACCACTGTTGCTTTGGTGGCTCTTGGGGCCAGCCACGCCGGCTGCTTCAGGTACGGAAGTCACGTAGGTCCCAGAAAATCACAGAATCTGTGACAGACTCTCACCTTTAAGCATAAGGTATGTATGGTGTGTGAATTAAAATCACTATATTTATATTGGTATAATTCCTCATGTGGACACACTTATTCCAGTAAATTTCCCAGAGTACAAAAGTCTTTATTAACTATTTCATTCTTCATGGAAGAAAGGAGAGGAAGTTGTCACAGATATGCACAATTTACTATGAATTAAATCTCATTTTTGGTGCCACAAGTGAGATGGTGTTTAGGAGAAGCCATCACATTTTTTCCCTCAGTCAAGAAGGAGCTTATGACAGCCTGTATGTATTTAAGCCCCAGTGAGAGGGAGTCTAGCTCAAGGGACATGATCACAACTTGACCATCTGCACAATCCAGCGTGAGCTGTTTCTCATTCTGATGACTCCCATGGGCTAGGCTTACTTTGTGGCCAGAGCTTGGAAGTTCCGCCATCCCTCCCCCCCAGCCATCTGACTCTTGAAAAGCACACAACAGTGCAGAAACTATTCATTAAAATTTCCCTCAGATGTTTAGATTCTAAGCATGAAAATAAATATTTGTTTCAGACTAATTAAAAATAAAACATCACACCCCTCTCCACTGGAGTTGAGTTCATTTTTAAACCATGCAGTCAACTGTCTAGCCCGGGGGTGGCCAACCTCTGACTCTGGAGCCACATGCGGCTCTTCAGAAGTTAATATGTGGCTCCTTGTATAGGCACCGACTCCAGAGCTGGAGCTACAGGTGCCAACTTTCCAACGTGCCAGGGGGTGCTCACTGCTCAACCCCTGGCTCTGCCATAGGCCCTGCCCCCACTCCACCCCTTCCCTCTCCCCTGAGCCTGCTGTGCCCTCACTCCTCCCCAGAGCCTCTTGCATGCCAGGAAACAGCTGATTGGGAGGTAAAGGGAGGGAGGGGAAGGTGATGATTGGCAGGGCTGCTGGTGGGTTGGAGGTGCTAGGAGCTGAGGTGGGGAAGGGGCTACTGACATATTACTGTGGCACTTTGGCAATGTACATTGGTAAATTCTAGCTCCCTCTCAGGCTCAGGTTGGCCACCCCGGTCTAACCCCTGGTTCTGCTCTCTGTGAGAGCAGTTTCCCTGAAAGCAAATATTGACTGTATGGCAGATATTAATTATTATTATTATTATTATTATTATTATCATTTGTATTACAGAAGTGGCTAGGGAAGCCAATCCTGAACCAGGGTCCCATTGTGATAGACATTGTACAAACACATAACAGGGAAGCTTTCCTTCCTTGCACTGAAGATCTTACAATCTAAGGCCAGGTCTACACTAGACATTTTTGCTGGTATAACAATGTTAGCAAGAAACGTGGGTTTTTTACAACATTTATATATCAGCAAAAAACCTTTAGTGTGCCAACATAAAAGTGCTTTTGCCAGTATAGCTTATTTTGCTCAGGGGAGTACAGTAGTATAAGCTATATTGGCAAAAGCCCTTTTTTGCTGGTATAAGCTATGTCTTTACTAGGAGGGGTTTCCAATACTGCTATACCAGCAAAAATTTTAAATGTACACTGCACCTAAGTAAAAATGATTGAAAGTAAAGTGAATGAGTTGACATAGCCCAGAGGGATGCATCCCGAAGATGTGATATGTTTTTGCAATGGCTTAAAATTTTCAAGTCTTGTCTACCTCCAGTTTTAACTAATGACTGATGCAGACTGTCTTATTTGGTGCCATCCCATATTGTAGTATTGCTAGGAGACTCTTTTTTTTACCTATAGTATAGGGTCTTGTATAACACATACTTAAGCAGGCCTGACATTCCATCCAGTAGAGGGCAATACTGATAAATACATACAGCATTCTTGTAATACCACCCAATATTTCAAGACATTTAATGTTATGGTTAATAATTATAGTGGTTAGGGGACTAGTCTAGGACTTGGGAGATCCAGGTTCTCTCCTCTACCATAGACTTCTTATTTGACTATGGGCAAATCACTTAGTCTCTCTTCCCGACCTGTAAAGTAAAAGTAGGGTGACCAGATAGAAAGTGTGAAAAATCAGGATGGGGGTGGTGGGTAATAGGCGCCAATATAAGAAAAAGCCCTGAATATCAGGACTGTCCCTATAATATCGTGACATCTCACCCAAAATCTCTCTTCCCGACCTGTAAAGTAAAAGTAGGGTGACCAGATAGAAAGTGTGAAAAATCAGGATGGGGGTGGTGGGTAATAGGCGCCAATATAAGAAAAAGCCCTGAATATCAGGACTGTCCCTATAATATCATGACATCTCACCCAAAATAAGGGTAACAGCACTTCCCTACCTTAAGGGGATGTTGAGAGGATAAATACACTGAAGATTGTGAAGTTCTTTAAGATCTACCGATGAAAAGTGCTATGTAAGAAATAGGTATTATCATCATTGCAATTATTCTTCAAGCCACATAAAAAAGACAGTGAATTTTACTCTAAGATTTCATTTCATTTCATTACTCTGATTAACTCTGAGCTTTCATTTAACCCACAGGGACTTCAGATCTGTATTCTATATACTTTCAGATCACCAATCTTCAAGAAAAAGGTTACTGAGCTGTTTTCCTTTGTCTCGCCGCCGGATATGTCAATTTACTTGCATTCAAAGACTTACTATCTTTTAAAATTCCGTTCTAAAAAACACACATATGAGAACTTCAAACCATCTGAGACCTTTTCAGAGGAAACCTCCTTTTCCAGCAATGATCAGACATCTATGAAGAATTAAAATGTAAAATTTCAGCTTTCTGAGTTTGTTCTAGATAGGGATCATTGGTGTTTTGAGTGACATGACCACTGCTCCTGGAACAAGCGTTGGGCACAGATCAGAAGACAGTAGGACAGCTCCCAAAAATGTAAGGCAGGATAACAGCTGTACAGAGCTTATATGTGGCACTTTAACTGTACACAACTAAGAAAGTTCTTACTAGGGAAGTTGAAGGTCATTACAATATTGCACAAAATAGAAGGACGTCTGTCTGACTTGGTCGTGTCTGTCTGTTCTCCCAGATATAGCTATTCCTGGCCTATTTAATATGCTCTGTCCAAAGGTTGTCCTCTTTTCCCTTTCATAGGTAATTCCTGTTTAACTAAAAAACATAAGCAAAAAAAATAAACAGTAGAATTCTCATTAGCTCTGTTTCCATATTCTAAATTGCTATTTGACTGTCTTTTAGAAAAAGATCTTTATTTTAGAGTTGCCTATTGAGTTTCCCAACTAAAAGCTTTTTAGGATAAACTGCTGCTATAAATGCTATAAAATGATGTCTGACTCCACGTGGTAGAATGAACAAATAAATTAGTGTGATGAAACTATTGCTATTTGTTGTGAATATTTAATATGGTCAGTTTATAATGGAAGAAACTTAAAATCAAATGAGAAGCAGCAGATGATGTCAAAAGTTCCTGGGGAGAAGTGTCTAGAAGTTGAAGTCAAGAATGGGGACAGCATGAACAGCAGATTATCCTTTAGGAAAGAAGCATTGTCTAGTCTAGTGACCTGAGCAGAGGATGGGGGGCCAGGAGCTCCAGTATTCTAATCCTAGCTCTGACTCACTCTGTGGCCTTGAGAAAAACTCAACTGTGCTATAGTCAGTTCCTTATCTGTAAAATGGGGTTGATAATAATACTGACCCTCCAATCCTATATTGTAGCTAGAGACCTGCAGCATTGAATGAAGTATTGCAACAATTTGTATTGAACTTTTTGGACCCACAGTAGCACAATAACCATTTTCAACTCCCCTTGAAAGATGGTGGGTGTGGGTGTGTGTGTCAATGTTTTTGAACCCAAAGTTTAATCTTTTTAAAAATCTTTTCTTAGCAGCGTGTGTTTAAGCGCAATAGTTCAACTCTTATCTCCACATGGACCACAGTGATCTTACTAATGATGCTGAACTTTGATATTCTCTACAATGTGGATGTTAAAGAGGTAAAGTTTCTTGCTGGTAACTAACAGGAAGTGCTGCGTCCAGAAAAGCCACCAGTTTGGGTGGAAGGGCTGAATGATCTGACCAAAGGTATGAAAAATGAGTGAGGCAGAGAGTCTGACTAGAAGAAAGTGAGTGTATATGTGTGTCTGGTGATGTTGAACAGCAAAAGAGGGGTGACCTATGTTTGGTATTGGAAATCTGTATTTTCTAACATTTTTTCAGGGGAAGCCATTGGGACTACCAATCCTCTCTTATTAAGTAACATTTAGAATGGAAAACGTACATCAAATTTAGCTTATTTTTTAAACACCTTTTCTACTTCCTCCCCACTTGCAATCCCAGTGCTTCCCTACTACTCTGCTACTCGGGTTTTACTGTTAAACCCTGCTGAGAGCTGGTCTAGTCTACACCTAAAACTTTGGTTAACCTAGTTACATAGCACAAGGTTGTGAAAAATTTCATACTGTGAGCGCTGTTATTTAAGTCAACCTAACCCCACAGTAGATGCAGCTAGGTTGACAGAAGAATTCTTCTTGCTACTGTCTCTAAAATTGCTGTTGCTATAGCAAGTGCCTGAGTCTGCTCCATGGCACTACAGCCACATACTGTAAGATGGCAGGCACAGCAGAAATGGGAAGGTAGGAGGGGGTAGTTTAGTCTGCTATCAGATGGTGGACACCCCAATGGAGACCATGTGCTGCCGCTGCTGGCATGGCCATGCTATGTAACCTGCCATGTTACAGCATGTGGCTCTAGTGCATGCTCAGACTGGGGGTTGTGACTCCTCAGGGGGTCACAAGGTTATTACCTGGGAGGGTCACGAGCTCTCAGCCTCCACCCCAAGCCCTGCTTCACCTCCAGCATTTATAATAGTGTTAAATATTAAAAAAGTGGTTTTAATTTATAAGGGGGGGTGGTCGCACTCAGAGGCTTGATGTGTGAAAAGGATCACCACTACAAAAGTTTGCGAACCACTGCTCTAGTGCCATGGAGCAGACTTAGACACACACTGCGCATGCAAGGTCATACTTGCAGGGTGGGTCCCATGCCAATCTAGGAATTACTAGGCTGGCGGGTATTTCCAGAATGTGGGGGCAGCCACCCTATCCCCTTCCCAGCCTTGGGCTAGCTGCCTCCTCTGCTGTCCACCCCTCAGCCAGGTCTCATACCTCCCTCTCTGCCCCCCACGCTATCGCTCTGTAACAGGTTTTCTGCAGCGCCCCGCACAGAGGCCACGACGCTCCACATCGCTGCGGTACAATCAATGCCACGGGCCACCTCCCTTGCTACACAAACCCCGCCCCTCTGGCAGCTGGTGCGGCGCATGCGTGAAACCCGGCGTTGCCCGCTCTGCCTAAGGGACGCCGCAGCTTTGACAGGCGGCGGCGGCGGGGGTTCGCTTACCAGACATGCGCACTCCTGCCCTAGCCGTCGCCGTGCCAGCGCATGCGTAAAGCGAAGGCCGGCTCTGCTGTGACTGGGAGCCTTAGATCACTGACTGCGCACGCGTGACCTTCTTCGTCTGGCCTGGCCTGCTCTGGCGCTTCGCTCCATCAGTGCGCACGCGCCGTTCGGCCGCTATCAGCCTCTGTCGGGGCGAGTGCGCCTGCGCGACGGCCCGGCAGTGGCACCAGTCGAGCTCCAGCCCTTCTCCCCTGCCACGTACGGGCTGCGGCGGCGGCGGGTTCAGGCCGGAGCCGCGGCCTCCACGCACGTGCCACCGCACGCGGAGGAGAAGCCGGAGTAAGCGGCGGGCAGCGGGGCCAGCCGGCACCGCCCGGGCTGAATGGGGGCGGGGGCGCGCGAGGGGACCGGGCTCCGGCCCCTCACCCATCTGGTGGGGGGAGACCCTGTAAAATATCCCCCCAGCCCCCCGGGGACTCGGTCCCTCCCCCGCCTGGAGCCCCGGGCCGGGGGTGTTACTGCCCAGCCCTTCCCCCCCGGGCCAGGGGAGCCTCGGGGCCCCTCCCCCAGCACAGCCCGAAGTAGCGCTCCGGGGCGAATGGCCTTGGCTGCTGCTCCTGGGATCAGCCCCGCTGGAGGAGGGGAAAGAGGAGCCAGCTGCGGCCCCCCTCCCCGCCCCCAAATCCCTGTGAAGTTCACCTGCGTCTGGTCAGTTTTACTTCTCCAGAGCCCAGGAGCAGCTCTGGGGCTTGTCTACACGGGAGTAGAGCGCGGTGTGCCTGTTTGGCCTGATTCACTACCTCGCGCTCATTCAGAATCGGGCACTGTTAGGCCTAGTCTACACTTAAAAATTAGATCGACCCAATTTTGCACCCTGCGTGATGCAGTTAGGGTCACCCCTGACCTCTGGTGTAGATGTGATGTCACTCAGAAAGGTGGATTAACTATAGCACTAGAACAATGTAGGAAGCATCTATGCTATGGTGCTTTAGTGTCATAGCTGCAGTGCAATAGCTGTGCCACTACATTGTAGACGTTCCCTTACTCTATAATATGAATGTCCATACATGTAGTTAATAGGAAATAACTAACTTGCTTTTACTTCCCGCCCCACCTTATTCTGGTGTAAATTTCACAGACAAAATAGACAATCCCATTTTCATTTTGCTCTTCTGTTGCCATCACTTATCTTTTTACTTCAGTGAGAAAAGGAGTGTTTTGTCTTTTAAAGCTTTGTTTAGTAGGGCTTAATGTTTCCCTGCTCCTAGCTCTGCTTCTGCTATATGAACCTGCAGGCAAATCAGCGGATTATGATTTTCATTTGCTACAAAAATTATTGTGAGGTCACAAACTTAGAATGGATTTAATTACCAGATGCATATGGAAGATGGGCTATGAGGGAGAGAGAATTCTTAGTCATTAACAAATATGTAAGAAATTATGGAGATATATCAAGAACATTTTGGTGAGAAATTACCTTATTCAAATATGATGATTTTATCTTATTTAGAATGATTGCATTTTTAAGACAAAGTAGAGATAAGTTATCACTATCAGAAGCATATCAGCATTTCTTCATAGAATGTCTTTGCTGGAAAGCTGTTTCAAAATAAATCTGACATTCAGCTACATTGTAGACACACAGAAAGAAAATACATTGTGAATGCTGTACATATCAACAGTAAAACAACTTGCATCATTTTTTATAACAATTAAACAGATGCAATCGTTAGACTCTTACTTTTAAATCCTATATAATTACCTCATGCAGGGCGGAGAAGAGTTGGACAACCAACTGCAGTTAGAAGCTGCTTCTTCTCTTTTTGTGTGAGACATATTAAGTAGATTTCCATGAGTAATCTTAGCAAATAAGCTAAAGTGCTTAGGTAAACATTACTGTAGTTGATTTTCCCTAACAATGTATGTAGTAGTACACACTGTATATCTGGAGGCCACTTTTAGCCCTGGGGTTCAAGGCTATAGAGGTGATTCTTATGGTTGCTAGTAAGGTTAAAGTGTGATTCTCATGCCAGAGTACATTATGTACATACACATGCACATATATAATTTAAAAAAGTTAATTTGAGATCAAATTTGTAATTTTATATTCCTCATCTCCACTTCCTGGTTGTGAACGTGAGCCATTGGTGCTGCTCTGACATAATGAAGGAACGTTTTCAGAGCAGCATGAGGATTAGACAACTGGAGTCCCTACTACAAAGCTGAGTGCAGTGTGTGGAGTTATGCTACCCTGGCCCCACCCCCTTTTCCCTATATACAAAGAAGACAGCATTTACTGACTAGAGGGGGCTGGGATCTGCAATCTGCAATCCCTCTGTCTCCTTGTGAGTCTAGACCAGGATGGGCAAACTTTTTGGCCCAACGGCCGCATTGGGGTTGCAAAACTGTATGGAGGGTTGGGTAGGGAAGGCTGTGCCTTCCCCAAACAGCCTGGCCCCCAACCCCTATCCGCCCCCTCCCACTTCCTGCCCCCCTGACTGCCCCCTCAGAACCCCTAACCCATCCAACTGCCCCTGCTCCTTATCCCCCCCCTTATTGCCCCCTCCTGGGATCCCCAGCCCCTTATCCAACCCCCCTGCTCCCAGGCCCCTGACTGTCCCAACCCCTATCCATACCCTTGCCCCCTGACAGGCCCCCCAGGACCCTGCGCATATCCAACTCCCTCATTCCCTGTCTCCTGACCACACCCCTGTCCCCTGACAGGCCCCCAGGACTCCCATACTTATCCAACCCCTCATTCCCTGGCCGCCCCATCCCCAGAACCTCCGCTCTATCTGTCCACTGACTGCCCCCTGGGACCTCCCCGCCCCTTATCCAACTCCCCAGCCCCTTTACCATGCCACTCAGAGCAGCATGTCTAGCAGCCATGCCAGCTGGCTGGAGCTAGACACTCTGCTGCGCTGCCCTACAGGAGCGCGCAACCCTGCCGCCCATAGTGCTGCCTGTGCAGCCATGCCGCCGCACAGGAGGGGGGACAGCAGGGGAGGGGCTGGGGGCTAGCCTCCTGGGCTGGGAGCTCAGGGGCTAGGCAGGATGGTCCCGTGGGCTGGATGTGGCACGTGGGCTGTAGTTTGCCCACCTCTGATCTAGACAGAGACAGCCAGAGAGGTGAGAGTTGGGTTTGCTGACAGTTGTCTTCAACTTCAGTTAGGAGAGTGAACAAAATGTCACTGGATTGTTTCCTATCTCATTACCCTTTCCTTGTCTCTGTAGCAGGAGTCATTTACTTTTCACCTTTCTCTAGCAGCAGCACTATGGAGCTTTCAGTAGCTTCATTCTACCCCTAGAACAGTTGCTTGTTTGTAGAAAGGGAGTTGTAAATCTGTCACTTAGGGAAAGAGCCCATAAGCAGGGCTGGCTGCAGTGACCTACCAAAAGGGAATGAAGGTCTTCTCGTAGTGGGGCAGGAACGCATTTCTCTCTTAGCCACCTTTCCCTTTGTCCCTTAGCTCTCTTTTCTAAAGAGCAATCTGCCTTTCAGTGGCTGTGGCTCTCTGGCCATGATTGCCACTATATTTCCTCTTGTCCAGTTTGGTGGTTCTTCCTGTGGAAAAGTGACCTTAGCATTTCTCTGCTTCAAAGAATCCCTGTCCTCATGCTGTTCTGAGGACTTTCACTTAATGTCAGAGCAGCTCCAGCCTCCAATCAGGAAGTTGAGGCCTGGGCTATAATATTGCAAAAGTCAATCTAAAATGTAAACTTAATTTTTTAAAATCTATTTTGGGATGTTGAGGAGATAGAGGTTACTAGAACAGATGTTTAAACAATGGATGTGTATTTTGGGTGATGACCCCTTTTATCATGTCTATTTTGAAAGTGAATATCTAGACTGTTAGCAATTGTCAAGCAAAATTATGAAAGCTAGTAAAATATGTTATGGGGGAAATACAATCTTCACTGTTACTCAGAGTTTAAATACCAAATTGTTAAAGTAAATTCTTTCTATTTCTTCCCTGTAACCTGCCAAGTTGGGTGATATGAAAAGCATATAGCTGCAGTGAAGACTCGCAGTAAGTTAACTCTTCTTGGTTTTCTGATGCAGATTCCATGCCCTATCTATAATTGATCATTGATCAGCGTAGTTTCTGTGCATGGCAGGACATCTGAACGCCAGCTGGAAGTGAAGTGGGGAACCTGAAAAACAGTCTAGCAAATCTGTAAGACAAGGTAATTACTGTTATAAAAAGATATTGGTGGCAAGGAAGTAAAGGAAGATCTAGAGGTGATATGGATATGTCATAAAAACAGTTTTCATAGTACTTCTTTCCAATAACTTATGACATCTCACAAGCCCTGGAGTGTAAATTCCCCTGTTCAAAAAACATGAACAATGCCATAGCTGTAGTACAAGCTTCAGCACATTGCTCAGCGAGTGTGTTGCTCATCTGACCTGAAAGGCACTCTTAGTGCAGTGAAGAGGACTGTATAATACAGTAGTATGTGTTTCAGGCAAAGTAGTAATTTTCCAGCTGTATATTTTTATTTAAATTTAAAAAAAAATTAAGTGTTAAAGTCCAGACTTTCATCGAAGTTACAACTTCTGATCTGGAGACTTCTCTCTTAATATAGGAATAGTTATAAGCTTCAGAACTGCATAAGAAAGCTCTCTGTGTATTTAACTTCTCAACAAATTTGGAAATGTAAAAAAGGCTGAAAACAAAACTGAAATTTAAAAATAGCTTAAATGGGTTATTTTTTGCTTATTTAAAAAAAACACCCCACATTGTGAAAAATGATTTTGATGTAGTTTTCTCTTTATTGGTTGCATCCTAAAACGTGACACATGCATTAGGGATCAGATGTACTGGTTTTGCAGGAAAGCTTAAGTGTGATCTAGCCACTTATAATGAAACCAGTTTTTAGATGGCTCACTTCCTCTTTTTTGCATGCATCCAGAGTGACACACGTCCCAATTTGATCCTCCTACCAAACTCTTGTTCTGCCAGACTTCCTCCACTGTCCAAAACAATAACACACATTGTTGCTTTGTATTTTATCTACATTACTTGTAGCTGTGAGATACCATATTTATGGGTCCCATAGAAATAGCTAGAGAGATGATCATACATGCCTTTTTTATTTATCAAGGCAAAGTGCTTTTGCAGTGTTCCTAGTCTCTCTGTGAAATACGTCTCTCTCAAATACAAACAAATTATTTTACATGTAAATATATCTACTTGAAGGCATACATTATAACATGGTAAAAGCTACATTTTGAACAAAATGTATTTTTTCCCCCTTAAGCTTTATGGGCAGTAAAAAGCCTATATTTCATCTCAGAACTTTAAAATTTGGCTTAAAATACAGAGAAAAGATTGTTTTTAAATATCTCATTTTGTACATCTCCATTTTGCGCTTGAACAATTGTGAAATGGCTGATAAATTATCAATTGAGAGAACATAGTTTTGCATAGAAAGCTGCTCTAGGGCATATTTTCACAACAATGTTTTTGAAATGCAGAAGGTTACAGAACTGTATTGTATAGGACTGTGGTGGTTGTGAAACAAATTATCTTCTAAAAGATTCTGTGTAAATGTTTTTTGTTAACAGGTCTATAGGAGATCCACCATGAACGGACAGCTGGATTTAAGTGGGAAGCTGATTATTAAAGCTCAGCTAGGGGAGGATATTAGGAGAATTCCTATTCATAATGAGGACATCACCTATGATGAGCTAGTGCTGATGATGCAGAGAGTTTTCAGAGGAAAACTTCTAAGCAATGATGAAGTCACAATAAAGTATAAAGATGAAGGTAGGGTTTTCTTGTTAATGGTATTGATTAGATACAGTTTATGTGAGACTGCAAACTGCCATAAAACTCACCTTTTGAAAATTGCTTCTGGGATATTCCCATTCTTGGGCTATATAAACTATTTATATTATGAGATTATTCTAATCTATGAAAGCTGTTCTGTTGAGGCTATACTACGCATTTCTTCATGTACCTGAAAGATTAGAGGGAGGTTACAAAAAGATTCATTGCTCCAACCTCCTGTAGTCTCTTCTTTGCCACAGTAAGGTGTTGACATTGGCATCGTATCCGTGCTCTCTACTCGACCTTTTCCTGTCATCAGAGCTGTGGATGATTAGAGACATAATCAATGTTAACTCATTCTGGTCTTTTGATTTCTCTGTGGCAGCTGCCTTTTGTTGGAAGAAAACCTTATGGCCTTTCAAAAACGGTTCCAACAACTTTGAAAATGGCATCTTCTACTTTTGTCACTGTGCAAACACCTTTATATATTAGAATTCTGGAGCATGAACTAAACATGAATTCTCCACAGGGAGAGGGGCCATGTCCCGTAATACATAAGGAAACCCTTTGGACAGTTCCAGAGAAAAAACTTAAGAGGAATTAATTTTTTCCTAAGTACTTCCTCATCAGCAGTGATTGAACCATTGAACATGTTGGTTGGACTCCATGGGAAAAGAGGTCACACAATTACAATATATCTAATATATCCACACAAAATCTCATAGATTGATATAACCTCAAAAATGAAAGTCTGCCACTTCAGTATTGAAGAAATCAGGTGTATTTGTTGGGGGAGGGTAGGGGAGAACCAATTGGATAGCACTGTATTTGAGTTCAGGATTGATGGTAAATATTGTGTTTTGAGCTGACCCCCCTACCCGCAGGTGCCTTTTGCCAGTGAATTAGTTGTGGAGATGTTTATGTTGCTAAGCTACTCCTCTGAAGATAATTTCCGTTTCCAATAAAGTGACAACAGCACCATGCAATAAAACAGTTGTTCTTAATTTAAGCTAGAACCATTTGTGAAGGGTTCTAAATGAAGATGGAGGTATTATAGTCAGGGAAAATACTTGAACATGTAAATTCCATTTTGAAAAGAGGCTTGCTTCTGTTTGTATTTTTCCACTGTATACACTGTAGATTTTATAATCCCTTTTTGAGATGTTGAACCAATTGGGGCAGTAATTGTGCCACCTTGATTTAATGGGGTGGAAGTCAGAGATCTTTCAGGATTTATACATACTGTCAAGGCCACACACTACAAAAAAGAGGGAGAGGGGAGACCAAGTAAAAGTGGATAATAGTACATGGTCTTTTGCTCATGTGAAAAGACTTTTCTTCTCTCAACTAAGAAACCCTTCTCCCACGCTTACCAATTAATGAATCATAACAGCCCTTCCCACTTCCTAATTAATAAATACTGTGCTATTGCTCTTAAAACATTTCCTGTTTTAAAATTGATAGAAATTTGTTGTTTTTCATTTTATTTTTTGTGAATTTAGTGTTTTGTTTTATCCATTTTATCTCTGTGGGTGTGGGAAAGGTTGCGGTCCTACCACTGGGGGGGGAAGCGGGATGGGGGATTGCTTTGCAATCCCCCCTGCGCTCATTCTGCAGAGGTGACTTCTGTCCCAAGGGGCTGGGCCAGGCTCCCTGCTGTGGGCATTGCCTTGCACATGGGGTTTCAGGACCACTCAAGTGTGACCCTATGTGCTAGGTCGTGAAGTCTGGATTGGGGAGCTGGGCTCAACCCTGCTGCAGCCAACTGTGGGGTGAGTTTTTCATTTTATTTTATTTTGTGTTTGCAAAATAGACATGGGTTGCTAGTTACTGATAACCCAGAACCGTATGATGTTGCATTCATATCGATCAGTGTGCTAACAAAGGGGGGTCAAGTTACAAATGACTGAATCAGGCCAGAGAACAGAGTAAGTTACTACTCAAGTATCTGCCCTAATGGAGGGAGAGTAAAATTGTGCTGTACTGGGGGAGACTTCAGGTTGGGATACTGTTGTATAGTGGCCTCCTTCAGCATGCCCCACATGGCCTGAGATGGTGCCCTGGCTCAGTTTCCCTCTCAACCTTTTTAGTTCATGGCCCTCTGGGGTTGGTGTCAGGATTCAGGTAGGTTTCTTTGACAGGTAATAACTCTTTTAGTTGTGTTTTCAAGGAACCAGGAGTCTACAGCCCTTTTCCTAGGGTAATGTACAATTCAGATCCCTACCCTTAACGATAGTAGGGTATTACCTTCCTCTTGGAGCTGGATACAATTAAAGCAGCCTCTTCCACCTTGCCTCGGGAATCCACAGCTCTATCTCAGAGCATGTTTAGGATAAAAAGCACTTTCACTCCAGGATTGGGTTAGCTAATTAAACAGGTTTCAGAGTAGCAGCTGTGTTAGTCTGTATCCGCAAAAAGAACAGGAGTACTTGTGGCACCTTAAAGACTAACAAATTTATTTCAGCATGAGCTTTCGTGAGCTACAGCTCACTTCTTCGGATGCATAGAATGGAACACACAGACAGGAGATATTTATACATACAGAGAACATGAAAAGGTGGAAGTACGCATATCAACAGGAAGAGTCTAATCAATTGAGATGAGCTATCATCAGCAGGAGGAAAAAAACTTTTGAAGTGATAATTAAGATGACCCATAGAAGGTCAAACAGTTTCTCCTTCCTTTGGCTGGGTTAATGTTCATTCCTTAGATTAGGAGTTTCTATCTCTCTTCTTGGGGTGGGCTAAACGACAGTCTCTCTCATTTGGGATCAGGAGTCCTCAGCCCGCCTTCCCTGTTCCTCTCAGTTGGCTGAAAGAGACAGAAGCACTGCTGTACCCTACACTACAGCCCTTCTTGTCCCAGGCCCTTAAAGAGAGCATAGCCTGGGTTTTCTCTGTCTGCTAATTCCCTTGGGACTGCTTCCTTTCTCTTGCTCTGTCTTTGGCCGCTTCTAGGCCCTTTTTTTGGTTCCAGCCTTCCTGAAACAGGGTTCTCTGTCCCCCTCTGTGCTTAAAGGCTAGTGTAGCCTGTTACAGAGGTATATGGTGGAGAGCTCATGAAGTCAGCAGTAAAACATGAATTTCTAAAAATTAGAGATTGTCTAACACAAAAAGTATTGCACCCAACATGTCCAAAATAGTTGCCGCCTCATGATAGATAATGGAAAGTTGGTGGGTACATAGGGACCAGTGATCGTGACCTGATCATATTCAGTGTGGGCAGAGGACAGTCTCAATCCGTAACATATCAACTTGATACTTCAAAAAGGCTAATTTCCCAAAGATGTGGAAAAATATGAGAGAAATTGACTGGGAGGAAAAATGTAGATAGAAAAATGTGAATGAAAACTGAGTGTTTTTAAACAGGAGTTTATTAGATGGCCAAAATTCTAGTTTCACAAGAAAGAATACAACTTTGGCAAAAAGCCTGTCTAGATTCAGTAGTGAAGTTAAGGCAGAAATTGGAAATAGAAATCAGTATAAATTAGAATTTATGAAGTGGAGAAAATTAATAAGGGAAGCTAAAGACATTAGGGGAGAGGCCACGGTTAGCAGTACTAAGGACAATAGGGAGGTGTTTAAGTATACAAGGAACAAAATAAATTCTAGCTATTGTATAGGACTGTTACCAGATAGGGTAAAATTGTTTGCAGAAAAGGCAGAAGTATTGATAAATATTTTTGTTCTGAATTTAGAAAGAAACAGGATGATATACTCATTAATAAGGATGATATACTTTCCAGTCCAATAGTAATTTAGGAGGATATTAAATAATACCTACTAGTGATGAACATTTTTAAATCAGTGGGCCTGGATGACATGTACCCATGAGAGTACTGAAAGAGTTCATCTCTGGCCTGCTGATAATTTTTAATAAATCTTGTAATACTGCGGAAATTGAAGAAGACTGGAAGAATGCTAATATTATACCAGAATTAAAAAAGGGCAAGCAGGATGACCCAGGTAACTATAGGATGATTAGCCTGAGCTCAGCGTTGGGCAAAATAATGGAAGACCTGATCTGGGATTCAGCTGATAAAGAACTAAAGGATATGAGTAACGCTAGTCTGCATGGTTTTATTGAATATAAATCTGGTCAAAGAAACCTGATTTTATTCTTTTTGAGATTACCTTTATCAGTGAAACATATAACTGTCATACAACAGTATGATTAAAATTTTACTATATAGTGTCAATAAAGCACGTCAAATAAATCAAAAAGTAATTGTCAGTGGGGAAATATCATTGAGTTGGGTTGCTGCTAGTGGAGACCTGTTGGGATTGGTGGTAGGCACGACTCAGCATTTTTTTCACAATGATGTGGGAGTAAATGTTAAGTCATTGCTGATAAAATTTGCATTTTAAACAAAGATTGGAGTGATAAATAATGATGAAAGGGCAGTCATACAGAGTAATCTGGATTGCAAGCTAAACTATCCCATTCAAACAATGCTTTTTATTGCAGCCAAATGCAAAGTTATACATCAAGGAATAAGGAATACAGGCTATACCTACAGAATGGGGTATTGTATTCTGGAAAGCAGTGACAGAAAAAGACTTAGGATTCATAGAGAAGAAGCAACTGACCATGAGCTCCCAGGGTTTGGCAAAAAGGGCTAATGCAATCTTTGGATGAATGAACAGGAGAGGTAATGACTAGGAACAGGGAGGTGATTTTACCTCTCTATAGCATTGGTGAGACAGATACTGGAATGCTACCTACCGTTCTGCTTTCCACATTTTAAAAAATATGTTGAAGGATGTTGGAAAAGTGGAGATGATCCAGAAATGGGCCATTCAGGGATTGTCGAAAGTGCCTTCTAGTGAGTGACTCAGAACTGTCTGTTTAGTTTATCAAAACAGCAGATGACTCTTGGACCACTGCTGTAGTCACCAATGCAGTGCCTGCGGGTGCCATGGCACCCACCACGGCATTTATGTGAGCCCACCTACTGACAAGGGAGAAGCGTGACTGCCGAAATGCCGCCGAGAAGCAGCAAGGCCAAGAGGCGTCGCCACTTCTCAGCGGCATTTCGGTGGCTGGTCGTCCGGCATCCACCACACTCTTCTGGGAACACGAATATGCTATTGCAACAGGAAGGCTGGTGACCACTGGACTAAAATGTACATTTTCACTTAGAAGAAAATATTAGGTACTAAGAGGCCCTTTAATCTCGCAGAAAAAGGCATAACAAGAACTAACAGCTGGAAGCTGAAGCCAGACAAACCCAAATTAGAAATTAGGCACGCATTTTTAACAGTGAAGGTGACGAACCACTGGAACAAACTGTGAAGAGTTGAGTCTCGGTCTCTTGATGTTTTCAGATCAAGACTGGCTGCTTTTGTGGAACATAGGCTTTCATCAGACACAAGTTGTTTAGCTCAGTACAGGGGTGTGTGGTTGAAATTTAATGGCCTGAGATATACAGGAGATCAGACTACATGATCTAATGGTCCCTTCTGACATTAGAGTCTTTGAATCCCTGAATAAATAAAAAATATTTTTGGCCTCTTCCTTGCCTCAGTTAATATCCTCAGGTCATAGTCCCTTAATGAATTCTGGGATCCATCCTGCTCCAATAAAAACTGGGGTTTCCCTACCTCTTTTCAGGGCGCCCCTTGAACTCTTTCCCTCCTTGGCTTTGTGGCTTTGCTCCTTCCTCCCCCTCCCATCCAGGAAAAGCAAAAGTAGCTCCAGCCTCTGCCCCTCCCACTTTCCTTTCAGGAAAGGAACAAGGCCTTGGGAGCTGGTCAGACACCTGCCTCATTCCCTGCTATTCTTGTTAATGAAAGAGTGGTACTTGGGCGTATCTGCCCCTTTCTTGCACTCTCTCCTTGATTCATTGTCCATAATCCCTATTAGTTCTGGCAGAACAGACTAGTAGGAATTTGTCCCTGTAAACATGTATTTACCCAATAGATCATAATAGCTATCCTAGCAAATGAGCCATTCCACACTCACACTCTTCGAATAACTGCATATGAATCCTTTTGTCAAATGTTCATTGAATGTTACAAAATTTGTTCACTTGTAAGGCTGGGACGTTGTGACAGGAGAGTGGGGAACATAAGTTGGCTTGAATATGAATATTCATTTCAATAATAAATCTTTGAAATATCCTTTTGCCTTTATCCCACAGTAAATTTTCACACTCTCCCCTTGATCTATATATTGTGACTTCTTTCTAAAAATAACCATTTTGTACCTTGGTTGAATAATAGGAGATACTTGACTAAGCAAAAACTTTACCATCCAATCTCTGCATTCAATCACCACAGTTGCAGATGCAAACTATCTGTATAGCTCGATTTGTTTAATAGTTACTTATGTGATTAAAAAATGAGAGAAACTTAGAATTCGTGCACACTTGTACGTCTCGGCCTTCACTATGGAGAGAACACTGGGAGGAGACTGTAGGTTTTATCATAGATCCCAAAGCAATTATGGCTTCTCTTCCACTTCCTTCTCTTACGCGGTGGGGTGTGTGTGTGTGCTGGCAGTAATGAAATTGGCTATAATCCTTCTTTTGAAGCACAGTCAGGATGCTGAAGAGAGAAGTGGTCAGTAGAAGTCTATTTGTGCTGTTCCCTCAGAACTAGGGTAGGGAGGATGACCCAATACAAGAGCAGGAATCCTTAGTAACCTGCACCTTTTAAAAACAACTCCTTATGGTTAGAGATCAATTGAAATATTTTTCCTTTCAGTTTAACTTCTAAAAATTATGGTTATTCTGTTTTTATATTCTTAATTGCATCTCCTTTCGTGCATGGATGTCATCTTTTCACCTTATCTCAGTCTATTCCTGATGCTGCTGTGTCTTCACAGCAAACTTCGATGGGTTTCCCCACATGACTTGTCTGTTGTAGGGAGTAAACTGTAATATTTTTGTGCTGGAAATCTTAACCTTCCTGGGCACACCAGAAGAGGGCCGTAGAGGGTGGTGCCCTTAGACACTGTTCAAACAATCAGACAGTGGGAGTAGAGGAAAATGACCAGTTCTAGGGAGACTTACTAAGTTCTCTCTAGGACTGCAAATTCCTCTCATGGCCAGCTGTGAATCTTCTTGTGACATCAGAAGGTAGCCCCTAGTTCCCTCCGGACATGCCCAGTGGTATGCTGTGTGTTTGCGTTGACAGAGCATCCCTTACATCCTGCCAGAAATATGTCTGCTATCTTTGGGGCAGTGGTAGAATATAAAGATCTTTGGTAGCAAGCACTGCTGCCTGTTGGCTGTGCCAAACAATTCCTCCAACAGCATCAGCAATAGTGGGGCTGGGAGTCTGAGCCTGAACTGGGATATAAGAACAGTAGCCTTTGGAGACAAAATACTAGGTAACTTTAAAAAGTTAACCATTTGGGGAAAATACCAAAACAAATTGATTTGATATTCAATCTTTTTTTTTTTTAATTTAGAAAGTGATAACTGAAAGCTAAAAAGGCCATAATCTTACATTTTGTTACATATGGCAAAATAAAAATTTCCAGTAAGTTCTCAGAATGTATTGGGGATAACTTCTTGTTTTGCAAACTGGAGGAAGTAACTAAGTGGACAGCCATTGTTACAGGCTTGATTCTGCCTAACAGGGAGGAATTGGTTGCAAATCTTACGGTGGAAGGCAATCTGGCTAGAAGTAATTATGGAACAATAGATTTCATGGACTTTAAAAAAGCCCGAGCCCCAACAAGTCTAACGCCAGCCTTGGTGATCCTGTAAAAACAGGTTTGTGACCCATTTTAGTGTCCTGACCCACATTTTGAGAACTGCTGTTGTAAATGCATTGACCTATTTAGATCTTCCCAGTACTTTCATTGTGGAGATGCCTGGAATGTTACCAGGCATTTCCTCAGGTAATGAATTCTTAGCTTTTTGAATGTCACTATAGTGCCTTCTGTTAATGATGCGTCTCTGAGTTGATCAGCTTCATGCTCTGCTCAGAGAATGCAATTTCTTGGATTATTTAACCTATTTAATTCTGGCCTCTTGACCCATTTTTTTCACTTATGACATTTTGTTTTTGCAATGAACAGAATTGGGTTTGGTTTACACAGTCTCTGGTTATTGAGATTAAGGATTTTCTGCCCCAGAAAATAATCATGATAGAACTTTGTCTACTAATGATGTTCTCGATCACTGTTCTGAGCAATTTGAAATTAAATTAATCACTAGCTCAATGGGTATGTCTTCACTAGCAATGTTAAATTGCTTCCATGGCAGCACTTTAACGTGGCTGTGTGGTCATGGCACCAGCGACCATTAAAAAACCTACCTTCATGAGGAGAGTAGGTGCCAGCACTGGTGCACTGTCTATGCTGTCACTTTGCAGTGCTGAAATGTGCAGTGCTCGGGTGTGCTTTTTCAAGAAAGTTGCAACGCTGTAAAGTGGCAGTGTAGACAAGGTCTAATTCATCCACTCTGTGATTGTATGTGGAATTTAAAATCCTTCCAAAAGTATGGTGTCTGTGTTCCATCTAAATGAATTATTCTGCCAATTTCTCTTCCTTTTCCTTCATGCATATCTTGTTATATGTTTAGTCTAAAACTCTTTTGTTTATGGAATAAACCAGAGATGGGAAAACTATGGCCTGAGAGCCACATCCGGCTCACAGGACCGTCCTGCTTGGCCTGTAAGGTCCCAACCGGGGAGTGTAGCCCCCAGCACCTCCCTCGCAGCCTCAGCTCGCTGTGCCTGAAATTAGAGTATCTTAAAAAAAAGTACCACCAAACTTACCTTAGTAATTTCTTAAATGCTCTCTGATTCATGTCTCTCAGTCTCATAATTTGGGTGGAAGGAATATTTTTCCTAATCTGATTTAAATTGCAAATTATAAATTACCTTTGGTCATGTCATTAAGACTTAAGAAAGGATAGGGTTATTTAAAAAAAAAAAGTGTTCTTAACTCTATGCATTTTGAGATTTTACATTAGCCCATAGTTGTATTTGTCATGTACCATGTTTGTAATGTAATATGTAACAGTTTTTTTCTAGCTGCTTTAAAACCAAATTTAACAAGTTATGATTACAGTTTCTAAAAAGCAAACATCTTATTTTAAACAGTCATTTGAATTGTAGATGGGCATTGGGCCTTTTTGTGTTACTGTTCAATATTAACTATTTTTTAAAAATTCTTTACAGATGGAGATCTTATAACAATTTTTGATAGCTCCGATCTTTCCTTTGCAATTCAGTGCAGTAGGATACTTAAACTGACATTGTTTGGTAAGTACCGATGTTTTGGGGATTTTATTTATTTATTTTTTAATTCAGGCAATAGGCTCTCTTCTTTGTATGCTGGTGACATTTCCTTCCATGAAGGCTGTTTATAATGAAAAGGATGCCATACATTTAAAAATTCCCTTGCTACCTGAAATAGCTTTCCCTACTGTTACAAGAGACATCTAAGCTTAAAGAAACTACAGGTTAGAAGGAGAAATATTTTTGCAGGTTTATTTAATTCATTTGGCAGAGCATTGTGTTCAGGGAATTTCATTGTTTTCTCCATATAGCCATTCACTTTCCCTGGTTTGTGTGGGTCTTCCAGACAGCAATGTAGGACACAGAAGCATAAGAAATAATAAAATGTGATTATAAAACTACAAAAAAGGAGCATCAGACAGGTATAATACAGAAAATTCTAAACTCATTTTCTTGTTTAAAAAATTGAGTAGATTTCAAGTTAACTGTCTCTCTTTAAGGAGCTGTTTTTCAGCGAATTGCCACTGTTCAGGCAACTGATCAGCTTGAGATATAGTGGTCGTACAGCAGTAAGCATTCTGTCAAGAGACATGAGTCCTTGAGCGCTACTGTGGTACTGGCTTTGAGCATTCTGTCCTTTTGTTAATTTTATTGTGGAGCAGAAAGAGTGAAAATCTTTTCCATTTTGATTTGTGATAATTGTATTGTACCCTGCACACACACTCAGGAAATACAGTGGAAAATGAATTGAGCCCAGAAGGCAGCCACTCTGGTGCTGGCAATGCATATAGACCTTCTCTCTGCTTCCACTGTTAATAGGTCTTCTCCAGTGGTGCTTTAGGCTTAAATTAAGAGGAAAAACTGGGGGACTGTAAGCATATCTAAAGAGTTTGACTCCAGAGGGTATATCGACATAGGGATAAAAGAGCAGCGGCACAGCCGTGGCTGGCCTGGATTGGTTGACTCGAGCTCGTGGGGTTTGGGCTCGGACTGGAGCCTGATCCCTGGGACCCTTCATCCTCTGAGTTTTAGGGCTTGGGCTTCAGCCCGAGTCTGAACGTGTATACAGCAATTGGTCAGCCCTGGAGTGTGCGCCCAAGTCAGCTGACAAGGGCTTTTTTATCCCTGTGTAGACATACCATAAGTGAACAGAAAAACATGAGAGAGTTGTGGTGGAAAATTTTTGTTTGTTCATGCAAACCGTTTCTTACATGTAGGTTCTTATCACAGCCTTTTCTTCGAGTGATGGCGCGTGTGTATTCCACAATAAGTGTGCATGCTCACCATGTGCACTGGTGCTGGAAGTTTTTCCCCTAGCAGTACCCATAGGGAGTGCCCTAGTGACCCGTGGAGTGGCGCCTCCATGGCATGGTATAAGGGCACTGCGCACGCCCCCCACTCTCAGTTCCTTCTTTCCACCAGAGAAGGTGCTTTGGAACTGCTCTGCTCCAGCTTTGCTGTAGCTCGTCCCCAAAACTGCTTGCTTGTTCAGTGTATGGTACCTGTAGTTAGTTCAGTTAGTTTAGTTTAGCTAGAGCACCCAGGCCGGCATGCCCCGTGCCCTGGGTTTTAAATCATGCGACACTTGTAGGCGAGCTAGGCCAGTGAGTGATCTGCACACGGACTGTTTACACTGTTTGGGGGAATGCCATCTCAGCGATCGCTGCAAGATTTGCAAGTTAGTTAAGCCTCGGAGCAAGAGAGAAAGAGACATTAGGCTCCGGGCTATTCTGATGGAGTCGACACTGACTCTGGCTCTAGCGCGCCGCTCCAAGTCGGCACCAGGCACTGCGGTGTCAGTGCATGGGGACTCTTTGGCGCCATTGACTCGTTGGCGCTGCTTCCCGTCCACGGGGCACGTCAAGAAGGTTAGGAAAAGGCCTTCTTTGCCGTGGCACCGGAGTAAACCTGGGACAAGCTAGGCCTACATTGGGCAGTCCTCGATCCCCACCAGCCTCTAGGCCTCTAACTCAACTCGAGCGGAGTACCCCAGCCCATTTGGAGCAGGCCTCCCCGGATGTCCGGATGCCCTCCACACTGGAGGCCCTGCAGGCAGCCCAGGACGTTATGTCCATGCCAGTACCAGGAGCACCACTGATGTCGGTACCGAGCTCCAGAGGCAAGCTGCCGCTGGGATCTCTGCAGTCACCCCTGGCTTGGTACTGGTCTCGGTGGTGGGAACGTTCCCAACACCATTCCCTGCCCAGTGACCGTTCAGGGCAAAGTTGAAAGTGAATAGCCCTCAATGCCCATCAGGCTGTCTGGTTGGGTTCCATCTGACCTAGACTCTCCGTACCGCTCCGCCTCGAGGAGCGAACGCTGACAAGACTGAGGCAAACGATGCCAAAAGTCCTCATCTTGAAGGGGCTATTGCAGCCGGTCGCGGCACGAATGTCGTTCCCATTCGTCATCCTGCTCCACCCCGCCACGGCTCTGCCTTCACAGCCCCAGGTGTCGGTCGCTGGCGTCTCACCATTGTGGGTCCACCTGCCGGAACCGATCGTGGAGCAGCTGTTACGGATGGTACTGGTCCTCCACGTCGGGATAGCAGTCCCATGGTCAGCATCGCTCTTGGCACCACCACTCCTCCTGTTCGGGGGACAGGGGCAGGTCGTATGTCAGCCTGGCCTCCCTCAGTAGTCGTCCATCAATGGGCCAAGCCAGCCAGGCCGAACAGCCGGCTTCACCAGTGCCACAGAAGGTGTAGTAGCACCGGGCCCCAGGGCCGGCCTAATGGTACCAGTGGGAACTGTGGCCCCTGATTCAGCCCCCAGTGGTGGCCAGAGCCTCAGAAGGACCATCGGCCTACCTCTCCAAACCCCCGAGGAAGGAGTCAGTAGGATGTACATCCTCTGCACCATGCCCAGACACAGACCAAGTGGTGGACCCTCCGGTGCCGGTAGACGCACAGAGTACTGAGCCGGCCTCCTCACCCTCCTTGGATGAGGCAGTTATGGCCCCTCCTCCCTCCATCCCGCAGGAGGATTTTAGGGCCCAACAAGAACTCTTAAAAAGCGTGGCATCAAGCCTCCACCTCTAAGCAGAGGAGATGGAGGAGCCCTCGGACTCCCTGTTTAATATACTGTCCTCCTCGGCATTGGGCAGGGTGGTCTTGTCTCTCTGCGAAGAGGGGGTGAAAATTTCAAATGCCCTGTGGTAAACCCACGCCTCATTGTGTTCTGCTCTCTTAGAAATGGGGGCCAAGTATTTTGTATCCGCCAAGGAGTATGAATACTTAAACACCCGCCCTGCTGCTAACTCCCTGATGGTCGAGTTGGTCAACTACAGGGGACGGCAGGGCCAACCAGCCCCTACCCCAAAAAATAAAGATTCAAGGAGGATGGATTCATTTGGAAGAAAAATGTATTTGTCCTCAAGCTTCCAGTTATGAGTGGTGAACCACCAGGCTGTCCTGGGCCAGTATGAGTTCAGTCTGTGGGGCTCCCTGCCCAAGTTCGAGGACTCCCTCTAGGAGCGCAGTGGGGAAGAGTTAAAAGCACTGGTGGAGGAGGGAACAGCAGCTGCCAAGGCAAACCTGCGGACAGCTTTGGATACAGCAGACACAGCTGCGTGGTCCATGGCCTCTGTGGTGTCCATGAGAAGGGCGTCATGATCTGGGCTCTCCAGCGAGGCGCAGGCCTCCCTGCAGGACCTCCTGTTTGACGGCAAAGCTCTGTTTGCGGAACAAACTGATACAAAGCTGCATGGCCTGAAAGACTCCTGCACAACTCTCCAGACTCTGTCTCTCTCTGTTTCAGCTCTGGCTGAACCTAAGTTCAAGCCTCGGATGACTCCTCAGGCCACCCATTCAAAATACGAGACCGCTTATAAGAAGTTGCAGGACTATAAGAGGCGCCCACAGAGGCAGGAACACTACCAATTTACAGTCCTCCCGTTTGGCCTGTCCACTGCCCCCAGAGTATTTACAAAGTGTATGTTGGTGGTGGCGGCCTACCTCAGGTGGGGGGGGTGCAGATCGTCTCCAGTCTGGATGACTGGTTGGTCAAGGGCGGCTCCCAGTCGCAGGTGCGGGATCACGTGGGGCTCCTTCTGTCCACGTGCAACACTTTGGGCCTGTTGGTAAACAACACCGATTCCACATTAGTCCCAGGGCAATGCATAGAGTTTATTGGGACAGTCCTGGACGCCCATCAGCCAGAGCCTCCCTCTCACCGGACAGGTTCGAGACCTGAAGGAGGTCATCGACATGATCATGAGGTTTCCGGTGACAACCGCCAGAGTGTGCCTCCAGCTCTTGGGTCACGTCATCTGTATGTAGTCCGTCACGCCAGGCTCAAGATGAGGCCTCTCCAGTTCTGGTTGACCTCGGAGTTCTCCTAGGCCACGGACAGGATGGACAGAGTCCTCACAGTGCCCGAGCCAGTGATCTCCTCCCTATGGTGATGATCTTCCCTGAGAAACATGCTTCAGGAGGTCCCATTCAGGGGCAGGGCCCCGTCACTGGAGCTGGTGTCCGACATGGCGGACCTGGGATGGGGGGCCCATGTGGGGAACAGTCAGACCCAAGATCTGTGGTCGGCTCAGAGACCACATAAACGTCAAGGAGCTCAGGGTTATACTGCTGGTGTGCATGGTCTTCCACTCACATCTGGAGCGCCTGGTGGTCACAGTTCTCTTGATGTTCTACATCAGCAGACACGGTGGGGCCCAATTCTCTGTTGTCTGCTGCGAATCCCTTAGGCTGTGGGACTTTTGTATAGCCCACGACATCTGCCTACAGGCCTTCCATCTGCTGGGTGCCTAGAATGCGCGGGCAAATCGCTTGAGCACGTACTTCTCCTCTCAGCATGAGTGGTCTCTCCAGTGCACAGACTTTTCCAAGTGTGGGGAACTCCCCAGGTGGACCTATTCGCAACTTGGTAAAACTATCGCTGTCCCCGGTTCTGCGCCGGATGGGGCGCTATCTCTGATGCCTTCCTCCTGTCTTGGTAAAGCCAGTTTCTCTGTGCCTTCCCCCCATTCCTGCTGATCAGCAAGGTCCTGGCAAAGATAAAGACAGACAAGGCCTGGGTCCTTCTGATTGCCCCAGCATGGCCCAGGCAGCATTGGTATGGGACCTTCATGGGCCTGGCGGTCGCTCCACCATGGCTGTTGCTGTCCCGCTTGGACCTGCTCTCCCAGCACCAGGGCCACCGCCTCCACCTCAACCTAGTGGCTCTCCACCTCATGGCGTGGCTGCTCAGTGGTTAGGTAGGAAGGAAAGGACGTGCTCGGAAGGGGTTTAGTGCGTCTTCCTAGAAAGCAGGTGGCCCTCCATGTGCCAAGCCTACTTGGCAAAGTGGTCTTGGTTTTCCAGATGGGCAGACAAGTGGGGCGTTTCCCCACTGGCTGCCTCGATTCAGCTTATTCTGGACTACCACCTTCACCTTAAAGCCCAGGGCCTGGCGCCCTTCTCAGTCAAGGTGCACCTAGCAGTCATATCGGCCTTCCATCTACCGGTACAGGACCACACGGTGTTCTCCCATGCTATGACTAGCTGATTTCTTAAGGGGTTGGATTGTCTCTTCCTGTGTGTTGGGGGCCCCCAGTCCCTCAGTGGGACTTAAACCTGGTGTTGGTCCATCTCCATGGGGCCCCTGTTTGAGCTGCAAGCCATGTGCTCCAGGTCACACCTCTCGTGAAAGGTGGCCTTCCTGCTTGCGATCACGTCGGCTAGGCAGGACTTGGAACTTGGGGACCTGACCTCCGAGCCCCCGTACATGGTGTTTCATAAAGATAAGCCCCATGTGTTCAGTGAGGACCGCTGCCCGCTGGATGTGAAATGGGCTCTGGCTTTTTACCTGGAGTGGACTAAGCTGTTCAGAAAGTCCTCGCAGTTGTTCATCGCCTCGGCTGAGCGCATGAAAGGTCGGTCAATCTCCACTCAGCGGCTCTCCAACTGGATCACCATGTGCATCAGTACCCGTTATGACCTGGCAAGAGTCCCTTCACCACCAGTTGTGAAGGTGCATGCGACTAGGGCGCAGGCCTCGTCGGCTGCCTTTTTGGCCCATGTCCCCATTCAAGATATTTGTAGGGCTGCCACGTCGCCTTCAGTTCGCGTGTTAACCTTGCACTATGCCATTATCTCTCAGACCAGGGAGAACGCCAGGTTCGGCAGGGCTGTTCTCCATCCCAAGAATTTGCTAACTCCTACCCACCTCCAATAGATACAGCTTGGAATCATCTATTGTGGAATACACATGAGCAATCACTCGAAGAAGAAAAGACAGTTACCTTTTCTGTAACTATTGTTCTTTGAGTTGTGTTGCTGTTCCACTTCGCGCCCTCCTTCACCTCTGTGAGTTGTCTGGCAAGAAGGAACTGAGGGTGGGAGGAGCGCGCAGCGCCCCTTATACTGCGTCATGGAGGTGCCACTCCACGGGTCGCTAGGGCACTCCCTACAGGTACTGCTAGGGGAGAAACTTCTGTCACTGGTGCACGTGGCGAGCAGCACCCCTATTGTGGAATAGATATGAGCAACACATCTTGAACACCAGTTATGGAAAAGGTAACTTGTCCTTTTTGCACAGATATTAGAAAATGGTAGTTTGTATTTTGTTAAGGGACACTGCCAACATAAACATGACTACACTTTTTCTTACCTACTGTTTACAATTAACAATTACAATTAAGTTGCTGCAACTGAAAGATCAGAAAAAAATTAACTGAAAAAGAATGAATTCTTGGTTGCCCTAAGCATATTTCAGGCTGGTGCATGCACATGTCTCCATACAGCTCTGGTAATATGCAATAAGGAGCCAAATTGGGTGGTTGTAAATGTGCATTTTGGACTAGTGTGAGATTATAGTCTGTTTTCACTCGTGACCTACAGTACATGTGATTTTTAAACTCCCTTCCACAAAACAGAGACAGAGATGTTCTTCTTTATGCTTGACATCTAGGAATACTATTGTATAAGAAAGTTGTTTAACCTGTGTTTACACAAATAATTGTTACTATGTTCCCTCAGAGTTGATTTCTTTAATTACTATTTTATAGTTAATGGGCAGCCAAGACCTCTAGAATCCAATCAGGTGAAATATCTCCGTCGAGAGCTGATAGAACTTCGTAACAAAGTGAATCGCTTGTTGGATTGTTTGGAACCACCTGCTGAACCAGGGCTTTCCACCAGCCTGCCTGAAAATGGTAGGTCGGGCGTTTTACTGGTAAAGAATTGTCTGAGTCAAACTGTGTGCTCTTACATACAGTAAAAAGGGAATCTTGCCTAATTCTCTCAGTCTGCAAACTGGTCCTCGGTTGCTGTTTTAGAAACTTAAATTGCTAGTGGCCTTAAGGTTACTTACTTTAAGTCAAGCACAGTCTTTTAACAAGTAGGAGTATTGTACCAAGTTAAGAAACAGTGACTGACTGTTTCCTAACTGGTTACTTTGAAGATTTCAAGGATTATCTGTCAGAGTACTCTTAAATTTTATTTAGATCTTTTAAACTCCCCTGTAAGTTAGGTAAGTAGTAATATGCTTATTTTGCAGATGGGGGGAGAGTGTGGAGTGGAGGCTAGAAAGCTAATGACTTTTACCCAGTCATTGCTTGGAACTAAGTTTAGAACTCAAGAACCCCTGGTTTAGTCCTTTGCTCCATCTTTTAGATAACACTGCCTTTCTGATGCCTAAAAGATGTGATGTTTCTTAAATATGAAACAAAACAAATATTAATGTTTAAGCAGCAGTTCTCAGGGTGTGTGGCATTTTATGTGGATTAATAACCAGCTGAGAGAGGCTGATTTGAAGCATCAGCTACTAATCCCTGGAAAAGGATCTGAGCCTAAGTAGTTGCTCCATTTTTACTTAATAGCAGCAATGTGTCTGACATATGGATTTTCTGGGGGTACTGCAATTTCATTTTGATAAGTACGAAGAACTGTACTTTGCTAGTCACCTTAACTGAACCCTCCTTTGAGGAATATAATAATAATACCCAATCAGAGACACAATAATGACAACACTTAGTATATGGAACTCTCTTGACTGTTTTCCCTCTGTTGGGCAGCTTCATTGGGGGTTCTCTGGTTGCTGTCATATGCTGGGACAATTTAGAAAAGCAGGCACTTGCTGCAGGTGGGGGTAGAAGTCTTGGGATCTCAGTTTTTTTATTATTTGTATTACCATACAGCCTAGGAGCCCCAGTCAGGAACCAGGAACCCACTATGCTTGGCGCTGTACAAATAGAACAAAAATGGGCCTTCCCCCAAAGAGGGGGGAATAAGTTTGTGTACTATGACGTTCTGCTTCAGAAGTGAGTTAGGACTGAACCAATTTCTGTTGACCTCTATCGTAGGTATGTAGATAAGCTTCATTCTCCAGTTATTCTGATGTCAACTTCAAGTTGTGTGTGCAGCTCTTAAAATTTACTGTGCAAGTTTATATATATATGAGCAGCCATGGAACATTTAACTACACTGTTTCCTTGTCGCAGAATGGTATTTCAAATTGATAGACTTCTTAATTGGTGTATGTAATAGAAACAAATCTGTTGCTGTATTAATAGATGCTGTTGATGGTAGTGAAGAAAAACCTGCTGCTACTGACTCTTCTGTCAAGCCATCTACTCAAGTTATAGCAGCAAGTATGTCTGCTTTTGATCCATTAAAAAATCAAGATGAAATCAGCAAAAATGTCATGTCAGCATTTGGGCTGACAGATGATCAGGTGTCGGGTAAGGATATATATTTTATTGAAAATAAAGCACAACAGATTTTCATTGTTGGCAGTTAAAACTTCAGTCTTGTTATGAAATAAAGACTTCATAGTATGAATGTGCTAATTACTATTTCCATTCAGTGCTTTTGTTTTTAGAGTTCCATCATATGGTAGTTTTAAAGTGCCTGGGTTGAATTGGCTTACAAATTCTGATGGAATATATGTAACACATTTATATTGCATCATTTTTAGTTACGTGGAGAGCAAAAATAGCTTACAGTAGTTTAAAACAATCCGCTTACTATTAATAGAAAGTTTGGGGCCTATACAAATAAGTGGACACTATATTTAAATCCAGGGATTTGCACCTGCTTATGCAGGTTAAACTAAAGGCCTAAGAGGTTCAGTCTATTGTTGTTACTTAAGTGAGATTTAAAAAAACCCCTCCTTCCCTTTTTTTTTCCAGATAAACTTTTCTCTTCCACTTTCATTTACGGTGAGCTTTGAGTCAAATTTCACTTTCAGAGTTTCACGCATTTGCACAAAAATGCAATGTAAAGTGGCAAGTACTGGTCAGAATTCAAAAAACACACTCCAAACTTCCCGATTACTATTTTAAATAAACATTACTAATGATTATCCTTAATTTCTACCAGCACTAAATTTTGTTTAAAGGATATAACAAAAGAAGCAATCATTTTGCCAATTTATTTGCTAAGTGTCATTGTTCATCATAGCATTGTTACTAATTTAAGTCTTATGGCAATGGTACCTTCAGAGCTAGTATCAGTGCAAAAGTAGGACAGTACAGGTACTAAATACTGACTACACTTGATTGTCAGATGTTGTTGAAATTAATATATACAATGTCATCTTAAACCCCTATATGAAAACTAAGGTAACTTCAAACAACCACGCAACAGCATTGAAATTTGAAATTAGGTTGTCAGTCTAGAGGTTTGTTTTCTGTGTCTAGATTTTACAGCTCTGATGATAATTTATGTGGGATTATCCAAAGTGCTGAAGTTGGAGTAAAAGAGATTAAGAGCCAAGGGGCAACCTTGGGGCCAGATCCTATAAGGGCCACCACCTGCACTGACTTTCAGTGATTTAACTGCAAGTTGTGGGAGCTCAGTTTAGGCTTTTTAATTTGGAAATTCCTTGTTTTGTTGGCTCAAACATCTATTGCATTTAATGTGGGTGCTCTAAATTCAAAACAGCTTAATAGCTCCCATTTTTATATTTATTAAAGTGGCAAGAAAACCCTTTATAAACTGTAATTTGATGTGAAGTAAAATTGGAATCAAATTCTTCTCCTTATGCCAAAAAATTTGCCAAAGTGAGACCATCATTTCCTGTAAGCTTCCATTTTAGAACTGTTATTCATCACTTAGCATATTCTTTTGTTGGGATTAATGAAGTCCTTCAGCAAAAGGATTTTTTTAAGACTCCTTCTGAACAAAGAAATAAGACTGGAAATATTGACCATATTCATGTGCAGATGGCAGAGAACTCCATTATTTGTTAGAAACAAGAGTGGACAGATACTGTTAAAACCAAACCTTCACATTAAGACCATTAACAGTATTCTATAAATGCTGGCATCCAGTAACTAATCATTGATTTTAAAATAATCATAAAAATTTTGGCCGTATTTCCCTATAGTTGTACATGCCTTATAGTAATTTATAAAAAAAAGTCACTGACGCATACTGATAACTAGAAAACGTGATCAATTGTTGCTATTTGCTGCTTGATCTTAAAGCGTGTGTCCTTGGCACTTATTTCTGCTGTGTTTGGCCAATGGGAATGTCTTGTAGAAGTTTCTCTCTTCCCCTCCCCGCCAGTTGCCTCAGCATTGCAGCCTGTCTCCGCTCATCATGCTGCCGCCACCGCTTCTCTTGATCCTGTCACCTCTCATCTCGCGCGTCCCTCCTGTCCTCGTATTCATTTTGTGCTTTCCTGGACTCTGACATTGTTTGCCTCCACGTATTCTGGTGGGATCTTTCAGTGCAGGAGGACTGCATGAGCTCAGAGAACATTTAATTGCGAGTGCGTTTTTTTCGTCGCCTTGTCTGTGCTAGCGTCTGGGATGGAGATAATAGTGGTAGTGTTGAAACATTTGCAGCTGCAGGAGGAAAAAAGGGAGAGTTGGGTTGACCATTTAAAATGGGTTGGCCATTTAAAAGGAGTGGCTGTGGTTTTCGGGTTAACGTGCAGCACAAACCCAACTAAACCCCCTCTCGCACCTAAGTCTCTGAGATGATCACCCCTCCCCCCGCCACGTGACTAACGGCGGGGATGATTTCTTTTCAGCCGTAGGCAGACAGCTCAGTAGGAACGGCCACCTCTGAATGTTCCCTTAATAAAATTCCCCTGTTTCAACCAGGTGACTATGAATGATCTCTCTCTTCTGAGGATAACACAGAGAGATGAACAGATGTTGCTTGACTGCATTCCAGTAGCTTTACTGGCCACGAATACATCCCAAGTCTTCAGGGCAAATTAATCATTAAGCACACTTGCTTTTAAACCATGTATTATATTTACAAAGGTACACTCACCAGGGGCATTCTCCACCTTCAAGGTCCGGGAGCCCGGGTTGACAGGGTAATGTCTCCAGGGTGATAAACAGTTCCTCGCTGTTGGGGAGAACAGTTTCTCTGCTTGCCTGCTGTGTGCTATCTTCAACCTCCTCCTCCTCCTCATCTTTCTCCCTGTTGTGAGAGACTCTCTTGCAGGAGTCCACATACAGGGGTGGGGTAGTTGTAGGGGGACCCCCTTGAATTGAATGCAGCACATGATAGAAGCAGCATATCTGGGGGTCTGACCCGGAGTGTCCATTTGCTTCTTTGTTTTTTTGGTAGACTTGCCCGAGCTCCTTAAATTTCATGCGTCACTGCAGCGGGTCCCTGTTATAGCCTCTGTCCTTCATGCCCTTGAATATTTTTTTCAAATATTTTGGCATTTCGTCTTTTGGAACAGAGTTCTGATAGCACAGATTTGTCTCCCCATACAGTGATTAGATCGAGTACCTCCTGTTAGCTCCATGCTGGAGCTCTTTTGCGATTCTGGGACTCCATGGTCACCTCTGCTATGAGCTCTACATGGTCACCTGTGCTGATGAGCTTGCCATGTTGGCCAAACAGGAAATAAAATTCAGAAGTTCATGGGGCTTTTCCTGTCTACCTGGCCAGTGCATTTGAGTTGAGAGTGCTGTCCAGAGCAGTCACAATGGAGCACTCTGGGATAGCTCCCGGAGGCCAGTACCATATAATTGCATCCACACTATCCCCAAATTTGACCCGGCGATGTCGATTTCAGCACTTTAAGCTCCTTAAGGAGTCCCTTTGAAGTTAGTGGAACTACTTGTGCATTCGGTTGATAGGATTGGGGCATTAGTTTGTAGGCCTCAGATCAAAATGTACATAATTATACATTGTGTTTTTTCAGTTAGGTATTCCAGAGCATTTTACAGCCTTAAAATATCCAGAATCCACCTAGTCTTTGTGACTTCAAACTGTTCATTAGCATCCAAGTGACTATTTTTCCCCACTATATGTTCAAAATTGCCATGGCAGTTAATTATTTTCAGACTAAAACCTGCTCTATCCTTGCTGGGTGTAGAAACCCCAAAATACTGAAAACAAACCCCTCCCCCCATCTGCCAATCAAATACATATTTACCCTAGGAAATCCTGGTAAATCACCCCAGCAGTTATTTTCCAAGTAGACTGGGTTTTGAATTTAGACTGCATGGACTGTGCTGCGAAGTAGAGTTTAAACTTTTTCAAATGTAAAGCTGTGCAAAACTGGAAAGTACTTGATGCAGAAAAGATATTTTATTCAGTTTAAGAATATCCAATCTTTTTGCTTGTTTATTTCCCATGCTTACTATATTCTCTTGCTTCCCCAGGACCACCTAGTGCCCCTGTAGAAGAGCGTTCAGGAACACCTGATAGCATTGCTTCCTCCTCTTCTGCAGCCCACCCACCTGGGGTTCAGCCGCAGCAGCCAGCGTATGCAGGAAGTCAGCCACCAACTGGTCAGATGGAAGGTGAGCAGTAACTTACATCATGAAAATTGCAGTCAGACTTCAATAATTGAGGATTGTCATGTTTTACATTAAAAGGTTACATTAGAACTTTAAATGGCACATCTAATACTATATATGACTAGGAATCTTCTAGGGAATATCAGACTTTAAAGGCCACGATTCTCCCCATTAGAATATAGTTTTTTAAAGATTCAATGTTAAAACAGTAGGTGGTGCTGTAGCTTTGTCTTAAAAGTCAGATGGTACTAAAAAATAATAGGAACATTACTACAGTAATTACTGTAACACTTCAGTAGTAAAATTAGTGTAGATGTAAACGTCATTGTAAAAATCGACAGGAATGTTAGCTATTCCAGATGTCAAATTTTACATTAGAAGTGTTTGAAAGTCTAACTTCTACATGTTACTTTCTGTGCTGTATTTGTCACTTTTACAGTAAATATGGGGGAATCTGTTAGAAATGCTGGTCTGTATACTATAAAGTAAGCAATTATACACTTAATGTGCAAATTATGTTGTTTAGTGCATGTTCCTTAGAGGACAGAGACAAATTTACTGTCCTGTCCAAAAATCCAGGCCAGCTCAGCTGTTAATGTTCTAATATACATTGTATAATGCTATATGGTTCTGTCATAGAGTATTGTAATGGCCTTCATAATGACCTGCCAATAATTCTCCCAATGTCTGGTTCAGAATCATGTAGCCATTGTGATGGTTTGTAGCTGTTATTATCCTGCTAACTTTCTTCAAATGGCTTACTTAGATCTTACTTTAAAAATTCCATGTAAGATCTAGACTTTGGCATTCAAAGCCCTTTATTGTACCATGTGCCCTTCTTTTTGTGATTTGACTTAATATGCACATGCTTGAAATCTCCATTGTATTCAAGTTCTTTTGGTTCTACATTGTCACTTGCAAAAACACTAACATGCATGTTGTCCCTTTTGATGGAAATCTATTCCAGGAAGGACCTGCTGTGCTCCCTCTACTTTATTTTAAGATGCAGCTTAAAGGTCTTTCTCTAATATTCTTAATTTGACTTTTTTTTTTAACTTGTGGGGCAGAATTGCATCCTTGTTTTGCTTTCTATCCTGTATATTGCAATCTACAGATCAGTGTTCAGCAGGTGAGTGTAGCAAATACTGAAGAAGGTGATAAAGGTATCCCAATGTCATGTGGCTAGCAAGGAAGATTTTAGGACTCAAATATGTAAGGTACCCATAGAACCAAGGAGAGAGATACGTAAACTTGAAATTGGCTGATAAGAGCCAAGTGCTCATAATATAATTACAAAGTGTCACTTTTTTTGTGTGGATTGGAAACAATATATTAATATATGCTATTTATTAATATTAACCAAATAGTAACACTTTGTTGAGCTGCTGTCTTGGATTCAGTAACACCACACATCTGAACACCTCTGCTTTGTTGCTTGCAGCATCATCCTTTTGTTTGATAATTCTGTTTGAGTAGTTGGCTCTTGGGACTTGTGCTGTAGATGCTTTTGGACACTAGCAATTTTAGATCAGGCAGAAAATGTAACTGAAAAGTAAGCACTGTAACTCTAAGCTGCTAACAACTTATTTTGTCAGCAGTTCTGTGGGAAAGGAAGTCAAATGGAGAAAAACAAGGTGTGGGTTTTTACATGTTGACTTAAAATAGAATTAAGTAACAAGGTAAAGGTTTTAAATTGCTAGTACAGGTCTGGAACTGTTGTCATTTGTCAATGTCAAGTGAGTGAAAAATCACTCACTGACATGCTGGAGAGAGGCAGAAGACGCAATGAAAACTGCAGCACAAATCTTGGGTTTTCCCACTATAGATAATTGGTCATAGTGAGAATACCTTTTAAAACAATGTAGCGTGGTTTAGAAGCATGTGGAACACACATTCTTGGTATCATTTACTAAAATTAAATTGAGACAAATACAAGGGTTTGTGTTCGTTAAACTACTCATATCTTTTTTACAGACCTATTTATATTTCATTACATGTATAAGTGTTAAAATAAAAAACGGAATTTTCTATAAGTCCTTTCTTGCCTCTCACAAATTCTGCTATTTCATTTAATGGAGGTGATTTTATTTTCTTCACATAATTTTATTTTCAAAATAGGATTCTAGGTAGTTTCCTCACTGGGAAGAGGTTGGAGATCACAGGTATTGCACTTTGGTCATCACAAATATTAGTGTGTACTGTTGCTCATTCCTTGATGCATAAATACAGAGCCTTGTCCACTTGCAAATAATGGTCGCTTTCTTTATTGCTAATATTTATTTTATTTCCAATATAAATGTTAGATTGATGGGACTGAAAGCTTTGAATAGTGTTTTCTACTTTCAAAAACTGAGTTACACCACTACCCCCAATAAAAGTATTAGTTTCTTTCCAGCTGAGCATAGTGAGAATTCTTTTTCCTTTATGTTCTTGTTTTCTACAACAGGGCACTAAATGTTTTAGTTGCAGACCAATTTGAAACATTGTTTCAATTTAAAACACCATCTCCGTTGTTGTTATATCTCTAAATTGCTCTATCACGTTTATTTACCTCAGATTCATCAGTCTACATTTATCACATCCTTTGTACTTGAAATATTGAAGTAGCTGTTATTCTTGTACATCAAATAAACTCTAACATAGGATTATTTTGGGTGCTAAGACTTATGAATGATTCTTGAGTTCCTGATTTCTAGTCATTCCTTGTTTTCTTACTGGAAATTTTCATGAAACATTTCATTGATTTCAATTAAGATTCATTTAAACCAACTGTTTATGCAGACGTGGCAGCAGTTTAGTGGTGGGTAAAGTAAATCATGCATTAATAGATCATAAGTTTGTAAAGCACTTCAGGATCTTCCTGTCTGATAGGTGCTATACAAATGAGAGATCCATGTGCCAGGTGTCGTCTAAAGTAACGTGAAACAGCTGTCTCTGAACGTGAGAAAATCTATAACAAATGCAGGGACTGTTAAACTGTAGAATGCTTAACTTGTTAGTGTTTTCATTTGTGCTGTGCAGCACTTCACTTTGTATTATTCAGTGCACTTTGCTTTCAGACTGGTCATAGTAGAATGTTCATATAGCTTCAGTAATTGTATGCCCACACTACGATCTTTACTTTTACTAGTTTCATTTGTGATTTGTAGAAACAAGACACGAGTAGCAAATTTCATAGTGAGATACTTCTTATGCAGCAGTTTTTCTGGAGGCCAAATACTCCTTGCTGATTCCTCTCGAGTCCCCCATCCCTTTTAATCCAGTAAATTTTCTGTTGACAGAACAGGTGATAAGCATTCTCATACTTCTCACCAAGGTGCCTCAACCTTGGAGGGCCCACTCTGGAGGTGAGAACTTATTTTCCGTGTCCATTCAGTTCTTTGCTTCCGCAGCAGGTGCCAGTGGTTGCATTTTTGATACAGTCACTAGTAACTGTACAGGCCACAACCAGCTTCCTTCAAGTAGCCTACCAAACAGAGGTCTGACAGGAAAGACTTCCAGTAATTACATATAGGGCTTGATCTGAAATGGTGATAGAGGTGAGAGTCTCTCCAGTACCCTCATCAAATACACTAGTTAGTTTCTTATCTTTTTACTTGTCTCATATTGTTCCCAACTAAATTTTTAAGTTTCTTGGACTGAGACAAGAAAAGATGCTTTTAAGTTCCTCAGGTGTAACTTTAATGATTGATGACAGATTTAACTCATTTTTCCCCATTCCCCACCAACATGAATGGTGTAGGAGCCTTTTCAGAGAATGGGATGGGGGAGAGGCCTCATCAGTGTCATGATGAGTGAGAAGGCTCCCAGTTAGGAAGTACTTTAAGCCTCTCTAAGAGGGAGTGTTGCTGAAGAAGAAGATAGAAGCTTTCTTCCTAATGGCAACCACCACCACATCAGGGAACATGACAGAACCACTTCCTTAAGCTTCCCTCCCTAGTTGAGCTTTTTACTTTGGCTTATGGCTCAGTACTCATGGTTCTAAAGGTCTCATTGTCTTTCTACTATCCCCTTCTATTTAAAAGATGGCCAGTACGTTCCTCTCTGTTGTTTCTCTTATGATTCTCTTCCCCTGCTATGTGTGTTATTTTACTTGATGTAATCCTGAGTGGAACTGGGAGCAACTCTGCATAAAGAATTTGGAAAGAGGTATCTTTCTTTTATTCACTCCCTTTCATTTAGCTAATGCAGACCTACACTTCTGCACCAAAACCAAACTCTTGGTCTTAATTTGAACAGCCTGATTTTTATTGATAACTGAGGGATATGTGTGACATCATTTCTGAATATGGAGCACTTACTGTCTTAGACAAAGTGCCCTAGAAATAAATGATCACTAGCAGACTAATTCCACAGTGTTGACAAATGTCGTCAGTGTAAAACCCTTTCCTAGGCTATCACTAAACAAAGGAGGTAAAAACTAACACTTTTTCTTCTGATCGGTAAAGGTAAGAGCCTCTGCTTTCTTTCTCTGTCCATTCCCTTGCTGAGATTTTTACCTTGGTGTGAGATACCACAAAATAAGGCATGTAAATTGTTGTTTAAAACCTTTCCAACCCCTCTGCATGACATAGATTCAAGACCACTTGATAGATTTGCTCCTTTTTTCCCATCTCCGGTCCAGAGATTAGCTTTTATTGTCCTTTTGGCAGCTTGAGACTCCCCTATTGTTAAATGTGCACAAGACAGCAGATACTGGAGTTGTAAAACGTGAGATTTTACTGTTGGATTTTTTTCTGTGGACTTGCCTACAGAATTGGAATGTAAATAGCATTGATCCTTTTGCATTTTTTTTAAAAAGTGGAGGTATATAAAAATTGTATGTCATTGCTGTTGGTGAGGGAGGAGGCGACTTACAGCCAGTTTTCATGATTGTGACTCTTGATCTAGTCTTCATGTGGAATAGCTCAAAAGGTACAGAAATTAATCATTTCGCTTCTTTTGCAGTTTTCCTCAGATTTTTGCAGCAGAAATAGTAAATGGTACACTAACATGTAGTGGACATAGTGCTGTCAGCTATGTCTGCCAAAGCTAAGCCAAACATGAGGTTTGGCAGCCACACCTTGGTTTCTTCTTTGCATAATATGTGTGCAGTGGAGGAGGGTTGAAAAGTAGACCCCTCAAGCTCAACAGAGCACAGACCAAGGAAATTGATTTCAATAGCAGATTTAACAAAACAACAAAACCCAAAAAAACACAAAAAGCAAACACTAAAGTGCAAAGTTAGCCTAAGAAAACTGAAATACAGCATTGAATTTAGCAAATAAAATATTAAAATGGAACTTCTGATCTTATACATATGGTTTTCTTTAAAAGTATGTACTCCTGGGCCTCTTGGAAAACTTGGCTTACAGCAGGCTGAATATGCTAAAGGATGTCTGGAATATGAGATTAGAGTGAATAATGTACCATTCTCCTTAGAATACTGCCCATAGAAAACATGTTAGAACCGTGGTATAAACAGGCAGACAGTGGAGATTAAAGAGGAAAACACCCTAGTTTTTTAAAGCCCTATTTATTAAGATCCTTTATTAAACAATAAAAACATCATTAGCCCTGAGCTAAATCACTGTTAATTATGGCACATGATACTTCTTGTATCACATATACAGCCTCTCCAAAACCCACAGTCTGTTAAGAAAAAATGTGTGTTTACCGGGCTTTGCAGGTTAAATAAAACATACTTCTTGTTAGACCAATATTGTGGGATCTGTACAGACAAGTGCCTGCTAGTGGAACACCTTGTAACCAACCTTTAGACAGAAGCATTCTACGATCTCTTGTAGTAATTCCCTGTTTTTAAAAATGTGCTATAGGATGGGCTTGGAGACCCAAATTGCTTCTTAGCCGTTGTCCACCAGACTATTGTGTATGATGTCAGATTTTGGGCCTCAGGTACTGTGTTCCTTTACTAAAAATCGTGTTTTTAATGTATAGGCCAGATGTATCAACAGTACCAACAGGCCGGTTATCCTGCTCAGCAGCCACAAGTTCAGCCTCAGCAACAATATGGTGTGCAGTATCCAGGTAAGCAGCTGCTGTTTTCAAATTTCTGTGTAGGTACAGAATAGGATTACTACATTTTTCTTCGTGCCAAAGTATTAATTTCACTTGAGTGGCAGTGCAAGGTGCTGAGCATCCTTAATTTCCATTGACGTCAGTGGGAGTAGAGGGCATTCAGCAGCTCCTTAAAATATATTGCCCTTAATTTGTCAGTATTTCTGTTCACCTAGCAATAAAGTTTATGCTGATGTTTGATTTCCTAACATTCAATGCTACTTGATACTGAACTAGAGAGGATTTTTCGGGGTTACCCAACAGAATGCCTTTTTACAAAGACAAACAAATTGAAAGAAAATTGCCTTTAGACAGCTTCTTACCTCCTTACAATGTTTTTAGTTCTGTTGGAAAAAAAGATGAAATACTCCCTCTGATGCCTCTAGCGAGTGATGCCACCCAGCCCAATAAATTGTACAAGAAAATGCCTCAGCGTCTCACTAGCTTACAAATCAAATACAGCATCCAAACGGAGGCTTTTCCATTAGTTCACATTTGGTATGAATACTGGATTGTACCAGTTCTTCTCTATTTATCTGAACTGTCACCCAAAAGAAACTAGTTTCCAGGACTGATTTAAAACAACTGTAGAAGTCAATAGTACTTGAACTTAAACTATCACTGTTTTTTTCTGTCAGCAGAATACTTTAATGCTGTGACCTTGTGCTACATGATTGAGGGAGTGAAACTGAATAAAAAGCTAGGCTTCTACAGGGCCCTCAAATGAAAAAATATTAGGCTTACTTTCAGTTCAAAGACATGGAAAAAGGGAACTTTGAATTTCCTTTTAAATTATACAATGTCTAATTGATCCTAGTAATAATGCAGTTCAGCTATTTAGTTATTGAGACAGTAATCAATTAATAAAGGTATTTATTCATTCTTTCAGATACTGCAGAGTAACACTGCTCTGATCCCAAAACCCTATGAAAAGTTTCATAAAGGCCAGTAGACGAATATCAGTATGAGCATCTCTGCCAGTTGTTTTAAACTTACATTGCAGGAAATTGGTACAATGTAAATTCAGTGTGTGCATGTCTTTAGTGTTTAATCACATACCAAGTTTTATCTCACTCAAAAAACGCAAACCTTTGCAGAACACATACACAAGGAATAGGAATTTTTTGTTTCTGTATAGATGAAGCTGTTGCTGTTTTAGAAACATATATGTAGCAAAGTGCATTAATTTGAAGAGTTTAATTTACTTTCAAGAATAGACTGTTTATCCTTTGCATAACTGGTAAGCAAGCTGTGAAACTTGGTTTGGGTAAGAGCTTTGGAAACTTCAGACATGGAGATTTGTTGTTCTCAGTGTGTCATCTTGTTCCTCCTCTCAGCACTCTAAGCTGTGGCTAACTGCTCTGTGTAGACACACATGTACTTCTCCCTCACCCCCTTGCAAAATTCATGATATGAAGACAATGTCAGACCTCCTGAAACCTAATTTCAGCAGAGGTAGGAGGATCTGTCTGATGCTTTCCAGTCTTGAGATTTGAATGGTTCTTCTAGTTTCCAAGCTAGATTTACTCATCCTTAATAGTAACACACTAGCAGACTCATCTGGTATTCTACTAGAAGAGTTTCTATGAAGGTTTGAGATATTGTGGGAGTTCTACTTTCTCAAACTTCACAACTTTCTAAAAGTGTCAGTGAAACAAAACAAATTTGGAAACCTCAAATTGCAATGAACTGTTTTTCTAAAGAGATTTATTTTCATGCCTGGATTAATCTGCCAAGGTAGCGTTCCTCATAAATAAACTCTTCACAGATGGCAGTCAAGGTAGATCTATACCCTTTCCCTCTGTAGCTTTCATTCCTTGATCCTCATCAGAGGGATTGGACTTGTTTTGAATATTCCTCCCTCTACCTCCTTTCAAGCACCACTTCCCCTAACAGTGGGTTATAGTTCCCATTCTCCTCTTCTGGCAGATGGGCTTGGCATAGTGCTGACTTTTGGTCATGCCAATGAAAATGGAACTTTTGAAAGGTTTGTTTCACGAGTAAATGTTGTTGAGGCCAGTTTCAAGGTGAGTTCAAAATTTACTCCAATGCATTCTTCAATCCTTATTTTCTATCTTCAGGGCTGTGCATTTTTAATAATTCTTATGTATCTGGTGTTTAATGCTGACAGGATTCCAGTCAATGGAGAGATTTCATTGCAAGTAGCTGCAGGTGTGTTTCATGATAGAGATAAAAGTAGCTCTCACTTTATAGAAGGATTTTTGTTGTTTATATCGCCAGTCTTGAGAAATTCCCAGGGAAGCTGCTTTTACACAAATAAATCACATTTGGGACATATTAAACTGATGCCAGCAGCAGTTGTACCTTAAGTTCTGTTCTGCAAATGCTTTGACATTTGTAATCTTTGACTTATCTTTAGCTAATGAATACCAGAAGTTGAGAACCAAACAAAACACTAGGCAGTGATTTAGGTGTAAATTCAGTGCAAGTATTCTGCACTGATTTATGATCTACTGACTGAAAGAAACAAAGTTAAAGCACCTGTCCCAAATGAAACTTTGCTTTTCAGTGTACATTTGAGACCTTTACATTCCTTCATAATGTGAAATTGAAGAGTCTGTATACTATTTTCCCCTTGTTTCTCAAATAGAAACCTTGGGAATAATTATCAGTATGAAACCTATAATCAAGGTTGTCTTTTGGTCTGAATTAAAAACTCTTTCCCATTACTAGAAAATGTTCCATTTTAGCACACCACAGACAGTTAGTGTTTGTCATGGACAAGAAAAAGTTCATTACCATCGAGCTGTGTCTGTTGCATATATCAAACCTCAGGATTGTTTCTTGTGCTTATTAGCGATTGCTCAAGTATCTGTTTATAAGGAAATAATCACTTTCTCAAAGCAAATATGCTGCTTTATTTTCACCTAACTGTATTGCTTTGTTGTTTGTTTTTGTCTTTCTAGCAGGCTACAGCCAGCAGCCTGCTCCTCAACAAGGACAGCAGTTCCAAGGATACAGTCAGCAGGCATCACAAGGTCCTGCTCCTGGCTTTCCTGCTCAGCCTCAGCAACTGCCTGCTCAGCCTCAGCAACAGTACCAGGCAAGCTCCTACCCACCACAGAACTATACTACACAAGCCTCCCAGCCTGCTAATTATAATGTGGCCCCTGCTTCCCAAGCTGCAATGGCTCCAAGCCAGGCAGGCGCATATCAACCAAGGCCAGGTTTCACACCACCCCCTGGCGTGACTCCCCCTCCAAGTGGGCCTAACCCTTATGCACGCAACCGTCCTCCCTTTGCTCAGGGCTATACTCAGCCAGGACCTGGCTACCGATAAGGAAGCTCAGCTGCTGAATGACACGAGTAGCTATTAACTACTACATCCTAACAGATTCCAATATTTAAAATTGGTATTGATGTTCCAAAACAATGAGAAAAGTCAGAGAATTCTTTGTGTTGTTGGAACAAAAGACCAAATGAATCTTATTTCCTGCTTTAAAATATATCCGCTTCCTACTTAGATTTGGGATTTTGGAAACACTTCCTAAAATGTTTGTAAGGTGATTGAGATTCTAGCTTGCCTTGTTTGAAAGAAATTAAAATGCTAGTTGGAAATTTAGCCCACTTATCAGGCTTGTTTTTACTAATAACATGTACTAAATTGGACCCATTCTGGAATTAAAACTAGGTATTATGTATAAATTGTAACATTCACATTGAACGCTAATAAAAATATTGAATCCAGTACTTGTTTTTTTTAATTATTAAGCACATTTCTTTTTACAGGCATACCTGTCAGCCTATGACCTATTCTTGCCAGCCATAAGGGAAAGGATATTTAAAAAAAAAAAAAAAAAAAGTAGTTACCTGTGACACATACAGATTGCTTTTGCATATGCTGCATTCAGACTAACTCTTGTCACTGATTACCAAATCACATTAGTTTTCACTGCATTAATACAGCTCACACTGAGTGACATAGCAGTGGCTTTAAACCGTCATTTGGTGGAAGGTTTCACTTGATAGAAATTTTTTAGTGTTTATATTCCTTTGTGAGCCTGGACACATTATTTTTTTTAAATGCAAACCTTTTGCCAGCTGGAGGGAGTAATTCTACAAACTTCATTCTGAGCCCATAAAAAAACCAATCAGCGCCTGTAATAAAACCCCCAGGTGCAAACCCACTATCCCTCAGTTACAAGGAAAAACAGTCTAAAGAGCTGTGCAAACCTAATGGAAATATTTCAAGAAACCCCTACCCTTCAGGTTCTTCTTACTGTAGTGATGGTTCATTCAGAAAACAATTGACAGAGTAGGTGAGACATGCTTGTAATGTAGCATCTTCTGATGAGAAAAGGCTGCCAGTTTGGTGCTCCCTTTCACCCCCCATTTTGTCTCAATGTACAACACTTGAGTAGAAAACCAGTCTATATAAAACAACTTTACATGAGTAAAAAATATTTTATTAGAGTACAGTGTACCTGCAATGTACTTTAAAGGCATTTTCTACAAATGACATTTCTTTGGTGTTCCTGTTTATACCTTTTAAAAACAATGAATAAACACCCTGCTTAAAAAAATCTCTTTATTTAGTTCATAAATGTTCAAGCAATACAACATCTAGTATTTTGGGAAGGGAAGAAAGGGTAAGTAGATTTTCAGTGGAACTACTATAAAGTAATTTTGAAAAAATTTAATTTCACTCTACTTTGCCCCTTGTCTCACACTAATAATTCTTTGAAAAAGCTCTTTTTTCACTAAAGCAAACCTGATTGTGCTTTAAAGACTGGTATTTCAAGCATATCCTCCTATACCTCATTGCATTCTGTGGTGCTATACATTAGGCCTGCAAAGTAGTTCATCAAAACTTCAGAAAACTCACTGCAATAGAGGCAGATTTGACTTCTGTTCCCCATGCACAATGCCTGTCTGAAAGCCTGATTAAGTAAAAATACTATTAATCAACTTGGCATGGAGTACCACCAAAGCTAATCAGGTTCTGTTTTAAGTAACAACTGTGTTTAGGGACACTGCCTGGTCATGGGTTAAAATTATAGGATATGTTTCTACTATTGAGTTTCTTGTTGACAGAATCTACACTTCTGTCATAGAGTTGAAACTCTGCTTTTTTAAAAAAAATTAGAATTCCTTTCTTGGTGCTAAAGCATTAAAATATAACAAGCTTTCTTCCAATTTTGGCAAGAGCACAAATTGTCTAGTTAGCTGTAAGGGGAAAAGCTCTTCAATCTGAGAATTTATAAATTACAGAAGTCAGTTTGAGAGCTTTCCCTGTATACTTAAATTATTGAATTAGACTTTACGGAATTACCAAGACAGGTAGCATAGGACACTATATATTTCAGTAACAATCAGAATGCATATCTAAAATTAAATGTATACTGCAGTTTCATGATCAGCTTTGCCATAACTCTCCCTCAAAATATTTATTACAACATTGTGATAAATAATATACAAACTGTATCTTTTAAAATACCATATAAACTGTACCTTGATACCCACAATATAGGGAGCCAGCTTCCCCAGACCTTATCCTATGACGTGCTTATCTTGCTTTTTGGTAAAATGGAGTAATATAGTAAGCAGCCTATGCTATTAAACACAATGCAGTATTGTCATTAGAGTTTTATAAACTTTATACATAGGTAAACATGTATAAATGACAGGAAGGCCATAAACATTTCCATCACTGAATTTGTTGGGCGGGGCGGTAAGGGCAGGGTAGTGATAGACCTTCTTTCATTTTCAAGTTCATGTAGCAGCTACCATTTACCAGGTATTGAAGTTCCACACTCGTACCAATGAACATAGGTAATATGGGTCTCTCCACCTATTTTTCCAAACTTGACAGGTTCCTGGCGAACTGCTCTGAAGAAACCTAATAAACAGCAAGGAAAGGCTTAGTACAGGGCGGGGAGAAAAAGAGACTACCTTCCAAAGGTGGCTCCTGATTCTCAGAGGGAGTTTATCTGACTTCAGAAGCTCAGTGGAAAGTTCAACCCTTACCAACTGCTTGAATACCGTGAGCTGAATTTAGACACATACCATAGCCAATAAGAGAAAATAGTTTGTCCAGCAGCACACAACAATAATCCATTCTGGACAAGTTGTGGGGAGAAGAGGAAACAACCCCTGCCATCCTGGGGGAGGGGGAAGGGGTGGCACAGCTCGCCTTCTCTGGGGCCTCCCTATCCAGAATGCACCTGGTGAATAGGCAGGAAGTGGAACACTCACTCTCTCCCTGTTGCCACTGAAAGTGCTTGTGGGGGAGGAGGGGAGAATGTCTCAGATCCCTCCCTTTGAAGTCCTCAAGGCACACAGCAGCCATGTGCAGGGGTTGCTTGCGGCCCAGCTCTATAATAGGCACGTCTGAACTGTATCCCAGATGCTGTGGGTTTTGCCAGTTTTGGGGATCAGGAAGGAATTTTCCCTGGGGCAAGAATGACGCTGTGCTTGGTGTTTTTTCCCCCTCTTCCCTCCCTCCCCCCACTTTCCTTGCAGTATCCTGGAAGCCTGGTATGAGGTTAATGAGGCATAAGGACAGAGTTTAAAAGTTGAGAGTTTGGAATTTCATTGCAGCTGGCATCTAATGCCTGTGAAGGTGCCAGCGCCTAGAGGTAAACGCACCCAGGAGATTATTGGGGAACCCTATGAGCCTATAAGAAGATGGGGGAGGCTTTCATATGTCATGTGTACCCTCAATTCCTCTTGCAGGGGGAAGGTGAGAGGATTCTGAGTGGTCTGACCCTAGTGGATAGACTGAAAAGGGCCAGCACAGAATCGTGGTTATTTGGCATCACACTGGAGCCAGAGAACTGCCTGCTGGGGTGGATAGTGTGCCAAGGTTAAAGTTGCAGCCTTCTACTTTAAAAAAGTGAGCATCTGCTGAAACTGGTTTTACTTTTGGAGAAGAATGGCCAGTAAGTGACCCTCTTGTAGTTATGTTAACATTGGGAAAAATCCCAGTTAGCTTTTAACGTAGCAACTTCAACTGAAATGCATACTGAACTTGTCCTGTGGAAACGTATGTAAATATGACCTTTCGGAAGATTTAGCAGCTGAGGTATAAATTGTTAAGCTCGGTACCTGAGGGCAAACATTAATTCTGGTTGTGGCGTTTGAAAGCTTACCAGGCACTGTACTTGTGTATAAATGCTTTAAAAAAACTAAATCTGGCATTTCTGAGCTTTACTGGCTTGACAATGCCAGCTTGAATACAAACCTACATTTATTTGCTCTCAGAAGGCAACTGCAAGAGGTTGATTGGATATATGGGGATTTAATTAGTATTTAGGGCTTAATATGTGCTTTCAATGTGCAAAGCCCCAACATACATTAAGGCCTGGTCTACGCTCTGATTTTTGTGCTGTATAAATACCTCAGTTAGGTATTTTTTTAAAACATAAATCAATAGCCATATGCAACCCGTAGTGCGGAGGCCTTATGCTGGTATAGCTTATACCCTTCCTATACAGGGAAGTGGAAATAAGGTATATGGGTAGGACTACATCCACCCTACGGTCTGTTGTTGTGCTTTAATCACACTGGTATACCTAAAGCAGTACATCTTTTCTGTGTAAACAAAGCCTAAGGCCAGGTCTACACTTGGAAGGCTTTGCCAATGTAGCTATACCAGAATACTTTACCAGCAAAGCTCTCCTAAGTGTATCAAAAGTGCAGTTTGGCCAGTTTAACTGCATCTACATGGGGGCTTTTACTGGCACAGACAGCTAAGTCAGTGATGAATCACACCTCATCATAGCTATGCTGGCAAAAGTCTGAGGTTTAGAGTCTCAACTCCTTGGGAGGTAGGTATTGGTAACTAAGGCCTGATTATCGCCATTTTATAGATGAGATTGTGACTTGTCCACGGCCATGCCTCAGCTTTGAAGTTGTGATTAGAAACAGTTCAAGACATCTGGTCCTATTTGCAGCTGCCTCTCAGGAGTCTAGGCATCTGATTTGAACTGCAGTGTATGTACTGAATTACTGCAGGAGGAATTCCCCCCACAATTAATTTTTTCCTTTCCAGTTTGTCCATTACCACTAAGCAAAGCTACATAATGCACAACTCTGCTGATTTATAGCACTTTAAAACTAACCGTACCAGCGTGCCCATAAATTTACAAACTGGCAGGAAGGCTAAAGGCAATGGTTTTCTTTAAAGGCTTTTAATGTGTAACACGGAGGAAAAAAAATCTGTTGTGAAGTTTAAATAGGAGAGAGCTCTTACTACCTCCCACCATATTAGTGACAATTCCCCTCTCTCACAGTACTGTTCATCATCCAACCACATGGTGCTGCCCAAGAAGGAAATACACAATATTAGCTCTGTTATGCAAAATTACAGATGAACTTGAGGCAAAGCACAGAATTCATTGTCAGAGCCACAATTAGAACTTTGGAGCTCCTGCTTCTGTCCCATACTCAGATCATGCTTCTGTCCCCCTAAGTGAAGAGCACTTCAGAGGCTTTCCTTTCCAAGATAAAAGGTTGCATCATTCTTACACATCCTCTAACTTCCAGGTGGCTGACAAGTGTAGGCTGCCTAATCCTTAATGGTTTTGGGAGTGTGGGGTGGAATAGCATCTTGCCAGGCATAAAGGATAGTTTTGATCTGCTGGGAAGATAGCTCAATTTGGGACTCTACCCTGTCTAACTCGGACTGGGTATTAGCTTTAAAACCATCAGCAGGAGAAAAATCAGACCCTGGGGTTTGGGCAGATTTTTGAGAGTTTTGTTACAGTACACTCTTCAGAACTTACCATCTTTGGTTGGTAGCTGGTCTGGGAAAACTTGCTGCCCTGTCCGTCCATCTAAAAATGAGTCCACAAATTGACAGTGATCTTCTCCATGTCCCCTCTCATCTCCTATGTTGTAAAATTGTCCTGAAAATAGAAAGAAAATATCATGAGGAAAACCCTTTGAAGATCAACAACATCAAAGCTTTTGTTGGTTCCTTTGTAGTTGAGCAGGTTCTGAATTGAGTTCCAGGATTCATTTTGTCTCAATGTTAAGTCTGATGCTGCCCCCATTAAGCTCTAACTCTGTTTTGCAGCATTGTGCAAATGCCCAAACACAATACCAATTAAACACTTTTGTTTGGCAAAAGCACAAATTTCCATGTTCCCTCCCCCTGATATTAGGATATTTTATATATCACAAAGCTGATCTGATCCTGCTCCAGTTTGCCAGAAGCTGGGAATGGGCGACAGGATGGATCACTTGATGATTACCTGTCGTATTCATTCCCTCTGGGGCTCCTGGCACTGCCACTGTCGGAACACTGGGCTAGATGGACCTGTGGTCTGACCCAGTATGTCCATTCTTAAGTTCCATTAAAAAAGCAATCCAAAATGACTCCAGAGAAATTTTTATGGGCCATATCTAACACATAGCGGGCCAGATTCTTCAAGCCTGCTCTCCCTTTTTGTGCTTACAATGTGTGTATAATTCACATTCTAGAGATGACTAAATAGCTAATATGTACCCACCCATGCATTAGGTGAGAAGCATGAGAAAAAAAAACCAAGCTAACTTACTTGACCTACAGAAAAAATATTTTCAGATAAATGTATCATTGCTTCATTAATGCTCTCCTACATGTTATTCTTAAAATGACTGATAACATAAAATATCCAGAGGGCTAAATCCTGGTTCCCTTAAACTCAATGATTAGGTTCAAATTTACAGGTAAAATCCTCCCAAACAAGGACCAACAATTTATCAATGTCTTCCCAAATGAAAGATAAAACAATCAATCTTGCTGCATAAAAATAGATCTAAATGGTGACTCTGTGCAGAGAAAAGGCAGTAGACAAACAAAATCTTCCTTTGGAGGAAATGCCTTGCCAAAATGTTCATCTCTGGTTGACTAGTCTTTGTGCATGAAATTTTGCTGTTCCTTTTGAAATATACCAAAGACGTCCACCACAGTAGCATTTAACTTCAGAAATTGGAACTACACAAAAATGAGGAAGCTAGTTAAATGGAAATTAAAAGGTACCATCACAAAAGTGAAATGCCTGCAAGCTGCACAGAAACTTTTTAAAATCATCATAATAGAGGCTTAAATTAAACGTATATCCCAAATCAAAAAACATAGTAAGAACAAAAAGTGCCACCATGGCTAAACAACAAAGTAAAAGATTAGAGGCAAAAAGAAATCCTTTAAAAATTGAAAGTTAAATCCTACTGAGGAAAATAGAAAGGAACATAAACTCTGGAAAGTGAAGCATAATTACGTAGACCAAAAAAGAATCTGAAGAGCAACTAGCTTTTTAAATACCTCAGAAGCAGGAAGCTGGCTACACAATCAGTGGGACCACTGGACGCTCAAGGTACTAAAGAAGTTCTCAAGGAAGATTAGACCATTGCAGAGAAGCTAAATTAATTCTTTGCATTCACAGCAGAGGATGAGAGAGCGATTACCTTACCTGACCCATTTTTTTTTTACGTGACAAAACTGAGGAATTGTTCCAGATTGAGATGTCAGTAGAGGAGGTTTTGGAACAAATTGATAAATTAAACAGTAATAAGTCACCAGGACTAGATGGTATATTCACCCAAGAGTTCTAAGTGTGGTACCTATCATTTAAATCAGCTTCTATTTGGATGGCTAATGTGACACTAATTTTAAAAAAAGGCTCCACAGGTGATCTTGGCTATTACAGGCTGGTAAACCTAACTGCAGTACCAGGCACATTGTTTGAAACTATAATAAAAAACAGAATTATCAGACACACAGATGAACAAGATTTGTTGAGGAAGAGTCAACATAGCTTTTGTAAATGGAAATCATGCTGTCGGAGAAAAACTTTGTTTTTGCTTTTAGTTTGGGTGCAGCAAAATTAAATACTTTATTATTTTTTAAGCAATATTAATTGAGGGAGGGAGTGCCCTAGGACACTGGGTTGCCCCAGTTTTGGACAGGTTTTTTTACAGGTAAACAATTACAGCAAGCATTTATACCTTTGTTACAGACAATAGCAAGCAATATTACAGACATGATGAGCAACAGATGCATTTTGTTTATGCATAGGCTATTTTGCTATTTTATTTTTTTTAGCTTTTGGGCGCCAGCCTACAGATTTAATTATTAGTGCAAGGTTGTAATAATTTTTTACACAATTTTTTTTTGCTTGCCTTACACAATTTTTGCTTTTACAAGTTTTATGTTATTAGGGTTACAGCTGGCCTAACTCTTGTTAATAAACTGACATGCATTAAGATTTTTTACAAATTGTTGTTAATTTTTTTTATACTTTTTTTTTGTACTTTTAGTACAACAGATATTTTTAAATTTTTATTTGCATTAAGCCATTGACATCTGATTTTACATTAGATGTTTTAACCGTAGGGGTTTTTATTGGATGAAATGCCAATATATTACAATTCTTTGAGGGGGTCAAGAAACACGTAAATGAGTGATCCAGTAGAGATCGTGTACTTGGACTTTCAGAAGGCTTTTGACAAGGTCCCCCACCAAAGGCTCTTAAGCAAAGTAGGCAGTCATGAGATAAGAGGGAAGTCCTCTGATGGATTGGTTAAAAGACAGAAAACGAAGGGTAGGAATAAATTGCTTAAAAGACAGAAAACAAACGGTAGGAATAAATGGTCAGTTTTCAGAATGGAAAGAGGTAAATAGTAGTGTTCCCCCCTGAGGTCTGTACTGGGGCCAGTGCTATTCAACATGTTTATACATGATCTGGAAAAATCAATGAACAGTGAGGTGGCAACATTTGCAGATGACACAAAATTACTCAAGATAGTTAAGTAAGTCCAGAGCAGACTCCAAAGAGTTACAAAGGGAACTCACAAAAGTGTGGCCATTCTTATGAAAGGCACTTAGTATTGTTTTCGTTTTCAGCTGTATTTGTGCTTCTTCCATGGGAGAGTTGATCTCCAGTGCTCATCAGGAGGGAGCTTCTCTTGGATAAATTTTCAAACTGAAATCAAGACTAATCAGGCAGCTCAAAGTTACAGCTTCCAAAGGCCACATTTAAAATTTTAATCTTTAATGACTTTAGCTGGCATTATTTGCTGGAATGCTTACATTGCAGTGCTAAGGAGGACTGTTAAATGAGATCAGAAGAGGCTGCTGTTTTATAGTAACAGTATTGGCATGTTTAGAATAGAGCAGCTTTCCTCTGTAACAGCCATTTGTATTCAGTATTTGTATTACTAATACACAGTTGCTTTCAACTACTGCAACATAAAAAGACACTCCAAAAAACTCCTTTATCACTCATCATCTTATATGATTAAAAATGAAATGAATTGAATAAGTAATACAGGCCCCTAGCTTAGAAAGAAACCTGTCCATGTGGCTTTCGGGAGGCCTCTGCATAGGTAGATCTCTTTTGCGGGTTCTTCTAACATTTCACCATGTATATTGCTCACCTTTCAGAATTTTCCTCAGCCTAGAGTTTCCCTTTCAGGCCTTCACACACTATCATGATGCTACAATACTTGAATCTGAACAAGAACAGTTTTCACTGGAAATTTTGTTTTTTAAATAGCTGATAGTGATGTTTGGTTTTGTAAAACCTGCCAGTACCTCTCTAATATATTTCAGAAGGGGAGAAAACCAGAGGGAAACTAATAAATGAACAAAATGGAAACAAAGGAAGTGCCTGACTGTGATAGTTTGAGGTATCACCTTTTGGAATGATCTGCATAACTCACTCGGCTCAGCTGGACAAATAATAGGATCATCCCAAACGTCTGCTAAGACCCCCCCTTAACAGCACTTCATACCAGCTATTAGTTATATATATATATATTGCATGTTGGTATTATACATAGCATATATACATACACACACAATACCAATGAGAAAATAACTGAAGCTTATTTCTTCAGCTACATTAGCATGGGCACTATTATACTACTTATCATAGTACGATGCATGAGATCATTTCTGATTCAGCAAAACACTGAAAAGCATGTGATTAAGTGCTCTGCCTAATCAGGAACACATGATGGATCCTATCAGAGAAATCTTAGATTGACAAAACTCTAAATATAACAAACTAGTAACTATTCTGTAGTTATCTCTAGCATGTTTTTGTACTAGACCTTTTTAAGTGTTCCTCATCTTGGATGATCTTGCATAGTCTAGGTCTGGCTGTGCTCTGCTCCTTGGGGATTTTGTAACAACACTCAGTACCCAGTAAAAAAGCCCACAACTCACTACCATCTCTTTTATATTACACACATGGGTGCACACAGAGCCACGGAGGCAAAAATATCAAAAAAGGAAAGCGACAGCAGTCTCTAAGTAATGACTAGCTAATAGGGTGCATTTCCAACACACAGCTCTCCCAGTTGTTTATTGTAAAGAAAATGGACCCAAAATGTTAACATTTCTGCAACTGAGCATCTCATCTCCACAGATAAAGCTTTTTATGTCTTCTTGTGGCTAGCTTATCCTTCCCAAGCTTTAGTGGGTTTGAAAGGGGGTAAATGGGAAGAATTTTTGAGGGGAGAAATGTTGCATTTTCCTCCCCTCAAAATCTTAGGACCTGATCTAGATATCACTGAAGTTAACAAAACAGGATTGAGCGCCCAGGCTTGCTCAGAATTTGCTATCAGGACTTTCTTTACCGAAACATTTAAAAATCACTAAATTTCTTAATATAACTAAGCCTAGATAGGTTATTTTAGAATACACACTTCAAGATGGAAATCAGACCTCTGAGTGGCTGTTATGTACAGTAACACAAGATGGTTCCTATGTTTGCTGGCCATTACAGGTTAAATCTGGCTCTAATATAGATGGGCATAGTTCCATTGAATTCAATGGAGTTGTGCTGATCTACATCAGGGCTGAGTTTTGCCTTAGAACTGGAAATTTTTCCACTACAGTACAGAAGCCTTTGCCACGCGAAAGAATGGGAAAAAATGTAACACAATGTTATATGCATTGGATAAACATTCCTGTTCATTCAGATATTGTTACAGCTGATCTGGTGTTGGTTAAACAATACAAGTGAGAGAGCCATACTTTGGAAGTGTAATGAATACAGTCTGGCTGCCTTGATGATTGTCCTGCCAAGTTAAATCACCATTCTTCCAACAGGAGCAACAACAGCAACAACAACACAATCAAACAGAAATAAGAAAATTAGCCATTGCTACATTAGATATTTGTTCTGAGACTGAAGCAGCTTTCAGTGCAGTGTTAATTCATCTGTTTTAGGACTGTTACAGTCCTGCTAGGTTAGCATTGCTATTTCTTCCACAGACTAGTGTTAACGATGTGCTATGTCTCGCTGGCAGTTTTGTCATCTCATAGATTTTAAAGTCAGAAAGGACCATTGTGATCATCTTGTCTGAGGACCTGCACAGGGCAGGCCACAGAATTCCACCCACCCACTCCTGTATTAGATCCCTAATCTCAGGCTGAGTTACTGAAGTCCTCAAATCAGGATTTAAAGACTTCAAGTTACAGAGAATCCACCATTTACACTAGTGTAAACTGCAAGTGACCCGTGCTGCATGCGGCAGAGGAAGGCAAAAACCACAGGGTCTTTGCCAAGCTGATCTGGGGAAAAATTCCTTCCTGACTCCAAATATAGCGCAGTTGGTCTGTCTGATTATAGCTAGTACCATAGCAAAGAATGAACGATACTCGTTTTAAAATGGTCTGTCTTGTTCACATAATTGTCAAGACACTCTTTACATAAGAGAAATTAACTTAAAATTACCTACAGGGTTTTCCTTGTGTGTCTTTTGGGGTTGAGGGGAAGAGCAAGGCAGCATCACTGTTTATCATTTTGGCATGGTCTGGCCAGCATTCTTATACGTTCTCTGGTCTCCTTCCTGCTCCATAATCTCAACTATGGACTTTATTCTATGAGGTGCTTGGCTCGGAGGTACTGATTTCAGGAGGGGTGGAAGGGCATTAGCAGCTTGTGGGAGGTCTTCAGCACCTGACAGGATTAGGCCCTAAAAATATGCATCTTTCAATGACTGTTTCTGTTTTTTGATATGACTGCATGTAATAGACACATCAGCCTACTTTTTACCTTTGGCGATATTTCCCATAAGTTACAAAGATTTGTGTTACTCTTTGTATTTTGGGCTCTGCAGTAGCACCCCTTGTCATTGAAACACCACAATGGTGGTGACTGAGACCTTCTTTACACTGGAGTTTTTTGCATTGGGGTAACTATGCTGAAGCAAGGAGGAACCTAGCGATCGCCATGACAGGCTAATAGATTTCTAAACACAACTTGCCCTGACTATGTTAGGTACCAACGTCCAAGTTTAAAAATCACCTCACCCACCATGTTTTAAAACACAACCTATTTTCCTAGTCTATACATGCCCCATGTCATCTACACCTACTTTTAGCAGCGGTACAGAGCAAGGTGGTAAAACTAGTGACATTTGTACTAGTTCTCCTACTAATTGTAGCACCAATGGAGCTGCACCAACGGAAGTTTCATGATGAGAGGTCTCCCAAAAACTGCCCAACAGTTTATCAATAAATAAAAGGAAACCTGAAACAAAAGCTCTGTATAGCTCTCGAGATGAGTGCACATGTGTATAAAGGCACAAACATTTGGGAACAAACCAAACCACTGGCATACATAAAGAAACAAAACAGAGGCTAGCACTTACTAGATGGTTTCAATAACCTGAACGTAATGAGCGAGGGGTAAGAAACTATGTCAAGAAGGCTGGTGTTAATAATGAAAGTGTGTATGTTGAGGGTGATGGGGAATAGGGCTTAAAAAAAACCCAAAACAAATGGGCATGATTTAAAATAAAAAAAAGTGAAAGTAGGTGAGGAAAACGTTAGTGAGATACAAAGTCATGTGTATAAAATATCATCATTCAGAAAAGAGCCACAAGTTGTTTACAGGCCAAACTGGATCCCAGCAGGAGAGTACTGTAATCCCTGCTCCATCTCATCTGTGCCTGTCATCTCTGTTTCTTATGGCATCCCATCTAATATTGGGCCCCAATTATGCATGAAGAACTGTGCAGGCACAGGTTTTTAATGCAAGGTTGACACCACAGAATGTAAGCTCTTCAGGTCAGGAGAGGACAGTTATATTTTTACATGTTCTGTCAAGTGTCCAGCACTGTTTTGGGTACCATAATCCACATTTCCAAGGTAAGTAGCATATGCATGCCTGATCATCCTTTAAAACCATTCAGGTCAGGCCCAGGGATACGAAGAACCTAGATGACTGTGTGTATCATGTAATTTGGGTCACAGCTATAAAAATACATTAACACTGCCTTGGGTTTCCCTTACCTGTAAGTGAATCACTGAGGTAAATCTTATATCTCAGGGAGTTACACAGTTGCACGCCTACAAACTTCTTGTACCAGGTCCTCTTGACGTATTGTTTCCCTTTGCACTCTGAATAGGAGTCGGAATTGAAAGGGACTTCAGTCCAGATGGCATCTTTTCCCACTGCAGGAGAAGAAGAAAGAGGGGAATTAATGATACTGCCATACAAAACTGGGCGTGACAGACACATTCAAATGATTAGAGAAGACCAGAAACCCAAATGCAACAGGATCCCACTTGGAATATATTAACAGCACCAGTCACCTGCATTTTGAACGATATTTTATGGAGTTTGTAAGCAGCAAAATATAGGAGCAGTGTGTCCCAGTCCCTGGCAGGCTGCACAGTTGTGCCTTCTTGGGCTTGCACTGAGGGCACTCCCACAGGTGTCAGGCCCCTCTCCACATTTCACCCACTCTCAGACCAGGATCTGGATTACAGCCTCCTACATACTGACCATGAATAATTCAGCAAGTCCAGCTGGGATTGGTCCCTGCCAGATTTTTCTTTTGGGGGCCTCTGACAGCATACTCTGACAGTGATACAGAAAGAGCTTCTTCAAAACAAAGTGTCCTTTATTTTATCCAGAAGGTACAGAGTGCTTAGAGAAGTGGATTTTAAAATAACCAAGACCTACAAGCATATCTCCTTACCTAAGCTTAACCCCTCCATCCACTGCTTAGTGTGGTCTGGGTTATTCACCATCTCTGAGTTGGGACCAACAGCCTACACTGATTGCAGTCCTCTCCCTAGTCTCTGAATGTCTGGGCTGGTCTACACTAGGGGAGGGGATCGATCTAAGATGCAACTTCAGCTACGTGAATAACGTAGCTGAAGTCGAAGTATCTTAGATCGAATTACCTACCGTCCTCACGGCGTGGGATCGACGTCCGCGGCTCCCCCGTCGACTCCGCTACCACCGCTTGCTCCGGTGGAGTTCCGGAGTCGACAGGAGCACTTTCGGGGATCGATATATCGTGTCTAAATGTGACGCAATATATCGATCCCCGAGGAATCGATCGCTACCTGCCGATACGGCAGGTAGTGAAGACGTAGCCTCTCAGATGGTCAGCCTTTTTGCTGACAAATCCTAGCCAAGCTCTCTCAGCTCACCCAATACCGTGTCCTTTTTCTAGCATATTTAAGGGGTTAGGTCTCCTTTGACCTCAGGCTTAGTTTTAGGAAGAGAATAGCATCCTACCCTGGATGGAGCCAGCTAGGTAACTTCTCCCCACAAATGATGGCCCAGGAATTATTCTCTTAATTCTTTAGAAGCAGCCTCTTGGATCCACTGTCTTATCTTTACCATTCCTGGGTTCTAGAACACTGTTTTTATGATTTAACTCTACGCACTCAGGCAGGCAGCAATACAAAAAATGACCAAGGAAACTGAGTCATAAGAAATATTACAAACATGGTTCCAAGTTTTTCACAAAGGACCTGACTTTGGGGTTGCTTCTGACACTGGTGTAAATCTGGAATAACTCCACTGAAGTAAACAGGTACTCTAGATTCAGGCTGCTGTAACTCAGATCAAAATCTGGCCCTTTTATGTTCAACGTTCATTGCAATGTCAGGGAGACAAATATTTGTATGTGTACTGAGATACAGTTACAACTTATAAAAGTGGGTAACATACAGTAGTAGTGAGGGAATTATGATTCCACAGCTTTTCTGACAGAGAGAGTACAAATGAGGGCACTGTTAACTTGCAGCAAACTGCATGATAAACAAGACGAGATAGCCTACACTGTGGAAAGGAAGAATATTTGCAAATTTTTAAAGGCAACTTCAGTACTAAATGCAAAACATAGGCCCTCAGGCTGAAAGGGGTCTCTTCTGCTCTTTTAGAGCCTGCCCCAACCCCCACGAAGTCAACAGGAGCGTTACCACTGGCTTCAGGAGGAACTGGGTCAAAGCCTTTCAAAGCTGACTATTTTTCATGGCATACATTTCAGCACAATGACAGACAAATAGCGGATGCTGACTTGCATTCTGTTAAGTCGCTTACTAAGTGAAAAATAACGTATTCTTTTTACAGAGCTTTCTATTGATTTAACAGCTGGGCTGAGAAAACACAAGCTGTCCATGGCTCATTTGTGTACATTGGTTCCAAGCCATCTTAGCTGCTGCAGGAATACCACATCACATTGATTGTGCTGTGCTCAGGTAAACATTTAGACTGGCAGGAATTCCTTACAAGTTACCTAGATGGAAGAAGTGAAATCATGTGTGAACGCTGTTCTGTTCCATGGCATGTGTAGCTAGGACAGCACAACCACTCCTGTCATAAACTAGTATGTTACCTTACTTCAGAAAAATGTTCTGATTAGAGCATGCTATGCATAAAGGGCTTACTTGAAATTGACTCGCTCACTCTTGGGTCCGCTGGGGAGAAAAACAAACACTTAATCAGACTTTGTAAAATAACCTCTCCTGATATTGCTACAGAAGCACATTGGAAAGTGGTTTTCTATGGCTGACATAAACAATAATCTGTAAAATAGCAACAATTTTGGGAAGTTGAGTTCACTACATTTTTGTGAAAGTTAAAGAAATAAACGGCTCACGTAACTACACCTCTACCTTGATATAATGCTGTCCTCGGGAGCCAAAAAATCTTACTGTGTTATAGGTGAAACTGAGCTATATCGAACTTGCTTTGATCTGCCGGAGTGCACAGCCCTGCCCCCCCCCGGGGGCACTGCTTTACCGCGTTATATCCAAATTCGTGTTATATCGGGTCGCGTTATATCAGGGTAGAGGTGTATTTCAAATTACTGCACCACTGAGATTTTAAAAATGTTATTAATGGGTCACTATCAGTAAAATTTGGATTTGTTAAAAAAAAAAAAAGTTACAAAGCTTATCATCAATAAACATATTTCCATGGCATTTTAAAAATTTCATTGTAGACCATTTATTATTATTTTAAAGAATTCCTCTGTAGTGCCTGCTGCCCAAATGCTGCAGCTTTACATTAGTGGATGAGAATGAGAAATGGAGACATGTGGAAAGTGATTAGGAAAAAGTGAAACCGACCAGTTTATTTTCATTGTCCACACTGAGTGAAGGAAAAAAATAAACATCAAAAATCATGAAATTGCATTAAAATATAAATGGTTCTTTCAAGTTTAATAATCTAAGATACATTAGTAACATAAGAGGGTATCAATTTTTCTTATAATATGTGGGACATATTCTGAATTCCTTACTCATTTTCCATTTACCTGTTACTCAGTCAAAACACCCATTAATTTCAGTGAGAAAGCACTGAAGGATTTGACTTAAAATGTTAAACCTGATAGTGTCCCTTTAAAGAGGCATGGTACACAGTAAGTGCCTACTAGTTCAGAGTACTATCAACAACAGGCAGCTGACTCTAAATACAAGAATAGCTCCTGCTTCTATTGCAGTCAATGGCTATTTTGTAACTGGCTTCTAGAGAAGCTGGATCTTGGATGGATAGTGCAATGCTGTACTGACTGATTTTTTTTGCTCCCCACAGCCAAATCAGGTGGGAATTTGCTTATTGTACCATTTTAAACACATGACAAAGCTGCTAATAGCACTCTAAGTTGCAGATGCATTAGATAGATACATATTTTTGAGGGCCCTATGCCAATCTGCTAAATGAGTAATCCTTAATTTTAAAGAATATATTTCCTGTGCTCACACTGACCCCATTCCACTAAGCGTCAATCCAGTGAGTAAAATACTGGATTAGGACCCAGGACATCTAGATTCTATTCTCAGATCTGCCAGTGACCTGCTGGATGATTTTGGGCAAGTCACTTAATCTCTCTATGCTTCTGTTTCTCTTCCAGCAACAAGTGTGTCTTGTTTATGTAGACTGTAACCTCATCAGCGCAGTGACTCACTCTCTCTCTATAGAGATCTATCTATTTACACACACATACAGTACCTACCATGAAGGGACTCTGATCTCAGTTAAGCCTGGAGGCATTATTGTGATATAAACAACAGTAATAAAATTAAAACAATCCTATATTGCAGACAGTGAGAAAAGCATGGGCAACAAAGCAAAATTGCAAAAGTGTGCCGTGTGTGTAAATCTGTTATGTATCACTGTGCACAAAGGCCTGTCTGTTTGCAGAGCTATCTGATAGAGGGATACAAACACAAACATGGATTTACTATAATAAAGCTTTGGATTTAAGATGCCACACTACCCATTACAAAAAAATCCCTGGATTCAGCGTAACCCTTTGTACACCTTCCATAGTTAAATCACAGCTCTGTCTTGTGTCCATAAAGGAGTATGGGAATTTGTCATTTACATATGGAGAGACAGAGGCACAGAGTAAGGTAAAGTGAAATGCCCAGGGCTGCCCAGCAGGTCAGTGGCAGAGTGGGAAGGAAATCCAGGTTTCCTGAGTCTTGAGTCCAGTGCTATACAGGCTACACTGCATCCATAATCATTAATTTAAGGGTCAAGTTAGCTCGTCTTTTTGGCTGAACGCATTGTCATGGTTTTCACTGTTAAACTGATACATCTATTGAAACTCTTACCTGATTCAGTAGAAAATGGGACTTTAGGGGTGCTTGGACCTTCACCGAGAGGGTTTCTGGCTTTCACCTGGAAGTCATAACTGGAGAATAAAATTAGAAACAAACACACACTGTATTCTTGATTGTCATGGACAAGCAAACCACCCATGCAGACACCCTCTCTGATGCTACTGGCTTCCTGGACAAGCATAAAGTATCAAGTTTCTTACTCTGAAAACATTTAGACATTCTGCTCCTAAGAATGTAAGACCCCTCTGTCTATGCATAGCAACCCTACATGCAAGTCCTGACTGTTTGTTTTAATGCTCCAGTGGTACCTTATCCTGTTTTTAATGCTGGCGGGGGAGCAGTTTAAGTGATAGGCTCTGCTGCTGCAAGTAATGTATGTCTGTTCAGCCAACCGAAAGATCCAACTGGCTGAATGCACCTCAGTGCGATATATAGTCCTTTAATAACAACAATGCACCTCACTTAGGGATGTCTCTTTCTTATCCTTCTCCACAGCAATATTTTATGGCGTAGTCGTAAACATCAATATTTCCTGAACTCTCCTCCCCCCACACACCCTCCCACCTGAGTGGGGTTGCTACTTCTGAGATGCAAAAAAACAGGACATGTGGGATGATCCTGAGCCCATAACACTGGACAGCTGACAGCACGTACTGAGCTCTGTTACCGATTTCCTAGGACAGCTACCTTAAAAAAGGGACAATCCTGGGGGAACCTGGACAAGTGGCAACGCTAGTTGGGACCAAGACAGAATGCAGGAAAAATAAAACAAAGTAGAAAAGCAAGAATAATCCCAGTCACACTGTGCTGTTGAGGTTCCTCCTCCAGCTTTGTTGCCTGGGCGGCTTTGCAGAAAGCAAAGACCTGCTCCCATCCCCACAATTCAAATCCAAGAGGCTGAACAATTGCTGCCAGTTCCCTATTGTTACCACCTGGGGAGAGCCCTGCTTCTCATTCCAATTCTCCTTAATGGTGCTCAGGGTCCCTGCCATTTGTGGCTTTCCTATTCTGCTGCTGTGCTGCAAGGAGAGGTGGCCAAAGCATTCCCATTTCCTTTCAGCAGTAAGGCCTGTGGCTGCTACCTAGTGCCAAGTGGCTCCTGTACACCCCATATATGGCTGAGCCAAACGTGGCCACTCCACTCAATCCTGTTTCCCAAATCCCCTCCTCTCCTACATTGATGTCTTTTCACGTGTGATGCACCCATGCTAATGGATGCACTCTGACGTACTTGAACTAGCAACATGGGTAAGAATATCAATGTCAGTGCACAATGTGTTTTTTCCCCCACCAGCCACACAGCCAAGCACCGACCTAAAAGCCACTCAGAATCGGCCTATTATAAGATACCATCACCTGCCTATATTAACAACTAAGCACAACCATAATGTACTCCACACTCCTATGGTGATCTGCCTGCCTCGAAGCAATGGAAAATTGCATGCTTTGCAGATACTGCTGTACAAAGGCTCCCACTCATGTTCTTCTCCCTTCTTTCCGTTCCAGTTTCAGGTTATGTATCACTGTCAGCTTGAACTGACCACTGTCAGCTTGTGCCTGTCATGCAAATGTGAAAGCTACCTCACTCACTGAGGCCTCTGAAATTGTTTTTCTTTTTTTTTTGGTTTGTTTTTTTAAATGATTGTAAGGAATGTAGTTGAAAAAAAGAGAAGATACAGAGATAATTTCCCCAAAGTCTCTAACATTCAAAATCCTTTGTGGTTCACTTTCCAGCAGCAGTTTTCCAGGAGCTCTAGGTGGTGTGGGGAGTGTACAGAAAAACAGTAATTTATTCTTTTCCTCGTTATGATTATTTGTATTACAGTAGCGCCTAGAGGACTTATTCTGGGGTCACAGCAAGAAACAGCCCCTGGTTTGGAGGCTGTGAGAAACCCTAACATAAATAAGTAGTAAGCAACTGAGTACATTTTAAATTAGTAATTAACGCAAAACAATGGACATTTTCAAAACAATGAACAGGCATTTAGGTTATTTTCTATTTTGAATGTTATATTGGACAATTAAATATTCCTGTTGATTCACAAAGAATCCCTTATTAATTGAAGGGGTTGGTTAGTGAATTTATCACAGTGCTATGAAATGGAGCTGCAAGAGACTGCTTTCCAAGCAGCAAATTTCCAAGAGCTCAAATGATCAGAAGAGACAAGATTTAAAAACCATACCACTATTCTCATGCGCTGGTTGCCAACACTTCATTTAAAAGTTCCCCACAAAGAGGCTGAATAGTTTAATACAAACTGTGGAATTTCCAACTGTTTCTTAGTCTCTGAAGACCTGAGCAGCATGTTTATGGCCAAATACCAAGGGACACTCTCCCACAGCTACTTGGTAGGATAATTTTTATTTCAACCAAGTTTCATGCATAAAACTAACAATTGTCTCAATTTTTGTAAATCTTCACACAGAACAGAAATACCTGCAAGTGTTCTCATATAGGAAAATATTTTATAAATGAGGAGTCTACATTTATAAGCGTAACCATGGGTTCATTATTTTTATTCTAAAAGCCTATCTACTCTAATTTAGATATTTATTCCATGCTCACCGCTGTATACAAGCTGCTTTAAGGTCACTTTAAATAAGCCATATGATGTTTAAATGCAGAAAATCTACCTTTGTCTGGGCCATGTGGGAGGCTCCCTCTGGAGTTGTTTGTACATGACCATGGCTAGGAGAAGGGTTGGAGGAAAAGTGTAGAACAGATATGTATCCCATTTGAGGAGAAAAGCATTGCTGAGAGATCAGGATCCTGGTCCCACTCTGGAGCAGTGCTGAGGGATTGGGATCCCAGTCCCGCACTGGAGCAGAAGTATGGGCATCTGGCATTTCAGTTTGTTGCAAAGAGGTTTACATGCAACAGCACAAGGTGGTGATTTGGGGATTTTGTTGCCTACTTAACAAGCTGCATGATAGAAGAACCGTTTAGATATGCTGAAACCTCGTCTATACACACACACGTGTACTGGGCCAAACTGGTGCAAACACTGATGTGGAACCTTATTATCTTTTAAGAGTTGCTTAAACCAGTGATTCCCCAACTTTTTGGGCTCAGGACCCATCTGTAAATGTTTATGGCTTGTCACAGCCCAGTAAATAGTTTGGGGGTGGAGCTCCTGGGGTGGTTTCGATCGGATCCTGCCCCCTGGTGGAGGGGGTTGGGTCCTGCCCGGCACTCACCCCACAGTGGTGGCTCCTGCAGTTCCTGTGCCGTGGGGCTAGCTGGGCTTGGCTCTCAGTTCTGAGCATTGCAACCTCTGGGCCTGCAGCGCTGCTCAAGTTTAGCCCCCTTCCCCTGACTGGATCAAATTTGTGTGAGTGGAGTTGTGACCTGGTTCATGGGGTCGCAGTGCCGCTCACTCATATTTGGCCTACCTGGGCTCCCATCATCATGACAGCTGGGTCCTCAGCGGTTGCAGTGCCTGGAGCAGGGAGGCGAGCCCAGCCAGCCCCATGGGACTGGAACTACAGGAGCTGCCACATGACCCTTTGAAACATTCTGGTGACCCAATTTTTGGTCCCAACTCAGAGGTTGAGAAACCCTGGCTTAAACTGAAGTAAGAATGTCCACATAGCCTTTTGCACCTGTGTAAAACAATACCTGAAGTAAATTGGTACAATTCTGCATGTAGCCAAATCCCTTTGATTTATTCTTTTTAGATGAAAGGAAATGGCTACGTTGTGAGAGAATTAAGTGGACAAAGTACAGAATGGTTTAGTAATGTGCATCATCAATCTAAGTTTATAACTTAAAAGCTGCAAAAGTCTTTCCCCTTGATTCACAGTGCAGCAACGTGGTAATATTTGAAACCTGTCCATGTGTTTCATGAAAGGTTAGATATAAATTAAATACACCATTTTATATCTATTTTATTATTTGATGGGTCTAGTCCATGAAAATTCCCCATTAGAGCCAAGCCTCATATTTTTCACTATTATGTGAAAGTTATACAATACATCATGGTTTGCTATTTAAGCCAACGGCGCTGATCTATATTTTAGAAGATACTGCAGCATTAATGGAATTATCAGCCACACTGATCCCAAGTACACCAAAACATTCTAGGTGGCCAATTTTAGTTTATGAAATTTAGGTGATAAATATTTTATTTTATACATATTTGATTTGTGGTACACTTTTTTTTTAAACACATATTGCCGACTTTGAGCAGACAAGATAAAATCATTTATATTTCAAATGGCAATGGAGCACTAGACAATTTTTTGACTAACAACTAATGCAGAAGCAGAAGTTTAATAAGAAGTTTAATTAACATAAATTAATTAATTGGATTACAGTCCCTCCTAGTGCCCCCATATGTCCGAGGCACTGTAGAAACAGATATAAGCTCATAGCTATAAGGTTTAGCAGGACAGAATGCTCTGCTTCCCTCACAGGAGAAAGTATAGCTTAGTTAATATAGTGTGTCATGCTGCATTATTTGGAGTTTGTGTTCTGATTTTCTGAAGGACAATCGTTTGTTACTGTAACTGTAGTTATGAATGGGCACATGAATTGCACAAGTTATAACCCACAGAAAGTTAGTCACCATGAATGAACATATAGTGGACTCTGGTTGGGCTGGGAGCTGAGGAGCTCAATAAATAGAGCTAAGGAGATCTATCTAGAATGCCTGATCCAGAAATTCCAAGCTCTGCACAGAGCTGACTCTGTGGAGTGGGACTAGGTTGGACAGGACAGCAATTGAGTAAGTGGAGAGGTCTTTCTGACCAGCTGCAGGATGGAGCAGAACTTGATGGTGTAGGCTTTGTTGAACTAAAGCAGACAGGAGAGCTGCCCCAACACCCAGTTGACTACCAATGAGTCTATCTGGATTCACAAGTGAGGGTTTAGATGGGTACGGATTGTTTTGTGAATAAGAGTTATGGGTGTCACCCAGCCAGGTAATTAATACCTAGGACTTTGGGGTTGGCCATACACCTGAAACACTGGGTTTTGTCATTTTTGATTTTTTGTAGGTGAATATATGGTTATTGTGACCCAACAGTTACTACTGCGAATGACACCTGGCAGAATGGTTACACACATAGGAAGGGACCATCCCTGCCCTGAAGCACTCAGTTTGAATAGTAGGACCCATCAATTCTACAAGTTCCATAAATAACTAGGACAGAAGCTGAAGACTAAACATTTTAGAGGAAATCCAAATGTCTGTTTCCCAGGTCTTGTGACAGGCATTTGAAAAAAAAAAAAGGAAAGAATCATCTCTGCCTTCTCCTTCAGCTGGCTTCCAGCCAGGAAACACTACCAGTGGCAGCAGCACAAGGAGCAGCAGGCACCTTTGGGGCACAGGATAGTAACTATCTGACTGACAGCATATCGCACACTAGTAGGGAGAGGGAAAATGTTTGGCCAAGAATAAACGGTGGGAGAGAGGCATCAAATTATACTGTACTCTGAAGAGTTCATATAGCGTTTTCATAAATGGCAGCATCACCATATGTCAGTTTTTAAGGCTGCAGGTAAAAGATCTCAAAAGTGACTACTCTGTGTATGTAAATAAAATGGATGTAAAAATGATCAAGTGCTCTCTGCTACTTTATTGATTTCTACGCAAGCCACAGGACAAAAAATGCCAAAGGCATTAAGAGACTATGTAGGCCAGAGTTTAGCAAGATAAATAGGAAACCTATATAATGATTATCCCATACCTACATTTTAGCCAGTTTTGATGTTCATAAGGAGCTGTAGTCTATATTCCATCTCATATATACTGCCAAAAACTCCTCAACAGCAGTATAAACAGCAGCTTAAAGCAACCTTTGACTCCAGCCTCTGTCAGAATGTCATTCCATAGGCTCTGGAAAGAATAGGCCTCAGAAATCCATCCAAACCACAGAGGACAATAAAAGTACTTGTGCAGATTACATTTCTATTTATTTAATTACTGTACAGGCTATTTTTTCCATAGAAAATTGCTATCCCATATGAAACTTTGGCAAGCAAAGGAAATTCTATCATTTTCCAAATCATGCAAAAGGAGAAAAATGTAAGATCATAGAACTGAAAAGGTGAAATTAAACAGAGTTTTTCAGTGTAGTATTATCAATTGTGCTGCCACCCTACCAGTGGCGGATTAGCTACCAGACCAGCGGGGACCCGGCCCCACTCCCCCACGGCAGCAGCTCTGGGCAGGCGGGGGAAGCCCCAGCACCCCATAGCAGGAGAGCCAGGGGGGACGGCAGGTGGAAGGGGAGTGGAGGGGCTCCCACTTACTCTGGCCTAGGGCTCCACAAAACTGTAATCCGCCTCTGCATCTTACAATTTTCAAGCAGAAAAGGAGTCCTATGAAGTCCTCTTATCATCTGTGCTATGTGCCTTCAGTCTTTCACTTACAAGTATGCACACTTAATATGCAAATTAGATTGTCAGCAGAACTAAAATAATATACACGGCCACTGCCTGCTCCCCACCTAGACCCACTGAGGCACAAGATCCTTACGTGCCACTCTTCCTCAGACAAAAACTTCTTAATACAGATCCGTACCAATAGGCTGGAGGGGTAACAGCCTAATTTAACTGCTACCTGAATTTCTCCTGAACCATTTGGCACATCTCTGATTCTAATCTGACAGCAATGCAATCGTAACATTTTACTTTAACTTTTGCAAACTATATAACTTTGTATGTATAACTTTAACTTCTGCAAAGCTATATACTTTCTTACTGTTGCAAAGTTTCCTGGCCACTTATTGTGTGCTCTGTGAACGTATTTTATTTCCATGTATGGTTATGCAAGTTAAGATAACAATATGGGTATTCAAATCTCATTCTTCAGAGATTAAATATAATCACCTGAGGCAAATGAGAGTAATTGTCCTTCCCAATGACAACATGGCTTAACTGGATAAGCATATTAATGGTGTTGGTGGGTTTATCTTCCTTTTAGGTGCTGGCTACTGCTAAGGGGAAAAGACTAGATGGACCAAAGAGCTAATTTGGCATTAAAAAAAATCCCATATTTCATTGCAGCTGTACTATAGTACATGGGGCAGCAGAGCATATGGTGTACACAAAGCTTCTTCGGTAGCAAACAAAAAGATCTCACAAGAGGTTAAAATAACTACAACATATTTCAAGTACATTAGACATAAGAGGCCGGAAGGGCCTCTATGGGCTGGTAGAGGATGATTTATAGACAGAAGAGGTTGACAGTTCTGAAAATAAATCCTTTGCCTCAGAGTTCACAAAGAAAGACTAGGGGGAGGTAGATGGGGGAAAACAGACTTTTCCTCTGCCCAGAGGAGGAAGGAATACTACTAACGGAAATCAGGATGTCACCACAATAGATGAGTGAAAAATTAGACTGAAGACTAACAAAATCCTAGGGCAGATATGAACCACGTAGAATTTTAAAGGAAATAGTAGAAAAGAGAAGACAACCATTAGCAGATAAATACTAAACTTCTTTGGAAGCAATGGACTGGAGACTAACTAATACAACATCTGTAATTAATATGTGGGCTATAAAAGATCCAGGAAAAGAAAAAAGCAGCAAGACTGACTTTAGCTATGGGAAAGTTGTTGCTGACGAACAACACTACCACTGTAAAGCAAACACAATGGAGGAAAAGACAACTCATAATAAGGACATTTCAATTTTCGAGCTTCCAAAGGTTTATTAAAACAATGAAAGTGAGGAAAAATACTAAAAATTGTGAAAAAACCTTGACTGCATTCTTTTAATTTAATTGTCCTAGAAAGAACAAATTCACTAAGATGAGATCATGCCAGACAGGACTATTAAGAAGCCACTGACATATTTTAGTCAATTTAATGATGGTTTGTGACATAGCATCCTACAAAAGACTAAAAGCCTGGCTTTCAGAAGAGCTGAGCACCCAAGATTCTAATGGGAACAACTCTGAAAAATCAGGCTCCAAATTACAAGTTGAACTGTGGGAACCAATTCTCACTAGTAGGAAAGACTGGCTGGAAATCACATTTCAACTGCTTTAATCAAAACAACCATTTTTGTGGTTTTGCTTCAAATACTTCAGTTGTTTTCCAAAAGGAACAAAATGTTGACTTTTCAGGTAACAGCAAGAGCTGTTTTTGCTATAAAAAAAAAGGCAACATTTCCATCTGGTGGCAAATGAGTACATTAATGCTTTTGCTCATAGTGGTATTTTTCTCTGCTCAGAAGCGTTGAAAACTGTGACATGAGCACGTGTGTAAAATTAATTGCTCAGAGAAGCCACCACAAAAAATTTTAGCTTTCACTTGTGAAAAAGGGCAAAGTGAAGATTTATAAGATATAACTATCCACCAGCCTAATCAGCATAGTAGTTATGGGGACTTAAATCCTGAGAATTTTGCCTGAGTAAGAAAGGAGTAGAAACTGAGTAAGACATCAGGATCTGGCCCAGAATGAGCTCAAGTGGTTGAATGAATGAGTTCAGATATTAAAATACAGAGGCTTTTATGAGCAAAAGCACATTGGGATGGAAAAGGTTAGAGAAGAACTTCAGTGTGTGCGCAGAGGAGGGCTTTATGGAATATGACCTGAATCTGAAACATTCATGGCTGGAAACTCAACAGGTGATTTTCTAGATGCGTATCTCAGAAAAAGATAGATTAAGATGAGTATGAAAAGAGAGTGGCTATGAAATGAGAGGGGGACAGAGAGTCATTAAAAAAGATGAGTGCAATACAAAGTGCAGAATAATTCATAAGCACGTTTATGTAACTATTACATAGACTACTCTACTAGGAGCACATGGGCAGAAAAGAAACTGATGCTATGAGAGAAAGTCTTCTGGGAAGCCCCAATCTATAAAATGGGTAGATTTACCTAACTCACCGGGGAGACTTAATTGTTTCTTAGGTGCTTTGAAATCTGTAGATGAATACAGCTCTGGAAAGGCAAAGCATTTATAAGAATAAGCAGAATATTAGATCCGTAGTCAACATGTATTGTTTTAAATGAGGGGGTCATGCACTTAGCTAATTACTCCTTAGTGCTAACAACATGTAGTAGTTTTGAGAAATCACAACCCACCAAACACTACACATTATGATTTGTACTTTCAGGTTATTTGCACTTTTACCAGTCTTCTAAGATATGTTATTTTTCCCTTATGCTGAAATTCTCCAAACATTATTTTTGACTGTTCTCCAGGTACAGAGGCCAAGGCACTAGTCATCTAGGGAAATGTTTTTTATGACCAGTGACAAGTGCCAATTGTCAGGCATGTGTGACTATTAGAAAATGGAACAGACACAACACATCTGTGTCTTGAGCAAACACGTGGCATTACTGGGCGATCCAACAAAATGGAATAATGTAAGAAAATCAGCACATTTCATGCAGGCTGCTGAGCAGCTGACAGTGCCATGCATTTATTTAAAGGGTGTACCTTTTACGCAGTAAAACAGGTTTCAAACAGAATATTATGCTCTCATTTCTTTGAGTCTGGATGCTTTGGAGTAGTCTGAATTCACACCAAACAAAAAGGCCGAGATATAGATTACAAGGGCAAACAAAACATGCCGTAGTTTGGACTGAAGTCCTTGCACCAATCATTGGGTGAATTAAGTAACTATAAACTTCTAGGTTACGAACTAAGTTACTGCAAATTTTTTGTTTCTGAAGTTTATATTGCCAAGCATGTCTAGAGGAGAAAACAGCCAGCAGTGGCATTATTCCTATGAGTCAAAGCAAACAGATGCTTCAGCCTTTCAGCAAAAGACCCTGCGTACATTACAAGGGAGACCATGCTAGCAACCACTAGGTTTAAATATGGTAGTCCACAAGGTACCCCAACCAAGGTACTCCAACTAACAGGTTTTTGTTTCTTTTAAGAACCCTCCAAATCAAATCATGCTGTACATTAAGATCCCACCTTACACAAGCTAAACTGCTCACCTGAAGGAAGTCCATATTATGGCTTTATGGTACAGTTACAATATAATTCTTCAAAAAACCCCTTCCCAGTGTGCAATGGTCAGGGAAACCATGTTGCACACGTGTTCATATATAGTTGTCATAGAGTGGATGGACTATAAATGTTTTAATTTAGCTTCTTCCAACAGAAAGAGAATGGACAGGATTTCTTTAGCAGTCCATTATCACTATTTCTTAACTGACCAGATTTTGGTTCAGTGACACAAAGCAGCTCCTCAGCTTCTGTCCGTCTCTACCTGGACAAAGCCTGCTGCGATGTATGGAGTTCTTCAACCTTGGTGACTTGAGGAATGAGAGATTAGGAGTTGACCAGCCTTGCATCTTGACCACCAATATGGTCCCAAAATATGATTTTATAGGTGACCTAGAGGGGAAATTTCAGTGCAATGCATGGAGATTGTTACAACACACATTTCTAAGGCACTCCTCACTACAGTACCATGCAACAATATTGCTCCACTAGTATTAATGAAGTCACAAGGTTAAATCCTTTCTCACTACAATGAAAACATACTCTTTGGTGATCCATGAATTTTAGCAGAAGAGCTTAAAAACCTAAAACACCTTCCTAGAGAATTTTAGTGCTCCCATACAGGGTGAATTTGGCATCTTAGGGATCAAACTGTTCAGTTTCAGCCTTGGAATGAAAAAGGCAGAACAGCGGCAGCACAAGCTTGCACACATTGCTAGAAAGACTAAAAAAGCAGAAGGCATAACAAACTTATTGTCTTCTCACATTCCCATCTCTGTGCATCATTGCCTGCCATTCTCTGTGCATGCAATATCCTTCACATCTCACTTCACCAGACTACTCCTCTCCTTCCCTTCAGATCCCTCTTAAACGCTCACTTCCTCCACAATGCCCACAAGAAATGAACAAACAACTCTCCCCACAAAAAATTAGAAATTACTCTTCCTGTTGGATTCCTAGTACATTTATTATTATTTATTTATGTGTATTACACTCACACTTAAGAAGCTCCAACCCAGAATGAGGTCCTATTGTGCTAAGTATGCTAGCACCTAATAGGAGACAGTCTCTGCCCTAAAGAGTTTACATAACCTGAACAGAAAAGAGAGCCAAGACTGGGAGGGGAAGCAAAGGCACAGAGAAATGAAAAGTCCCATAACAACATGTTAATGGCAGAGCTAGTAATAGAACCCAGGTCACCCAGCTCCCAGTCCAGTGCCTTTTTCTTCCAGAATGTAAGTATTTTAGAGCAAGGGCTGCCTTCATGTTATATTTTGTATAGCCCCAGGCACTTGACATATACCAATAATGTTATGCTGTATACTTTCCTAGAGGAAAATATGAATATTAATAGTAGGTTTTTCCTGTTCAATTACAGGAGACAAACTGAAGGTCACCATTTGAAGGAACAAGGAAACTGCTTTATTACTAAGGTACTATTTAATAGCCAGTGTCATGCAGGACTAAAAGGCTGCTGTTGGGTCTGTAATTCTGATCTAATCCTACTACGGACATAAATTATCATGATTAAAATGGTTGTAAAGGATCTCAGATGGAAGGAGTTTGGTTATGTGAGCCACAATAATGATAGAAAAATCTTTACTTAGTTTGTTACAGGTGGGAATCTGAGTTGCCTTATGTATGCTGACAAATATAATAGTTTTGTATTAGCATTTACAATGGGAAAAACCTGACTCTCAGCTTCTGGCAAAGAGTTATAGATTCATAGATGCTAGGGCTGGAAGGGACCTACTCAGTGGTGAGCTGGATCCGGTTCTCACCAGTTTGCAGGAACCAGCTGTTAAATTTAGAAGCCGTTTTAGAACTGGGTTGTCCCAGGACAACGAGTTCTAAAAGGGCTGCCCTGCCTCTGGCCCCAGATCACCTCTGCCTCCTGGGCCCCTCCCTTCTCCTCCCCCTCCCCTGCTTCCCGTGAATCAGATGTTTGCATGGGAAGCCTGGGACTAGGGAGGGCTCAGAAACAAGAAGCAGCTTGGCAAGGTAAGTTGGGGCGGGGGAGTGAGGAGGGCTCCAGGGAGGCATGGCGGGGTCCATCCCAGTCCTGCTCTGGCTGAGCACCCCGGCTCTAGCCGAGCGGCTCTGGCCCTGGCCCCAGGGTCGGGCACGACCCCCTCGTGGAGTGAGGAGGAGGGAACTGGTTGTTAATTTTTTGGCAGCTCATCACTGGACCTACTCTTAACTATCTCCAGAGATGGAGATTCTACAACCTCCCTAGGCAATTTATTCCTGCGTTTAACCACCCTGACAGTTAGGAACTTTTTCCTAATGTCCAACCTAAACCTCCCTTGCTACAGTTTAGGCCCATTACTTCTTGTTCTATCCTTAGAGGTTAAGGTGAACAAGTTCTCTCTCCTCCTTATGACACCCTTTTAGATACCCGAAAACTGCTATCATGTCCCCTCTCAGTCTTCTCTTTTCCAAACTAAACAAACCCAATTCTTTCAGCCTTCCTTCATAGGTCATGTTCTCAAGACCTTTAATCATTCTTGTTGATCTTCTCTGGACCCTCTCCAATTTCTCCACATCTTTCTTGAAATGTGGCACCCAGAACTGGACAGAATATCCCAGTTGAGGTCTAACCAGCGCAGAGTAAAGCGGAAGAATGACTTCTCATGTCTTGCTCACAACACACCTGTTAGTGCATCCCAGAATCATGTTTTCTTTTTTTGCAACAGCATCACACTGTTGACTCATATGTAGCTTGTGGTCCACTATAACCCCTAGATCCCTTTCTGCCGTACTCCTTCCAAGACAGTCTCTTCCCATTCTGTATGTGTGAAACTGATTGTTCCTTCCTAAGTGGAGCACTTTACATTTGTCTTTATTAAACTGCATCCTGTTTATCTCAGACCATTTCTCCAATTTGTCCGGATCATTTTGAATTATGATCCTATCCTCCAAAACAGTTGCAATCCCTCCCAGTTTGGTATCAAACTTACTACAGTACACCTCTACCCCAATATAACGGGACCCGATATAATACAAATTCGGATATAATGCAGTAAAGCAGTGCTCTGGGGGGGGGCTGGCTGCGGACTCCTGTGGATCAAAACAAGTTCGATATAACTCAGTAAGATTTTTTGGCTCCCGAGGACAGCGTTATATCGAGGCAGAGGTGTACTTGTATTGTGACTGTAATGAAAACACATTCTTTCTTTTACCCTTTACATCGCTTCTAAGGCCTGGTCTACACTATCACTGTAAATCAATCTAAGTTTTGTTAGTTAAGTTCAGGGCTGGCTCCATGACTTTTGCTGCCCCAAGCAGAGGAAAAAAAAAAAGCTGTAATCGGCAGCAGCTCCACCATGCTGCTTTTTATTTCAGTAGCAGGTCCTTCCCTCCACTGAATTGCCACCGAAGAGCCTGACCTGCTGTCCCTTCCCCTTGGCCACCGCAAGCACCTGCTTGCTGAGCTGGTGCCTGGAGCCGGCCCTGGTTAAGTTACGTAAGCAAAGTAACTTAAGTCAACATACCTTAGATTGACTTACAGTGGTGTCCACACTATGCTATGTCGACGGGAGATGCTCTCCTGGCAACATAGCTTCCATCTCTTGTTGAAGTGGATTACAGATGTTGATGGGAGAGCACTCTCATCAATTTAGCATGTCTTCACCAGCCTGGAGCACCCTCTTACACCCCAAACTCCTCATCCCCACCCCAGAACCCGCACTCCCAGCCAGAGCCCTCACCGCCACCCCACAGCCCCACTCCAGCCCAGAGCCCCCTCCCACATCCTGAACTCATTTCTGGCCCCACCCCAGAGTCCACATCCCAACCCCAATTCTGTAAGCATTCATGGCCTGCCCTAGAATTTCTATTCCCAGATGTGGCCCTCGGGCCAAAAAGTTTGCACACCACTGCTCTAGATTCTGGAAACCTGAATTCTATAGGATGGTTAAAAATATTAAAATGTTAGCACATTATTAAAGTCCAATACTCATGTTTCTACAAAATATATTAATTTTTTTCCCTATTAAATTCTACAAGATTTTTTTTTTCCATAAGAGGCAGTACACCTTTAAAAATTCAACTGTGGATCTTTTTGCCAGGTCACTGAATATGTCACCTTTGCACTATACCCAGTTCGTGGAGTCTGGACCATTTGCAACATCCTTGGCATGAGATTACTTTCTCTGTTAAGTATATTTAAAAAAAAAATCTGCTTCCCGTCACAATTAGAATAAACTCCCTTTGTTCTTATATTTGTATCTTTTTCTTGAACTGGGATATTACCGACAGTCTAAATTAGCTGGATGAATTTGAGAAGTTCTCTTACTGCATTACCTTCTGTTAGGTTCCAGATTTTCCACTATACAGTGGGTTTGCTTTGTAGTTATAGTGATCTTCTCCGTTCCATTAGATGTTCCATTTACAGTTGATAAAACCACATAGTCTGAAAAGTTAAAAGAAACAGAAATTTTCCCTTTAATAAAAGCTCTAATTACTCTATATTTTTCATTCCTCTCTTTTCTCTTGTCTGATTTCCTCCTTTATGTGGATTTCCCATGTTCTCTTCTTATAGGTCATAATGGTATCCCATATGAATTATTCTTTGTTTATAATCTGAGCCTATTAAAAAAAGACGGTTACTCACCTTCTTGTAATTGTTGTTCTTCAAGAGGTGTTGTTTATGTCCATTCCAATTAGATCTGTGTGCACGGTTGTCGTAAACTTTTTCCCTTAGCAGCTCCCATTGGGTTGGCCAGGGAGCCCCCTGGAGTGGCACACTGTTGGTGCTCAGTATACAACCTGCCAACCCAACCTCCCTTTGGTTCCTTCTTGCCGGCTACTCTGACAGAGGGGAAGGAGGATGGGTATTGGAATGGAGGTGAACAACACATCTTGAAGAACAAACAGTTACAAGAAGGTGAGTAACCATCTTTTCTTCTTCGAATGATTGTTCACATTGATTTTAATTAGGTGACTCCCAAGCTCTCCCACAGGGATGGGGTCGGAATTAAGTCACTGACTGGAGCACTGCTATAATGAGCACGGCACCGTCTATAGCATGCTGTGTGATGGCATAGTGGGTGGCAAAGGGATGCACCAAGGACAAGGTCACCTCTCTGCAGCTCTCTTGGATGGGTACCTGGGCCAGGAAAGTGGTGGAAGAGGCCTGGGCTCTTCGCGAGTGGGTGGTTATAGGTCATAGCAGGTACGGACACAGTCCGTAATCCAGGAAGAGATGCGCTGTGAGGAGACCGGAAGTCCCTTCATCCAGTCTGCCACCATTACAAACAGCTGGTTTGACTTTCTGAAAGGCTTTGTGCGCTCAGTGTAGAACACTAGCGCCCTCCATGCATCTAATGAGTGAAATCTCTGCTCCTCAGGGTAGAAAACAGGTAGAAAAATACCTGGCTGAGGTGGAACTGGGATTCAACCTTGGGCAGGAAATCTGAGTGCGGCCTGAGCTGTACCTTATCCCTGTGGAAGACCATGTGTGTGTGTGTGTGTGTGTGTGTGTGTGTGTGTGTGTGTGTGTGTGTGTGTGTGTGTGTGTGTTGGGGGAGGGGTTTGGAAATTAGTGCTTTTAGCTCTGACACCCTCTTGGCCGATGTGATGGCAACCAGAAAGGCTACCTTCCATGAGAGGGAACATGTAGCGAGCAGCTCGACTGGGGCTCCAATCAGCCTAGCTAGGACCAAATTGAGGTCCCAAGTTGGTACCAGTGGGTGAGACTGAGGGTATAGCCATTCCATGCCCTTAAGGAAATGGCCCACCAGAGGACTGGCAAAGACTGAACACCCTAACTCTCCAGGGTGGAATGTGGAGATGGCTGTGAAGTGCACCCTGATGAATGATCCAGCCAGGCCTAGCTGCTTCAGGTGCAGTAGATAATCCAGAATGAATGGTATAGATGCCTGAAGTGGAGATACTCGGCTGTGATTACACCAGTATGAGAACTGTTTCCATTTGGCCAGGTAGGTGGCCCTGGTGGAAGGTTTCCTCCTATCAAGAAGTACCTCCCTCACCAATTCCATGCACTGGAGTGCCCTTGTGTTTAACCATGAAGCTTCTAGGCCGTGAGATGGAGGGACTGGAGGTCTGGGTGAAGCAGTCAGCCATGGTCCTGTGTAATCAGATCAGGAAGGAGCAGCAGTGCGATGGGGTGCTCACTGACGGCTCTGTAAGTGTTGTGTACCAATGTTAGCATGGCCACGCTGGAGCGAGCAGAATTACCTTTGCCATGTCCCTGCGGATATTGAGGATAACCTTGTGGACAAGTGGTATCAGAAGAAAGGCATACAGTAGATGGTTCCCCAGTGCATTATGAATGCATCCAAGACTGATCCCGGGCTGTGTTTTTGGAAGGAGCAAAATGCTGGACACTTTCCGTTGTTCCTGGTGGCACCTTTGGAAGATGGAGTGGATGATGTCCTCCATATGGACCACTCACGACTGAAGAACAACCTGCTGAGGTGGTCAGCAAGCTTGTTGCGTGCACCCAAGAGATAGGACACCTCCAGGTGAATCGAGAGGGCTATACAAAACTCCCACAGGTGGAGTGCCTCCTGACAGAGAGGGGAGGAGCAGGCTCCACCCTGCTTGTTTATGTAAAACATGGCAGTGGTGTTGTTGGTCAGCCCACAGCACACTGACCTTGCAATATGGTCTGGTAGACTAGTCTCACCGCTCTGAGTTCCTTCATATTGATGTAGAGCAGAATCTCAGCCGCTATCACATGCCCTGAGTCTGTAGGTCTCCTAGGTGTGCCCCTCAACCAAGGTCTGACATGTTTGTTACTAAGGTCATGGATGGTTGAGGGGTGGTGAATAGGACTCCTTCGCAGACCATGCGAGGTTCCAACCACCATCCTAGCGTGTCTAGGACTCGTGACAGTACTGTTACTGCTGAGTCTAGACTGTCTCAACCCAGGTGATAACCTGAAGTGAGCCATGCCTGACATGCCTCATGACATAGCTGCACGTCCCAAGAGGCTGGGGCATGTTGTAGTGGTGGTGGGGGAGTATTGCCTGAGGATCTGAATGACATGCGACAGCGTTTGGAATCTGGTCTCTGGCAGGATGGCTCTTGCCTGAACAGAGTCTAGCACTGCCTCAAAGAATTCTATTTGGGGGTGAGGGGAAGAGGGTGACAATGTTGATTTGTCTCTGGAAGCTCTGTCTGAATAACTGGACCTGGACTGGACTCCACTTGCTCCCTGGAGTGCGCTCGCAGAAGTCAGTCGCCTAAGTAGGGGTACACTTGCACTTGTCTCTTTTGGAGAAAAGCGGCGACCACTGACATACACTTGGTGAACACCCGGGGGGCTGTTGATAACCTGAATGGGAGCACCGTGAAATGATAATGTATGTGGCTGACAACAAATCTCAGAAAACGTCTTTGGGCCAGCCAAATGACTATATGAAAGTATGCATCTTTCATGTCGAGGGCAGTCCCCCGGATCCAGAGAAGGAATAAATGTGCTCAGAGAGACTATGCAGAACTTTAACTTCACCATGAACTGATTGAGTCCTCGCAGGTCCAGGATGGGTCTGAGACCCCCCTTTGGGCTTGGAGATTAGGAAGTATCTGGAGTAGAATCCTTGTTCCTTAGCTCCCGAGGAACCTTCTCCACCACTCCCATGGCGAGGAATGCCTGCATCTCCTGGATAAGTTGTTGCTTGTGAGAGGGGTCCCTGAAGAGGGATGAGGAAGGAGGGTGGGAGCGAGGGAAGGAGCAGTATTGGAGAGAAAATCCCACTTCAACTGTATGACCCAGTGGTCCGACGTTATTTGGGACCACAGACGTGTTGTGTCTGTTCCATTTTCTAATAGTCTAATAGAAGTGGGATAGACAGTTCAAAAAACGGGAGGAAGGCTCCGTAATTGTGGCTGGTACGCTGTCCTCGGGCATCTCTCCAAAACCCTTGCTTGGGTCCTGACAATGGCTTGGTTGGGCCCTGCCCTTGGCCTGTGGGAGGATTGGAAGGCCTGTCCCTGGAATTTCTGCCCCTACAGCGGTATGTATCCTGCCTCGGGCAGGGTTGGTATTGCTTCTGCTGCTGCACAGGCTGAGGCTTGAAAGGCTCTCTGGATAGCAGGTGCGTGCATTCCCCAGAGATTTCATCATTGCCCTGGAATCCTTAAGGCTGTGAAGTCTTGCGTCTGTCTGGTCTGTAAACAGCCCTGCACTCTCAAAGGGAAGGTCCATTTGGGTCTGCTGAACTTTTGGTGGGAGATCGGACACTTGGAGCCAAACTGTTCTCCTCATGACCACCCCCGAGGTGATGGTATGTGCAGCGAAGTCGGCCGAGTTGAGTGAGGCCTGCAGAGATGTCCTGGCAACTTCCTTCCCCTCCTCAACCAGAGCCGAGAACTCAGCTTTTGACTCAGTGGGGAGTAACTCCTTATATTTTGACATGGAGTCCCATGAGTTAAAATTATATCTGCTAAGGATAGCTTGCTGGTTAGCTATTCTCAGCTGTAGACCCCTGCAGCATAAACTTTCCTGCTGAAGAGGTCCATCCATTTGGCCTCTTTGGTCTTGGGAGCTGATGCCTGTTGTTCCTAACGCTCCTTCTCATTCACCATAAGGACTACCAGGAAGCAAGGGTGTGGGTGGGAGAACAAGAATCCATAGCTCTTAGAAGGAACAAAATATTTTCTTTCCATACCCCTGACGATGGGTGGAATGGAGGCTGGAGTCTTCCATAGAGCATTATAATTGTCACCTATAATCTTAATTACTGGCAATGCCACTCTGGAAGGACATCTGGAGTAAGAATGTCCACCATTGTGTCCTCTGACTCAATGACTTCCTCCGCCTGCAGGCCCATATTACGGGCCATGCGGCGGACTAGGTCCTGGTGGGCCCTGTGGTCAGTCGGTGGAGGACCTGAAGCTGACGCCCCTGCCATTGCCTCATCAGGCAGAGATGAAGAGGAGGCCAGTGGTGGCATATGGTTGTCATGGACCACCATGTGCTCAGGTTGGTCCTGGGTAGCATTGGTGTCAAGTGGTGCAAGGTGGCCTAATGGGACCTGGGATATGGGTGGATCTGGGGCCGTTTCCACTGTGTCCTCTGTAGCATGTAGGGGTGGTCTGGATAATGCCATCCTAGTAGTACGAGGGGTGGTTCTGTCTGCAAGTGACTATGCCTGGTGATGCCCCAATGTAACGGACCTAGAAACCCTGGAAGGGGTACACTGAGCCTTATGGTAAGCCCAGGGAGTCCAGAAGGGCCCTTGTGCAGTAGGTGGCCACTGTGGTTGCCAGGATGAAGACTCCCATGCTTGTCCGACCTACATATATTGCACCGTGAATAGTAGGAGACGGTCACAGAATCTGAGGATCTAGAGGGTGACAACCATGGTGGTGCTGAGGATCCCTGCGCTGGTGGTCGGTGCCAAGAAGAGGAAGTCAAGGATGGGTGCCATGACGACCATGTAGATGATCGGCATCGGCTTTCCCCTGACTTAGACCAGTGCTGGGGAACAGCTCCTGTGGTCCAGTGGCATATCATGGTGTGGGGCGATAGGGGGTGATCGCAACCGGTGGCGAAGATCCTGAGCACTGCATTCCCTGCGTCTTACTATCTTGTACTGTTGCCGGGGGTGAAGTAGATTGGGAATGGTGCCGTGAACGGTGCCGGTCTGCTGAGGAAGAGGGCCTCATCATTGCCAGCATGCCTCTAGATGGCACCATCTACGCAGTGCCGGGTGCTTGTCTCTAACAGCAATGGGCTGAGGCACAATACTTTCTATGAGCTCCCTTGCTGCCTTGAAAGTATCTGAGGTGGAGAGGGGTTCCATCTCCTCCACCAAGCAGTGACCTGCTGGAGAGTCACCGGGTGCTGGACTCAATGTCGCCAATGGAGTTGATGGCACAGGATCTTGCTGTTTGGAAGTTAAGTCCTTCCTCTGGGGCAGCAAATTCTCCCCGGATGGTCTCACTCTCTGAGGAGAGCGCCCTCTGTTGGCCTTCTTATGGCACATGTGGGGCACTGGGGGTGTTGACCAGTGCTGGGGTGCCGCACCGTGCTGCGGTGCTGGGGATCTTTGCTGTCGAGGATCTCTAGTACCAGAGTCCTTCCTTCGTACTGGTTCGTGGACCGATGCTGGGATGCTCCTCACTGAGCTCAGGACTTGGCAGTCAGGTGCCGCTGTACGGAGAGTGGCTTCCATTAATAGTTATCTGAAATGGAAGTCATGTTCCTTCCTAGTCCTGGGCTTGAAAGCCTTGCAGATCTTGCAGCGCTCGGACTGATGTGCCTCCCCTATACACCTCAACCATGAGTCGTGAGGGTCACTGTTGGGCATAAGTTTCTTGCCTAGACCTCAAGATTTAAATACTTAGGCTTGAGGCATGTCCCAGAGCCCAAGGCAGGGAGAGGGGAGAATGACCCACTCAGCAAAGCTATTGTATTAAACAATAAACTAAACAACAAAACAAAAGAAAAGCTGTGAAGAACTAAGAATGGCTAAGAAAAGACTTGCAGGCAAGCAAGTTAACACAGTTCCAGTGCCGCCACGGACGGTAAAAAGGAACTGAAAGGGGATTGGCAGGGTCATATATTGAGAGCCATGAGGGTGCCACTCCAGGAGGCTCCCTGGCTGACCTGATGGGAGCTGCTAAGGGAAAAAGTTTCCAATGACCGTGCATGCGGCATGTGCACACCTAATTGGAATCGACATGAACAATCACTTGAAGAAGAAACTATGTTTAATGATCCAGTGTTATGGAGTTGTGAGTGTAATGGGACCTGGGTAGGCTGAGTTTGCTGAGACCCTTTTTCTGTCCCTCTAGTACATCCTTTCAAGTGAGACCCATGTCTCTACTTCTCTTTGTGGTGAGATCCCGAGATCTAACCACTGTCCAACTCGGTCTCTAGGTTACAACTGTCTGGTTGCCAACAGTGCTACTTAGCAGGCTCACTGGGCTCACCATCTGCAAGTTTCCCTCTGGGAGCCTGTGGTCAGCACACATTTTCTGTCAACACAGGAACAGCTTCTTCCAAACAAATGTGATTTATTCTGCCCAAAAGTTATGCAGTGCTTAGAGAGCTGGATTAAATAATGAGACGTATGTGTATGTTCCCTTATTTAAGATTAACCTCTCTCGCCACTGTTCACATGGGTCTAGGTTATTCCCCATCTCGGAGCTGGGAGAAACAGCCTACACGGCTTGAGGGCTCAGTCTTCTCCCTTTATCTCTGATTCTCATATTGTCTGCTTTTTTACTGACACACCCAGGCATAAGATTATCACCCGTCCTGAATTGGGCAGGACAATCCTCAAATGCAGAGTTCAAGTCCCGGTCCCAGGCTCAATGACGTTAGGGCAGCATTTATCCAAAATTCCCTGTGACACTGCTCCGCACCTGCCTGAGGCACAGGGGTGGCACCAGCCTTTTCCCACTTGAGAGGCCTTTCTTCTCAAGCTAATATATATATTAGCTTTATGTTATATGATATAAGCTTTTTACACCTCTACCCCGATATAATGCGACCCGACATAACATGAATTCAGCTGTAACACAGTAAAGCAGCGCTCTGTGGGGGCGGGGCTGCACACTCTGGCGGATCAAAGCAAGTTCGATATAACGCGGTTTCATCTAATATTTTTTGGCTCCCAAGGACAGCTTTATATCAGGGTAGAGGTGTTACATATCTATATCTAGATATATATTAACTTTAGAAGGAGGGCAGGCCTCTCACCTCTTTCCCAAACACCAGACTGCAGACTATTTTATATCATTACATGTGTTCCTCTTGAAAGAAAAGACTGAATTTGCCTCTAGTTATACAGATCTGTAAAATGAGTATGACTAAGGGTCCACAGTAAACTTGCGAGTACATCAAGGCTAAGGGAGTCCTTCACTTAGCAATAATGACAATAGGCAAGATCATCCATTAGACTAATGAAATACATTGTTTTTTTATGGGAAGATGAACATGAATGCTAAGTTATCCTCATTATTTTTCAATCTAAAAATCTGACTTGGGTTACAGATTTCCAAAGGAAAGATATAACTATTGTAGGGCCTGATGATCCTGTAAGTATCTACTCTGAGGTGTGATGCTTTTTACTCTGAATAGAAGCCCATCAACTTTATTGGTTAGTCATAAGGCTTTGGTGGATTAGGTCCTTAGACTGTAAACTCCTGTAGAGAAGAAACATGTCTGTATTATTGCTGTAAAATGCTATGCACACCTACAATACTGTGCTGTACATAAGTGTTAAATAACTTGCTTTTCCCTTTTATTGTCAAACACCTGAATTACCATTATTAGACCCTACCAGACTGTAGAGAATCCACTTACCTACAGTGCATCGAGGAGGCAGAAATAAATAATGGGAAGACGCATCTTGTATAGGCCTGATTCTACATTGTCTTGCATCTTGTGTAGTCACTGACATCAGTACACAGTGAGTCTGCAGAACTCCACAGTTCTGATTTGATAGCATTTTACACCCACCTTCTGCAATTGTCAACACTTATACAAGATGCTAGGCAGTGAAGAGTCAGGCTCCCTTTATCTAAATGATACTTTCATCTGTGGACACAAAACAATGACAAACAAAGTAAAAATGAGCATACAGTGTTATATATTGAAGTAGTAGATGATAACTGAAATTAAACTTACAGGTAACGGTGTCATTTTCCGGTTTTGTCCAGTTCAGTATGACAAAGCTTGGACAACCCTCGACTGTCACCACAGTGAGGTTGGAAGGAGGATTTTGTGGAGGGCTAGTAACATTTTCCTGTTCTCTGACCTTCTGTTCTTGGAAGTATTTGAGAGTCCTTGTAATAGAACATGGCTCACTATCATTTTTTGGTATGTACTTGACGTGAGGGCCTAGGAGAAAAGCATCACCCAGTTAGTGCTAGGTAGGACAGCGGAATGCAGCTACACTTAAAACAAGACAAAACTTATTTAAGTGCATGAAGTAGGAAATCCTGCCTGACAAATCATGTCCAAAATCTAACATAAATACCTTTCTGTGATGGTCACATCTACACTTTGTGTGCCCATTGTATTCTGTTAGTATGTTTTAACTATTATTTTCCCATTTTTTGTAATTTATCTTCTCTAATGCCTACGTGTGAGAGACAGAATAATAAACATCCATGTTGGTGTGATTTTTGTACACCTGGAGCCTGTGCTCATTTCACCCATTTCTCATTCGCACAAGTGATGATGGCAGTGGGCACACAAAACTACAGGGACAATGTTACATAGGAGTCAATAGGGTAAAGGCACAGCTAAATATTCTGAATACGTGAATTTGTTTCTATCACAAACTGGGACAAGGACTGACTTTGGTTATCTATTTTTACAGTGTCTAGAAGAATGAAGCCCTGCTGTAACAAGGATTTGTCAAGAATAAATCTTGCCACACCCACTTAACTTCCTTCTCTGACAGGGTTACTGCTCTAGTGCATGATGGGGAAAGAGGGGAAGCTGTAGACATGATACATCTTGATTTTAGTCAGGCTTTTGATGCAATCCCACATGACATTCTCATAAGAAAACTTGGGATATGTGGTCTAGATGAAGAACCTGGTTGAAAACTCATATTCAAAGAGTAGCTAATAATGGTTTGTTATCAAACTGGGAGGTTGTCTCTAGTGGAGTCCTACAGAGGTCTATTCTGGGTTTGGTACTATTCAATATTTTCATCAATAACTTGGATAAGGGAGTGGAGAATATGCTTATAAAATCTGTGAATGACACCAAGCTGGGAGGGGTTGCAGGCACTTTGGAGGAAAGGATTAGAATTCAAACAACCTTGACAAATTGGAGAATTGCCCTGAACTCATCAAGATGAAATTCAATAAAGACAAGTGCAAAGTACTGCACTTAGGAAAGAAAAATCAAATGAACAACTACAAAATGGGGACTAACTAGCTAGGCAGTAGTACTGCCAAAAAGGATCTGTGGACAATCGTAGATCACAAATTGAATACGAGTCAACAATGTGATGGAGCTCTGAAAAAGGCTAATAGCATTTTGGGGTGTATTAATGGAAGAGTCATATGTAAGACATGGGAGGTAACTGTCTTGTTCTAGTTGGATCTGGTGATGCTTCAGCTGGAGTACTGTGTCCTGTTCTGGGCACCACATTTTAAGTATGGACAAATTGAAGCCCAGAAGAGAAATGATAAAAGTTTAAGAAAACCTGACCTATGAGGAAAGTTAAAACTGGGCATGTTTAGTGTTGAGAAAAGAAGACCGAAGGGGAAGCTAATAAGAGTCTTCAAATATGGCAAAGGATGTTACAAAGAAGATAGTGATCAATTGTTCTTTATATCCACTGAAGACAGAAGTAGCAGCAATTGGCTTAATCTGTAACAAGGGAGATTTAGGTTAGACATTAGGCAAAACTTTCTTACTATGAGGTTAGTCAAACTGTGATATAAGTTACCAAGGGAATTTGTGGAATTTCCAGTTTTGGAGGTTATTAAGAACAGGTGGGACAAACATTTGTCAAGGATGGTAGGTTTACTTGGTCCTGCCTCAGCGTACTGGGTTGGATTTGATGACCTCTCAAGGTCCCTTCCATTCCTATATTTTTATGGTCCTATGATTTTGTTTGCAGCTTCCAGATGCAACTATAATATATAACAATCATTGTCTCATTTTCATAAAAAGGGTAACAAGTTTAATGCAGGGCCTTGCACTCATTATCTGCCTGATGCTGCCATTTCTGAAGTCAAGTGAAAATTTCCATTGATTTCAATGGTGCAAGATCAAGCCCTGAAACCATCCTTAAAAGGCAAGAGTTTTGCATTCTGTAGTGACATTATAAAAGAAGATTAGTGAAGGTGATAAAGAGTGTATTAGCCTTAAATGGAAATCTTTATTAGGTTAGAGAGATAAGAGTATCAATATGGCTTTAATTGCACATGCAACAGTTTCTATGCATAGACTGGAAAGAGGCAGGATTAGTCTGGGGGAGTAAATTCTTCCTCTGAGGAGATGGGAGCTATTACTGTAACTCTGCACTTCCGTGCTTCAGGTTTCTTTTCAATACTTGATAGTGCCTCTCTGTTTGAAAGAAAATGCTCAATTGGTTTAAAAGACAATTACAGTGACTGATATATTTTCTTCACAGCATAGTTTTTATGATCAGGCACACTGGCAGCAGTGGGGATTATCTGTAAGAATGGGTTTGCCCTGTAATACTTGGTAGGGCGAGTAATCCATAGGGTAAAGCTTGCCTTGAGGCATAGTGGTAATAAATAGTAAAAGCCTGTATGGGTGGGCTTGCAAGGCATATTAGGATATTCCATTATGATTTTAATAGAATATGAACAGCATGCATTAGCACAATTGCTGGCAAGTGGTTTCTGGCAGATTTGTTTCCTGTCCTGCAGTCAAGAATGATTAGGTAGTCTACACTGAAGTCCTTCCATCTGCCACCAAAACGTAACTGAAAAAATAGCAGGAACTAAACAGGGTATTGTGATGGGTTGTGTACCACACACTGGTATGGATAAGTGTTAACTGGAGCTCGAGAGCTCAATTAAGGTACTTTGCTCCATCTGGAGGGTAGGTCAGTCCCAGTTACCAGAACCTTGTGTGGATACAAATTTGTACCCGCGGATGCAGATATAAATCGGTATTCGTGGAACCGCAGGGCGCTTCCAGAAACCGCAGTGGTGAAAGGAGCAGAAGGTGGGGCTACTGCTGTCAGGATCCAACGTCCCGCGCTGACAGCTCCAGCATGGCTGAACCACTCCCAGCCACCAGGCTCACCGACAGCTGTCCCTGGTCATGCTCTTGTGTTCAAGCAGCGCACACGCCCCCAGACAGGAGATGCAGACAGCTATGTGGAAGGGATGGGGGCGGGGCTGCGGGTGGTACAACCATGCCGGCGGGGCTGCCAGCATGGGGTGCTGGCTCCTGGGAGCAGTAGCCCCACCTTCTGCTCCTTTCGCTGTTGCAGTTCCTGGGAGAGCCCTGAGGTTCAGTGGATACTGATTTATATCCACGGACATAAATTTGTATCCGTGCAGGGCTCTACCAATTACTGATGGGGGAGGAGATGGGCGTTAGTATAAAGACGGGAAGCTGTGGTAGAATAGGGTTGCAAGGAAACAGGTAGGTACTCTGAAGTTATTCTCTGGTGGCTTGTCTACACTTAGAACACTACAGCGGCACAGCTGTACCGCTTGAGGTTAGACATGACCTACGCTGATGGGAAGGATTCTCCTGCCAGCATTGGTAATCCACCTATAAATCCTACTGTAGACCTGGCCTGGGATCAAAGAGTGGAAAGAGCCAGAGGAGGGCAGAATGGTGTTTAAGTTTCTACTTTTACTTTGGGATTTCGGTGAGGGGGATTCTGGCCCTGAAAGAAGGGTGAGCCCAGACTGTTGCGGGGCTGAAGGCCTGAGAAAGGAAGAAGTCCAAGGAAAGACCAGCAAAGAGTTGGACAGAGGATTCCTTACTGCCAGTTACAGGGTCACTGAGCTAGAACGTGGTGTAGCGGGACAGCCCAGGTTCCCTTACCAGCCACTGCTGAGCAAACATTAAGCCAGAGAAGGGGGGAGGGATGATGGAAAGTCCTGAGAAAAGGAAGCGACAACTATGGGACCCAGAGTTGTGTCTGAAGACCTGATAAATTGCTCGACTGTTCTGTTACCATATGTAGCAGGGTGGCCACCTGCTGCTGCCCTGAAGGGCTTGAAATCAGCCCTGGGAGAGGGCTGGGACTGCGAGAGGGCTGCTGCTAGGAAAAGCAGCAATCCTCGGCTGACTGGGGGACCAGCCACAGATGTGGCCACACCCCAATCAGGGCCCAGATGGCCCTTATAAGAGGGCAGTGGGCCAGGAGCACACAGATATTCTCTCTCTAGATGTGGAGAGGGATGGGCCTGGCTGCTAGGAGCTAAGCAGGGTACCAAGACTGGAGCAGGGCTGGGGGAAGACCGGAGCACTGGCCTAGAAATCCCAAAGGCTGCAGGCCCTTGTTAAAAGCCAAATAAAAGTACTGCGTTTGCAGAGGGCAGCTCAAGGGCAGGCAGAAGCACCAGGTCCAACCCCCACTTGCCAGTGATGAGTGGAATTTACATTGCAGTCCGCCCCAGTGAACAGGGGCTAGATTGAGACTGGCAGTAGCCATAGACTGAGGTGAGGTGGGGATAGAGAGTGGGGGTTCCCCGGCGAGGGGAGACCCAGATCTGTGGGGATACTACCAGGAGGCAGCACCCTGACCTGAAAGGGGCACTGGGGTCCAGGAGGGACTCAGGCCCAGCAGGAAGTGGGACACCGGCCTGCAGAGGGTACTCCAGAGGCTGGAGATGCTAATTCCCTGGACGACCAGCAGGAGGCGCCACAGGGGTGAATTCTGCTCCGTTACACCGTAGAAGAGGTGAACTTAAATCATCACCTGGCTGAAGAGCCAAATCACGGGAAGAGATGGATCACCAAAGGACCAGAGTGGCTACTGGCAAGGAATGCCAGAGTGGGAGAGAACTGCTACACCATTCCTGGTCATGAGGAGGTGCACTACTGATAAGTCCAACACTCTACAGATATATATAGATGGGGAAATATATGAAAACTGACTTAATAATCAAGGAATGTAGCCATTACAGTCATACCTGTGAACCGTTGTTTGCCCAGAGAATCAGTCTCTGATGTAGGATTCGAGCTGAAGACAGTTGTATTAACTGAGGAAGACACAGTCACAATAAAATTCTCAGAAAAGCATCAAGTTACAATATAAAAATGACAACACCTCATATTTCATCTGCCATTCTAAATTACCTCTCTGTGGTGCATGGTTGCTGTCATTTTTGCTTTCTCCTAGTAGTCAGCTGAACTTGGCTGTGGTGGAAGATAAAAGCCTAGCTTCTCTGCCAAAACCAGGATAATCATCACCCAAATGATGAGCTCATTATTGCTGTTGAATCCAGCCCATGCAGAATATCCACACTCCTCTTTAAAGCTCCAACAAAGCATCTTTTTGCATCACATTGACTCTCCACCTTTTAACTCATGGTCTCTACCAATTACTCCATAAGCACATTAGACTATTACATTGATTCAGTAGAGCTTCCACAATCAAAATGGCAAACAGGGGCCAAATTCTGTCTTCCCAGCATGCAACTCCCATTAAAATCAATAAAAGTGAAGTGCAAGTATACTGGAAGCCAGTGGAAGTACATGAAAAAGCAAAATAGGACCCATGAAGTTAATATTTCATAATTAAATATTAATTATGGCAAACAAAATGGACGAAATTCTGCACTTAGATGCCGACCCTGCTTCCATCAAAGTATATGGCACCATGGCAATCACAAGTGGGAAATCATTCAAAGGTATATTTCAGCCTGATAAATCTGAAGAGATTTGAATAAATATTTTATATTAAATTATATAAAATTAAGAAAAGCACTCTGCATCTGTCTCTTTTTAATCTCAGGTCTCTAAATTATTTCAGCCTACACTAGTGCTTTATACAACTTTCCAAGTGAAGCAGGTCTTATTTTTCCAAACTCAGATGAGTTTAAAAACCAGATCTAGTGGCTTGTACCCATCTCATATTACTTCTTATATGCAGGGGGGCTGGATTATCAGAGTAACTAGGTGGATATATACATCTTGTGGTTCCTCAACACAGTTCAAGTGGCCTCTGTAGTATCAAAAGTGTGTGAGGCATGTACAGACTTCTCAGAAGACAAAGGGTCTTATTCTGATCTCACATAGATGCAAATCAGGAGTAAGTCAGTTGAATTCAATGGAGTTACACTAGTGCAGAAGTGGTGTAAGTGAGATCTTATATTAAATAGATAACATAAACACAAGTGTTTGGGGAAAGGATGCAACAAAAATTTAAGTGACTGATACAATCAAGTAGCTGAATTGCATGGAACTTTAATACAGGAGCTCCATGAACTTTAGATAAAAATAAACAAAGATAAAACAAACCTGCTCCTAACATGCTTACCGTAGTCCTCTGGAGAAGCAGAAACTGTTGGCTTCTTTCTTGGCGTTTCCATCTTCAGAGATATGGTTGGTCCAGTAGATTTAGCTACAATAGTCGTGGGAGAAGGTGGAGCTCGTGACTTCAAGGCAATTCCTATGTGGAAGAAGGTACATGATGAGAGAGCTAAATTCAGTAACTGAGACTTGGACTCTTCCACTATAATACTGTTTTTAATTTCCTTTCACTTGCATACTCAACATGGTGGGCACATTACCAAGTCCATAGTATGAAGAAGGATTATGGATGTAAACAGAGACAACCAGCAATACAGCTGAATTTATAGAGCTGAACAATGGAACCCTAAAAAGTTTGTTACAGTACTTCCTAGGGCAGTTCTAAATCCATTCAAGACAAACAACATGACTTTCATTAGTTCTGCCCAACATTTTGTACAATCTATAGCTGGGTAGGCTGGTTTTATTCCGGGCTGGACAGATTCTTTTTTATAGTAAGCAATATCGATCTTGAGAAGGCGTTGATGAGTAGCGCTATTATTCTCCATTGAAAATAAATGACTAAATTACTTGACATTTTAATTATTTTAGATCATAGGATATTGTTTTTATTCTCTCCTGGTATTAGGGTGACCAGATGACAAAACTGAAATATCGGGATGCGGAGAGGAGTGGGGGGCGGTGGAGGAAAAAAAATAAAAGGCCGCTGCAGCTTCCCCACCCCGGCACCAGCTCGCCTCGTCTCCACCTCCCCCCGTAGGGGAAGGTGTCCAGCTGGTGCAATCCCGCGGGCAGCCCCAGAGTGGAAGCAGCATGCCCCAGCCCCCCCGTCCTGCTTGGGTCCCTCAGGGGAATGAACAGGGCTGCTGCTGCCTCCGCCCCAGGTGGGGTTTCCCTACAGCCCGCCCTATGGGGCAGCGCACACATGGCAGGAGGTGAAGCCCCATCAGAGTCCCCATGAGGGCAGTTGCTGCCCCCCCATCCCCACCCATGGGCAAATACAGGGAGCTGGTTCCCCAGGCCAGATCCAGGGCTGCCCCTGCGGGTACTGCCCCGCCCTCCTGCCGCTGCGCTCGACCGGGCCCCTCCTGCAGCTCCCAGCCCAGTCTCCATTGCCCCGGCCCCGCAGCAACAGGGGCTGCTCCGCTCCACCCCGCCTGGGACACTCCCCCCCGCAGTCCCTCTCCGCCCCACCGTGTCTCCGGCCCATGCCCCCGCGCCGCTGACCTGGCCCCTGCCTGCTCCACGCTGCCACCAAACCCATCGCACTGCCCCACAGGCTACAGGGCTGGAGCAGTCTCCTCACTGCGCTCCTGGCCCTAGTCATGGCCCATGTACAACTTAGGGATGCCCAGGCTGCTGCACACGGAGGGGCGTCTCCTCCCCAGGCCCGGCTCAGGATCCAATGGGGCAGTGAGGGGGTAGGGTGGGGGCAGGGATTTGGGGAGAGATCCAATGAGGGAAGGAAGAGGCAGAGTCAGGGCAAGACAAGAGCCCCTCCGGGCTCCGCCTGTGTGCTGGAGCGGAGCGCAAAATTTCCTGTTTGTCCCGTGTCCCTGCCGAACATCGGTCGAGATGCGGGACAAACAAGCAAATATCGGGACAGTCCCGATAAAATCGGGACGTCTGGGCACCCTACCTGGTATCAATTAAATGATGAAGACAACTATTAGGTGAAGAGGTGGATGGTTTGCGGCAAAATATTTCTACAGTAGAACGTCAGAGGTACAAACACCAGAATTACAACCTGACCAGTCAACCACACACCTCATTTGGAATCAGAAATATGCAACCATGCAGCAGCAGAGACCCCCGCTCCCCATACCCCCAAAAGGCAATACAGTACTGTGCTAAACATAAACTACAAAAAAAAAGGGGAGGAACAACATTTTTCTTCTGCACAGTAAAGTTTCAAATCTGTATTAAGTCAATGTTCAGCTGTAAACTTTTGAAAGAACAACCATAACGTTTTGTTCAGAGTTATGAACATTTCAGAGTTATGAACAACCTCCATTTCCGAGGTGTTTGTAACTCTGCAGTTCTACTGTAGTTTGTTTTCAAAAAGTAAGTAGAAGTCCAAAATTACATTTGAAAAAGGTCAGATATTTTTTAACAAATATTGCATGGCAAATCTCAAAGAGTTCAAATACTATATAATTTAAGCCTGCTGCCTGCTTATCATGACACTAGAGATAGTGTCTCAATATTTTTCACACCAAACATTTTTTTGTTGATAAATGCAGATTTTCCAACATTGAAACATTTTGCAAATTCATATCAATTTTGCCAAATTTACAGTAAAAACAAAAAAAAAAATCCCCCCAAAAGAAACATTTCACTTTTTTTGGTTCAAAATGATTTCATTTCAAAACTTTCTATAATTTTATAAACACACGGTAACATTCTATACCTTGGGGGAGCATCTTGGAGCCCCCATAATCCTCATTTTTATATAATCGTGATCTTACATATAAAGCATGCCTGGTAAGGTATCAGGGGAAAGGTTATGATCTACTAAAAGTCATTTCTCTATCCATATATGTATATCATTAATGCATATGAAGTTATGAGAATTGTGTTGTATGGTTGTCAATAAAACATGCTGTAATCAGCCAGATATTAGCTTCCCAGAGGCAACAGCAAGGAAAGTAACCAGCACTTGAGCAGGGTATCAATCCATCCATCAACAAATATTGTCCAGCAAGGGAGCTACAATGCAATGACTCACCTGCATGAGGCCTCACCGGGGGAATTGTTCAACCTTGCCTGGAGACTAGGCAATGCACCCAGACATGCTTGGACTTGTGTTCCCCAAGCACATGGGACTGAGCTTATAAAACAGACACAGTGGCCATATGCTGTGCCTTTTTTCCTGCCCCTACCTATACTGCAAGGAAAAAAAGACACTGAGAAGGAGACTGAAGACTCCAACTGAGGGGACTGGCCCAGATTTTAAGGATGAAATCTGTTTACTATGGACTGCAATTTCCAGTGCGGTGAGAAAAACTGTTTAGTCTAGTTGTTGCCCAGTCTTATGGGGTTGAGAGTTTATACTGCGTGTTTATATTTTATTTCTTTTGGTAACTAACTCTGACTTTTTGCCTATCACTTAAAATCTACCTTTTATAGTCAATAAATTTGTGCAACTGTTGATCTTTACCAGTGAGTTTTTATGAAATGTGTGGTAAATCTGCTCAGGTTTTGCAAAGGCTGGTGTATATCCACTTTCCATTGATGAAGTGGTGAGTCAATTAATAAATTTGCATTGCCCATCCTGAGCAGGGTAAAATGGTATATTCCTGAGGTACAGTGCTGGGAGCTGGAGGGATTTGTCTCTGATGTCTTTTCCTGTGTGGTTCATGAGTGGCTCTGGGAGTATTCATGCAATATAGCTGGGTGTGGGGTCTCCATATGCAGTTGTGCTGAGTTATAGCAGCACCTGGAGAGGTTTGCTGCTGATCACTAGCAAGGCATTGTGAGAGACAGCCCAGGCTGGAGAAAGTTAAGGGGGCAAAGCGGTCCCACAGTCCCAGGCTGCACCCCAGGGATCCTGTCACACACACGTCTGTTACAGCTATCCTCTACTCCATTTTGTTTCTTACAGCTGTCCCCATACTCCATTTTGTTTTTGTTCTCCTCCTGTGGCCACCCCTCCCTGCCTGTTAAGTTGTTTACCAGGGCCACTGCCCTTCTCAAAGGGAGGGCCCCTTAAGTTGTTTAACAAGAGCCATTGCCCTTCTCAAAGGGATGGCCACTTGTGCTGCGTGCTAAGTGGGACCACTGCCCTGTTCAAAGGGTTAGTCCTGTTATCATCTTGTTGAACCTGGGCTTGGTGTAGGGCAGGCAATATCCAGAGCTGCAAGACCTATTGTGTTTTTAAGATCCTGGGCATGAGTCATAGGCCTCATGTGCTTTTGAGTCACCTATTGCACAGAACTCTGCCCAGGCATGTCTCTGTACTCACCTGCAGTTTTTTTCCTGTGCCTCCTCCCTTGTGACAGAGGGAGCCTATCAGGATTACTGGTGGGAAACTGCCTAAGTTTGCCATTAAAAACAGACATTTTTGAAACAAACATCAGAAAGGTTCCTGCATTGCTGCCTGGTCTGATCAGCCAGGGGTTTTGGGGGGTCCTTTCTCCACTCTCGTTTTATTTTTGAGCATACCCCCGGTTTTTAACCCCCCCCACGAAGAACGAATTGCTGCCTGAGAGATCTCCTGATTATCGAGACGGTACCGAGCCCTCCTTGCTTCTTCTGATGTTGCTGCTGCTTCTGCCTTTGCTGCTGCCTTGGGGACTGGTAAGAAGCCCTCTGTGAAACTTTCCATACTTTTATTTTATTACTTTAGCTGCTGGCTCTGTTTCCCTAGCACACAGACTCAAGCTAAACCTTGGTCTGTGTCTTAAAACCTCTCAAACTCCACGGCGCTTTGCTGCTAAAAATAAGCTTGTGCGCTGCTAAGCTCTGCTCCCTGCTTTCAGCTGTATCCACTGCTGCAGCCACCATCCCTTGGCTTCCTTGGGAGCTGTATCCTGGGCACATACCATTCTGCCCTCTGTAACTTCCCCATAGCATAAGGTGCACCGTAGGTTTTGTTTTTTAGTTTAATAAGTCATAGTTTGCTAAGATCGTAGAGCTTGTAAGTTTCACCTGCCTTGTTATAGTTTGCTGTTTTGTTGCTCTGTATAGTTGCTTGTTATAGTTTGCTTAGAATTGTGATATTTGTTGTTTTGCCTAGTCGTTGATTAAGATAGATTTAAAAAAGCCATTGCCTAGTTGTATTCTGTACCTGTTTTATTACTTTGTATAAGCTGCTTGTAATTTATATAAGTTTGATTAAGTTAGAGGATAGATAAGGTTTTTACTGCTTGAATTCGTCTTCCCGCTGTCCCAATCTCTCCCTGAACTTTCCTGTGTCTGTTTTTCCCCCGCTCCAATCTCCCCGTCTGTGCACTTCTCCGTGTCTCCCTGTTGTAACCCCTTGCTGCTCCCCCCCTTGTGTAAATTCCCAAACCCTTTGCCGCTTCTTTCCTTTTTTTTTTGGGTGTCCCTCTAGCCCTTCTTTACACCTCTCTGCTGCCTCTCCCTGTATCCCCTGTGTTCGTGCCCCGCTCCTCCGCTGCCCCTCCCCTACCGAAGATCACCATCACACTGCTCCCTTTGTCTTCACTCCGCTGCTCCGCAACTTCCCTGAAGTGCTCTCTGTTGCTGCAACCTGTTTCTTCCCTCAGCCGTCTCCCCCATTCTCCACGTGCCTTCCCATCGCTTACATGTTGAGTGCCCTCCCCTCTTGCTGCTCCCAGACTCCGCTTAAGTGTGCTCCAGCTGCTCTTGTCTCCCGTACCTCCAGCCCGCAGGCTCCTGAAGACTGCTGCTCTGGGCTTCAGAGTCTCTCGCTGCTTGCAGCTGCACTCTCCTCTCGTCAGATACCACTAATCACTCCCTCCCCTCCCTCCTCCTGTTTCTTGACCCAGCTTTTAGGTACACTCTTGCTATCACAGCCTCACAAATTAAGTCAGTAATTTTCTACATTGCATAATTTCACTTATCACCCATATTGTATTATTTCACTGTGACTCACATTTTACTTGTGGTTATAACACCCCATTAGTTGCGGCCATTTCTCTAATATACTTTGTATATCATTTTTATATAGAAGCTACCATTTTATTTTGCATTTTCTTTTGGGTACGTTTTGCATTCCACACTGTATCTAGAGTTGTTCCTATATAAAGTTAAGTTGCTTATTGACTATACTGTATCCCATTGTGCTGAACCCCACTTACTGTACCCCACTGTTAAAACTCCCTACACTGTTCAATAAGAACCCCCCCATCATTGTCTATTGTAAACACCTTATACACCCCATCCCATTGCATTTCATTGTTAAATTCCCACCACTTCCTTTTCTCTTTAATAAAGAAATTAATAGGCACCCCACCTGTGTGGTAATTGCTTCCCAAGATCCCATATACCTGCAGGCAGGGACAACACACATTAAAAAAATGCTCTAAATAGAAACCTAACTCTTCATTCAACCCAAAACAAAATTGACTTTGACTTTTCAATTTGCCAAAAATTAAATAAAAAAATTTCAATTTGATCTGAAACACAATTTTTTATTTTTCTGAATTGCAAAATATCTGTTATTTGCCCAGCTCTGTATGATACACAAGAACATCGATTCCAAACAGACAGTGGCTTTGGTCAATCAGACATAAGGACAGAAATGGAAATTCCAGTAAGGCTTTCATTCTTGCCATCAAATTTCAGGATGTTTATAGAAATCTTTTACTTCCTTTCTGGAGATTTTGAATGGCTAAGCAATAACTCCTCCCATAATACTCAGCTTGTATATAATATGTTACTAATAAGAATTTCCAATGGTGGTACAAGAAAGAACTATGGGACAAAATTATGGAAGGGAAAAATCTATGCATAATTAATTAAGGCTGTGGAATAATCTCTGAAGAGAATTGGTAGAAGCTTCATGATTTGGGACACTGAAAACTAAACTGGAAAAAACATTAGGAAATGTATGATGAAAGAAAATCCTGGCCCTGAGAGATGGCCTGGATGAGCTAATTGGTTTATTTTGTCTTTAAAGTCCAGGATTCTATGATAGTTACTAGCTAATATGTAAACTGGCCCTTAAGTTGTGGGAAAAGAGGATGAAAATATGAAACACTGGTAGATCTATCAGAGATAGAATGAAGAAAAGTGCAAATGTGAAGTAATTCTTGGATATGAGAGAAGTCTCTCCAGATTTACACTAGTTCATTGGTGCCCAAACTTTCCCTGTCATGCCCCCACTTACCAGCAATGGAATCTATCTGTACTCTCCTCCATTACTGCACAATCAAGGTTTCCTCAGCAGAGGAGCTTGGGCTGAAGGGATGGTGGAGGAGCTGGGGCTGGAGGCAGAGAGGGAATGAGGGAAGAGTTGGGCTGGGGGTGGAGCATAGGGTGGATTGGAGCTGTGTATGGGGATGGAGCTGGGTTGAGCGCAGAGTGAGGCTGGGTGGTGCTCCCTCCCTGCGCCCCTTGTGGGGGCTGGCCAGGGCCCCACCATGTGGTCCACGAATGTTCCTCTGTTGCCTCCCGCCAGGAGGGCACACCCCACAGTTTGGGGACCACTGCACTAGTGTAACAATGAGCAGAACCTGGACCCAATTCATCCCTGGTCTGAGTCCATTAAATCAATGGAATCACACCAAGGATGAAACTGCCCCAATATGTTCCAGTTACAACATAAATTTAAAAATATATTAATCAACTAACAGCATTAACTCACACCTGGAACTACTGTCATGTCAAGGGGGAAAACAGGCCCACAACATTTCATGTGCATTTGTTCTTGTGTGTGGTAAGAGGAGAAACAGGTAATGCAATAGTTTGACGCAATACCAACATTTCAATACATGGGGCAAACTGGTTAATGACTCCACAAAGTGAGTCCCTCTGCTGAATACAGTGCCTGGCGCACACCAGCTTGCACAACTGACAATCTCTATCCTAGAATTAACATCAGAAGCCAAAACTGAGGTGAATTAGAAGATCTGACTGGGATACATTTGCATCACATTTGCCTGCCTCTGGTCAGACCTAGCAGCCTTTCACACTCATGAGTAGTTACAGCCACACAAAAAGTAATATGCATGTATCAATACATCAGACCCTGGAAATAACAATGAGGCTTGGCTATTCTTAATTTCTCTCTTTTATTTATAAACCAGTGACCTATTACAAACATAACCCAGGTTTTCATTTAACACAATTTTGCAGTAAGTCACAAAACCACAGAACTAAATCTAATGTTGTCCATAGTAATGGATTTTATTTCAATAAAATCAAACTTTTAGAAAATGCATAGATTTGTGATATATGCTACAGTTTAACATAAGAAGTATTTCTGCAGTTTGGTCTAAACAGAATTAGAGAATTGCAATACAGTTATTGGATGCAGGCTCAAGATTGTCTAATAATGCATAGTACAGGTGAGTTTCATCTTACGCGCATTTAACATGCACGAATTCAGCTTTGCGCGGTCGGCAAAAAAACCCACAACAATTTTACTGTACCTGTAGGGTGGGCGATTCCACCCGTCATTACACTCAATGTAATTTTGATTATACGCGATTTTTGCTTTATGCGCTGACAGCAGAACGTAACCCCAGCGTAAGATGAGACTCGCCTGTATTACTATTCTTTTAGAATAATAAATCATGAAGTACAGTTTTGCTTGGAAGTAGTTATATAAAGTTCAGTAACTATCCTCATATTTTGTCTGACTTTATATTTTATCACTACAAATGTTTTTTTTTACTCCTGCTGATAATAGCCCACCTTAACTGATTACCCTTATTATAGTTAGTATGGCAACGCCTATTTTTTCATGTCCTCTGTGTATATATATATATCTTCCTACTGTATTTTCCATTGCATGCATCCGATGAAGTGGATTTTAGCCCACAAAAGCTTATGCTCAGATACATTTGTTAGTCTCTAAGGTGCCACAAGTACTCCTGTTCTTTTTATATCAACAGGAATACTGGAATCACAAAAGTATTATTAATACTAGAACAGACAATCTGTCTTATGAGTCTGATTTCCTGCCTCCAGTAATAGTAGTAAACAACTGAGCTGCAATTTTCAAAGCAGAGCAGAGGATTTAGCCACACACTTTTCATTAATTTTCAGTAGAAGATGTGTGGTTAATCCACTGAACTGCTTTGCAAATCTCAACCCTGATTTTTTTATGGGTCGAATTCCCCTGAAAATTCTGTAATGCTGCATATGTTGGACACCATTTTTCCCTTCTTGATTCTTACAGATAATCAGTTACAGATATATCCTGAGGCATGATGTTTTATTACCTCTTTCTGAGGCATGCATGTGATAACTGTAAATGCTATTATTGGTCATAAAATTATCTACTGTAAAGCTTTTAAAAGGAAATATTGACTTAACTTGCATCACTCCATTATGCTTTCAGCTGCACCAGTAGGACTGATTATACTGAAATCTGGTTAGAGAAGGAACTGGACTGGTGTGTGAAGGCAAAAGAGCATTAGACATGCTCATCTCAGGAGGGTAGCTTAAGTGCAAGCCACATTCAGCCTGTGCTTCATCAGATCCAGCCTTTGTATGCATAAAACAGATATCCAAGGAAATTCAAGTGGGAACCTTGCAGAACTTGCCTTAGCTAACAAAAATGGACCTGACCCTGTGATGCTCTGACTGCGCTCAATTCAACAGGGGTTAAGGCTATTCAGCACATCACAGCAACCAAAAGCATTAAAACTGAATATGAAAAGGCTGAAATACCTGCACTCCCTGGTTTACCAGTCACTGTGTTTGGAGGCAATGGTTTTCTTCGCACTTGTGTGGGCTTGGCAGGTGCTAAGGGAGGATGCCGACGGCCGGGTGCTGTAGCTACTGTATAAATATTACAAGACAGTACTGTTTAACTGTTTAACCACAAACCATGTAATCAGAAAGAGAAACAGGGCTAACAGCTTTATTTTGATTTCACAAACAAAATTTTATGGCATGTGCTTCAGCATTCGGAAGAGCAGGAAAAGTGCATGCCTGCAGGATTAAACTATGCCTTTATCAAAGCAAGACAGCCAAGACAGTCCATTTGAACTGCTCCTTTCTTTGACAGGTTACACAAATGCTTCAAAGATTCATTTAGTGTACACAGTTACTTTTGTCAAGAAGAACATTCCTGTAGGCACAACTGGATATTTTTTCTTCCAAAGGATAACCACCAGCTGAGAACATTTGGAATTCTGCAATTAAGTGTCCTATTCCCAAATCCCATCAATATTGTATTTTTTTAACTACCTTGCATCTCTGCTCATGACAAAGCTGGAATCACCCAAAAATACTAAATGATTATTTTATTTTTAACAAATTTTAAGGAAGACTTAAATAGTTTAGTTATGGAACAGGTACAGAATGGGCAGTGCAAACTTCCCTAAACTGAATGGCCAATATGGCTCGATTTTGTAAGCCCTGTTTCTCTTTTTTTACAAGCAAATTAAGTGCCAGTGTTCTATCTCAGGATTATGAACACACCACAATTTATAATTAATTTAGGAGGCTTTTATTTGCACACATTCTTTGAAGTTTTAACATCAGACAGGATTCAAAAGGAAAAGCCTTTCAAAAACATCAGTAAGAGCATAAAAGAAAATTCATGCACAGCTTCAAAGAGATGCTTTTTTTTTTCCAGATTAAATGCTAGTTAACAGAAACGCCAAAGTAGCAGTTAATATGGGTTCTTATAGTGAAGGCAGAATGATACCATGTATATATTCCTTTTCATTAAAAGCATGCAATTCCTAATATGCTTATTGGAATACAATTAGCTAGATAAAAAGTAATTTGCTGGGTGGGCCACAAAAAACTCTATTAAAGCATGAACAGAATGATTATTATTTTGACAATATGAATGCTTTAAAAAATATAGAAATTTCATGGGAATTTAATTCTTGTGAAAATTGCCAAATTGACAGCCCTGGACAGAGACAGTACACACAGAGGAAGTGCAGGCTTCCTCGTACTGCCTTTCTAATTGTCCTCAACCTTAGCCTGTAGTGTGTATCCTTATGGGTTAGATGGTAATTTAGTCTAATTTAGACCCATTTCATCCTTGGGTCTCTCCTGAGACATCCAACAAGAGTGCCAATCAGTATCAACTGTGATGGTGTTTTTGTAATGTGGCTTCTTGATCACACAGCTTGCCAAACAACCATCAAATGGTAACAACATTTGGTCCCCAGCTGATGATCTAGAAGTGTAAATTTCTTTATTCTATCACCAGCCTCCTGAGCCATGAGGACATATTTTTCTGATGAGAAATGAGAGATCCTATTTTATCTACTTCAGCAGATATAATATGTTTTGTTTTGATTTTGTCATCTAAAAAGGCAATTTTATCACTAACCTAATTTGTGAGGAACTGTGACATGGTCTTCATAATTAATCTTACCAGATTCCGGCTTCTTCCTTGTAATATTGGATTCCAGCGATATATTTGAGCCCATGAGAAAGTTGGTAAAATTCTGAACTGTTTCTTTGTCACATGCAAAATAAAAGGAAATAAAGTAAATGTATACATGACAAAACACACACACAAAAAACTCCTTTTCAAACTCTAGATAAAACAAACATGATTCTCAGAACATACACCTATCATTCATTGTTATTACACCTATTGAACCTCAAAATGTGCCAGTTGCTTTCTAGTGCAAGGAAGAAGATATTGGCTCTGGCCCCAAAGAGATGGCAACTTAATTTTAGACACAGTGCAAAAAAGGGGGCAACAAGTGGTAGAAAGGGATAGTGAGAGCAAGGACTGGGTAACAGCAGTGAGAGTCCATGGTTACTCAAGAAAAGCTAGGGTCCAACACGATAGAGAAAAAGCTTGTTTCCTTTTTCAATATATAAATTAAATGTGCTGACTCTTGTAGGGGGTCAGCTCTTTTTTCCTCCTAAAAAGACTATCTGTTCATCCCCAATATGGAACCACTGGAGATACACTGAACCAAACACAGACCATATTTGGACTACTGAAGGCAAAATGTGGGTAAAATTCAGTTTTTATATAAAGGACTGCCCTACTTACAAGTAATGTAAAGAGATTTAAAAAAAAACCACAAAGTTGAATGGCACTATAAAGATCAACATAAATATTCTTGGTACATAACTATTTTTGGAGTAACTGTTTTACATATTGACAATTAAGACACATGTAGACTAATCTTAATATGCATTCCCCTAACAAGATGAAGGTACATTTACATATCCCATTGGCTGCACAATGGCTAATGTTGGTAAAATGAGATAGAGGAGATTCACTGCAATTTTTTCACATTTTTGGACAATCCATCTGAATAGTTCTCCTGAATGTGCCCAGTATGTTATGTTAAAAACAATTAATCACAACAAAGTTTTATCACAATTTACTTTCCAAATGACTCAGAACATTGTGTACTTAAACTTAATTTGGATAACATGTCAAAGAAGTCAACTAAATTAATATAGCACAGTATCTGAAAATGAAAACCACAGTTGAATAACTATCAATTTCAAAATCAATTCCAACATGTCCATGACATTAAAAACAAAGATTTTATAAATTTAACAGCTATCATTAAGATTGTTTAAGTGTTAGATGTACTATTCCAACAGTACAAATTGGATAATTTTTTTAAGTAACTTCTTATTCACTGATCACCTTTTATGGACCTAATACTGGCAAAACTCTGACTGGCTTCAGTGGAAACAGGATCTGATCTTAAAACTAATCCTGAGACGTTTTCTGATTACTTATCAAGCTGAACAATAGCAGACTGGTTCCAGTTAAGTCTTCTAGGCAATCTTATGGCAGCTGTCTTGAGTGGCCACTGTAGCGCTACAGTAACCAGGACAGGTACAGTCTTACTGAGCATGTGATGAAACCCAATCCAAAATGATCCCAAAGTCATCAGTTATCATTACAGATGGGACCTGTCATAAAGCAGCTGCTCCAGAGACAGGCTGTGGTATGACAAACCCACCTGCTTCAGTTTCCCCTCAGTCCAGCCTTAAAAAGAGCACAGTCTCACTCACTGTCCAGTTCAAAGTCCCACCCCGGGGCATAATTTATGCATGGCACACACAATATTCTGTAGAATACGTGTGGGAAAACCATTCTCCCAGTTCCCACAGTGAAACATAGAAAAACACAGTGACTTGATTCCCCTGCCAAGGACATTACTTCAGGTCACCCACCCATGAGTTTACCAGAACTCTGTTCCCAGTTCCTTTCTGCCCTGGGTTCCAAGGCCCCAGTCTCTAGACCATCCACCTGAGCATGACTGGTCTCATGAGTTTTCTACCCAAATACAATGCAATGACTCAGGTCTTTTCAGGCTCCTGGCTCTGGCTATCCAGATCATGAAGATCATCATGCTAGCCCCTCCTAGCCCTCAGCCCTTTTCAACTTCCAGCACAGGCTTTCTGTCTCAGGAAGGTCAACAGGCTAGCCTCTCCACTGGTCTCTTACCTTTTAGCCCTTTACAGCCTCCCTGCATTGGCCCTCCAGTTTGGTAAAGTCATCAGACTAGCACCTCTGGCAATCTCCTTCCCTGCATTCCTTTCAGCTCTCTTCAGCTTCCCTGTCTCTCCTGCCTAACTGTCACTTGCCCTTTAAGTCTGTTCTCAGGCAGTTTTCCAGATCTCCCACTCTCCTCCCTTCTAGGGCTCAGATGCCCCCTTTTAAGCACAATTAGAAGGAAGTTAATCAGTCACAGGTATACTGGACCCTGCTCCCTCTTAAAGGGACCAAACAGGCCCAAGCCACAACATTCAAATCTGGAGCTGGGCGTGCTTCAAAATGTGGGAGGATGTTTGGATGCAGGATTCTGATTTGGACCCATATCTCATAATGATTATCTTTTCAAAGTACCTTTAACAGCTCTGTATTCTCCTATGATGCTCACTAATAACAGAATGCTTTGCACTTAGCTCTGATTGGGGCACAACCTCAGCTAGTGTAAGCCAGCTTAGCTCCGCTGACTCCTTGCTGAAACCAATGTGAAACTGCAAACCTCCATGATTTCAATGCAAAATAATATATCAGAGCAGGATTCCACCCCAGTTTTTCCCTAAATTTAGAAGAAGAAATTATGGTGGTTACTTGACTTCAGTGGAACTATGTTGATTTATACCAGCCATGGATCTGGCATTCTTACTAGAGAACATAAAAATAGCCATACTGAGTCAGACTAATGGTCCATCTAGGCTAGTATTCTGTTTTCTTACAGGGTCAAATGCTAGATGCTTCAGAGGGAACAGGGCAATTATCGAGTGATTCATCCCACACAGATTAATTTGCTCCATTCTCACTGCTACTTCCCTTTCAACAGCATCTTCTGCTATTTTTATGTATGTAGTGACAGGGTCAGGCCAGAGGGCTACAGGAGATTGATCGAAAGTAGATACATTAGCCCCAGATTAAGCAGGTCCCTGTTCCCTGAGTAAGATAATGGGCTGTTCCAGAACAATCAGAAAGTTGCTGGAACCAATTATGGCAGGCAGGCTAATGAAGACACCTGGAGCCAATTAAGATGCTACTAGAATCAATTAGGACAGGCAGGCTAATCAGGGCACCTGGTTTAAAAAGGACCTGACCTCACTTCAGTCAGTGAGGTGTGTGTGAGGAGTTGGGAGCAAGAGGTGTGCAAGGAGCTGAGAGTGAGAAAGCTTACGGCTGGAGGACTGAGGAGTACAAGCGTCATCAAGCATCAGGAGGAAGGTCCTGGGGTGAGGAAAAAGGTGTTGGGAGGAGGCCATGGGGAAGTAGCTCAGGGAGTTGTAGCTGTCACAGGAAACACTGTAGATAGCTGCTATTCACAGGGCCCTGAGCTGGAACCCAGAGTAGAGGGTAGGCCTGGGTTTGCTCTAAACCTCCAACTCCCTATTTGATCCAGGAGGAGTTGACCTGGAGTATGGGTCCCACCAGAGGGGAAGGTCCCTGGCCTGTTCCCTGACCCACTAGGTGGGTCAGCAGAGACTGCGGGGATTGTTCTCCTCCCTTTCCCCAAGCTGGCCAGTGATGAGGTTAGCTGAGTGAATGGCAGGTTTGAGCCACTGGCAAAAGCAGCCAAACCGAGGGCTGTCGCGAATCTCTGAGGAGAGCAAATCCGCCAATAAGCACAGGACCCACCAAGGCAAAGGAGCAACTTTGTCACAATATATATAAAAAGATAATGCAACATTTTATTGGATAAAATAAAATTCTATGCTTTCAGGCTAAAAAGACCTTTCTTCATAACACTTGTTGTCAAGAACTAATATGATTATAAATATCTTCTGCTAATGTATATGGTGTTTGGTAACAATGCATGAAACAATAACAAATCTAGTCTCAACAAAAACCACTGCAATTTTCTCCACTGTCTAATCTTTACTTAGCCACTACTTTAGGGTGAAATTCATCCCTATGCAGAGGGACAACACAAGGTCTGTGTACCACTTAAGCACTTTTTGAAGGAGCAGGGAGAACTGTTGTGGAGGAAGCAGTGGCACTGGAATGGGGGTGTGGGAGCAGAGGTCATAAGGAATTGTAGGAGGAGACTCTTTCTTCTGAGGAGAGAGAAGAACAGCTGCCAGTAGAGTTAGGAGAAGAACAATATATTCATCTTCAGTGTATTTCATTAAGAATGACCCCACCTGACTTCAGTTCTCTACACTGAGTCACACTACCACTCAGTCACATACAGATCCACAAACTGGAAATGGCTCAAACCAAAACCCTGAATCCAATTGACTCTGAACTTCAGGAAGTTCAAAATCCAGAACTGGGTTTTGTGTTCTCAGGCTTGTTTCCCCTGCAAGTATAGACCATGTTTATATCTGAGAGTGACTGAGTCAAATAGAATTCTTCTGTGTACTCCCATTCCTGCATGCCTCCATCCTTACCTCCCAAAAAGGATTTAGTGACTATAAAAATACAATTTGATCCTCAGTGTTGGTTAGTCATCCCTAATTTTCAATAAAAACTTGGAAGGCACAACTGGATGTGATCTATTCAGCCAATATCCATACTTTCCACTGGGTGGCTTTCCTGTTTAGTTCTTGAAAAATCCTGTCTCCATCCTCAAGTTCTCACCTGCTTTCTCATCTTCTGCCAGTGGGTTTCTGGGTAGTTTGAACTAAAAAAGCAACTTCACAATGTCAGAATTTGAATATTTGAGGTTAATAAAACTAACATTTACTGACAATATCTCCAAAGAAAACTGTTGTTCGTTGCCCAAACAGAAGGTAGATCTGTTACTGTTATAACCTTAGTCCCAGATTTGGACCTTAGCATCCAAAATATGGGGGTTAGCATGAAAACCTCCAAGCTTAGCTACCAGCTTGGACCTGGTACTTGCTGCCACCACCCAAAAAATTAGAGTGTTTTGGGGCACTCTGGTCCCCCTGAAAAACCTTCCCTGGGGACCCCAAGACCCAAATCCCTTGAGTCTCACAACAAAGGGAAATAATCCTTTTTCCCGCCCCCCTCCAGGTGCTCCTGGAGAGATACCCAGACACAAGCTCTGTGAAACTACACAGAGTGCCTCCCCCTCTCTGTTCCCAATCCTGGAAACAAAAAGAACTTTCCTATTCCCCCAGAGGGAATGCAAAATCAGGCTAGCAAATCCAACACACACACAGATCTCCCCCCTGATTTCTTCCTCCCACCAATTCCCTGGTGAGTACAGACTCAATTTTCCTGAAATTTCCCAGTAAAGAAAACTTCAACAGGTCTTAAAAGAAAGCTTTATATAAAAAGAAAGAAAAATACATACAAATGGTCTCTCTGTATTAAGGTGATGAAATACAGGGTCAATTGCTTAAAAGAATATTGAATAAACAGCCTTATTCAAAAAGAATACAAATCAAAGCACTCCAGCACTTATATTCATGCAAATACCAAAGAAAAGAAACCATATAACTTACTATCTGATCTCTTTGTCCTTACACTTAGAAACAGAAGATTAGAAAACAGAACTACTTCTCCAAAGCTCAGAGAAAGCAGGCAGACAGCAAACAAAAGACTCAGACACAAACTTCCCTCCACCCAAAGTTGAAAAAATCCGGTTTCCTGATTGGTCCTCTGGTCAGGTGCTTCAGGTGAAAGAGACATTAACCCTTAGCTATCTGTTTATGACAGTTACTCTCTTGACATTCTGCTGGTTCTCAGAGTGCTCATTACTTTCTGGTTATATTAGATATTGTGACAAACCCAGGCCAGTGGGGTGCAGGAGTTTGGTCCTATTGGCATCCAGTGGGGGTGGGTGGGCCTGGGGTGGAGGGTGGGCGGGGCGTGTGCAGGAGTTTGGTAGAGGGCAAATATACTGGTCCTATTGGCATCCAGCGGGGGTGGGCGGGCGAAGCCCGCCCACTTCTAAAGGGCCTCCCCCAGCCTAAGGGGAAGACCCACAGGTCTGGGACACCAAATAATTACGGGGGACAACTAATGAAAAAAACAGGATCGGGAGTGAGGTCATAGGGCTAAACGAAGGGAACCCGATGGGGACACCGAGCAGAGAACCCCGGACAACGCCCACTGCTCCTCGAAGGCGTCAAGGGAGCCAGTGGACGCCGCCCAGAGGAACTCAGCCCGGATGCGTGAGCAGACGGAGGAACGGAAATAGGCCCTACAGTCGCAGGAAATCCCGTCGGCCAACCTCCTCTCCCTGGTGTTGTAGATGGCCAGTTTGGCCAGGGCCAAGAGGAGGTTGAGAAGGAGATCCCGTGACTTCGTGGGGCCACGGATGGGGAGCGTGTAGATAAAAAGGTGAGGGGAAAAGTGCAACCAAAAACGCAGGAAAATATTCAGGAGGAGCCGGAACAGGGGCTTCAACCTGGCGCACTCCAAATAAACGTGCGCCAAGGTCTCCTTCTCCCCACAGAAAGGGCAGGTGCTAGGGACAGATGTGAACCGCGCCAAGTACACGCCCGTGCTCACGGCTCCGTGAAGGAGCCTCCAACTGATATCCCCGGCGGGCCTCGGGACCAGGGCAGAGTACAAGCTGGCCCACCGGGGCTCCTCACCCTCGAGAGGCGGCAGGAGGTCCCGCCATTTGGTATCGGGGCGGGATGCGAGGGTGAGGTAGTGAAGGGTATGGAGCACGAGCGAGTACAGATGTTTCCGTGGCGCGGTCTGGAACAAAACCGGCTGCAGATCATGCAGCCGGCTGGCAGTGAAAGGGTGAGGGGGCCGATTGGGTCCACGGGGCAGGGGCCCGATAAAAATGTCCACGGGGCCTGGGGTGGAGGGTGGGCGGGGCGTGCCCTCTCGCAGGACCCGGTCGAGGTAAGCCTGAGCAGCGGGCAGTAAAACGGCCTTCACCTCCTGAAGTACGCGCTGGGGAGTACGAGGTCTGGAGAGCCCCATGCGCTGAGCGAGCGTCAGGGGATCCAGCCAGTCTCCCCGGTCGTAGTCCAGGAGGTCTCCGACCCTGGTGACTCCCGCCGAGACCAACCTCTGGCACACCGTGGGGGACTCCGCCACCTGCACACGAAGCTGGGGATTGTGTAGCAGGGGCTCCGCGAGGAGGTCAACCCCCACGGTGGCCGCCACGGACCTGGTCGTTGAAAAGAGCTTCCAGGTCCGGAGGAGGTCTTGGTAGAAGACCGGCAGCCCGGAGAGGTCTCGCGGAAGACCTCTCGGATGGAGGTAAAAGAGCTGCCGGTCGTATCGGAGCCCTCGAAAGCGGCGGAGGAAGGCGTGCGCCAATACGCTCCACGCCGGACTACCCGCACCAAACAGGAGCCTCTGCAGGGCCTGGAGGCGGAAGACATGGACCTGAGCGCGTAAGCACTTCAGGCCCTGCCCCCCCTCCTCCAGGGGCAGGTGGAGGACCCCTGCAGAGACCCAGTGCGTCCCTGGCCAAAAGAACTCCAGAATCACAGTCCGGAGGTTGGCCAGGAAACCTGGGGCCGGGACCAGGGTGTTGAGTCGGTACCAGAGCATGGACATGACCAGTTGATTAAGCACCAGTGCCCTCCCCCGAAGGGAGAGGCACCGGAGTAGTCCTGTCCATTTCCGGAGCCGCTCCGTCACCCTGCCCTGCAAATCCTGCCAGTTCTCCGGCGGAGACGGATGCGTGGCAGAAAGGTAAACGCCGAGATAGAGCAGCGGACCCGCGCTCCACCTGATGGCCTGAAGCGCAGGTGGGAGAGAGCTCGCCTGCCACCCGTCCCCGACCACCAGGCCAGAGCTCTTGACCCAGTTGACCCGGGCGGAGGAGGCCGCCGAGTACACAGCCTGGCAAGCCTCCACCCGCGCCAAGTCGCCCGGGTCCTGGACCACGAGGAGCACATCGTCGGCGTATGCCGACAGGACCAGCCGCAGCCCCAGCTCCCGAAGCACCAACCCCGTCAACCTCTTGCGGAGGAGACAGAGGAAGGGCTCGATCGCCAGAGTGTACAGCTGGCCCGAGAGGGGGCACCCCTGCCGCACTCCCCGCCCGAAGCTGACCGGCTCGGTCAGGGTCCAGTTGAGCCTGACCAGACACTCCGCAGAAGCGTACAGCACCTGGAGAAAACCCACAAACAGGGGTCCGAAGCCGAACGCTTGCAGAGTGCCCAGGAGATACCCGTGATCCATCCGGTCGAACGCCTTCTCCTGATCCAGGGACAAGAGGGCGAACGACAGACCATCCCTACACCCCAATTCCAGAAGGTCCCGGACCAGATACAAGTTATCAAAGATGGTGCGGCCCGGGACGGTGTAGGTCTGGTCTGGATGGACCACGTCCGCCAGCACGGACCCTAGCCGCATTGAGATGGCCTTCGCAACAATTTTGTAGTCCGTGCTGAGGAGCAAGACGGGACGCCAATTCCGTAAGTCGCGGAGGTCCCCCCTCTTCGGCAATAAGGCCAGCACGGCTCGCCTGCACGAGAGAGGGAGGACCCCGCTCTGCAAAGCCTCGGCCCAGACGGTGACCAAGTCTGGGCCGAGGACGTCCCAGAACACGCGGTAGAACTCCACGGTCAGCCCGTCCAAGCCCGGAGATTTATTGGTGGGCATGTGACGGAGGGCCTCCGAGAACTCGGCCAGAGTGAGAGGCAGCTCTAGCCGGTCCCGGTCGCCCGTGCTGACCGTCGGGAGCCCGTCCCAGAGCACTCTGCAAGCGTTAGGATCGGTCGGATCCGGGGAGAAAAGAGTGGTGTAGAAGGCCCTGGCCCTCTGGCACATCTCCGCCGGATCCGTGAGGGGGGTGCCGTCCTCCGCCAGGAGGCAGGTGACGTGCTTCTTGGCCCCCCTCCTTTTCTCCAGGGCGTAGAAGAAGCGGGAGCCGCGATCCATCTCCCGAAGGAGGTGGATGCGGGATCGAACAAAAGCACCCCGGGCCCGATGGTCTTCGAGGGCTCGGAGCTCCTCCCGCTTCTCCCGGCACGCTCCGCAGAGGGATGGATCCTCGGGGTTGACGGCCAGACGCCTCTCCAGCTCCAAGACCTCCCGCTCCAACTGCCCTATCGCCGCATCCCTCCGTCGGCTGGCACCCCGAGTGTAGTCACGGCAGAAGAGCCGGGCGCGCACCTTCCCCAGATCCCACCACCGCCGCACCGAGGAAAAGGCGCGCCTCTGCCCTCGCCAGGCCAGCCAGAACTCCCGGAAGGACACCACAAAGCCCGCATCCTCCAGCAAACTATTATTAAAGTGCCAATAGGCCGGCCCCGGCCTCTCCGCGCAGAGAGAGGCCGTCACGGTGGCAAGGTGGTGATCCGAAAAGGGGGCCGGCCGAACGCTGGGGGAGTGGGCCCGTGAAAGGTGGAAACGTGACAGGTAAATACGGTTCAGCCGGGAGTGGCATGACCGATGGGCCTCCACCCGGACGAAGGTGAACGTCGAGATGTCGTCTGGGTGGTGGTCGCGCCAGACGTCCACCAGGGAGTGGCGGTCGACAATCTCCCGGAGGACGTCCGCAGCTGCCGGGCACTGCTCGGTCCCCGAGCGGTCCCGTTCCTCGAGGGTGGTGTTAAAATCCCCTCCCAGGACCAGGCACTCACGAGGATCCAGGGAGCCAAGGAAGGCGGACGCCTGCTGATAAAAATGTAGCCTCTCCGGGGCCGATGTCGGGGCGTAAACGTTGACGAGATTAACCACAAGCCCCTCCACACGGACCCGGAGGTGCAGCAGGCGACCCGGCACAGCCTCGGCGACCCCTAGCACCTCGGGCCGTAGGTCGGGGGAGAACAGGGTCGCCACTCCAGCCGCGCAAACAGAGAAGTGGCTAAAATAGGCCCCGTCCCCCCACTCCAGCCGCCAGCTAGCTTCAGCGGCAGGATCCGTATGGGTCTCCTGCAGGAAAACCACAGAGTACCCCCCCTCCCGGAGGAAGGAGAGCACCTGGCTCCTGCGGAGACCCATCCTACAGCCTCGGGTGTTTAAGGTGGCAAGGATGATCGGCGCCATGAGGAGGGCTGGGGGTGATCCTCGCTGGCAGACACGCCCACGGCCTCCGGCAGGCCGCGCAGCAATCCGTGACCAACCCCGAAGGTGAGTAAGGAGTCACGGAAGACACGGACCCGCCGGTAGGCCGCGGCGGTCTGCTTCCCGGTCCTCCTACCCTCCCCCATGAGGGCCCTCGCGGCCCGGAGGACCTGATGGAAATCCCCCCACCGCTGGAGCGCAAGATGGACTTTGTTCCGGGAGCCACGGACGTCCTCGAGGAACTCCCGCAGCTCCTCTCTCAGCGCATGGGGGGGTGGGGTCACTGATCGATGACTGGCCCCCAGTGGGGCCCCTGTCACAGCCCCGTGGCCCACTGAGGCGGGTAGGCAGGGGGCAGATCCCCAACGTGGCAGCAGATGGACCGACGCCACACGACCCGCCCCGCTCCCAGAATCAAGAAGGGGCGGTGGAAGGGGAACAGCAGCCCCTGGGGGGTCGGGACAGGAAAGAACTAGTGAACCCGCTCCCTGGGAGGGATTGCCAGGGGCGGCACTGACATCACAGGAAGTGGGGGGGATAAGGACAGGGCCAACAGGAGTAGGGCGTGGATCAGGGAGAGAATCCAGGAAGGAGGTAGAAGCAGGATCCGGAGCCTCCATAGGTGAGACGCCGGAAGGTGGCTCCTCCTGGCCAGGCTCAAGGATCTGGGAAGTGGGCAGGGGACCCCTAACGATGCCGGGCTCAGCCACTGTGGCACGTGCGGCAGCCTCGGCACCCAGAGAGAGATGGTGGTCAATGGGGTCCCCGCTGAGGAAGGAGGGCGGGTCCTCCACACCCAAGAGGGTCACCCCCTGGGAAGCGGGTCTCGGCAGCAGGGCACTGGCCGTCGCCCCAAGGGGCTCGGCGGCCGTCAACAGAGTGCCACCCACAGCCGAGTCGAGGGAAGATTCCAGGGGACCCTCAGAGGTGGGAGCAGAAACAGCGGGTAGGGGAAGGGAACCCAGGGACAGGGGGGATGTAGTGAGGTCGCCCAGATCGAGGCCCGCCGGCAGAGGGTCGTCCTCCCCCTGCGTGACCGGGGTCAAACCCAGGGCCTCGATTTCTGCGTAGATGGGAGGGAGATCACAGTCCACCACCCCAGGGCCCTCCCTGCCAGCACCCGAGGCGATACCCACCGCGGCACTCTCAGAGGCTTCAAGTGGGAAGGGGGCGAGAGAGGCTCCCTCGGGGGCATCCACAGGAAGGGACCCCGGAGGAGGGGCGGTGTCACCTTCCGGTGCTGCCACAGCATCCCCAGCCAGCTCCACACAACGGGAGTCATCAGGGGGCAAGGCGGAAGACTCGACATCGGCGCCCCCCTTCCTGCTCTTCCGGGGGGCCTCCGAATCCGAAGTATGTAAAGAAACTCGAGCCTTCCGCTTGCCCCGCTTCCCCTGCACTAAGGACCAGCCCTCCATGGCATCATCCGGGGGCAGGCTAACAGGGGTCGGCTCGGGGGGCAAGGGCAATGGCTCAGGGACTCGAGGAGGCAGTGGTGGGACAGCAGAAACCGGGGAGGATTCCCCCTGGGACGGGCCCTCTCCCACGGCCGGCGGTAGCCCCGCCACACCCTCCTCCACAGAGGTGGACCGAGAAGGAGGAGGAGGGGCAGCTTCGGGTGCCGGGCAGCTAGGGGGACCGGCGATGACAGGGCCGGCGCCTTGCCGGGGCTCGGGGGTCCCGGACACTCCTCCGTGCTGGGCCAAGGGACAGTCCCTCCGGACGTGCCCCATCGCCCGGCAGAGGTAGCACCGGGCCTCCCCCGTTGAGTAATGCACCCGGTAGTGGGCTCCCTGGTAAGGGACCAGAAAGGACCCCTCGAGCGCCTCTCCGCCACGCGCCGCCGGCAGCAGTTGAAGCTGCACTTGCCGGCGGAACGAGAGAACATGACGGAGGGCGGGGTCCTTGCAGCCCAAGGGGAGAGGGCTGATGACAGAGACGGGGCGTCCCAGGGCAGAAAGGGCGGGCAGCAGGGCGGCATTGGGCAGGAAGGGAGGGACGGAGGTCAAGAGCAAGCGGACCCCCAGGTCTTCTAACGGCTCCAGGGGGACGAACACGCCCCCCACCGCCAGGCCCGTCTCTACCGCCTCCTGGGCGGCAGCCTCCGATGCCAGGAAGAAGACCACCTTCCCGTACATTTTGGAGGCTGCCACGATGGCCGTGGGCCCCACTACCCTGGCCAACGCCCGCACGTAGGTCTCCACGTGGGGCGAGGCGGGCACCAGGAGGCAACGGACGCCGTGCTTCCTGGTCAAAGTGGGAAAGGGGCCCCGGCCGCTGTAGATGTTGGCGGAAGCAGCGGGCGGAGGAGCAGCAGCAGGCGGGGGGGCCGCCGCCACCTGGGCGTACGCCCTGGGGGCCGGGGGAGGGACACCTGCAGAGCTGGTGGAGGGAACAGCGGGGAGGGACGCCGCAGCCAGTAGCGGGGCTGCGGCAGCGGGGGCAGTCTCCGCCATGGAGGGCCTGGCCTTTCTAGCGGGGCCCTTACCCTTCTTCCCACCCCGACCCTTCCCACCGGCTGGGGGGGGCTCCCCCCGAATCAGAAGGGGCGAGAGAAGTGGCAGCAACGGAGGTCTCCCCAGTACTCGCCGCCGCCGGTGTCCCAGCAGGGGCGGTGGTAGGTGGATCGGCAGCGGCGGTCGAGGTAGAAGCTTGGGCAGTGGACACGGGGGCAGGTGGAGGAGGGGTAGTGGGAGCATCGCGAGGGGTCTCCCCCGCCGCATCCCCCGCCATAACAAGGGCGGGGAGGGGGACAAACAGCGAGGGGAGGGGAGGGAGAGGAGGCGGCCACCCTTCCCCGCTAGGCTGCAGGCAGGGGAGGAGGGCGCCAGAAGGGGAAGGCTAAAGGGGCGTAGGGAGCAACCAAGGACTAAGGATGGGATTGTTGCAGGGCACCAACGCAGAGGGGGGTTCCGGCTCCTCCAGTTGCACTAGGGGAGCGGGGGGGCAACGGCAGAGGGGGGTGTGCAGTGAACAAGGGGGAACCAAATGGGGAAGGGCACAAGCGCCTGAGAGGGGGCGTGGGCGCATGGGGGGGAACCGATCAGGGCTGGGGGAGCACAGGGTGGGGGGAAAGGGCGAGCTGAGATTGGGGTAGAGGGACCACGGGGACAGCTACAGGGCCGGGGCAGAACTATCAGGCAACAGAGGGAAATAGGTGGGGTGGACAAATGTGGCAAAGGGCAGGGGGTCAGTCCAGTATGAGGGGGGAGGTGGTGCACCCACAGGCACTTGTGCCAAAAAGTCAATGGTTGGCTGCTGCTGCTGCAGGCCCAAATGGTGGAAGTGGGCGTGGTGAGCCAGGCGAGCAGCTCAGTCCCAGAGGCAGAAGTCCAAAGCAGAAGGAAAACAGCCAGCGGGGGTGGTGGAGGGGGCAACGATGGTGGTGGGGGCGAAGGGGGACACGGATGGACTGGGGACAGGCTCCACGCCACACCCCCGGTGCCCCAGCGGACACAGTCCAAACCCCCACCACAAGAGCACAGTTTGAAAAAGACTCAGTCCAGAAAAGCCCCCTCCACAGTGGTCTTCATACTGTCTCCAGCAGCGGGTGGTCCTCTTCTCCTTCCTCTCCTCCTCCGGGCACCAACAGCTCCCCAGCAACAGCCACAGTAGGCCCAGCAGCTCCAGGTGGTGGTGGTCTGGCGTCCAGGCAGGAGTGACCCCGCTCAGAGGGTGGTGGTCTCAGCAACAAGAGCTGGGGTCCCTTACTCCCCTCTTCTCTGGGAAGCAGGCCAGCAGCCCCCCCACCCCAAGGTACTGTAGGTGGAATAACAGCAGTAACTGAGGTGGTGGGGGGAACCACCAGCCAGCCAGCAAACAGACAGCAGAGAGAGGGGTAGGTGGTGGTGTCTAGCCCAGCCAGGGAAGCAACAGGAGCAGGAACAGCAGCAGAAACAGCAGCAGCGAGGGCCCAGCGCCCAGCAGGAACAGCAGCAGCAGTAGCAGCCCTCTCCCTCCTTCCTCTACAGCAGAGTGGTAGAAGAGAGATTTCTGGCCACAGGAGAAGCAGGCTTCTGTTCTCTGAGTGACCAGAGCAGGGGCTGCACTAGAGTAGTCAGAACTTGCTAGAACCAATTATGAAAAACAGGCTGATTAGAACACCTCCAGCCAATGAAGGCAGGCTAATCAGGGCACCTGGGTTTTAAAAGGAGCTCTCTCCAGTCAGATGGGGAGGAGCCAGAGGAGAGGAAGTGCGTGTGAGGAGCTGGGAGCAAGAGACACAAGGAGCTGAGACTGAGAGGGTGTGCTGCTAGAGGACTAAGGAGTACAAGTGTTATCAGACACCAGGAGGAAGGTCCTGTGGTGAGGATAAAGAAGGTGTTTGGAGGAGGCCATGGGGAAGTAGCCCAGGGAGGTGTAGCTGTCACACAGCAGTTACAAGAGGCACTATAGACAGCTGCAAATCCATAGGGCCCTGGGCTGGAACCCGGAGTAGAGGGTGGGCCCAGGTTCCCCCCAAACCTCTCAACTCCTGACCAAACACAGGAGGAGTTGATCCAGACTGTGGGGGGAGATCACTGAGGTGAGCAAATCTGCCAATAAGTGCAGGACCCACCAAGGTAGAGGAGGAACTTTGTCACAATATCTAAAGTCATACTCACACACAGCATAATTATACTCTTAGACAATTAACAAATGATGCATTTCATTTCCCAAATTAACTGATTGATATATACACACACACACACATTCCCCAGTATTTAAATTTCTGGCTGACCTACTGAACCTCCTGTAAATTATCATTATTTAGGGAATTAGACATCCAGTAATCCTCACACCTAGAAAGGTATGATTTCGCTCAAATTCTGATTTAGTTATAAAAGGAGATGGGTTTGGACAATGCATATTCTTTAGATTTCAAAGTACTCTACAAAGATGGCTCAGAATTATTACTCCCATTTTACAGATAGGGAAACTGGCGCTCTGAAGTGTCAAGTGACTCACCCAAGGTCACACAATTAATCAGTGACAGAGCTGGGATAAGAACCCAGGTCTCTTAATTTCTAGTCTGGTATCCTGTCACAGAACTGCATTGCCTCTCAAAGCCACCCCATATAACTGATGTGATTGCAGTGTACTTTCAGATTTATAGCACTGAAATAACTCTTTACATGATATATGTTAACTAACTCTCACACAGCAGAGGACTCAAAATGGCGTTACAGGTCAGGCATGAGATCCATTGATGGGTCTGTATGCAAGCATCCCTAGAGGGTGCGGGGCCAGGACAAATCAGCCTCTGCCAGCTTGGAGGCCCCGCTTTGCATGGGCGACTGGGCAGAGTCCCAGTTGTGTGGGACAGCAGCCAAGACCCTGGTTGCATGGAGGGGACTGCAGCATCCCCTGCATGCCTAGTTCCCTCGCCTATGTCTTCCAGGACCAACTATGCTGGGCAATCGCACCGGCGCATGGGGCCCCCCAAAGCGCAGGGCCTGGAGTGGTTGGCACGATTTGCCCTACCCAAGGGATGTCTCTGTCAGTGTGAGTAAAGATCACACAGTTCAATATCTGTCTGAAACAGAAAAATATGCTGAACACCATGAGACATAGGGGAATTATGTTCTAGTTTACTATGCTATCCCAGAGCTAAATAATCAATACAATATGTAGGCACATTGACAAAACCATTGAACTGCCCACCATGCCAAACACAGCTAAATTAGGTCATCTTGAAGAAAACAAGCCGATCTTATATGACAACTTATATGGCATTTAATTAGGCAGTATGGAAAAACAAATCCAGGGTTTCCAGGAGAAAGGACAACAGAGCCACAACACTGGCATGGTTGTTCTGTTTTTCCTGTTGCCTGATTAAATGGAGTTCAAAGTTGCAAGTCAGTGTGGTTTTGTTCATTACTTCAAGGATTTAGTGGTATTTGGACTATCCAACACCATGCTGTTTGTCATGGTATCTGTCAGTCTAGAGTAATGGTTTATCAGGAGAATTTCTTCTCAGCACATTCACATTTTGAACAGGGATGTGTGTGGCTGACAGTATTTGCGTGTGTGTTTATATTTTTCTCTGACTTTAATCATGCCTCCTAGAAATACTCATGCAACCTGGAATAACACAATATCTAGCATCCCCCACCCCAATTGCAGAAATACCACAAGACCACCAAATCTCACTTTATTTTCACAACATAAATGGCTTTTGCCAGCACATGGGGTGGGGTGAGTTTATGAAATGACTAACTAAACTACCTAAACTCTTGAGTCCTGTAGAGCCTGAGCACACAGCTCTAGTTTTAAAGGTGGGGAAAAAAGGGCAGCACATACAGAGGGTGGCTATTGTGACAGAAGCAGGCCATTCAGTTCCTGCACAAGGAGAATGCTATTTTGTAGGAGAGTTGTTGAAAACAACAAATATACCATGCTAGTACATTGTGCAGCGCTTTAAATTGCCAAGATCAAATAAATATAAATGAGGCATTAAGAAAACCACATTTTCCATTATGACAAAAATTTTGTAGATTAAGAAAAATAAGCAGGGAATCATATTTAAAGAAAATTATAGAAAATGTTGCCTCACATTAGGAAAAGAATTAAAAAAAAGTTATTCAAAAGGATGCTGTCTGGGTCCCATTTCCACAGTCAGTTTAACACCTGGCACCAGAGCCAAGAATGCAATCAGCCAAAAGGCCGAAAAAAGCCAGCCAGGAAGCCAGCAGTCTCATATGCTGCTGCTGGAAAAATACATTCCACAGGTTAGCATCTGGATCCTCCAGCTGCCAAGCACACTCTGCATGGGGCAGCATATCTTGGCACTGATGCCACAGGTCAATGACAAAGAAGAACTGGAGCACAGTCCAAGAACACTACCAGCAAGGATGGAGAAAGAAGAAGAGCCCAGCTGGTATTAGAATGACAGACTAGCCAGGGTTCTTCAGTAACCACACTGTTCAGGGGAGAAAAATTATGATATGTCTAAAGGCTTTATAAAGTACTGTACAAGCCCTCCATTTAAACATCCAACATTTAGGCCCTGACTGGCACTACCAGAATAACTATTGTAGCCTAAATGTTGCACATTTAAATTCAGTGGCTTATAGAATACTTAAACAGTACTTTGAAAAGAGAGTTAATATAGCAAACAATATTAAATACATAAAACTGCTAAATTTATATTACTGATTTAATTTGCTTTTGTCCATATTTGTTTGAAGGACACAAAAGATGACCTCAGCTAATGCTAGATATTTAGAGGAGAAATGGAAAATTACAATAGGGTCAAAGAATCAATAAAAGGGAATTTAATGGGGGAATCTGCTCAACATCTTAGATGTCTATACACAAATGCAAGCAGCATGGGGAGTAAATAGGAAGAACTGGAAATCTTGGTACACAAGGTAAACTATGACTTAATGAGCATCACTCAGACTTGGTGGGGTAAATCTCATGACTGAAATATTGGTAGAGGGGTATAGTTTGTTCAGGAAGAACAGGCAGGGAGGAGGTGCTTGCATTATACATCAAGAATATATATTCTTGTTCTGAGGTCCACAAAAAACGGAGAGGCAGACTAGTTGAAAGTCTCCGCGTAAAGATAAAAGGGAAAGAAAAACAGGATGATGTCATGGTAGAGGTCTACTACAGACAACCAAATCAAGAGGAGGATGTGGATGAGGCATTTCTAGAATGAATTGTAGTAATGGGGGACTTTAATTACCCAGAAATCTGTTGGAAAAGTAATACGACAAAACATAATTGCTGTTGAGTTCTTAGATTGTAGTGGGGACAAGTTCTTGTTTCAGAAGGTGGAGGCAGTAAACAGGGGGTACCATTTTAGATTTAACTTAACAAGGAGGGATCGGTACAAATCTGAAGGTAGAAAGCAATGTGGCTGAAAGTAATTCCGAAATGATAGATTTCATGTTTTTAAGGAAAGGAAAGAGTAAGAACAGCATAATAAGGATAATGGACTTTAAAAAAGCAGACTTTAACAAACTCAGAGAACTGGTAGATAAGGTCCCATAGGAAGAAAAGCTAAGGGAAAAAAGCATTCAGGAGAGCTGGCAGTTTCTAAAAGAGACAATACTAAGGGCCGAATTGCAAATTATCCCAATGTGAAGGAAAAAAGGAATAATAGGGGCCAAAATGGCTCCATCAGCAGCAATTTAATGACCTAAAATAAAAAAGGAATCCTACAAGATGTGGAAACATGGACAAATTGCTATGGATGAATACAAAAGAACAACACAAGAATGTTGGAACAAAATCAAAGAGGTTAAGGCATGAAATGAGTCACACCTAACAAGGGACATAAAGCGCAATAAGAAGAGGTTCTATACATACTATTAGCAGCAAGAAAAAAATGAAGAAAAGAGCAGGTCCATCACTTCGTTGGGAAGGAGAGCTAATAACAGATGACAGCAAGCAGCCTCTAAGGTGTTTAATCCTTAATTTGCTTCAATGTTCACTAAAGAGGTTAATTATGACCAGATGCATAACATAATTGATAAGAACAAGCAAGGAAAGAATACAAGCCATATTAGGAAAAGAACAGGCTGAAGAATATTTAGATTAGTTATATGTATCTAAGTTGGCAGGGCCTGATGAAATTTAACCCAGGGTATTTAAGAAACTAGCTGAACCAATCTAGGAACTGTTAGGAATTATCTTTGAGAACCCCTGGAGGTCAGGTGAGGTCCCAGAAGACTACAGAAGGGCAAACATAGTACCTATCTTTATAAAAGGGAGCAAAGAGGACCCAGGGAATAGACCAGTCATCCAAACTTCAATACCTGGAAGTTCTGCGCTGCATCCTAGGGTGCTAAAGGAGTTGGCAGATGTGATTGCAGAGCCATTGGCCATTATCTTTGAAAACTCATGGCAATAGGGGGAGGTCCCAGATGACTGGAAAAAGGCTAATGTAGTGCCCATATTCTGAAAAAGAAAGGAGGATCTAAGGAACTACAGGCCAGTCAGCCTCACCTCAGTCCCTGGAAAAATCATGGAGCAGGTCCTCAAGGAATCAATTCTGAAGCACTTAGGGGAGAGGAAAGTGATCAGGAAGAGTCAGCATGGATTAATCAAGGGCAAGTCATGCCTGACTAATCTAATCGCCTTCTATGATGAGATAACTGGGTCTGTGGATGAGGGGAAAGCAGTGGATGTGTTATTCCTTCACTTTAGCAAAGCTTTTGATACGGTCTCCCACAGTATTCTTACCAGCAAGTTAAAGAAGTATGGGCTGGATGAATGGACTATAAAGTGGATAGAAAGCTGGCTAGATTATTGGGCTCAACGGGTAGTGATCAACGGCTCCATGTCTAGTTGGTAGATGGTTTCAAGTGGAATGCCCCAAGGGTCAGTCCTGGGGCAGGTTTTGTTCAATATCTTCATTAATGATCTGGAGGATGGCGTGGACTGCACTCTCAGCAAGTTTGCAGATGACACTAAACTGGGAGGAATGGTAGATACACTGGAGGGTAGGGATAAGATACAGAGGGACCTAGACAAATTAGAGGATTGAGCCAAAAGAAATCTGATGAGGTTCAACAAGGACAAGTGCAGAGCCCTGCACTTAGGGCAGAAGAATCCTTTGCACTGCTACAGACTAGGGACTGAATGGCTAGGAAGCAGTTCTGCAGAAAAGGACCTAGAGGTTACAGTGGACAAGAAGCTGGATATGAGTCCACAGTGTGTCCCATTGCCAAGAAGGCTAATGGCATTTTGGGCTGTATAAGTAGGGGCATTGCCAGCAGATCGAGGAATGTGATCATTCCGCTCTATTCAACATTGGTGAGGCCTCATCTGGAGTACTGTGTCCAGTTTTGGGCCCCACACTACAAGAAGGATGTGGAAAAATTGGAAAGAGTCCAGCGGAGGGCAACAAAAATGATTAGGGGGCTGGAGCACATGACTTATGAGGAGAGGCTGAGGGAACTGGGATTATTTAGTCTGCAGAAAAGAATGGGGTGGGGATTTGATAGCTGCTTTTAACTACCTGAAAGGGGATTCTAAAGAGGATGGATCTAGATTGTTCTCAGTGGTAGCAGATGACAGAACAAGGTCTCAAGTAATGGTCTCAAGTTGCAGAGGGGGAGATTTAGGTTGGATATTAGGAAAAACTTTTTCACTAGTAGGGTGGTGAAGCACTGGAATAGGTTACCTAGGGAGGTGGTGGAATCTCCTTCCTTAGAGGTTTTTAAGGTCAGGCTTGACAAAGACCTGGCCTGGATGATTTAGTTGGGGATTGGTCCTGCTTTGAGCAGGGGGTAGGACTAGATAACCTTCTGAAGTCCTTTCCAACCCTGATATTCTATGATACTGGAACAAATGATTAAATAATCAATTTGTTAAAACCCTTAGGTTAATAGGGTGATAGGTAACAGCTTTGTCAAGACCTATCATGCCAAAACAATCTAATTTCCTTTTGGCCTAGTGGATAGAGGGAAGAAGTAGACATGATATATAGTGATTTTCGTAAGGCTTTTGACACAGTTCCACATGACATTTTCATACAGAAACTAGGGAAATGTGGTCTAAATTAAATTGCTATAATGTAGGTGCACAAATGGTTGAAAAACTGTATTCAAATAGTAGCTAATCATTATCATCATCATCATCATCAGTGACATTTCCTTTTGAGTTACAGGAGGACATTCCAAGTACCAATTAAGACTGAAACAACTACAGTAATATGATTAAATGACTGAGGGCAGTGGTGGTTCATGAAACTGTTTTCTTATCATACCCTTAGAGTGGTAGGGAACTTGACCCCAGCTTGGAACCCCACGACTGTAATTGTACTGTGGTTCTTGTTAACATCCAATTAGCTCAATTTGAAGCTATAAATGGACCATATATAAAACAGTAGTGAATATGCTTTTTATAGTGATGCTCAGGCATGATAGGCATAAACTAAGCACCATAACATGATCAGAAAACAGTAAATGAATTATAGTATTTCAGTTAGAGAATTCACTCCCATAACTAAGTAAAACTTGGTAAAATATGAATTCAGAGAAAGCTAGATGGATTGAACAGGTACACTCCTAGCTTTTTACTGATACACTCAAAAATATTGCAGAGAAAGCATATCTGTAAGTATTACCTGTTGGTGTCCCACCCCATCTCATCACTCCAGCAGTTTTTGTTCTACCAGGTCCCGGTGTTATCTTGTTTAGTGCTGCAGAGACAAAAATACTAAATTGCTCAGACAGTTTTTATTTAAAGAAAGAAAACTCCGATAGCCAGGCCATTGCAAACTGAACTCCCTATTGGTTAGAGAGGAAATGAGGTAATAATGGTATTGTGTCTCATGCATTTGATTTTTTAAAAAACCACGCTATTTTAGTCCCCAAATTGGGTCTTCAAAAACCATTTTATCTGAATGTATGCAAACATTTTTTAAAAACAGAAACTACCAAGAGGGTATGGTTGCAGAATCCAACAGCTGCAGAATTTGATGGCACAATACAAGCTCTCATGGAACAAATAATAAAAATTTATGTGAGCAAAGTCCCAACTGCTCTCAGAAAACTGTGGAACATGTTGAAAATTGAAGTTCTAGGGTAATTTAAAAAAATTTAAAACCGAGATTTGTATTAAATTTAACATCAACAAGGACTGCAGAAGAAATAATGTACTGTTTCTATTACTCATTTGCATATTTAATTAAATAAAAATTTTGGTCTTTGAATTTACTTGAATATGCTGCAGAAATTTCAGTGAACCATATTGTGCCACTAATTCTTAAGCAAAACTCTGCATTTATTTATTTCAACAGTGAATTCTGCTTCAAAATCAGTGTTGTGAAATGGCTCAACGTGTCACAGAAGTTAGCATAATGCACTGCAGAAATTGAGAGTCTGATATGATATGTAAACTGAATTTATCAGAGAATATGGGAGCCCTGGTTACTACTGTTGGTTAAGAAGCATTATAAGGTACTTTCTAGATTATGCTATGCATTAGCTGTATCAACAGCTTCTATACAAGTTGGAAATAATGAAACATCTTTTTCAGCTGGAAAAAAAATTAGAAACCAGCTCTTTGAAAGTTTATCTGATTCAAAAAAATTCTCAATAAAATAGATAAAATCAGCAATGGAAAGACATCATCAATAGATCTACTCAACAGAAAAGAAAATACTAACTACTTCACAGCAATATTTAAAAGATACAGCTAAAAGTAAGTGAAGCTGATTAAATAAGGATATTTTAAAAGAATATTTAATTACCAGGTCTGGTCTGTGGCTTTACAAATATCTTAGGTCTTGCAGAAGTGAGACGCACTTTATTTGGGGCTGAAAGAGACACACTGAAGTTTAAGTGCCAGGGTTGTAAGGAATAGCAATGATCAAGGGAGACAGATCTGTCAGTGCATTGAAGCAAAATGAGCATGTGCCAATTCTGGAATTTTCAACATATTAATTTAGCTGCACATTGAAAGCCTGTGCTAGTTTGTTTAGGACTCAAAAGTTAACTGTAGCCAGTCTGTAGAGTCTGGCTGGCTACATTCATGCTTAGTTTTAAGAGGAGAAGACATCAATTATTTTACACTCAGTTACACAATTGAGTATGGATAAAGAGTCAGTTCAGCAGGGCATTTGTGGCCTTAAGAAATTTAATTAGCTTCTGCAAAAAAACCAAAGAGTTAAGTATTCCAGATAAAGGTGTGAAAGTTTTCAGCATCACTCAAGAGATGACATCTGCAAGCAAAATGAAGAAATTCAAAGCAATGAGAGCATGGGCTGGTGAAATGCAGTGACAGCATTAAGTTTAAAAATGCGAAGTGTTGGCCATTACCCAGGGTTGCCTCTGTTTTGCCAAATGGTTTTGATATTTTAGGTTTAATGGTTTCTGTATGAATCACATAGGAAGCTGTAAATGTAAAACAGAAATTAGTAACAGCTGAGTTAGTTACTATCATCTTACATTCAAAATACAGTCTAATAGGCTCTACAGTTCTTTGCACCATAAGCAGAGTTTGTCATTTGGCTGCTGAACTTAGTAGCCATTCTGCGTTAGCAACACCGTATAATAGTTTTGTAAGAGTCTAAATGAAGAATAAAATCTTATTCATATGAAACTACAGAGGAAACGTTTAAACAGACAGAATGTCATTGCTCAACTTGGAGAAACTGTTAGAGGCCTAGATCAGATATCACATCTGAAAGATGGCCGAGTATATTAATACTTTGCACTTCTGTAACGCTATCCATCTGAGAAACAAAACACAAACTAGTAACATAAATGCATTAAACTTCATATGATCACTTTGAGGCAGATGATAGATTTTGATTAAATATACTTTATTTCTGTACAAAGTAAATGCTCCATGGAGGAAATATCAACTTTCATGTTAGGAATATTCCCCCACAAGATTTGGGAAAAACAGACAGATTTTCTTAAATTTGTTTTTAAAAACAGCAACATTCTCTGCAAGTTTCATGTACTTGACTAAAAACATGGAATGAGATGAAATTCTGAAAGTTGGTTTCTAAAATTCCCTGTATTAATTGTCTGAAATATGCACTCAGCTATCTTTTTGTGTCTTCTTAATCAATAAGGTGGCCCTTATGCACAGGTAACTCCCACTGAGGTTCACAGGAGTTATGCGTATGCAGGGCTATATAGTCATAAAAAAGGGGGAAACATGATTAATCTGGCTAATTTTAATTATTTAAACTCCATTCCACAGAATTCCAATGAAAAGTATCACATGGTAAATAACATCTTTGTAGGGGACACCGGAAGATTTTGTAACGGCCTAGCTAGGGCTTTGCGCTTTCTCGAGGTTAAGATAGGACACAGTGTGCCAGCAAATGCTGCTTCTAACCGGTTAGAACTGCCTTGTGTGGGAAACCCTGGTGTTTATGGGGAACTGCAAAAAGCCCCTGGCCATAGGCCAAGAGGGGTGGCCATTGCTGACGAAAAGCCCCAAATTGCATATGTATGTGCTGCTTTGCATAACATTAGCATGATGCTATAATTGCTGCGGGGCATGGGTTGTACCCTTGGAATTTCGCACCAGGCCGAACTTTTCCATGCGCTGGGTTCCCCATCCCAGTGACAGCAACACTTGGAGTCCCCGTTGTGGGTGTGTCCTTAACCTTCATTAAAGCCAATTAATTCACCGTGTGTGTGGGCCTCGTCCTTGCAAAGCATCCAGGCATGCAACAGTCTCTCTCAATCTTGTACAATAACTAGACTTCTTCAAGATGTGTAGTCCCTATTTCCACTTCACTGTGAGGCATGCATGCGCTCCATGTATCTGAGACCAGAAGATTTTTTGCCTGTGTCCTTCTCTGCCTCGTGCTCTGAACTGAGAACATAAGAGGTGGTGCAGACTGACTGTGTCTCTAGTTCCTTCTCCACCATGAATCACGTGCAAAGGAACCAAAGGAGGGCAGGTAGTGGAATACATATAAGGACAACATATCTCGAAGCACTCCAAGGTGGAGAGTGTCATGCCTTCAGTCCTCAGAGAAGTCCAATCTACAGTGGAGGATTTTCCATTTGAAGACAATAGTTTGTTCAGGGAGAAGGCTGATAATTCATTACACTCATTGAAGGACTCAAAGGCAACCCTCTGCTCTCTGGGGATCTACACTCCAGTGCCATGGAGAAAATTCCACAGGCCTCAATGGTATAAAGCAGTGACTGGCCTCACCCCTTTTATCTTTAGAGGGGCTATGAACCACCATGGGAATGACAGAGGGTGCAGCAGAGCAAGTAAGCATTCTCCCTTCTTCCTCCATCCAACTCCAACCTGCTGCTAAGAAACACTTTTGACAGGACCAAATCATTCCAGATGCCATGTCTTTCTTATTAGAGTGATAATCCCTATGTGTATTCCACTGTGGGTGATTGACAAGCAGTATTCATTGAGGGGGGTGCAGAGGACCTCTGTGGTACCAATGACTGGAAGACTGCTGTGCTGGAAGATGCATTAGTTGTTGAAACTTGTATCTGCACATGTCTCTTATGAAGACATGTCTCTCATGGACAGAACCCCATGTTGCTGCTTTACACTTATCAGTAAGGGGACCATTGCAAAATGAGGGTATCAAAGCAGCCTTGGCCCTAGTTGAGTGGGTTCTCACATCTGGGGGGAGGATGGCCGTTAACTCACAACACAGCATAAGGCAGCTTCATATCCACTTTGAAAGTCTTTGGGAAAGGATCACTTCCTCTCTCAACCATTCTGCAAAGGACAAAGAGTCTAGGCAATATCTTCTTTGTAGGTAGAATGCCAGAGCCTGGTGGATATCTAGAGAATGAAGTATCATGTCCTCACTGGTGACATGTGGTTTTGGGAAGAAAACAGGTAAGTGAATTGTTTGATTCCGATGGAAATCCAAGGTTATTTTAGAGTGAAGTCTTAAAGAAACGTGCCCTTTTGGAAGATTGTGTACAGCAGATCAGCCATAAGGACCTCCAGCTCACCTCATCTTCTAGCTGAGGTGATGGCACCCAGAAAGGCAACCTTTATAGATAGGTGGGTCAAACAGCATGAAGCCAGTGGGTTAAATGGAAGCCTTGTTAATGCTGAGAGGACCTGACTGAGGCTTCATCACAGGAGGAAAGGTTCTGACCTGACCGGAAGGTTCTGAAGCCAGGGTGACCATCTTGAACGTCAATCTGCAGATAAAGACATTGAGCTGTTTGAGATCTGAGTCTCCATCCTCCTTTTATTTTGGGGATGAGGGGGGTTGAGAAAATATTTTGAGTAAATACCCTTTGCCCAGTGTTGAGGAGGTACCAGCTTTATGGATCCTGATGAAGATGTGATTCCACTTCTTGAATGAACATTCTCTTGTGAGAATAGTTCCTGAAGAAGGGTAGAGAAGGGGTTTTGATGGGGGAGGGGAGATTAACTCTATAGTGTAGCCTGTCTGAATGATGTCAAGAATGCATGTGTCAGTCATTACCATCTGCCAAGCATAGGAGAAACAAGCTACATGGCTACCAAATTGTGTACAAGAAATCTGGGAGGACCGACATGGCATCTGGAGTGATTTGGTCCTGTCAAAAGTGTTTCTTAGCAGCAGGTTGGGGTTGTACATTTACCAAGCCAAATCTTGCTCTTGGATGTGCATGCACAATTTTTTTTTCCAATGGGAGCAGCACATGTTCATTCAAGGGCAGAATTTGGCTCAATATCTGAGTCTCCCCCTCTCTCTCCAAAAACACAAAATATGGTATTTGGGCTTCTGAGAAAAACCAAATTGTACATGGAATACAGTGTTCTAGGTAATAATGTATACACCATTTGACCTTAAAGTGCAAAGTGCTGTCATCCACTTCAGAGATTGTTAATGATCTCAAAACACTGAATTAAGAAAAACTAATCAGTTACCAGTTTTGAAGAGCGGATTTTCAGTTGTTAGAACAGTTTGGGGCTTGAATGAAATCTGGTATGTTTCATTTGGAACTGAAAGTGAAAACATCAGAACTTATTAAATGTACTTCATGTCTTCTTAAATCAGATGCTACAAATTAAATTCAATAAGGAGGAGGATTAAAACTCTGTTTGTGTAGTCCAGAAATGAAAAGGTTCAGTGCTGGAAACCTGGCTGAAAATCATGCTTTAACTCAAAATATAATCTTTCAGACTAGGAGGATACAAAACATTAATAAGACAGGCAACAGAAGATTAGGGAGTCAGGGTAGAGCATTGCAGATGACGGTCCAGCCTCGTGCATGAAATGCGTGTTCCTAGAAAGGACAGCAAACAAACCGACTGGAAAATCAGAAGCAGTATTATGCATGAGTCCTGGAGCATGACCAACAAGTAAACAAGAGAGAGAGAAACATGGAAACTTTAGCTATTGATAAAAGAATAATTTCAGTCATCTTCCAAAAGCAGAGGGGAAAGGTAATGACAAAAACTGGCAAGAAGTTCTCATTGCCCAAAGTCACTTTGGACCCATCAACAACAGGAACTGTTACAAGGTTAACTGATCTCAGATGCATTGTTTTTGGAACAGTAGGAAATAAAATATCAGCGACACTTGGGATAGAAGCAAAGGCCAACTTAGTACTATGCAGGGTCAGGATCAAAGACCAGGTTTTTCTTTCACAAGATAAAATAGCATTTTAATTAAACAATTGCCTGCTACAGAAAGTTCATTTTTCAAACTACTCAAGTATTCACATGTATAGGAAAAATGCTTTTCCTATTATATGTTGTATATTTTAAATTTCCTCGCCATCCTCTTCTCACATGCATGCTTCTTCACAGTTGTGCTAACACTACTGTCCACTGATGCGATCACTGATAGCTCTAGTCAACTGATTCCTCCCATAAGAATGACTTTGGTTACTTATACGATGTCTTTCAAAATCATCCTTTAAAAAGTTAACCTTCTCTTTTATTAACTATCTGTTTCAATTTTTTATTTGTGAGGTACAACAAAAAATGTACAATTATCTAAAAAGCAGAGCTATTGATTACATTCTCTCACAGTGCTAGAGGATTGAGAAAAAGGAAATAATTAAAAATATCATCATGAACTATGTCTGCCTCAAGAGCAAATATAATTGATAATTCAAAGACTAGGGGTGGGGCCACCACTTTGGAAAAATTAAGAACTCTGCTTCCTCCTGTCATTACTCACTCTAAAAGTTTTCCTTATTTCCTTATTTTGTAATTCAACTAAAAAATATTTGGAAGATTCCAAAAGTATTTGGATAAATTTCCCTCATTCTTATGCACAAATACACTTCAGGATTGTGGCCACAGGTCGAAGAACCAGGAGTCTCCTCTCATAAAAATACATCTGTATCATGTAATGCATCTATCACAATAGTATCTGAGTCAACACCACTAGTTTTTCCACCTCTCCTATCGTTATTACTGATGAGAAGATTCTCTTCTCTTAGGGAAAATGCAGATCTACAAACTCAACCTTTTGCCTAGAATAAAGTGATCTAGAAAGTATCCAGTCACTGGGCCAGATTCTTCCCTCCGTTAGATGCGTGTAAATCTGAAGACACCTACTGAAGTCCATGGCATTATTCTAAGTTTGCACCTGTTTAACAGAGCAGAAAGTCTCTACTCTCTGCAAGTTCCAGAGAGGAACAGTTGTGTAAAGCCTTGCGAGCTTCAGAACACAATACAAGGCTTATCTTTTTTTTTGGCAGGCCTGAACTTGTTTGGTGTCACCGGACTCTTTTGGAATATGATTCTGAGATCTGAGTTCAGAGGATAATTGAAAAGGTGAGGAAAGCCTTTCCAATTCATGGTCCCCTTTCATACAATAATTTCAATAAGAAGTATGATGGCCGCAATATAAATGCATATATATCAAAGACACATCAAGGGGTTCTATCGGTTAAAAACAATCCCTGGATATTACTTAAATTCAACATGAAACGACCTTGAACAAATGGCTGACTTGTCCACAAGGAGAGATTCAAGTCACGCTAGCCCTTTCAGTGTCCTCTTCTTTTACAATTCACTATTGTGTGCTCAATTAAATAAAATGATTGTAACATCTTTCAATATGCCATGTTTGTAAAATCATCCAGGCACTAATCAATGTCAGCATGTGTAGCTAAGCTAGTGCCACAATAACATTTTTAAAGATTGTAAGCCTCTATACTGAATTACAGAAATAATGCAATTACCAGGTTTAGTCTGCAATACTTCTGGCCTGACAGATGTTATGGGTTTGGATGGAATGAGTCGTGTTTCTTTAGGAGCTGAAAGAAAGGAGCAGGATTATTATTGTAATCTTCAGGAATCATAGTTCAATGCCAGGTTTAGCCCACAGAAAATAAAAGTCTGCAATAAAGACAATAGCAATTTCATGGTTTTCTGGAAGCTGCAATAAAATGACTGCTCAAAAGGAAGAAAATTAAGAGTGCTGCGTTGTGGAATGACTTGATATAGTGATCAAAGTGACCAAAATTCTGATACTCTGAGAAAATGGAACCACTCAGTTTTGACAGACAGATAAAAAAATAGGTTAATGGTTTGATAGTGGCAGAGAGATAATTTCTAAGACAGAACTTTGAGTCTTCCATGGCAAAGGATGTGCATACATGTAGGAGAGTGAAAGCGAATGAAATGTTGCAGCATAAAATAATTTTCTAGAACATTTTCTAGAAGCGTTTTCTTTGGTGAAAAGGGAAAAATACCAGTATCACAATTTCAGTAAGGAAACTTCTTTACCCATTGTTGCCTTTGTCTGTTTAGAGGTGACAGAAGGTTTTGTTATGAGTGGCTGCGGGGAGGTTCGATATATTGCTGTTGGGGAAAAACGCAAAGAATCTTAGATACTAAATTAAAAAAGAATTGATGAACTTTGGTTTTGCACACAAGATAAAACAAAAACTGCAATGGAAATAGGTTGCATTTGGGTTATTACTGACTCCTCTCCCCCAAAAGGGTCAATTTACAAATCACAGCATAACACATTATCAGTTGTACTGACTGTTGACAGAAACAAATTGACTAAGATCTTCCTTGTAGCTTCTTGCTTTATATTTGTAAAAATATAAAATCAGTAGCAAGATAGATATAAAAGTATCCATTTTAAAATTGTTATTGTTCTAACAAAATACTACTACTTAGCTCTTATGTAGCACTTCTAATTGGTACATCTCAAAGCACTTTACAAAGGAGGTCATTATAATGATCTCCATATGGGTAGTAAGAGTAAGACACAGATAAGAGAAATGACTAGACAGTAATTAGAAAGGGTCTCATGTATGCAGCCACCCAAACTTTTTTTTAAAAAACAAAACAAAACAGTGAGCTTTCCAGTACTGAAACCATGACGTTTCATCATGTGCCATTCCTTGAAAATCCTTTGGGAATGAGAAATAGTGGCATGGGTTTCAGCCTCTCCTTTTTGGGAATATAAATCTGTCAGCTTTAAAGTATTTTTGGTTTTCATATGCAGGGGTGTACATTTTGCCATCGCTTACCCCAGTGCAACACAACTGACTTGAGCTGCACAGGAATAACTAAAGAGAAATTGGCTAAATACCTCTGAAAAGCACAACAACTGAGGTTTGGCTAAACGAATGATTAAACCTCAATATATAGAATTACAAAAATGACTCAATTACCAGGTTTGGTCTGTGGCATTCCTGGCTTGATGGATGTTTTTGGTTTAGTAGGAATGAATGGCTTTTCACTTGAAGCTGAAATAAAAAAAAACATCCCTGGATTATAATTGCAAATTTCTTTAAGGAAACAGTGATTGCAGCCTTCAAGGAAATGTGTGTCCAGTAGCCTGTGAGGCAAACTATGAAGAGCAATCCTGAAAATCACTTAGTTATGAATGCCCAAAAAGGAAGAAAAAATTATACTGCATTTTGTTTCAATAGTAATTGCTATGTATGAAGTGGGTGGCATTCCCAGTGTTATGAGAACATCCACCTTTGGATGAAACAGGAGAAAGTTGTTGACAAAAAGAGATACAGAACATGATAAAGTGAAGGGGCTGCTCAAACTAGCCTGACAAAAGATAATTTATTCAGACACTACTGGCCAAATTCTCCTTCTGTACATGAATGCCTGAGGACAGAATTTGATACTATGTTATCTTCCTGTTAGTCCCCCACTCCACCTAACTGGATCTATGGATCAGCTTCCCAATTCCAGATTACAAAATTACTCAATTCTAGACTGATCTCCATATCTTTCAGCTGAGAACTCTTGCCATGCGGCATATCCTCAACTGAAAACAAATATTAGTAGGAATATGCTTAGTATTTATGGCTAATTTTTTTTTAGTGGTAGTGGTGGGGTCTGTGATCCATATTGGTGTGAAAAACTTAGAAAAGTTATGGATAGGGACTATCATATCCTCATAATAGGCCAATTCACCAAAGTGTGGACATTTGGGTGTTAAAGGAAATTCAAATAAAAAAATTATAAACCCACATGTTGAAGAACCTTTTTGCCCCAGGTGTGGGATTTCAAGTAACCTAACATATATACAGTAATATTTGGTGAAGTTGTAGATAGCTCACAAGTGGCTGCTAATGCATACATCAAGTACTGATTCTTTTGCTCTTTCAGAGCAAAAATAGGACATTACTTCAGTAAAATATTCAGGCGATAGAAAGAGCTTTAAATTTTGGGAGTCACCGAGAAATAGTATAAACCACTAATTAGGATCTACTGAGATGGAGAAAAAGTTGCACCAATTTAATTTGCAAAACATTGACTAAGATCTATCTACAAAGCTGAGGCCAGATGACTTAGATCACTGATTAAGATAGTTGAAGCGATGCACTCTAATTAATACACCCTACTCTCAGAAACATCCATCTTCTCACTATGACTGATAGATTTTTTTCATTGTAAATTTTATTTCTGCCATAAGCCCAAACAAAGAGTATCTTCCTTAGATTCATTCAGAAACTCTCCTACTGGGACATGAATAGTTAAAGTTCAGAATAAAAATGGTGTGGCATATGTTCCACCCAACCTTTTCTGGAGAGGGCTGACTGGGAGCTAGTTGAGGTGATTGGAAAGATGGGTTTGAGAGCTGCTGTTTGGAATTGGGAAGAGATTGTAAGTGGTCCATTTTGATTTTTGTATGGTCTACGGTGGCAGTTGGAGTCCTACCGTTTTCTTTCAGTTGTCTTATATAAATTGTGTAAAGAGCTCAAAATCAAACATAGGTGCAGGAAACACCTTTCAATAAATACACTACCTTTTTAATAATGTGTTAATGAGTTGAATTTATGAGACACAATGAAGAGCGTTACATATTTGGATATCAGTTTCTGTACTTCTGATATTACATTTCCAGCAACACTTGCCTGTTCTATAAGTCAAATCTCTTCTGACTGGAAAAGATGTGAAATCTCAACAAATTAGGAAATCTCCTTGATCTTAACAACTATCAAGGAAAGAAAACTGAGTGAAATATTGTAGGAGATGTCCTTATTAACAGAGTTGGGTAAAACTGGTTAAAAAAAAAAGAAAAAAAGCCAGGAACACTTGTGTGACTTTTTTGAAAATTTGTTTCACATTTTGCCATCACTAAATTTCAATTTTCAAAAAATCTAGGCAGGTTTGAATTATGCATAGAAAGCACGAGAAAAAAGAACAAGCCACTTTCCTGAAACATCTCACATGAAAAGACCATTTTAACATAAAAATTCATGCTTATGTGCTTTTTAAAAGACGCCACTGTAGGATAACCACCTAGCTTTCAGTCCACTGCTTACCCAACTTAACCATGTGTTTATGAGGCAATATCACCTTTTCAGAAAGTAGTTCTACAGTCACTGCAAATGTTCAGATAATGAAAAATATTTTCTATAAAATAATATTGAAAATTTTGGAAATTTAAATTGTTCAAATTCACTCAGACACAGGAAAACTTCATTAAAAAAACCCACAAGTAAACATAGCTTTATTTCACCAAATTCTACTCATTGAAAAAATCTGTTGAGATATTGGAAGTGTTTTTCCCAGAGTCCTGAGCAAAATTATTAATCATTTTCCTATTCCTTTCCTAAGATCCTCCTGAGTAGCTGGAAATGGCACTTAAGAGATTATGTATCAGAGGGTAGCCGTGTTAGTCTGGATCTGTAAAAGCAGCAAAGAATCCTGTGGCACCTTATAGACTAACAGACGTTTTGGAGCATGAGCTTTCGTGGGTGAATACCCACTTCCTCAGATGCATGCATCTGAGGAAGTGGGTATTCACCCACGAAAGCTCATGCTCCAAAACGTCTGTTAGTCTATAAGGTGCCACAGGATTCTTTACTGCTTTTAAGAGATTATGTATTTCAAAAGCAGGATTTAGCCATATTGACAGTCCTAGCTGTAAAAGAGCCATCCTTTTTTTCCATTGTAGAGTTGAGGAGAGAGACAAGGAACACACTGACTGGCAGGATGATCTCATGGAAGGATAATGCTCCTGGATTTCCATACTATATTACAGAACAGATAAAAATAACTTGTATGTTTTGAAGTTTTAAACATTTTCTCCTAGAAAATTCATAGTGTGTGAAGAAAAAGATTCCCAAAGGTAGGTAGGCACCTTAAATTTGTTTCTAATTATGCTAGGTGATGTGACTGGGGTAGAGGGAGCACTAAGAGGCTGACTGCCTCAAAGAAGGCCTTAGGGAGCTGAAATTTCTATTCCAATGGAGAAGTGAAGGCAAGACAGGAAAGATGATCTTATCAAACTAGAAAGGGAGAAAAAACAAAAACAAAAACAAGGAGCATGAAGGGCAATCTAGTTCTAGGAAGTTGAGTGAAAAGGAAAATGGTAACTCGGAGTTACTAATTGTCTGGTTTCCAAAGTTGTGCTTGAAGTAATGGGAAGCCCAAGACACAATCACATTCTAAGGGCTTGTCTACACAGTGCAGTAAAGCACATTCAAAAGTTGTGACTTGTGTAGTGTTCTAATGTGCTCTGCTCTAACTGCCCCATTTAGACCATGTTGGCTGGAACTAGAAGATATATCGTTTGTATTAACATAGTCCAGTTTCAAAGGAGCTGACTGAAGATAAACAGAAAAGGCTTGTCCACACAAGGACTTAGTGTATGGCAAGGTGGGATAAGAACATAAGAATGGCCATACTAGGTTGGACCAATGGTCAATCTAGCCCAGTTAGGGCCGGCTCTAGCCATTTCGCCACCCCAAGAATGGCGGCATGCCGCGGGGAGCGCTCTGCTGCTCACCGGTCCCGTTGCTCTGGTGGACCTCCGGTGGATCTCCCGCAGGCTTCCCTGTGGAGGGTCCGCTGGTCCCACGGCTCCAGTGGACCAGCGGACCCTCCACAGGGACGCCTGCGGGAGGCCCACCAGAGCCGCGGGACCAGTGGACCCTCCACAGGCACGCCTGCGGGAGGTCCACCGGAGCCACCTGCCGCCCTCCCAGCAACCAGCAGAGCACCCCCCTGTGGCATGCCACCCAAAGCACGCGCTTGGCGCGCTGGGGCCTGGAGCCGGCCCTGAGCCCAGTAGCCTGTCTTCTGGGAATGAACAGAACAGGTAATCACAAGGGATCCATCCCCTATCACCCATTCCCAGCTTCTGGCAAACAAAGGACATCATCTCTGCCCATCCTGGCTAACAGCCATTGATGGACCCTTTCTTACATGAACTTCTCTAGTTCTTTTTTGATCCCTGTTATAGTCTTGGCCTTCACAACACTCTCTGGCAAAGAATTCCACAGGTTGACTGTGCGTTGTGTGAAGAAATACTTCCTTTTGTTTTAAACTTGCTTATTAATTTAATCTTGTGAGCCCTAGCTCTTGTGTTATAAGGAGTGAATAACACTTCCTTATTTACTTTCCCATACCAGTCATGATTTTATAGACCTCCACCATATCACTCCCAGTTATCTCTTTTCCAAGTTGAAAAGTCCCAGTCTTATTAATCTCTCCTCATATGGAAGCTGTTCCAGACCCTTAATCATTTTTGTTGTTCTTTTCTGTACCTTTTCCAGTTCCAATATATCTTTTTGAGATGGGGCAATCACATCTGCACGCAATATTCAAATTGTGGGCAAGCCATGGATTTATATAGAAGCAATATGATATTTTCTGTCTTCTTAGCTATCTCTTTCCGAATGATTCCCAACATTCTCATCATTTTTGACTGCTGCTGCACATTGAGTGGATGTTTTCAGAGAACTATCCACAGTGACTCCAAAATCTCTTTCTTGAGTGGTAACATCTAATTTAGATCCCATCATTTTGTATGTATAGTTGGGATTATGTTTTTCAATGTGCACTACTTTGCATTTAGCAATTCTGAATTTCATCTGCCATTTTGTTGCCCAGTCACTCACTTAACTCTGCAGTCTGCTTTGGACTTAACTATCTTGAAGAGTTGATCTCAACCTACAGTATGCAAGCCTGCCACACACTGTCACCAAGTAAACTCTGGTACCACGCACTAGAAGTTCTGTAGTTTGGGCACCACAGAACTTTTACAGCATGGTAGCAGACTTCACATGGGCCAATTAGTACGTGGCAGGTTAGTGCACTGTGGATTTACATCCCAACTTGTTGCACACTAAGTCTGTGTGTGGACAAGCCCAAAGATTGAGAAGTATCTTACTCTGGAAAGATGTCTGAGAGGCAAGTCACCTATCCAAAAAGCTTATAAAAATCCTAAAAAGTACACTACACCCAGTTAGATCTGATTGTACAGTTATCAAAGAACAATTCTAGTATGTGGTCTTTCCCAAGTAAGATAGCAGAATGCACGATTGCTATTTTTCCAGAGACAAAGGAAACTAAAGCAGGATTCATTTTCTCCATTTGTTATAAATTCAAAAATTCAGATTGGGCTGAAGGGTGCTGCTGCTACAAAAAGGATTTGTTCATGTGAGGAAGCACAAACAACGTTGTTTGCTCAGGCCAAAGGACAAGCATGCACTTAGAAACAGAGGAAAGTTTGATGATTACATTTAATGGCAGAAAATGAGCTTCTCCTTGGAATTTCTTTTTTGATGAGAATGAAAACAAACAAAACAAAATGACTACCTATTGAATAAATATTATTACCCAGTGTTGCCTTTGCTCGTTCAAGAGAATGAGGAGTTGTAACAGTGACTGGCTCTTGGAGGGATCGAATGGCTCCTGCTGGAAAAAATGTGGATAAATCCTGAGAAAGATGAAGGGACTCAATGAAGCTACACAATTTATACCAGATGAAGATCTGGCCCAGGATGTTTTAAAATAGCAGCAAGTATTTGCAATCAGAGACTTACAAGATATAAGTAGCTACTCTTAGGCTTTATTTAAAAGGAGTTTTGAGGTTTGTTTGTTTTTTTAAAGAGAAAAACATTTAAACATCATGGCACTATACTCTACGTTCATGCTGTTCCTTGTTTATTTGAAAATTCTATATAGTAGGCTCTCTTTACAGATATGTCTATGTGTGTATAAAGATAGACTGGTCTAGGCAGCAAAATTCAGATTGAGATCCAGATTTCCCTGAAGACTGAAAAGCAATTCGATCCAGTTTTTTGGTTCAGGGCCCTGTTAGTACAAAGTAATCATACTGTGCACAGGGATGAAACAGGAAAACTCTTAACTGTGCCTAAACATGTATATTAGTTTTCCGATGGTATAGTTAATAATATACTTAGCTTTGCAATGGTTGTAACAACAGTTTCTGATTAAGTATGGTTAAAGCAAGAGGTGACCAAAATTTTTCACAAGGAGGGTTTTCCCACAAAAAATTATGGTTTTGTCAAAACTGAAAATTTTCACAGTAAAATATTGATTCTGATTAAAAATTTTGGTTTTCCTGCAGGGAATTTCTGAACAAAATTTTAAATTTTGACTTTAAATGTTTTGGTTTGGTTTTGTGGTTTAAAAAAAATCTCAAAACAAAATGGAACATTTTAAGTCAGTTTGTCAATTTGAAATGAAAAATTTCATTTGACATAAATTTTTATTTTTATACCAAAAAAAAAAAAACAAATAAACTGCCATTTTAAGTAAAAACAAAATACTTTTTTTCTTTTCAAAATGTTCATTAAAAATTTATTTCAAATTGTTCAGACTTCTCATGGGAAAACTGAAATATTTCAATAGACAAATTCTGAAATAAAAAAATGTCCTTTGAAATTTGTCACAGGAAAAATTTTGGTTTTTCAATTAGCTCTAGTTAAAACCCATGCGGACCATACAGAGGAGTCTAAGGAGAGGTAAGGATCAATGATGATGGTGGAAAGTTTGTGTTATATGACAAAGTATCAGAGTAAGAGACACATGTCAGCACAGTGTTAGTGTTTCTCATATTGATTACATTTCTATACCCTCTCAGAAATTGCGCCAGCCTTAGAACCTTAACAATATGATTTCTCATGCTTTATCCATCTTATACATTTATAAAATACCTCCAATCTGTAGTACTTTTAATAAACTCTTTTTTCTTTTAAATTTTACTCTTCAGCACAGGGTCTGCCTTTTGTACATTGACTAGAATATTCTGGGTCTTACTCTAATATAAATAATAAATTAGATACACAAAACAATGTAAGGAGAATGTTATGTAAGTTGTAAAGTTAGGAAATGCCAGATTCATGTGAACTTAATTGCTGCACCTTTGTTTGTCCATCCTGTGCTCTAAATCAGGCAGAGGTCCTATGGAACAAATAATGACGATATAATTAAAGATAGTATCATAACAAATGCACATAAGGGGGCAGCATTAAGGCTTCATGGGTGAACATAAATCTGGCACTTTCTAACCTTTGGGTACTTGACTTTGCAAGTTAAATAATATTCTTTTAATGTATTTTTGTATGTAATTGCCTAGTTATTTTTTTCAAGAGGAAAAAGGTAAAAACAAATTATATTACGTGCAACTGTGACAGCCTACCATCAATAAGAGGATTTGAACCCTGAATCTTCAGCACAGATTTCTATCATTTGAACTACAGCATTAACTACATTAGCTGGCATCCAGAGAAGGCTGTTATCCCAGAGAGGGTGGAATAGGTCACAGGCACTATATGCTGGTTCCAGGGCAGCTGAAGGGAGCCTGGCTTGGCCCAGCTCTCCTTGTTTCCTGCACTCCCCACCTCCTGTCCAGGAGCGGGGGCAGCTCTTGCCTTATGTGGTGCCCCAAAGTAAGGAGGGGTGAGCAGGGCCGGCGCTATCATTTAGGCAGCCTAGGCAATCGCCTAGGGCACCAGGATTATTCGGGGGGTAGCCGGGGGGGCGGCAGGCGGCTCTGGAGCCACGGACCAAAGGACCCTCCAGCCGCGGGATCAGTGCGGGGGGTGGCAAAATGACCGTGCACCTAGGGCACGAGAAACCCTAGCGCCGGTCCTAGGGGGGAGTATAAAGGACATTGAGTTCCGGTGCTGGGCCTAAGGTGTGTGGTGAGTCCAGCTCAGCTCTCTTGCTATACTGACACATATCCTGTGCTACAGCTGTTCTGGCAGGCTCCAGATGCTCCCAAAGCAGTGTGCTGTACTGCTGGTGCTTTGGGGGCGGTATGAAGCGGACACTTTGAATTGTTTGTTTGTTTAGCTATTATTTCAGCATGCTGCCAAAATTTTCCTGAGGAATGCAACAGATCAGAGAGAAATGATGATTTTTAACAGTGTATACCTCAGCTGAACCTGAAAGGACCTTGATGAGATAAGGGAACTAACACTTCCCTAGTCTAAGGCCTTTTTCTCTGCCAAATTCCCAAGGCATCCTGCAAACAGTGCAAGTGTGAAAGTTTCTTAAATATAAATTACAAGAATCTTTTATAATGTAACGTATTAGGCAACTTAAATAAGAGGGTTGCTACCAGCTCCCCTTGTAGGATATTAAAGCCCCTTTATTACACTGAAAACAACTGATTGTTTTCATCAGACTCACTACTTAACTGCAGTAAAATGTAGACTTTTTGAGCTATAACAATAAAATGTTAGTAGCATTTCTGCTGTTGCCATTTTTCCCCCCAACAGTCCATTGTAGAAGAGTTGCTAAAAATGTGAACTTAAGCATAATGAAATGCAAAATAATTTACCAGGTTTAGTGTGTGGCACATCTGGACTAGGTGATGTTTTAACTTTGGAAGGAACCCGCTGAGTTTCTTTTGGAACTGAAAAAAAGAACCTCTTATAAATGTTTACCCTCTCCAGGAATAAGAGTCTAATAGCAGGTGTAAAGCCCCAGACACTGCAAGCCTTCTGCCTGCAACAAGGAAACAAAAATTTTATGGGGACAGTGAAGAAGGCTGAAAGTCATATGTGCACAGGCCTTTAAAAGAGAAATGATGGTCTGGCATGTGAAAGCATTTGAAAAACGATCAAACAAGCAAGGGACAGATGTCCTTGTTCTGTTTGGAGTCAAGCTGAATAAGGATTAAGACAAGAATTTATTAACACAGACAGACATGGCTGCAGAATGACTGAGATCTTTCCATTTGTGTTTTAGAGTGAATAGCTGCTATGCCCCACGCACTTCTATTTGTGCTATGCATGCTTAACTCCTGTAGATAGCAATAAAACGAGAAAGTACAAGAGAACGGAAGTGAGCTTTTCATTTGAAGAAAACAGAGTGGATAGAAATCCCCAGTTCCAAACAACAGAAGTTTTTTAGCTCACAAAACAGAATAAAGTTTAATGAATCATTGAAGGATAGAATAATTCTCTTTAGACTGATCCATGCCTTTTCAATATTAATACACAAGAAGTTCTCTTTTAGTTATCAGTAGATACTTAATTAACACATCCTAACTCTAAAAAGTGGGCCAAGTGATGGATTGAGCACAGGTAGGAGCTGCAGGAAGTCAATAGTTGATCAGTACCTCTCAGGACTGGGAGAAATCTTTATAGTACACATTTTAAGAGTCAGATTCTGCCCTCAAATGCATGCTTGAACAAGGTGAGTCTTCCATATAGACATTCAGCATCAATGAAAGTTGTGCTCATATATGAAGGCATACCTTGCTCCTTAAAGGTTTTCCTATCTTTCCCTAGACAACTTTTGAGAGGCATTAAAGAGAAAAAGTGACTCCAAATTTCCCTCAGAATGCTCTTGTATAAAAAAAGCTTTTAGTATAAAATTAACACTACTGATTTTTGTTCAGTTACAGTTGAAAAATTATCAGTCAAATGTGAACAGTGAAACAAAAATAGCTGTGATGGAAAACACACACAGCAAATTTATTTAGGTCACTAAATTACTGTGAAGTGTTTTTATTTGGATTTTGCTTCTGGCAATGGCAGTGAGACTGGTAAACTTTACACATAAAACCACCACCACCTAAAACACCAATCACATGGTAGAAGTACCGCCTTATGAAGGATTCGCAGTCACTTGGGCTTTGAGCAGCAGTACCTGGTAGCTTCTATGAAAGCCAAAATAATTGATGGAAGTATCTTGAATGGTGGCATTCTGTAAGCTCTGAATCCAGTTATAATAAGCATTAATTGTTAGCTGTGTGCCTGGTATTGTACTAGTTCTTGAAGGAGCCATAAAGGAAAATGCAGAGATAAACAATAATTCACAAAGAAGCCTTAAACTTGGTGCCCTCTAGACATTCACCTTGTGTAAGGGGAATTGCTGGGTGCCATAGAGATGCCATAGCAGCTACATGTCACCCCTTCCTTGGGACCAGGAGCAGCTTAGGCATAAGTAAGAGAAGCCTGAACACTGTGGGTACAGGCTAAAACCATCTTTGCCACTCCCTCACCCTCCACACATCCTCAGCTGGAATACAGAATCTTTATTTCCCAAACAGCTGGAGTACTGCTTTTCATTTATTACTGCACTTAGTTTTCTGCAATAGCTTGGATAAGCACTTTTATGAATAATATTGCTTTTAAAAAGTGCATTGATTTAATGTGAAACTTTCTAAAACTCTCAGCCACCTAATTACACAAAATAATGGAATTATTCACCAAGAAAAAATATTAGTTAGACAAGGTAAGTGAAGTCATATGTTTTATTGGACCAACATCTACTGGTGAGAGACAGAAGCTTTGGAGCTTATGCAGAGCTCTTCTTCAGGTCTAGGAAAGATATTCAGAGTGTCACAGCTAAATACAAGGTTGAACAGAGCGTGTAGCATATGTAGATACATATTCTAAGTGACCGTTCAAGATGAAATGGCCTGTTAACACCTCTCTAGTCATCGGACAAAAAAGGGGGTTAGTGTGTTACAATTTGTTGTACTGTCTTTATTTAGAACATGATTTTTAGTGTCCATCCAAAGCTCCAAAGCTCGTCCTTTGAAGATGTTGTGCAAGTTTCTTTTGAGAATGAGGACCAACAGGTCAGATATGGAGTGATTGTTTTGTGAGAAGTTTTGCGCATGAATGTTATGGTGTTTTTGTCTTTCATCATTTTTCTGTGAAAGTTCATTCAAAAGCAGTGTAATTGTCTGGTTTCACCTACATAATTCTTACTGTGGCATTTAGTGCATTTGACAAGGTACACTAAATTCTGTGATAGGCATGTGTAGGACCTATGGATCTTGAAGTACTATTGTTGGAAGTATAGATCGGCATAGCAGTGGAGACATGTCTGCAGGTTTTGTATCTGTTGTTATGGCAGGGTCTGGACTTTCTCCTCAGAGCATATTCTGTGGTATCTTTGCTCCCCAATATGCCAAACTCTTCATAGGCCACATTGAGAAAGCATTTCTGGACAAATACACCACAAAAACAATGATATACCTGAGACACAATCGATAATATTTTCATCCTCTGGACAAGTGACCTAAACTTCCTCATGGATTTCAACCACAACTTCAACAACCACCAGCCAGCCATCAAATTGTCTCTCAAACACTCCTGCACCAGCATCATATTCCTGGACACCATGATCATTTTCAACAATGGAATGCTACAGTCAGCTATACGCAAAAAACCCATGGATCACCACTCCTACTTTCACAGATCCAGTAATCACTCCATATACACCAAGAAATCTATTATCTAGAGCCAGGTACTCACATATCACAGAATATGATCCAAGGAGAAAGTCCAGGATTCACACCTGAACACACTTAAAACTGCTTTCGCCAAACAGGAGCACTCCGCTAGAGATGTAGATTGCATAATGGAACAGGCCACCCAAATACCCAGAGAAAACCTGCTTCAATATGCCCGTCACACTCCCTGACCGCAAACTCCTGGTTGTCACCTGTCACTCCACACTGGAACCCATACAGGATATCATTAAACAATTACAATCCATACTTGACAGGGACCACATCCTGAAAGAAAATCTTTCCTGAACCCCCTCTTTTGGTGTTCAAACGACCACCCAACCTCTCCAGGCTTATCATCAGAAGCAAGCTCCACACAGACGAGGTCTCACCAATTAAAAGCAGCATAAGACCCTGCCATAAAAACAGATGCAAAACCTGAAGACATATCTCTACTGCTACGATGATCAGTGCTTTCCACAACACACCGTTCCAGATCCAGAGTCCTACACATGCCTATCACAACGCACCAGTGCACCAAATGCCCCAACAACAACTATGTATATGAAACCAGAAATTCACTCCACTCTCAAATGATTTCTCATAGAAAAATGATAAAAGACAAAAACACCATATCATCCATGGCTGAACACTTTTCGTAAAGCAATCACTGTATATCTGACCTCCCAGTGGAGTGGTGTTAATGGGCCACTTCACTTTGAATGGTCCCTTGGAATATGTGTTAACTTTTTATGCTAATCAATTCCATCTTGTATTTAGCTGTGACACTCTAAGTACATTTCTCAGACCTGAAGAAGAGCTCTGGTGTAAGCTCGAAAGCTTGTCTCTTTTATCAACAGAAATTGGTCCAATAAAAGATATTACCTCACCCACCTTGTCTCTCTAATATCCTGGGACCAACAGGACTACAACAACACTGAGAAAAAACAGCAAAGAATCCTGTGGCACCTTATAGACTAACAGACGTTTTGGAGCATGAGCTTTCGTGGGTGAATACCCACTTCCTCAGATGCATGTAATGGAAATATCCAGGGGCAGGTATATATATGTGTGCTAGCAAGCAAGCTAGAGATAACGAGGTCAGTTCAATCAGGGAGGATGAGGCCCTGTTCTAGCAGTTGAGGTGTGAAAACCAAGAGAGGAGAAACTGGTTCTGTAATTGGCAAGCCATTCACAGTCTTTGTTCAATCCTGAGCTGATGGTGTCAAATTTGCAGATGAACTGAAGCTCAGCAGTTTCTCTTTGAAGTCTGGTCCTGAAGTTTTTTTGCTGCAGGATGGCCACCTTAAGGTCTGCTATAGTGTGGCCAGGGAGGTTGAAGTGCTCTCCTACAGGTTTTTGTATATTGCCATTCCTAATGTCTGATTTGTGTCCATTTATCCTTTTCCGTAGAGACTGTCCAGTTTGGCCGATGTACATAGCAGAGGGGCATTGCTGGCATATGATGGCGTATATTACATTGGTGGATGTGCAGGTGAATGAACCAGTGATGGTGTGGCTGATCTGGTTAGGTCCTGTGATGGTGTCGCTGGTGTAGATATGTGGGCAGAGTTGGCATCGAGGTTTGTTGCATGGATTGGTTCCTGAGCTAGAGTTATTATGGTGTGGTGTGCAGTTACTGGTGAGAATATGTTTCAGGTTGGCAGGTTGTCTGTGGGCAAGGATTGGCCTGCCACCCAAGGCCTGTGAAAGTGTGGGATCATTGTCCAGGATGGGTTGTAGATCCTTGATGATGCGTTGGAGGGGTTTTAGCTGGGGGCTGTATGTGATGGCCAGTGGAGTCCTGTTGGTTTCTCTCTTGGGTTTGTCTCGCAGTAGGAGGCTTCTGGGTACACGTCTGGCTCTGTTGATCTGTTTCCTTATTTCCTCATGCGGGTATTGTAGTTTTGAGAATGCTTGGTGGAGATTTTGTAGGTGTTGGTCTCTGTCTGAGGGGTTAGAGCAGATGCGGTTGTACCTCAGTGCTTGGCTGTAGACAATGGATCGTGTGATGTGCCCGGGATGGAAGCTGGAGGCATGAAGGTAGGCATAGCGGTCGGTGGGTTTTCGATATAGGGTGGTGTTAATGTGACCATCACTTATTTGCACCGTGGTGTCAAGAAAGTGGACCTCCCGTGTAGATTGGTCCAGGCTGAGGTTGATGGTGGGGTGGAAGCTGTTGAAATCATGGTGGAATTTTTCCAGAGTCTCCTTCCCATGGGTCCAGATGATGAAGATGTCATCAATGTAGCGTAGATAGAGAAGGGGTGTGAGTGGACGAGAGCTGAGGAAGCGTTGTTCCAGGTCGGCCATGAAGATATTGGCATATTGTGGGGCCATGCGGGTGCCCATAGCAGTGCCACTGATCTGGAGATATATATTGTCATCAAATTTGAAATAGTTGTGTGTAAGTATAAAGGCACAGAGCTCAGCAGCCAGTTGTGCTGTGGCATCATCAGGGATGGTGTTCTTGACAGCTTGTATTCCATCTGTGTGTGGGATGTTTGTGTAGAGAGCCTCTACATCCATGGTGGCTAGGATGGTGTTTTCTGGGAGGTCACCAATGCATTGTAGTTTCCTCAGGAAATCAGTGGTGTCGCGGAGATAGCTGGGAGTGCTGGTGGCATAGGGTCTGAGTAGAGAGTCCATATATCCAGACAGTCCTTCAGTGAGAGTGCCAATGCCCGAGATGATGGGGCGTCCAGGATTTCCGGGTTTGTGGATCTTGGGTAGTAGATAGAATAACCCTGGTCGGGGCTCTAGGGGTATGCTGATTTCTTCTGGTGTTAGTGTAGGGAGTGTCCTGAGTAGATGCTGTAGTTTCTTAGTGTATTCCTCAGTGGGATCTGAGGGAAGTGGCCTGTAGAATTTGGTATTGGAGAGTTGTCTGGCTGCCTCCTTTTGATAGTCAGACCTGTTCATGATGACAACAGCACCTCCTTTATCAGCCTCTTTGATGATAATGTCAGGGTGGTTTCTGAGGCTGTGGATGGCATTGCGTTCTGCACGGCTTAGGTTGTGAGGCAAGCGATGTTGTTGTTCCACGATTTCTGCCTGTGCACGCCGGCGGAAGCATTCAATGTATAGGTCCAGGCTGTCATTTCGACCATCAGGAGGAGTCCATGTGGAGTTCTTTTTCTTGTGCTGTTGGTGGGAGGGCACCCGTGTATCAGTGCACTGTTCAGTGTTGTCCTGGAAGTATTCTTTGAGTCGGAGACGGCGAAAGTAGGCTTCCAGATCACCACAGAACTGTATCATGTTGGTGGGAGTGGCAGGGCAGAAAGAGAGTCCCCGAGATAGGACAGACTTTTCTTCTGGGCTGAGTGTGTAGTTGGATAGATTGACGATATTGCTGGGTGGGTTAGGGGTACCACTGTTGTGGCCCCATGTGGCAGGTAGGAGTTTAGACAGCTTACAGTCCTTTTTCCTTTGAAGAGAAAATGCCATGCCATCCACAGCAATGCCATCCAACATCAAACGCAATGCCATCCACAGCCTCAGAAACCACCCTGACATTATCATCAAAGAGGCTGATAAAGGAGGTGCTGTTGTCATCATGAACAGGTCTGACTATCAAAAGGAGGCAGCCAGACAACTCTCCAATACCAAATTCTACAGGCCACTTCCCTCAGATCCCACTGAGGAATACACTAAGAAACTACAGCATCTACTCAGGACACTCCCTACACTAACACCAGAAGAAATCAGCATACCCCTAGAGCCCCGACCAGGGTTATTCTATCTACTACCCAAGATCCACAAACCCGGAAATCCTGGACGCCCCATCATCTCGGGCATTGGCACTCTCACTGAAGGACTGTCTGGATATATGGACTCTCTACTCAGACCCTATGCCACCAGCACTCCCAGCTATCTCCGCGACACCACTGATTTCCTGAGGAAACTACAATGCATTGGTGACCTCCCAGAAAACACCATCCTAGCCACCATGGATGTAGAGGCTCTCTACACAAACATCCCACACACAGATGGAATACAAGCTGTCAAGAACACCATCCCTGATGATGCCACAGCACAACTGGCTGCTGAGCTCTGTGCCTTTATACTTACACACAACTATTTCAAATTTGATGACAATATATATCTCCAGATCAGTGGCACTGCTATGGGCACCCGCATGGCCCCACAATATGCCAATATCTTCATGGCCGACCTGGAACAACGCTTCCTCAGCTCTCGTCCACTCACACCCCTTCTCTATCTACGCTACATTGATGACATCTTCATCATCTGGACCCATGGGAAGGAGACTCTGGAAAAATTCCACCATGATTTCAACAGCTTCCACCCCACCATCAACCTCAGCCTGGACCAATCTACACGGGAGGTCCACTTTCTTGACACCACGGTGCAAATAAGTGATGGTCACATTAACACCACCCTATATCGAAAACCCACCGACCGCTATGCCTACCTTCATGCCTCCAGCTTCCATCCCGGGCACATCACACGATCCATTGTCTACAGCCAAGCACTGAGGTACAACCGCATCTGCTCTAACCCCTCAGACAGAGACCAACACCTACAAAATCTCCACCAAGCATTCTCAAAACTACAATACCCGCATGAGGAAATAAGGAAACAGATCAACAGAGCCAGACGTGTACCCAGAAGCCTCCTACTGCGAGACAAACCCAAGAGAGAAACCAACAGGACTCCACTGGCCATCACATACAGCCCCCAGCTAAAACCCCTCCAACGCATCATCAAGGATCTACAACCCATCCTGGACAATGATCCCACACTTTCACAGGCCTTGGGTGGCAGGCCAATCCTTGCCCACAGACAACCTGCCAACCTGAAACATATTCTCACCAGTAACTGCACACCACACCATAATAACTCTAGCTCAGGAACCAATCCATGCAACAAACCTCGATGCCAACTCTGCCCACATATCTACACCAGCGACACCATCACAGGACCTAACCAGATCAGCCACACCATCACTGGTTCATTCACCTGCACATCCACCAATGTAATATACGCCATCATATGCCAGCAATGCCCCTCTGCTATGTACATCGGCCAAACTGGACAGTCTCTACGGAAAAGGATAAATGGACACAAATCAGACATTAGGAATGGCAATATACAAAAACCTGTAGGAGAGCACTTCAACCTCCCTGGCCACACTATAGCAGACCTTAAGGTGGCCATCCTGCAGCAAAAAAACTTCAGGACCAGACTTCAAAGAGAAACTGCTGAGCTTCAGTTCATCTGCAAATTTGACACCATCAGCTCAGGATTGAACAAAGACTGTGAATGGCTTGCCAATTACAGAACCAGTTTCTCCTCTCTTGGTTTTCACACCTCAACTGCTAGAACAGGGCCTCATCCTCCCTGATTGAACTGACCTCGTTATCTCTAGCTTGCTTGCTAGCACACATATATATACCTGCCCCTGGATATTTCCATTACATGCATCTGAGGAAGTGGGTATTCACCCACGAAAGCTCATGCTCCAAAACGTCTGTTAGTCTATAAGGTGCCACAGGATTCTTTGCTGCTTTTACAGATCCAGACTAACACGGCTACCCTCTGATACTGAGAAAAAAATAATCTCATTTTCCTCCAAGTTCAGTTCTGTTTCAAGAAGTCTGTCAGTTTTATTAATGCCTGAAGTGAATTAGTGGAAAGTCTATCTTTAGGGGTGACCATCTGGGCTCCAGCTTTCCAGGTAGGAAATGTAACTTTTATTTTGATTTCCATGAATAGGTAGTTACTCAAAAAAGTGGAGTTTCTTACCTCTTTGAAACGATAAGTCTCATAATTTAATTGATAGGTTCCCTAAAGTATGTTAACAAGTGTATGTAAACATTTTCATAACATTACTGATAAAAATGGTCATTAAATCTCTATAGTTTTCATCTGTAGGTGTAAAATGTGAGACAGCAGATGCTCACAAGCTGATGGCTGAAAAGTAGAGACTTGCTATGCTACTATGCTAACATGTTAGTTTAAAAAAATGCAGTCCTTTGAAGTACAATTGCTAAAAATAAAACCTTGACATTAAGGAACACAAAACAATGATATAATTACCAGATTTTGTTTGTGGTACATCTGGGCTGGGTGATGTTTTTGGTTTAGATGGGACACGTCGATTGTCTTTCGCGGCTGAAAGGATGCACAGAGTTATACATTAAAACAAGTGTGCTGCCAGGGAGCTTTAATTTAGATTTTTTGAATGGAAAATTGAATTTCTTTCAGAAAATAATTCTAACAGAAAATTCTTGACCAGCGCTAATAATGGCCGATAGCCTGTCATTACAACACAGCATAGATCAGAAAAGAGGTCAAAGATTGAAGTGACTCCTGCCTGCTCTGCAGATTGTGGCAGTGGAAGGACAGGTTACACCTTTGTTCTGCCCACTCTCAGCTGTGCCAACAGCGCTCTTGTGCAGCTGAAGATTCAGGGCTTGTCCAGCTGGGATAATGCACCCTACAGAAGGCAGGGGATTTCTAAAGCACTCAAATGTGTTGTGCATTAAGTGGTCTATGTAGACCCTGCTGGTACCACTCAAGGTTCACTAGTGTGCTTTAATATATATTAAGGCATAACACCTATTGGTGTGCACCCAGGGACGCCCAGAGGATTCAGGGGGCCTGGGGCAAAGCAATTTCGGGGGCCCCTTCCATAAAAAAATTGCAATACTATACAATACGACATTCTCTTGGGAGCCCCTGCAAGGCTCGGTGCAAATTGCCCCACATGCGGCCCTGGGAAAATAAACCTTCTGCATCTCGGTACAAACCCAGTTTTGAGAAAACTTCTTTACAAGGTATCACTGGTTCTCAGCATCAGCTACTGCTAAAAGACACTAAAGCTCATTAAAAGGGTTGGACAAATATTTTCCGTCAAAACTTTTTCTGGATCGAAAACTAGGGGTTTTTAAAAAGCAGAAAAAAATCATGGACAATGGCTGCTTTCCTTCAAAATTTGTTGTGGTTTTTTTAATTGAAAAGCTGAAATTAGTCTGCCAAAACCTGAATATGGTTTGGGGTTTCAAAAGTGTGTGGCCAAATATTTGCTGCTTGCTGTATTTGATTGTTTAAAGAAACAATAAAAAAATTCTGCTTAAAAAAAATCCAAAACTTTTGAACCACCTCAGCTTGTGACCAAACGCCTAAGCCCATCCAGTCAGAGATTTTTGCAGGTTTCTGATACTCTGCTGGCTTCCTTGACTCTCATCTGTCTCCATAACTTTGGGTTCATTTAGATTAGAACAGAAGAACAGCCATACTGTGTCAAACCAAAGGTCCATCCAGCCCAGTATCCTGTCTACCGACAATGGCCAATGCCAAGTGCCCCAGAGGGAGTAAACCTAACAGGTAATGATCAAATGATCTCTCTCCTGCCATCCATCTCCAGCCTCTGACAAACAGAGGCTAGGAACACCATTCCTTACCCATCTTGGTTAATAGCCATCAGTGGACTTAACTTCCATGAATTTATCTGTTTCCTAGAGACTGGCTCCATGGGGTCCCTCACAAACTGGAGACGGTTACTGTGGGTTTGTCTTTAGTATATCTTATGTACATACTCCACAAACTGAGCATTTGAGCTTGTTCCAGAATCTGGGATGAGCCTATGTTGTGAAAACCGAAATGCTCAAAATAGCACATGCATGTGAATGGACACAGGGTACTAAAATTAAATTAACCCAGGAGTTCTCAAACTGGGGGTCAGGACCCCTCAGAGGGTCACCAGGTTATTACTGGGAGTTGCAAGCTGTCAGCCTCCACCTCAAACCTCGCTTTGCCTCCAGAATTTATAATAGTGTTAAATACATAAAATAGTGTTTTTAATTTATAAAGGGGGCGGTCGCACTCAGAGGTTTGCTATGTGAAAGGGGTAACCAATATAAAAGTCTGAGAACCACTGAATTAACCCCTTTGAAGCCTCAGGTAATGCAGAGTGGGAGTCTCCCTTGGTAGGGTTGGGAAGAATATTGCTCTTCTCATGTGATCCCTCCCCCAGTGGCTAATTTTAAATGAAGCTCCCCCCACAACATGAATCTCCCTATGGCACTGAAATTAAATATAGACTATAATTTAGCATTTGAGAAGTGACAGGGATGGTAGCCCTAATGGAAAAGCTAACAGCTTGGCTCTTCTGCAAGCCTCAAACTGCTGAATGAGCTTTAGAGTAGGGAAGGCTGTGCCTCCAAACAGCCTGGCCCTGTCCCCTATCTGACCCCCACCCATTTCCTGCCCCCCGACTGCCCACCCCCCCTCAGAATCCCCGACCCATCCTGCTTCTTGTCCCCTCACCATCCCCCAGAGATCCCCCAACCACCACCCCAAGACCCCACCCCTGCTCCCTGTCCCCTGATTGCCCCAACCCCTATCCACCCCCATGCTGAGTCCTGACAGACCCCCAGAATGCCCACAATCCAACCCCCCCATTACCTGTCCCCTGACCGCCCCACCAACCTCTGCCCCCTCCCTGTCCCCAGGACTCCCTGCCCTTTAGCCAACCCTCCTGGCCCTGGCCCCTTACCCATGGCTCCCCCCTCACCTGGAGCCTCAGTGCATCCAGGAACTTCCCTTGACAGCTGCAGCATGGCTCCGGCAGGGCCCCTGAGCTCCTCCCCCCTCAGAGCCGCATGGTAAGGGGGTGGGGCTGCGAGCTCCAGGCCTAGTGGAGGAAGCTGAGCTCGGCCCGGAGCTCACAGCCCTGCCCCCTTACCACGTGGCTCTGAGCGGGGCGGAGCTCAGGCCCCACCAGAGCCATGCTGCAGCGCTATCTAGGGATGCTTCTGGATGTGCTGAGGCTCCGGGAGAGGGGTGGAGGCGGGAATCTCGGCCATTCTCGTGGGGGCTCCTGCGGAGCCCGGGCCTAGGGCAAATTGTCCCACTTGCCCCCGCCCCCGGGCGGCCCTGTGTACACCAGCAGGGTCTACGTGGACCAGTTAATATGCTACACATTAGTGTGCTTTAGAAATCACACCACCCATGGTGCGTGTGCATTGCCATATCCTGTACACAAGATCTCAGTCTCTACCTTTTGCTGTTGGTGCTGCTCTCATATGTTCCATTTTCTGTAAATCTTGCCCTCTTCACCCAGCCTTGCATAAAAATATTGCCAGACAAGCAACAGAAATCACCATTCGCCTTCAAATGCACGGCGATGTGCAAGAGCAAAGTGGAGAGGTTTTTTTGGTACCTTTGTCTTTTGACACTAGATAAACAAATCCCTTGAAACTACAGACCCCAGACAGTAGATAAACAATCTCTCTCCCAACCTATGGAAATTAAGGCTAAAGTCTTCTATTGCATAAGGGCACAAAAAACCCCGCATGGAGTAAAATGATATAAAAAATGACTGTATATTTGATTTACGTGCGTATATATCAGGTAGGGCAATCTTGCTCCATGACAGCTGTGGAGCGAGTATTGCTACAGTAATAGACTTCTGCTATTGCCAGAAATGTACGTGTGTGCGCGCGCATGTGCACCAACAATTAACAGTAGAAAAGTTGCAAAGTCATAAGTGGCACAACACTGAAATTTAAAATTAAGGTGCACTTACCAGGTTTGGTTGGTGGAACATCTGGGATGGTTGATATTTTAGGTTTGGAAGGCACACGCCGTGTCTCTTTTGGAGCTGAAAGAAAACAATTGGTTTATATGTTGTTAAAGCTTTCCCAAGCATCACAGTCTGACACCAGCCATAACACAAGACTGTATACATAATGTGACAAAGTTCCTCCTCTGCCTTGGTGGGTCCTGCGCTTATTCGCGGATTTGCTCGCCTCACAGATTCACGGCAGCCCTCAGTTTGGCCACTTTTGCTAGTGGCTCAAACCTGCCGTTCACTCAGCTAACCTCATCACTAGTCAGCATGGGGAAAAGGAAGGAGAACAATCCCCTCAGTCTCTGCTGACCCACCTAGTGGGTTGGGGGACAGGCCAGGGACCTTCCCCTCTGGTGAGACCCATAGTCCAGGTGAATTCATCCTGTATCCAATAGGGAATTGGGGGGATGGCAGGAACCTGGGCCTGCCCTTTATTCCGGGTTCCAGCCCAGGGCCCTGTGGATCACAGCTGTCTACAGTGTTTCATGTAATACCTGTGTGACAGCTACAACTCCCTGGGCTACTTCCCCATTGCCTCTTCCCAACACCTTCTGTATCCTCACCCAGGACCTTCCTCCCGATGCCAGATAGCATTTGTACTCTTCAGTCCTCCAGCAGCATGCCTTCTCACCCTCAGCTCCTTCCGCGCCCCTCACTGACTGAAGTGAGGTCCTTTTTAAACCAGATGCCCTGATTAGCCTGTCCACCTTAATTCCAAGTTCCTGATTGTTCTGGAACTGCCCCTTACCTTACCCAGGGAAAAGGGACCTGCTTAAACTGGGGCTAATATATCTGCCTTCTATCACTCTCCTGTGGCCATCTGACCCAACCCTGTCACAATAGTCATGGAGTACCTCAATATGAGATAGAAAAAACACTGATGTATTTACCAGGTTTGGTTTGTGGCACATCTGGGCTCGGTGATGATTTAGGTTTGGAAGGAACACGCCGTGCCTCTTTTGGAGCTGAAATAAAGAACTTGAGCATTAAAATCATTATCCAGGAATCTGAGACTGACACCATGTACACCTGACCATGAATGAAAGTCAGGTATTCAAAGGAATTTCAAAGAAAAAGTTGTGTTGTTGGACAGTATCTGTATTGAGATCAACTTAGCACGAGGTGGGATTACTCGCTGAGTTTGAGCCCAGGAAAAAAACAAGGGACATTAGAGAAATTGCAAACACAAAAAACATGGCTTCAGAAAGATGAAGTATTTCTGGATGCTCTAGAGAGCAAACAGCTTAAATTAAACTACATTCCTGTAAAGGAAAATACACAGAGGTGGACATGAAAATGACAAAGGTAACTAGAAAAAAAAAGACTGTTTAATCATGAAAAGTGAGGATAGATAAGCCCATTGAGCAACAGCCTACCATGCCTACATCTCTAATGAGGAGGAAAAAGAAATATGACCATTCCCATAGTTAACATCATTACCTAATGGTGTCTTTGGTTGTTCAGTTCTAAATATAGCTGCATCTGGGGCTGTATCAAAAACAAATAAAACATAAAAATAACAATGAAAATCAAAATAGAAGAGAATAATTCTATTTAAAATCAACTTTATTTATGTCTAAATAACAACTATGCTTTCATTTGTCTGCCAGCAATTAGTCAATATTCAAGAACCATTATGCTCTAACAAATATAAACAGCCGAGGACAGAACCTAGTCCTTAAATGTGGGCTAATTTTTCCAACCTTTTTATGGTCTTTATAAAGAAAGATGATTGAAATTTATCTCAGTCATATACCCAGAAATTGGAGCCTGTGGTATGAAGCTCTTCCCTTACAAGTGCCTTTCATACGGAACTTGTATATAAAATTGGTGTTGGAGAGCCTCTTGCTTGTGGGTACCATATTATTAAAATATGTGATTATGTGTGCATTGTGTAATACAAACATCAAAGGCCACTCTTAAGTTATACCCCGTTCCAGTATTCATTTAAACATAAACCAGATTTTTTATTGTTTTACTGCATAGACATGCAAATAATCGTATTCTACTCCACAAAAAATGCAACGGCATAAAAAAATTGGCTTCTCCCTCTCACTGTAACTGCTTGTTTTATGTGGTATTCAAAAAGGCTAAATATAAAAAGTTTTCTTGATATCTTTGCACACAATCCCAAGAAAATCAGAAAACAATGCTAAAACTGACAGAAGTCAGTTAAATAACTTTCATTATATTATTGATATTTGTAGAAATTATGATAAATTAATAACTGAAAATAATTCTAAAATGCATACACAGGATAATACAAACATCTCAGTTTAGTGATGGTAGTTAGTACACCATTTTTCAGTATCAAACTGATATAAGAATAACGGAAAAATGACCACAAAGGAAAAATATACAATTAAGACTTATGTATCTAATTTATCAGGAGTTTTGTTTTAACTTGGAAATTGCAGCCAGCCTTTTGCAAACAGCTGCAATGATTTTAAAAATCACTTAGTAACAAGAGTTAGATTTTTCATACCAGGAGATCTTGTCTATTTGGTGACAATTGTTTTTGAGAGTGGTAATGCAGCACAAAGAATCTATCCAAACATTTGGGTGGGCACTTTGATTAAAGTGATCATCAGTAAGTCATCTAAGTTTACCAACAGTTAGCACAGACTGGTGTCAATAGAAAATTACTAGTGTAACAAAACAGAGTGGTTTTTTGGATACCACAATATAGTAATTATTGACTTTTTTTTTGTTTACACTATCCCTATTGAAATCAAGTTAATTGATTGTTTGTATAAATCCTGAATACAGTGTCTTGGAATACTGAATGATAATGTATTGATATTGTGAACCCAGTTAAACAAATATTAGTTATATGTTTGGTAATTTACTAGCTCTTAAAGAAAAGAGTAATAAGAAGACATACAATAATGCAACATCTTTTCTGAAAGTGCAAAGCAGAGTTTGAAGAAATATACAAAAATATCTCTCACAGAACACTAATGCATTTTTAAAATTTGATTTTATTTAATATTGAATAAAATTTTCTTCTTAATTACACTACTATAAATCAGGAATAACTCAAATTCTCATGCACGTGTCTAAACATGAGCTATTATTATGCTACTATATGATGGTAAAAAGCTAGTTAATTTCTGCTATTGCCGTAAATGGCTAACAAACAAAACGCCCAACACATTGCAGCAGAGTTGTACCTTGTTATTATGATGCTGAGTGTATTTCAAATTACTTTGATAATTAAACAGCTGCTTAAAAATAAACTTCTATAGGACATAGAAAATGATTTACCAGGTTTTGTCTGTGACACATGAGGTTTGGGTGATGTTTTAGGCTTCAAAGGAACACGTCGTGTCTCTTTTGGAGCTGAAAGAGAGAACCTGGGTTACAAATTATTAAATTATCCGGGAATCAGAGTCTAATGCCAAGACTAGCACACAGACACGGCACGTTTCAAGCCTGCAATGGAGAAACAAAATCCTTTTGCGGTAACAGGGAAGACAAAGTTAGGTGTACAAAGGAGTTTAAAGAAAAATATGGCATTATGAGTGTATCTAGATTTGTTTAAGCAGGGAAATGGAATTCCTGATCATTTTGAAGCCCAGCTTAAAAAAAAGTTGGAAAATAAATTGTAAGCACAGACATGACTATGACAAAGATGTTTCAGAACTGACAGCCTTATTGCCTTAAAAAGTAGATAATACACCTGTGTAGTAAACAAAATTCCTAAAAAGCCTTTAGTGCCAAATGACAGACATATCTAGGAAAAAAAGAGGAATTTTAAGGAAAGAAACTGGTGATATGAGATGACAACTACAATGTGGTTTTCTGTGAAGAGAAGAAAAACAAACATGACTGATCGCTAAACAAATTTCTTTACCTATTGTTGACCTTGGTGGTTCAATTCTAAGTGTAATATGTTCCAGGACTGCATCAGAAACAAAACAACAGAAAAAGCATGAGAATCTAAGCATGGCACACCCTTTCAAATGATCAAAAAGCAACTTCCTAGCTAAGCAATAAGTAAAAGATTATGCTAATCTGGTTTTTGCTAATACCGTGGATAATCAAAATTACCCTTGGATATCTTATTCTGACTTTTAGAAATTGCAGTCAATTAACTTTGAAGACGCTATTACCATAAATACATTGAATGAACTGGATGAAACAAACACTCAATTCTGAGATAGTAAAAAATCAAAGAATCATAGAAGTTAGAGATAGAAGAGATCTAAGAGGTAACAGAGTACTCTACAGTGCATTAACCAGTCTAATTTTAAAAGTCCTAAGCAATTGTGCTTCTACCACTTTCTTTAGTAGACTATTCTATTATCTAATACATCTCATTCTCAGCAAGCCTTTCGTGATATTCACGCTAAATTTTCCCTTTCTCTTTTTTTCACCTGCAGCTGGAAGAATACAACAATAAGATAAAATTAAAAAAAAAACGTTAGCAATGCGTATACCCCTTTTGTATTTGCTTTCTGCAAACATTCAAGCTATTGTATCTCACTGCGTGGAATTTCACAGAAACAAGTGTTCAATTTGCATATTCCTGGGAAGTGGTATAATCCAGTGTGGGGTAGTACACTGCGTGACTCAAGAAGATGACACGGTTCCCACGCTCTTACACTCCCAAGATTTAGAGTAGAAACTATTAAACAATCAAATCAGACCCAAAAGAAAATTATTTGCAACTACCAAACATCCATGTCTGTATACACAAATATATTACGTGAGTGAAATGAGATAAAATTAGATTTAAACTTTCCACATAACTAATGTGCCTTACACTAGACTAATTTTATTTTATTTATTTATTTGAGAATGATGTCTTTGGCAAAGTTGTGTGGTTCAGAAAGGGAAAGACTGTAAAATTTCCCAATTCTGCTAATCTACTATTTCTATCCTCAAGAAATTCAATCTTCTACCAGTGGCTAGTCATGTGGTTGAGGTTAAGCATGTATTTACAAAGCTTTACTGAACTGAGAACTACAAAATTACAGTCATCCAACCAGAAACACCAGGAGATTTGTGACCTATCACCATTAATCAAACCATCTCAAATTTCAAACACTGAGTATCAAGTATTCCTAGCAAACTGATCATAATCAATTCACAGAATAGGAAAAAATACTGCAAAAAGGGAACTAATTCTGAATAAATTAAAAAACAAACAAACAATTTACTACAGATCATTTGCTATGAATTATTCAGTTGGCTCTAGTTATAGCCTATTAATCCTACTTATATCATAGGAGCAATAAATAATTCCTCTCAACCTTTAGCAAATTTTACCAACCTTCAAATATTTACAATCTTCAAGTATCAGATGACAGAGTCTATAACAAACTCCTGACAGCAAAGTAAAGAAAGCACATTAAATCAATGGGGTTTTATTAAAACCAGCTGCATGAACAGGTAATTACCAGGTTTAGGATGTGGTAGTTCTGGCTCTGGGAACCTGCTAGGTTTGGAAGGAATGAACTGTGTTGGAGCTGAAAAAAACAAAAGAAAAAAATCCTACATTTCTAAACATCTTAAGGAGTCACAGCCTGACTCTGGCACCATGTTTAAGTCATAAGAAGTGATACCTGTAATGTTGCCGACAACAAAAATTCAATTAAGTTAGTATATATTGAATTCAGCAATGACCGTGGCTCTGAAAGGGGTAAGAAATACTCTTGTGTGGTAGGGCAATTTGAGAGCTTCTGACAATTGGGAAAACCCCTGCAAATGTTTAATTATAGGAGTTGACTCTAATGGCTATATTTGTGTGCCTAAGGACTACTCCCATAAGTGCGAGTGTGTTGAATCGACACCTGAGGTGACTGGAACAGTAAATTAGCGGCTAAATTATGCCCTCGGATAAGACGGTGGTGTTCCCAGTGACTGCAATAGGAGATGGATGCATGTATTTGAAGGCAGAGTTTGGCTCTTCATCTTAAAAGAAAGTTGCATCAATTTTCCTCATATGGTCTTCTAAAAGTTCATGTAGTTTAAATAATTTCTTGTCATAGATATAACCATAATCTATATTTGAAATGCTTTTGATTGAAAATTGGCATTTCTGAGTCTTCTATTGGTGGTGGTAATCTTGCTGAGAACTAAACAACACTATGGGAACTAAAACCTTAGAGATCATTATTTTCCTATCAACAAATGGCCAGACACTAAATCTGACAGTTATTCACCATTCTTTCTAATTTGTTTGTTATATACGCTAGGCTGTGGTGACTTCACTGTTCAAACTCCTCTACAAGCTTTAAAGGCTACTGAAAAATGGACCTTCACAAATACAAAGACATTTTTGTTTGGAGATCACTTCTGAAGGAGTAATTTTTTTTTAACTAAGAAAATATGAACCTACAAAATTCGAGTGTGTTTGAAAAGTCTAACATTAGAATAAAATTAATTAATCCTTATTCTTGGTGTAAAATATTTCCAAGATGGATCTAAGATTCTTTCTCCTCTCTCAGTACAAGATTGACATAAAAATGTAGTCCTTCTGATATAGATCCTAGCCAGTAAAACTGGTGCCTTTATCTGCAATTTCTGTACAAGGTGCACTGTAAGAAGAAAAGTACAGTCTTCTGACCCACTATAGCTGATATTTTGCCATTAACTAGGGTAACATTGAACCTCAATGTACCACATTTCAAAAATAAAGATATTTACCAGGTTTAGATTGAGGCATTTTAGGTTCAGAAGATGATTTGGGCTTCAAAGGTGTGAAATGTATTTCACTGGATTCTGAAACAAAAATTTGGTTTATAACTATCAGCATTTAAACATTAGAGTGTAAAAGTGTGTTTATCCCCAAAACACCATATGTCTGCAGTGAAGAAACAGCACTACAATGCAAAACTGGAAAAATAACTATAATTAATATCGACAACCCACTAAATAGAAAATTGCAACTGCAGGTTTAACAACAGAAGCTTATTGGACTTGCGAATAAAAGTAGCAGATAAACTCTTGGCTTACAGAAACTATCAAAGAGTTGGGATAAGATGATCTTCTGGAGCAAAATTATAGTTTCTAATTGGAACCTAAAGGCAAGGTACCTATCATAAAATGTAAAGAAAAAACATCATGTGTCATTATATAATGCCTGCATCTGTAACTTTCACTCCATGCATCTGAAGAAGTGAGGTTTTTTACCCACGAAAGCTTATGTCCAAATAAATCCGTCAATCTTTAAGGTGCCACCGGACTCCTTGTTTTTTAAAGAAAAAAACGTTACCCAATATTGTCCTGGGCCACTCAAGGTCATTAGAAGAAATTTTACATATAGCTTCTGGAGCAGCTGGACTTTTTGCTGTCAGAATAAAAATGAATTTAAGTGAAGACTATTAAACCCCAAGTCAGCAAAGCACCTAAGCAGGTATGTAAGTGCGTTGGTGAATAGTGCCGGACTTAAATCCATGCCTAAGCACTTTGATGAGAGTGGTTTTAGAGAGCAGAGGTTTCTCTTAAAAATAGAACAGTGTGCTTCCTTGAACATAATCTACACAGTTAAAGACAGGCAGTTTTAAAAGAAGAATACTTCCAATGAGACTTGACGTTGCAAAGATGTAGTGCAACAGACACCACTCTCCGTCTGGATATGAGAATTTGTGTTTATTTTAAAACACACACACACACACACACACACACACACACACACACACACACACACACACACACACACACACACACACACACACACACACACACACACACATACAAATTCATACTAAGAATTCCATTAAGTGCATATTCCCCGGTGCTATACATTCAATAAAAACTCAGTTACATCTCTGGCTAATTACATTCAAACTTTCCACATCACTAGAATCATTATTTGTTTTTTTAAACAGAAGCTTAGTTTCTGTAGCAAATTTTGCAACATCCAGAAAACTAGTTGGAACCCTAAATTTGAAAATGGAGTAATGTTCAGTAAATGGAATGCAGAATTCTCGTTACAGAAATTGTGTTTCAATGCTTGCTGTCTTTTAAATATGTTTTTAAATGTGTATATGCTTAATAAAAGTTGGCTTTCTGAAATCTTTAAGCACAATTATTTCTTGTTCAAAAGAAACAGGTTTTTAACATGACACATATGTTATAAAATGGACACCTTTAAAACTTTAAGGTGGTCGGGGAACCACTAAATGACTCAAAACAAACTCATTAATACAGTTTGCATTTCACGTGTGCCCAAAATCCAGGTTAACCTCTTTGCAGCAGTGCCACTGAGTTTGGCTAAAAGGTTACTCCAAGTTCAAGTAGTTAATTACAGAAAAATAGTTACTGTACCAGGTTTACTATGTGGCATTTCTGGCATGGCACTGGCAGATGCTTTTGGTTTGGAAGGAATGTGTTGTGGTTCATATGAAACTGAAAGAAAAAAAAGTCCAGTTCATAACTGAATTACTGCATGCATCATTATTCAGACCACAGAAAGCATAGATTTGAAGCCTACTCTGGAACAAAAATAACTTAAAAGATTCCAAAAATCAGGCTGTAGTTAACATGCATGTTTTTTTTTTTTTTAAAAAGGGTGAGAGGGCAGTATCGCAGTTAAATGTTTAGAGTAGCTAGACAAAACCAGCAGGAAAGCCCAGCCCTCTGCCAAAACAAGGACTTTCCATCTCTATTATAAACTTATCTTGCCTCCAACCAATCAGCACTCTGTTCATTCAAGTCCTGTACTCTTGTAGCAAGCTGGACCTAAATTCTGTGGCAAAGTTCCCAGATTCTGCGGCACTCTGGTGTTGCAGACAGGAAATTTTGCAGGAACTTCTTTTAAATTACAGAATTGATGGGTTTCATGAATTCAATATGAAAAAGACTAAAACAGTCAGAACAGAAGTTGCAAAGTTATTTATTTTGAGATTAAATTCAAATTTTAGGCGGTCCACACTTTTTCAGTTTTGAGACACCAAAGACGTTGCTACTGACAATGCCAGGTAGGAAGCTGGAAATTTTGGCAACTGGGTAGGTGGCAATTAGGGCTTCTGGCAGCAGTGGAAGCATGGGAGGCAGTTTGTGATTGTGGGATGAGCACATCAGTCAGATGTTTCTACTAAATGAACATCAGTGAAATAGTTACAGTAGCCATTTAAGTGATCATATTCAAGTTCCAGTCATTTCCTAGCACGGTAAACTGGGCAGTCTGCACCTCTCAGAGTTGTTGCTTTAGGGTGTCTGCAGACTAAGGCTCTGTCTATATTGGGAATATCTGTATCAGTACAGACCCTGAAGTAGCTATGCTGTGTCAATGTAAAATGCATCCTACACCAGTGTAACACATCTACACTGGCAGGTTGCACCATCGTACCTACACCTTAACTATTTTCAATATAACCAGGGCCTCAGAAAGACAACACAGCATTGGTTTTACGTTCTCATAATTTTTCCAAGATTTTCTTCAAAACCATGAAGGCTAGAAACAAATTTCATTAATGTAACGAAAGGTTAGATTCTACAGAATCTACTGCCTAGGGTAGATTCTGCAGCTAACACCAAAGCTGAGAAATCACAGGATGCACAGGGCACACATCTTAGTTAGTGTTTGTAAAATGGCTTAAAAATGCAAAGCACTAAGTATTATCTATCCCCAAACTAACTACGTCACTCTTATAGTGCTGCAATTGTCACAAGTGCCAGTTGGGACATTTTGATATATAGAGCCTTGACATGATGACAGCATTATTATTTGGGAAATAAAACCCCAACGTCACCTCTGTTGAATTCCTGCAAGACGTTTAATTTGTTAAACTGAAATTAAAATAGAATAGAAATAGGCCTGAACTGAAAATCTGAATCCAAATCCAGATCCCAGGCCAAATATCATAGCTGAACTCTCTCTAAATATAAAGGTCTGAATGTCCCCAGAATCTTGGGAGGTTTTGAATCCAAACCCAGAACTGGATTGGAATGTCAAAACTAGACCTCAAGAAAACAATTTAAAATACAAGCCCGGACAACCTGCAAACTTTCTCGTCTTTGAAATCTGGATCTGAATTGGTTCAGATACATTTGTATCTTGTTGTAAGTTTTATTTCAGGCCCGCACACAAACGAAACCAATGATCTATAATGCCCTAGGATCTGATTGTGTTTCCACTGGGAAAATATACTGCTGTCCAGAGGTCCTGCACCAAGTCTATATATAATTCAAGTAGCATTTAAACCCTAGTACAAAGATTTTAGTGGAACTTGAGAGGTACTTAAGGCCTTGCATGGGTCTTTTGCACAACAGTGAATTTCATCTTTAATGCATAACTGTCATGAATGAGGTCTCCAGTCAACTAAAGAAAAATTGACTCCTTGAGTAAAAGTATCAGAATTGCTCAGCTTGTTTTTATGATTCTTGCACTTAATTTGTTCATTACTCATGATGAGATGTCACTGTTGCCTAATCTGAGATACTGAGGACTATTTTTATTAATCATTTAGGATTCAGTATTACTGCCATTGCACTCAATGGGATTTCTGCCACTGATTTAAATGAGAATAAGATTTCATGCTTAACAAGTACAAGAAAAATCTCTTGGACACATCCTGGGCACATATGAACACAGGATGAGATTTCTTCATGATCATTTCCTAAGTCACAGCTTCAGTACAATGAAACCAAATTCCTACAAAGAAAAGCAAAAGGAAAGATGAACAACAGAGGAGGAGATGACAGCACCAAACCAATTCGTATCTAAAAAGCAAAGTGAAATTCAGTGATTACTTATGAATATGGAAGCATGAAATGCCCTTTTAGAAGATGAAAAATTCCTCCTCGATGAAAAGGAAAAGCAAAGAGCTGACAATTCATTAAGGAAGAAGATTATCATCATTACCCATTGTAGATTTCGGATGTTCAAGAGTCTTAGTAGTAGCAGTAATAGAAGAAATCTTAATAGTGACTGGCACCGGAACAGGTTCCCTGGTTGCTGCTGGAGTAAAGGACATTATCTTGAGAGAGATGAAGGCAGATCTATACCTTTTAAACAGCTGCCCAGTGTCTGATATGCGTACTTGGACATCAAGGTTTTGGGACAAATATTCTACAGGATGACTCAAACCCTATTTTAACAGTGATGCTTTTGGGGAGCTTTTTGTCCATTACTGACGCCCACGTACTGTCCAAATGTGAACAATACGTTTCCCACCCACCCACCCACTGGATCTTGTGCCTCAGCAGATTTTCATTCTGGAACAGCTTAAGTGCATTGTGGGCTAAAAGGCAGCTGATCTCTTCATAATAGCCGAAAATATTTGGAAATCAATACTTTAATGTAACAGGGTTCTATCATTTACTGTCAAAAATTTCTTCAAATGGAGCAAGATGGCAAGCTCTGCAGGACACTGATGGGACAAGCAAAATCAAACTCTTCTCTTTCGGGCCCTTTTTAGTATATATTTTACAACTAACACATTTGTTTGCTTCCCTTCAATTAGTTTAAGTTCTGAATATTTGAAGCCAGCCAAAAGGAATATGTCGGTGGCAAACTAGATTAAAACACTGTAGGACTAAATCCTCCTTCCACCTCACCAAGTCTGAATAGCCAGACTTGGCACGGGGACCTGGGTGGAGAGTAATCCTTCAGCCCAGGAGTCTAAGTTACATCATCCTGCAGCAGCCCCTGTTCTTTTCTCTACACCTGCTGTGGCAGAGCTCCTTCTCCGCCTTGTTGGGGTCTGCACTTCCTCTTAGGGGTGGGGTGTGCGATTCCTCTCTCCCTGGGGAATTTTCCCCACCTTGTCTGAGCAGGGGTTCCTCCCAGCCTCCCTGACAGGGGAGTGGGAAGGGATCCTCTTAGTCTCTGGTAGCTCCTTTGGGCATAGTGGTGGCAGGCCAGATACTCAGTTCAGGTACTCCCTTCTAGCTCTGTCTCTTCCCCTCAAACCTCTGGGACCTGGAAGGGCTGTATGCCCTGTTGGGCAGGGTTTTCCTTACTTTCCACCTCTGTACCTGTGAGGTCTCTCAGTAGCACGCCTGCTCCCCACAGCTCCTATTGCATGCAGCTATCTGACTGGAGGGGAGGCTTTCAACAGGTTCTGGCAGGCTCTTGATTGGCTCCATGTGTCCTAATTAACCTGGAGTAATCCCTGTTCAATTAACCAGGGGAAAAGGGACCTGCTTATCCTGGGGCTAATATACCTGCCTTTTCCCACTCTCCTATAGCCGTCTGGCCTGAGCCTCTCACACTGCACAGCACAAAGGTCACTGGCCAAATCCCTGCTTCTCATCCATTTTACCACTGTTCCACCCCACACACTCACGAACATGTGTGCACACACACTGGGAGTGTGTGTGCACACATGGGGCACAGTGAGTCAATGTGGAGCTGGACTCTGCAGCATGGAGAGAGCTCCCCAAATCCTGGCCCACTCTCCCCTTTCACCCCCACAGAACATTATCACATTTAACATCTATTTAAGGGGAATGTGTCTTGTTACTTTTTCTAGAGTCTTTCTCAGACCATCTTCTCAGTCTTACAGAAACTTTAAACCCTGTCCTGTTCCTGAAAAAATTAACTATTTAGGGAATTCAAATATGAAAGTGACAAGTTATACTGTAGAAGACAAAATGCAAAATTCTGATTCAAACCTTATGATTCATTTCTATAAGAGAAAGGAGAATTTTCTACCAAATTAATAATGATGGCAAGATAAAGATAACTCATGTAAATATCTCAAAATAGAAAGTATTACTTAATATGCTGCAAAACAGCAATCAGGTTAAACCTAGCAAAAGAGAAAAGTGGCATACTGATCCTGGGCCCACTGGCTGGGCTCCTGTTGCCTTCAATAGTGCAGGATCATGTCCACAATGAATGAACTGTCAAGATGAAATCCTGGTACCACTGACTTTAATGGCTCCAGGGTTTTACCCTCACTGTAGATTTAATCAGTATCAATAACTGGGTATGGTTTCCTACTTCCACTTCCCACTTTGCTGTTAAAGTAGATCATCATTTACCCTCATTAGTTACAAATCCAATACTAAACTGATTGAAACTGTTAGCTAGGAAATATAATTGGAAGAAATCTAAGTGTGTTTCAGGCCACCTGAAAACATCTCATTTCAGATCTTGCATTAGTCGTTATCATCCCAGCTAACCTGGGAGTGTGTGTGCATACACTTCAGTTTTATCACAGCTAGAATTTATCCAATTCTCACCAATGCCAAATTTGCCATGAATCTTTACATACAATTTCAGACACATCATAGTTTAATACTGTCCAGTTATAAATATTTTTGTTACTATGCATCTTGCTCAAGCACTGATTCATACATATGTTTTCCACCCCCTTATGGTTGATCTACTTTTCTTAGATTAAATTGAGAGCTCTTTGGGACAGAGGTTTAATAGTACCCAGCCATCTATGGTGCTAGAAAACAAATAAATGGATAAATAAAAAATGATCATTTTCTTTTTAAATAAGTGAAAGGAACGGAATGAAAACTACAGAGCAGACCTATCCATTGATCTATGTGTTCTACTTCTAAGGCATATGTCACTCATCCAAACACCCTACAACAGTGGAGAACCACTGAGCATGCCTACCCAAGGGACAGAGTTTCAAAACTGTTGAAAAGGAAAGGGACTTCAAGATAGAGCTGGCGGATTTATTTATTATGAATAATGTTCTTTAAAAATGTAGCCCCTTCTTTGATTCATGAGTTGTTCTTTAACCCATCTTCATTTTCTTCAAATTTATTCACCATTTCTAGGTATTCATTGAATACTTTTATTTATCCAAACTATCACACTTTGAGTCATTTGCTGACTCTCTCTTTTGATTCTATGTAGCATTTGGTTTATCACCTGTGTCTCATGGCATAGCTTCTCCTTCCTGAATAGATGAAAAACCATTTAAAACAGGAAGGAATAATGAATAATGCACTCCAACTATGAATATTTTGAACAAGTGATCTTTCCTTTTGAAACTGATGAAGCTTTGAAGATGCGTAAGCATACTCATCAAGATGAGGCAGTTATCTACAAACTTATCAATAATATTCGTTAAAGTTTGCCATACTTGATGCTTTTCTACCTGAAACTATTCATAAATCTTTATTTTAAACACTGTTTACCAACCTCTAGCTTAATGGGACAGTGTTCAGAGTTTTTTCTCCATATTTATTAATTAGCTACTATGTTTAGTCAGAGTCTGATCTATGTAATAACACTGTAGTTACGCTAACAAAGCAAAATAGAGCAAAATAAAGGCTGGGAGAATAAAGGATTTAGTTTGCAAGACTGCTTATGATGCTAACAGATTTCTACAGCTTCCATGGACACGTGTCCCCAAAAAATCATGAGTCAGCATGGTTCAAACAATATGGAACAAAATGATAATAGTAGAGCATACTGTAATTACCCGGTTTTGTCTTGGGTTCTTCTGGACGAAGAGACACTTTAGGTTTGGAAGGAATTCTTTTTGTTTTACTGGGTGCTGAAAGGAAGAAAGAGGGGAGATTGTAATCTGAAAGTTTTGAGGAAAGGAGAGAGTACTTACCAGTAACTGTTGCTCTTCAAGAGTCACATCTGTACATTCACAATTGTGGGATGTGGAACCCTGGCACTGAGCTGGAGAACAGCCTTGGAAAACCATGTCCACTGTGGTGTATGTTCATGTGATAGCTCAAGTGAGGGTGATGGCATCACCTACTCTATATAAGGAAGTGCATCCTCCCAGCCAGATGCCTCAATTCCTTTTTCCAAACCAGAGACCTAATGTTATACTGAGCTCTGAGGTAGAAGAGAAGGTGGTTGGGTAGTGTGAACACACAAAGGTAATTCTCAAAGAATAAAAATTACTGCAAAGTAACCTCTCTTTTCTCTCTTGAGGGCCTCTGCATATTCTCACTTGTGGCAGATTAGCAAACATGATGATGATAGGCAAGTTCTTAGATAAACGTTGTCTGTAATCTGCTTTCCCAAACTAGACATCAAAGAGCAATACTAAATCCAATGAGTACTGTCTGGTAGAAGTGTGCCCTGAACTCCAAGTTGCTACTTTGTAAATCTCCACCAGGAGAACCTATCTAAGGCACATCATGGATGTCATGGTGGCAATCATAAATCTTTAAACAAGGGGTACTTGGTTGCAATAATGCTCTATACAGCTCCTAATCCCAGGGTGAAACACTCTGTTTGGTAACAAGTTCTCCCTGACATCTCTTCCCTAGGCTAAAAACAACCTAGTAGAACTTCTAAACAGCTCAGTCTTTTCCATGTAAAACCAGAATGTCCTTTTTATATTTTGAATATGGAGATGTGACCCCTATGGGGCCTGGGGAAGAACACAGGGGAGAAAATACATTGAGATAGGTGGTAATCTGAGACCATCTTTGGCATGAAGCTGTGATGGGACCTCCTGGTGACTTTGTCCTTGTGACCAAAGGTAGTGCTGAGACTGGAGAGATAAAGTGTACCTTGGGTCCCGTATAAGAGGATCTCAGCAGAGGTTGGTATCAGTACTCCCGATGGGCCCAATTTAGTATCAGGCTGTAGGATCCCTGGTATGACCAGTGGGCAAGAGGTGCAATACTTGAAGCCCTTTCAGGGCCCTGTGTGGTGCTGGTGAGACTCCCAGGATAAGGGCAAGCTGTTTAGGTTAAGGTATCTTATACTACTCTACACTAATTACAAGAAAATAATAAGATAGACTAAGGAAAGATCTAGCCTGAAAGCACAAAGGTGAGTTTCATTTTATCTCTGCTTTTCAGGGGAAAGGAACTGAGGTGGTCGGGGGACTGCATATTCTTCTACAGAGTAGAGTGATGATGTAACCCTTGACTGTGATCTCTAGTACAGCCTCCCAGTCAACACAGCTCTTCAAGGCAATTTCACAGCTCAATGCCAGGTCTGCCAAATCCTGCAAGTGGTAATGCAGAAAGGTCTTGGGAGAACACAGGGTTTTATCAATAAGACACAAAAGAGAGTTTGTGCATGCCTAAGTCAAAGTGGGGCAACAGTGGCACAATGTGGATGCTCACAAATTAAAAGGCACTGTATAAAATGACTATTCAAAAGGCAAGACAAACTTGTTATGTAGTTGGGTGCAAGGGAGAATGTGACTCCTAAAAGCAGCTCACTTCAACTTCCTGCTCTTTTATGAAACTGGAGAATGTTCTAGCATTAGCAAGAAGGAAAGTGATTAACATAGGTGAGCACAACGGCTGACTATGGTGGGATTAGCAGAAAGCACACTTTTCATGTAGGCTACACATCTCTATTGCCCCAAATACCATAAAAGATTGTTTTCACAAAGAAGAATGAAGATGCACATCTTCAGTGGCATGTAGAGATGGTTGGAAAATAGAAAGTTATTGTTGTAGAAATTTTTGGTTTCCATTGAGATTTGTTTTTTTTATTACATTTTCAAATCGGCTCCAGGGCAACAGACAAACATCTTACCAGAAGTAGGATAGAGCTTCAGGATTAGCAATGATAGCTTCACATGGTCTTCAGGCACTTATGCAGTAACCTGACCTGGCTCTTTTGGAAGTCAGTGCCATAGTGCACAGAGTCTACATTAATTTGAGGCATCTTGAGTAGAAGCATTTGGACTTCAAGGAAAGAAGACAGCCATTGCTATTGCACAAGTCCTAATTTTTGGTCCATTTCTAGTGACACTAGGATACTAATGGGAGCTTGATCCATGGGCATCATGCCTCCTGGCTAAAGGCCAGATTGTGATTCTTTTACATTGAATAGTACCTTATCCCTCAAGTAGTCACATCTGAATAAGGGTATCCCTATGGAACAAATGCAGAATTCACAATAATCTATATAGAGAAGGGAAGATGGGACAAATCATTCCAAGTTCAGTGATGAATAGATAGTTATTCTCAGGATCCCATTTGGACTGATCAGTGAGAGTAGTAATAGAGAGATGATAAACTAGATACTTTTGAACAAACATGCAACTATACCAATTTCTCTGTAGTTAAATGGAAAAACAAAGTGACCATGCACTGTGGAAACATTATTACCTAGTGTTGTTCTTGGCAGTTCAAGGGGGTTAGAAAATTTAGGTGTATTGCTTTCCAAAAGAATTGCTTTTTCTGCTGATGAAAAAGAGAGAATTTAGAGATACATACATGGAAAGTAACAGCATCTCTAGAAGAGACAGACAAAACTGTCTTAATAATACAAGAGTTAATTCTGAACAGTGCAAAAACCTTTCTAAGGAGTTGTAGTTATAGCAAAAATGTTTTAAAAGCTCACAATAACTGATGCAATTCCAAGACTTAAATACCACTAAGTTAACAAGCTTCAGTGAGAACAATTTGTCTTGAAGTGGGTAATTTTTTAACTAGCAATACTGGAAAGAATTATAATAATGTTGCTGGGACTCTTACAATACTGTTTAAATAATGTCTTATTACGCTATAAAATTATGTCTCTTTTTACCTTTATGACTTCATTATAAACCGTGAATTTTTAAAATGTTTTCATGGCTTTATCTTTGTTCATGCAACTCCAGACAAGTCTGGGGATGCGTGTGATATTTTCTTTCCTTTGACCTACATCACAGGTTAAATTCAACCCTGGTGTAAAAACATGGTGCAGTTCAACTGATTTCATTTTATATCCACCTGCTTATCTCCAGGCCTGAGTTTCACCCCTCACAATTCTACAATTTTAGATAAGCCTCAACATATGCTATCATTGCATCTGCACTCATCCTATAGCAACAGATGAAATGGTACAGATTGGTAACCTATCCTCAAAAGCAAAGCAAGAGACTTGATTAAGGGACTTTTAAATTTATGGGCCAACCGGGGTCCTGTTGAGCAAGCATTGGCCAGTTCATGATTTCAAGTGGAAACCATGTAAAAACTTGATTCCAACCCAAGCCCTGTGCAACTCGGTTATTTGAGCTAAGTTTTGCTTCAAGTTTTTTTTTTTCCAAATTAACATTCCAAGTGTAACTCAAGAGATGCAAACCCACACTTTGCATAATCCTCCTGAGAACTGAATCTGCTGAATTTCACAAAGGATGCCTTTAAAACAAAATACACTAAATTACCAAAAATTATAAATTATTATAATGCTTGGCATGGAATGTAATTACCAGGTTTAGTTCGTTGCATTTTGGGTCTGGCAGATGGTTTAGGTGTAGAAGGAACAAACTTTGTTTCCCAGGGAGCTGAAAGAAACAGATTAGATTGTAGGATTTTCCTTTTAATTCTTTTCCTTAGAAATGGAATCACATTCCTCAAGCCGGGTGGTGAAACAGTGATACTTCAAAATGGCTTCTGGAAATAAAATCAGTTTTAAAAAAGGCCTCGGAAAACTGTCATGAAAACTTACTTGTCCAGGTACAAAAATGATTAATTTGCCCTTTACTATAATGATTGATAAATAATTAAAATATCTAATTGTGTTTTACTTGCTCATCAAAAAATTATTCTGGGCAAACTAGGAAGTTGAATTTTGCAAGACAAGTCTAATATATATAATATATATCATATTGTATATATTTCTGAGTTACCAATCAATTTTATGCAACTGAGCAATTTAACTAGATGAAGTTTGAAAAGGTAACATGAATTCTTAGAACTCTCAGCTATTCAAGAAGAAAAAGATTCTGGCACAGGTAGAAAGCCACGAAACGAACAACATGCAAAAGTGGGATTATCTCACAACAGCAGCCCCTGGATTCTATTTATAAAAAAGCAGCACTGATTGTAGGAATGGGGGAAATATTGGTAAGACAAAGCAGTTCTGCAAACCCTAAAGCTGTCTTCCCATAATTGCAGTGGTTGTAACTGTAGTTAGCCAGTCTGAACGCTAGCCTAAGGCCTTATGCTGCGAGGCAAAGTCTGTGAAAGTTGAAGATGACCAATCAGTACCTCAGAAGACATGACCATTAATTTTGCCTATTTTATAAAATAAGATAATGAGGCTGCTTCCAAGATAGATTCAGGAAGAAGAGCTTCATTTCCATAAAACAGAGTGGCAATGCACTCCTAAGAATAAGTATATGTGAATTCACTGAGAAGAGGTTTTCAAGCCTAAAGGACTATATGACAGATACCTAGAAGCAGGATGAAGACTAATGAATATTTCTAGTGCCACCAATAGATCTCCCTAGAGAATATTAGGTTTTTTTAATGTAAAGAAAAAATCCAAAACTTTCCTTTGAGAAAGTCTTCTTACCCATCTTTGCACTTAGCCTTTCAATAGTTACTTTTGACATATGCTGGAGGTGAGTGGATGGTTGTCTTTTTGTGTGTGATCTCAACAATTCTCAAACAATGAAGGCAAATTCTGTTTACAGAGATGCACATATGCCTCCTATTGAGTTTATTCAAGGACAAATATTTTATCCTTCAATTACATTGATAAAAACCACTATTCCGTGGACAAACTCAATTTAGAAAAGAAACTAAGCTCATGAATGTGAGTTTGGGTCTGTTCTTACAGTATTTCTCTCCTAACAATTCTCCTGTATAAAAGAAATAGATCCAGAAACAGAATGAAGTCGGCATGATTAGCAGTGATGGTATGAAATGGTCTTCAGAGATGGAATTCTAATGATGGCTTGAACAGAAGTACAGATTGACACACAGCTACTGAAACATTTGTTACCTAGTGTCGCCTTTGGCCTTTCAATAGTCTTTGAAGCTTTAGGTGTACTATGCTCCAAAAGTGGTGGCTTTTGTGCTATAAAATAAAAAGAATCCAAGCATAATTGAATAGTCCAATAAAGAACATCAATAATAAGTTAAAGATGTGGGAGGTTTAAAAGAGCTCATCTAGTATTTCCTACATTCCTTTTTTAATATAACATTAAGTATACAAAATAATAGAACATAGTTTGGATTGTTGAACATCTGGTAACGTATGATCACCAGTACTTGGATTGTGAAGGGGGCACTCCCCTCTTTTGATCTTGAATAAAACTCTAACAGGGATCCAACTGTTTCTGATCAAAGGAACAGAAATGGAAAAAATAGCACCACAAGACACTGGTAATGTCATCATGATCATATGGCAAGATCCAGCACAGAACTATGGACCTTGTAAGGGGCTCCCCTTCTGTCAATCACAGCTATTTTCACTGAAAGGAAGCTCCCTCATCATGACATCCTGGAAGCAAATGAGTAGAATGTATGAGGCATCAACATTGTGCTGGGACTAGTGTTGTGTTGTATATCCCTCATAATTGTACACAGCAAGGCAGACGTCAAAAATATAGTTAAAAACATAAGCAAAAAGTATTCCCAGATTTTTTTTAAGTAAGCTATGAAATTGTGAAAATTCTTTGCATTTTATCACCAAACTCATGTTCAATAGTCTGATGATTTTGAGTCTTGCTCGGTATGGATCAGATGTCTGTATTCTGTTTGCTTCCTTTGTAGCAACACCATAGGATATTTTTAAAAGTATCTTCCTGATATATTGAATTGTATAAATGGACTACTTAATTACCAGGTTTCACATGCTGCACTTCTGGAAGAGGAGATGGTTTCAGTTTAGAAGGAATAAGTGTTGCTTCATTTGGAGCTGAAAGAAAGAGCTTGGTTTATAACTAACTGCTTCAGGAATCGTTTAAGAAACTGAACATGCCACAAGTTTGTAATGAAGAAGAAATAATTCAGTATGGAACGTGAAAAGCCAGCTGAGGATATCAGCAGACAAAAGGGGGTCAGGGATGAAGCATTAAATTGTTGTGCATTCATCAGAAATAAAGTCAATGTTCCAATGATGGCTACAAGTTTAACAATTAAAATCATAGACATGAGGGAGATAGACATAAAAGGATGATTTAGCTCTCCATGCAAGTTTCATAGCTGATAGTTTTACTGCTTTAAGAATAGCATCAGTAGCATCAACCACATTCCTACAAAGAAGTGAATCAAAAGGTGTTAGTGTCTTTGGTGACACAAGAAAAACAAGAATCTAAAAGTAGAATAAAGGTTAATGATTCCATGCATGAAATGATTTTATGGAAGAAATGCATTCATGTGGGATGGGATGTTCTCTGATTAAACAGACACAGTGTGACCATTCACTGTGAAAACAAACACATTACCCAATGTTTCTCTTGGCCATTCAAGAGGACTAGAAGTTTTAGGTGAGAAGGATTCCAGAGTGGGTTCACTTGTTGCTGCTGGAAGAAATGTTGACAGTTACAAGAGAGCAAAGAACTTATGGAAGAAAAAAGTTGCTTCATGGGTAAAACAATTTTGTTCTACAAGAAAAACTGAAGTATTCCACTGATTCTTGGACATTATTTTCAGTTTACCAGTTTAGTATGTGTTAGAGATGAGCTCAGCTTTTTGAATCGCACTGTTATGGTAACCACAAATCATGGTATCTGTAAATGTGCAGAGATTTTGAATGTTTATTTAATTCCTTCTTGCCTTCATAAAAATAAATTTACACTAAATTCTCACTATCTGAATAATTGCCAGGCATCAGATTTTAGATCCTCACATGGCTTACCTCGTTATTTTGAGTTATGTTGCCGCACTTATGAAGATGACATGGAGTAAAACAAAGGAATAGAATAAAAAGGACATGTTGTGCTGCCAATTACTCAAATACTGACAACAGATGATATTTGGTCCAGAAAGCTGACAACTGATCCAACTATTGTCACAATTCTGGAGAATCAGGTGTTCAATTAGTTAAATAACTTAATGAGCCTAGGATATGCTTTTATAATAGTTCTACAGTACTTGTCTACAACTTTACCATCTACAATATAATGTTAATAGAGTGTTCTGAATAATTATTGCAAAACACTATAGTACTTTTAAATATTTGTTTCATAGTGTTATCCATGCAGCGTATCTTTCAAATTACTGACAGGAAGTGAAATGAGTTGCCACACACAACATAGCTGTGAGACAACACAAGTTAATGCCAGTTTCTCAATAGCAATACAATTTGGATGCTCGCTAAAAATTCATCTCTAAGGGCCTGATCCAAAGTTCACTGAAATCAATTATAAGACTTCCATTTATCTCAATGGGGTTTATATCTGACCGTGAGCCACTGAATAGTAAAGACTGTGTAATAATTATTGTACCTGGTTTGAGAGCTGTTCTATCAGGCTCATCGGATGTTGTGGGGTTTGAAAAAACAGGATGAGTATCATCGAAAACTAAAAAAAGAAATGAGTAATAATGTTTTGTTTTTTTTTAAATTTAGATTTTTATCTTCTGAGGTACTCAGTTTAAACTCAGTGGTCCAGCCAATCTAATGAGTGAGCATATCTTACACTAGCAATGGAGCAGTGCTAATAAGGAATGAGATCTAAAGGCCAGCAATTAAAATTACAGTTCAAATGGAAACACACACAATGCAGTGAAGGCTAATGTTTACTCAGGTGGTTCATTTCATAGGTCTTTAAGCACCTTGAAAAGTACAAAGACAAAAAAAGCTTCTGACGCAATCTTCTAGGATTCTATAAGCATCAAGTATTCAAGGAACAATGGCAATAATGTGTCTTTAGAGCTGGGCAAATATTGCAAAAAATATTTCTGCAAAGACTTGCTTGAATTCGCACCTTGTTAGTGCTTTGCTTTCTCTGGACATTCTGTGATGGAGTTTTATCAACACAAATGTTCATGGAAAGGAAGCAATATCATGTTAATTATGTAATAAATTATATAACTAAGACACTTTGAATAGTGCATATTCACAGTGAAATGTCTGTGACCAATCCATAAAGTTAAAAAATAATAGCCATTGAATTTTGAATAATTTTTAACTAAGTGTGACTTGCTCATGGATATTCTACCAGCAGAAAAAGAAATGATTATTTACTCAGCTGGATGCATGATTCACCAGGCTTCATCAGTTACATGAGAGTTAATAAACAAACAAACAAGAACACGCCAGTAACTGCTCTTGACACTGACAAACAAAATTGCCCCACCAGGTGACAACCTTAGTAGTGAAACACAGACTGGATGTTGATTCCTTCAAAAAAAAAAAAAAAAAAGCAACCCTCCCCCCCCGAAACTATGAGTATAGCTGTGAGATTTATTGATGATAATCAGAATGAATTATTGGTATAGCAGATGACTAAAACAAGGAAAGACTCCCAGAATTAGCTGTGATGACAAAACCAAAGAGTTTAATTAAAGAAAGAAACTGGATGTGTCATTATTACCCATTGTTGTTCCTAAAAAATGAGGTATTCTGGAAATCAGAGGCACAGATGTTTCCAGGTCAGCGCTATTTGTAACTGCAGGAAAAAAAAAGGAAACAAAGTCTGAGATGTGGCCTCATACAGTGTAATGAGGGGTGTGTGTGTGTATGGAAAATAAGAGAGAGATTAGATTACATTCCTTTGCAAGGGCCTAACAATACTGTAGATGTTACATAAGCAGATTCAAGGGCCTTTTGGCACCCAGGTAAGAAACTCATTTAATAAAGTTTTGAAAAATGTCATTAACTTAGTATATGCTGTAATTCTTTATAAATAGGTTCAGCAAAGTAGTGTGCAGCTGTGTGCACACATTTGCCTTCAACTATATCTAAAGCAACAGACTGGTTCCTTATGCCACACCTTTGCATAAAGAGCTAGAATAAGGTTTAGAATTTCTATACTAAACACTGAATTTTCAAGTTATAGGTGTCCCAGTGCAGCTCTTCATGAAATTACTTAGCACTGGTAGTTTTCTATGTGCAGGTGTTTTTTTCTTTCATGCTGGACTTGTGTCCCTGGTATGAATTAATTCAGTTTAAAATCAATCACCACAAGCAGCATGTTTTATATTATAATTAACAAAAACTGACACATATAAGATGCCAGGGGATGCTGGAGAGCCCAGTGGCAATACAGCAAGGAAGTTCATAATAAACCACAGCTTAATAGTTCATGGTAAGGTTATGACCAATGTTTCTCCCTCAAACTTTTATTCTATTCTATTCAGGCTTTTATACCGTGCTCATTGCTGTAGTATCAGAGTTCTTTCCTGTAGTGCACTAAGCAATGTGATCGAACATCTATCATGTGTTGTTTGTTTTCCAAATGGAGAAATGCGTGGAGTGGAGTGTCTTGCTTTGCATATGTAAGTTCTGTCTAAGAAAACTAATTGCCGAATAAAGATAAAGTCATCCCAGGGTAAACAATAATGTACCTCAACAACTTTTTAAAAGTTAATTTAGTGCTGGTAAAAGGCCTTTACTACATTTACAGACCTTCACCATATTTTCAGATAGATAGGTAGGGAAACAGTTATAGTAGAAGGTGTGCAAGACAACCTACAAATCCCTCAAATGGTGTAGGGAAAAGATATACATATAATATTTCAACAGGAATCCCCTTGTTTCAGAAAGCAAATGAAGGGAGTTGAAAGAGCCTTTCAACACTGTTCCTCCTGGCAATAGTCTGGTATTGAATCCTCTTTTCAAATGACATTGTCTCAGTCAGTATTTACAAACTGTATTGTTATCACTTAGTCTTGTTTGTAGAGTGTGAACCTCAGTCAAGGTACAAATATGTTTATGGCAAAAGATGTCTTTTCTACTGTACATTGTGTTGAGATCATCCCTTGCTTTTTGGTATCTCCACACAGTATTTCTACCTATCCTCCTTTCAGTGGAGGAGTGCACTTAGATTGCCATTTCACTATCAACTCTGATACAAAGTTAACCCCTCTGAAAGGTCTGGATAAACCCTCAGACAGTCAATCTTTCTCTGAACCTTTTGACTGTTTATTCTACCTTTGCAGTACTGCAGTGGCCTAAGGCTTTCCCCCTCCATATGTAAGTCTCACAAACAGCTGGCAACATACTAATCCTAGAGGCGGCTCTAGACATTTCGCTGCCCCAAGCATGGCAGCATGCCACGGGCGGTGCTCTGCCAGTCGCTGGTCCCGTGGCTCCGGTGGACCTCTCGCAGGCGTGCCTGCGGAGGGTCAGCTGGTCACGCGGCTCACCGAAGCCATGGGACCAAAGGACTCTCCGCAGGCATCCCGCTGAAGGCTGCCTGCCTGCCGCCCTCCTGGCTACCGGCAGAGCACCCCCCGCGGCTTGCCGCCGCAAGCACGCACTTGGCGTGCTGGGGCCTGGAGCCAGCCCTGACTAATCCACATCTTTTCACCAATAATTTTGTATACCTGATACCTTTTACCCAAGAAAAGATCACAATCCCTATTGATCCTAACTCCACCCTGCTTTCCTTTCCTTCTAGCCCTGTAGATCCTTTCCTGACCCCTCCCTTTGGTAAATATCTCCCTACACAGGCACAATGCCTTGCCAGGTTTTCCGCCTGAAACATGCGTTGTCTCTAGCACAGAAATGGCCAGGATGCATTTGGTGGACTTAGGGAAACAACATGGAATGTGAAATCACACTGAAATCAAGCAGAGCTGAGTAAACTGTTGAAACCTTCAAAATGGAGACAGTAATAAATAACCTTTTTGGCACAAAATATCAAGCTTCAGAAATAATGCAACTATAATTTACCAGATTCTGGCACTAATATTTCTGAAATTTCAGATGTTTGGGGAGTGGAAGAAACATGTAGAAAGTCATATGAAGCTGGAAAACAAAACAAAACACAGCGGTTTATTAATTAAAAACACTGAGAACCATCATGGAACAACAGCATCTTCACTTAAAAATTGAAGACTGTTTCCAGCCTATACAGAAGTATTAGGAACTGAAGATCAGCAGCAGCTGAAACCTACATTGCTATATAAGAATGATCTAATAAAGAACCATATTTATTTTCCCCAGACATGCATGAACACACATGATGCAAATGAGAGTGATTGCTGAAATCATAGTAAAAATACCACCGAAGATGTAAGAAAATATTATTGACAACCAGAAAGACAAAAATATAGATGAAAGATGACAAGGCAGATGAAAGGAGATTAAACTTTGTAGACAAGCTGAATGACAGGCTGAGAATGACTTGTTGTCTAGTGAGCCACGCACAGGACTGGAAGTCCTGATTCTGAAACAGACTCACTCTAAAAAATGTACCCCTAGACAATTGCTGAAGAGAACAATCATGCACTGGCACATGGGAGATGATTTACAATAGGTACAATCCTTCAGTAATGTATTTGATCATACGATTCTCTGTGGGCTTGGGAAATAACAAGCCACTCTGCCTTTATTTTCTCATCTCTAAAATGGAAATGATAATCCTCACTGCACCTTTGTCAGGTAGTTAACTAGCTAATGCTTGTAGCTTTGTTGGCACAGTAATGTAGTACTATGAAATATGTTATTAAAAGCTGTTAGACTTAGACCGGAGCCGTTAATAGGCATGTACGCAAGAGATGAAGGAAATTAATACCTCCAAATGATATAATATTCTCCAGTCTCCATATATGTTTGTAGGAGAAAGAGATATTGTTCAGCATAAGTGGATAACACAAAGTTAATATGTTCTTTGACACTTTTAAATGTGATCTACAAAGAATAATAATCAGCCTGGTCTGTTCCCTTTTGTAAGAAGCCTGAAACGCTCCCTCCCCTAACATAATGAGCAAATAAATGTTCTAGTTGTATTTTACCTGGCAAATAGGAATATCAAGTCTTGCCTTCCCTGTTTTTGCCTGAGGACTCTTGAGGGGACCAAAACTGCATGTGAGCTTTCTCATTACTTTCCTGAATGGCAAGAGGCATTAAATCTTTAACAAAAGTTCACAATGCCATCTGATCCTAACTCAGTGTTTGCCAAGAGTTTAATTTAAATAGGTTTTAACAAAAACAAACCAAAACGTTTTAAACTGAGAAAATAGTATTTGCCCTAAACTGTTCAGGGTTCATTTCCAGGGTGCTAGTGGTATCATAACTAGAATAACTAGAATAATTCTCCTGCCATCCATACAACAGTTTTCCGGGGGGGGGGGCGGGAGGGGCAGTGAGAAGGGGAGTTTAAAAGGCTTTCATTTCTAATGCTAAAATAAGCAGGGGAAAAAACCTCTTTTTGGGAGGCAGGAGGAAACCTTTCAGACCTTCTTTATATATTTTACAAACACCAGCAAAACCAAAACTTCTTTTGCAGCTAGCCTTTAATGAACAGACACAGAATCAAGGATGCAACTCTAGTGGAAATGCAGATATCACCAAGTGAATGGAATGGGACCTATAACTGAAAGCTGAAAATGACGACAAAACACACTACTTCCAGAAAAATCTTTCCCTCAGAACCCAACTGGCTGGCTGTTTTCTCTATCGAGGCAAGTTTCTAGTGTGCTGTAATTATGTAACCTTTAAATATAGTGACAGTACTATTGCCAGGAGAAGCTAATGACTAGCATACTCAGAGAGCCCAGAGGTTACCAAAGGAAAAGAAAGATGAAAGTAAACTTGTCTGTATGCTAGAATGTAGGCAAGGAGAAAGCTGTGGACTATCTGGGTAAGTCTACACTGCAAAGTAAAACCGCAGCACTGCCTCTGAGACCGAGTCAATAAAAATAACAGTGTAGACATTCCTGCTCAGGCTGGAGCCTGGGCTGAGACCCTCTCCTTTGCCAAGTGCCAGACAGCACAGATGTACCCTCTGATGCTGCAAAAAAGCAGATAAAAGTCATTGTGGTCTCAGACTTGGCCTGAAACTTAAGGTTTACAAGTGGCCATGGTAACAAGTTTTATAAAGTTTATCATTGGTTGCTTAGCTCAATTAGTTAGAGCAAGGTATTAATAATGTTAGCAACCAGGTGGCAATCCCCACAACATCTGCAGCTTTGAAAAAGAGACTGGTCTTGGTTAAGGCACAAAGAAAACACAGATGGGGCAAAGAACATCTGGGTTCAACCCCTTCCTATACCATAGACTGGGTCACCACAGGAAAAAAACCATTTAATCTCTCAGTGCCTCAGTTTCCCATCTATAAAATGGGAATAATATTTCCATTCTCCCACTTCTGGTCTGCCTTAGCTGTTTAGACTGTAAACTCTTTGGGGAACAAACTGTGTTTTATTATTTACACACACACACACACACACACACACACACACACACACACACACACACACACACACACACACATACACACACACACACACACACACACACACCAGGTACCATAATGTGGACCCAATGTCAGCAGGTCCTCTATGTATTACTATAATACAAAAAAACATCCACAAGTCTGAGGAGGAACAGGGAGATGCAAATAGATCAGACCTCATCACTTCTAATGACATGAAACGGCACAAAAATCCTCCTCAAAACTAAAGAACAAAAAACCCACAATGTATCACCACTGTTTTTAATGGTTTTGCCAGCAATGTGTTTTTCTGGGTTTGTGAAACAGCTACACGTTTTTCTTTTTTATATTAGGTAAAATGTAGTTTCTGTACATGGACAACTATCATTTTTCACAGTTGAATCCTCAGCAGGCAAATAATTAGTAGTTTAGCACAATTTCGACACAAATCTTTTAACTACCTATACTTTTTACCTGAAGAAAGAGCTCTGTGTAGCTCATATGCTTGTCTCTTTCATCAACTGAAGTTGGCGCAATAAAAGATATTACCTCACCCACCTTGTCTCTCTAATGTCCCAGGACCAACATAGCTACAACAATAGTATAAACTACTTTTTACACTCATTTTCAAATCCTGCAAGACGGACACTCATTCCTACTTTTCATCTATGCACAGAATTTTTGTAACTGGGTGGGCTGGAGTAGTTAAAACAAACACTTAATGCAAACCACATGCAGGCTATATGTGTAAAACTCGACATCTTTAAACTATTTAATTTAATAGTCAACAAATGTTACTTATCCACAAAAGCCTCTCTATATCACAAAGACAAAAACATGATTAGGGAAGGAAACTCTCTTGAAAGTTATAAATAAGTTTTCATTCCATTCCCACAAGGTCAACTGAAAAATAATGGTGTTGGTTATCAATGTTAATAAGAAGCAAGTATGCTAAAGGGTGGCTGTTAACTACACCATAGTTAAATTTCTGTGTAAAAGTGCATTTTCAAAGTGCCGTAATATATTTAGGGCCTGATTAACCGTTGCTTTACTACAGTTTTACACTGACGTAACTCCATGCAGTTATGATGGCATAAAACTGGAGTAACATGGTAGTCAAGGAGGCCCATAGAATGGAAGTGCTTAGGAATGGATAGGTAGGCTTAAAGAGTCAATATTTGATAGTAAAGCCTGATCATTTATTTACTAGCTCAGTGATCCATTTTTTTGCCACTACCACCAAATTACATGAGGTTATTAAAAAATAGTCACTAAACATCCCTTCTTCAGGGGAAACATGGCAATGCTGGTGCTTTAATGCAGCACTCATCACCTTCTGGATCTGGTTTGAAAAAGGAAGTCAACACCAGGAGCCTATAAAAAGGGAATCAGAACTCACTAGGCTAGATGTGTCAAAGCAGTCTTGTAAATGCAAACAATTGCAAACGCTGACTACTACCTTCTAGTATCAAATAGTCTGATACCAAGTTCTCAATTAAGCATTGATATCAAATTAGTATTTTGTCATTTGTTCAACTCCTCAAAATATGCAAGTGTTTTATTTCAAATGAAAAATGCCAAACAGGATCACAGTTCCCTCTTCTCCTCTACCCCACTCTTTTACATGGTGCAAAATGTATGACCCAGTGTAAAAAGAGCATGTGTACAAGTCTCTGCCATGCAGAACCATTTAACAGTGGAAGTTAGAAGTTTGTGCCATTTTGTCAACATACAAAAAGGTTCATTACTGAGCCTCTAAGCCTTTAAGGTTAGAGTCATGTATATTTTACACTTCTAGATGATTGTTCTCAACGAGGGGCGTTGACTCCAATTGCCAACTGAATAATAAATTAATTTAATAAAATGTTAATTGCTTGGTTTAAAAGTCATGCATTGCCTGCTCCAAATTTTGAACAGGGCTCAATCTTGCAAGCTGATCAAACACTATGGTAATAAGCATGGTATAAACCTTAAATACAGAGAAGGGATGAGTGCCCATAACTCTCACTGCAACAGTCAGGGTAGGTAGAGCTCCGCATCTTGCAATACCAAGCTCTGAGGCCCTTTATGCCCTGCTCTTTATCAACCACCCACATTCCTAGAGACACTCTAAGAGTGGAATTCTATAAAAAACAACAACCCCTAGATATGAATATTTAAAGACACTGTCATTCATTTGGTGCATTAAGGTCAAGAGAAGTGGTGGGTGGCACAAGATTACTTAATAAAAGATTATGAGCCCTTAGAGAACAATGGGCTGTAATTACTAGATATGGTTAGTGCCTTTGCTGAAGTTTTGGGTCTTAAAGGAAAAAACCATTTCTCACAGGGCTGAGAGAAAAACTAGATTAGAGTTTCAGCGATCATGACAGAATGCTTTGTTGAGCACAGAAAACATATGCCATAAACTTAGTGACAGAGCAGTTGGTCAGCTGCTAAGTCTTCTTTTAAATTAAAAGTCAGTACATTCCACAGTGCAGTCTAATGGCAGCAACGTGAAATTGCCTCAAAACTTGGATGGAATTCTCAGCTTTAAAAGGAAATAGAATATTCTGTTCACACAAAGACAACAGACATGCACAGTCTGAACCATAAGCATGGGTACAGCTGCAGGCTACATGTGTTCAGTGTGTTCTGGAACAGATGACTGATCAAGACATTTCATAATGTGTCTGAAAAAGGGAAATAAAAAAAGTGTAAAGAATAAGCTTAGACAGTATGAACGGGAGCAGAACTGAATTCTGTGGTATAGAAATCTAAAACAATATGATACTATACACTGAGAAAACATCATCCTCATTTACCAACTTCTGCTTTACTAGCTTCAGGTGTAACAGGTTTCGGAGTTGTTTGAATAGTTACTGAAAGAAAAAAAATAAATCATTTGAGACTGTCAGATTCTATTGCATACCTCACAAATAATTTCTTTATATAGTTGCCATTTTGTATTGCTATGTAGTAAAGAATGGGACAGAATTGCAGACTACACTTTTTTTCAAATGCAAATGGCCTTGGAACTAAGAAAGTCATAATTAGTGACTTTATAGCCAACCTTACAGGTCATGTGGCATCAATTGTGATAGATTTATTTTCAAATAAAAGCTTTAGATCTGATTCTCCACTACTTTGCACTCTGTGCTGTCTTTTATCCCTGTACAAAGTTCATGTAACATACCAATATGCGAATTTGTTAGCTTTTTAAACCTCTTTGCACTCATTTTGCACTGGGGAAGAGGACTACACAAGGTAATTTAGTAGATAATCAGGCCCTTACTCTGTATTCTACATTTTATTGATTTACGTACTACTTTTATTATCAAATCACTGTCACAGCAGAAACAAGGCATGAGTTATCTGTGAGAAATAGCAGCTTGCTACTGGAGTCAGGTAACTGGTCACTCTGAGCAAAGGTTTCAAACCTGGGTGCTTAAAATTAACATCAAATCTATACTGAGACTCCTAAAAAAGAAATGGCCTAATTTTCATAGGTGCTGAACGAATGTAGCTACCATGGATTTCAGTGGTATTTGTCGATGCTTAGCATTTCTTCAAATCAGGACACTTAAATGTAGGTGGTGAAACATGGATTTAGATGTTAACTTTAGGTATCTACTGTAAGCCAGGTACAATTTTAAGGCACTAGGATTATATACTGTAATACTTTGTTTTATCCATCTGTATATAATAGGTCAACAGCTACTATACTTAAAATAGTACTGGATGGTCTTGCAAATCTAATAAAGATATATGAGAAATTTCATCATAATGATCCAAGTGTCATGCAAAATGTTGTAAATAAATATGCTACTTCATACAGCACATACATATCAACAGTATTATTGTTCCCAAGGTAAGTCATACAGGGTAAATTAAACTAACCACTTGACTAAAAACACAGGGGTGTCTTTTTTCAATTTACCTGTCAAAAGAAAGAAATATAATTACCAGATTTGGTTGGTAGCTTTTCTGGAATGCCAGATGGTTTGGATCTTGAAGAAACAAACTGTGTTTCATCAAAAGCTGAAAAGAGAATCTGAATTTAAAATGTTGAAGGACTTCAGAGCTGATGGGACAGCATGGCACTGAGCTACAGCCAGGTTGCACATTTCAAGATGATGCTGACACAGGGGAAAGCAAGATGGTGGATGGGCTGAAAGTCAGCTGTGAGATGATTGTGTAACATGAACTATGAGGTTGGTGACAATATGTCCTTTTAGCAGCCAGCCATTACATCAGTTCAGAAAATGCTTTCAGGTGATGATTATGAGGAAATGGTTGATACAGAAGGATCAAACAGAAAGTTTTGCCTGTGGGATTTTGAAGCCAAAGTGTTTGAGCAAATCTTAAAACTGTCCTTAGCAGACAGAAGATATGCCAAGATGATGGAAAAAATAACTGAATCATATACGATTTACCCATCACTGTCCCTGGAGTTTCCATGGAAGGAAAAGACGTAGATTTCAGGGCTGGTTTCTTGGTAGCTAAGAGCAAACATGAAAACAATCCTGAGATATTATGGTAGGCATTCTTTGCACAAGTGGTACCAACTCATAGCTTTAAAACAGAAAAAACAAGTCTGTATTTGGTTTGAGGGTTTTTTGTTTGTTTGTTTTAAATCATTTGAGTTTTTGAGAAGATCTGAATTCCATTGACACATTGGGGTTTATGAAAAAAATCCAAATATTTGATTCGGGGTCATTTTTACTGAGGATGACATAAATATATGTTAAAACTGGAACTAATAAATGAAACTGTTTTCTGTTTCATACAGTAGTTGTCTGCTTCCACATCTATTTTCAATCAGATTCTAAATGACTCATTTTATCAGCGGATATGATCCCATGTTACCACCCTGATCAGCAGAGAGGGGAATAGTGATCTTGGACATTAGGCAAACAAATACCACATGATTCACAGCTGTTGGCAGCAGGATTTTTATTAATTGTATTTATACATGGTAAGAACCATGTGATATTTCCCAAAAGTATCGCACTAAACTGCAGGTGTATAAAAAAGCTGTCTTTTTAAAAAAGTTAAAATTCAAAATAAATTGGCCATCCACAAAGTTTCTAAATTTAAAAGATGCCTCTCTGTGGTGTAATCCAAATACAAAAATAAATAAGAAAAAACATTCTGGGGAAAAGTAGGAAAAAATTTATGTAAAACACAACTAAAGATATATTTACAGAAACTAATTTTACTCTGTTGATCTTAGGAAAGATCTGACACATTCTTGATGCAATTAATATAAAACCCACTTACTAAAATGTAACTTTTTTTTAAAAAAAGCAACATTTAAAAAAGCATTTCAGAAGTTATTCACTCGAAACAATAAGTCAGATACTGTGCAGAAAAGCAACATGGTATCATAGGTCTCGTAAGTGTACTGGCCTCTGAGAGTATGGGACTTTCCCCATTTATTTCAGGCAGAATGAAGCCAAAAATATTACACTTTAAGAAGAGATTCACAAGAATCATGCTCAAGGTTTGGAAAATTCAGGCTAAAGGACCTTGGTATTCAAATTCTATAGACTGGAACACAGTGTCAAGAGCTATAACAAAAGCATCCAAGCCCCAATCCTGCAAAGTTATTCAGGTGAAAAGCCCTCAGCAACCACATGGAATGGCACTGACTTCATCTGGTATGTCTACACTCGGGGTGCTGGAACAATTTATATAGTGGGGGTGCTGAGAACCATTGAACGAAGCTGTAAGCCCTGCATATGATGGAAACCAATTCAAGCCCAATTCTAGCACCTATGTCTACACTGTGATGAAAAATCCCATTGTACCAAGTCTCAGAGCCTGGATCAGCTGACTTGGGCTCCCAGGTTCGGGCTGTGGGGATAAGAATTGCAGTGTAGACATTTGGGCTTGAGCTGAAGCCCAGCCTCTGAGACCTTCCCCCCTCTCAGGGTCTCAGAGCCCAGGGCTCCAGTTCCATCTTGAATGGCTACACTGCAATTTTATCACCCTGCAGCTTGAGCCCAAGTCAGCTCACCTGGGCCAGCCTTAGCCACAGGTCTTTTTTTTGCTGCATAGATGTGCCCAATGAGATTCTGACTGTGTGGATCTCCCTCCCGAAACCAGGGCCCAAAGCAGAATATTCACTTCATGCTATGTGGTCTCATCTCTAAGAAGAAGCAGCTAATAACTTCACTAGACAAATCAACTATTTAACAAAGTCACTACACAGCGCACAACTTTGCTGTTGGATGGAATGACAGTTCAGCTCTTAGATACAAGCCATTTCTGAAACTGAAGGGGCATTTACAAGGAAAATACTAAGCCCATGGAACAGATCTTTCACAAATATAAGTTTTTATAGCTCTACTAACTTAAATGGAGCTGTGACAATTTACACAAGCAGAGGATATTCTCTATATCTTCACAATTATTTTAAAAATATTTGTAAGTAAATCATTTTGAGCATCAAGTCACTAAAATCAAAACAAGACTTATGTGGAGTCATAATTTTGCAGTAGAAAAATTTTATGGCTGTAGCATTATAAATCATACAACCACATAATTTTATCTGAGGTATTAAAACCACAAAACCCACCTGGGCATAACACCAACAAATCTGACTCAAATAATATTTGTTTCGAAGCTCTCAACTTTAGAAATAAAGCAATTACCAGGTTTTGTCTGTAGTATTTTTGGCGTATCAGATATTTTGGATCCAGAAGGAATCAGCTGCATTTCATTAGAAGCTATGATAAAAGAAATAATCAGGTCTTTATTTGCTATGGGTCATTGAGAAAACATGGCACAGAATTATTCCAGCACACAGAAAGTGTATGCCTGAAGCCAGCAATATAAGAATAGGCTGACCACTGAGATACAGTTTCATAAATAATGGAAAGAAACATTGTGGAAAGACAGAAAGGAGACTGAAACATGAATATCCTCAGCTCTGTCCTGAACCATCATATGAAGAATCCCCTGTCTAAGACAGACAGAAATAAATATCCAACAATGAGGGTTTATCTGCTTTGTAGTTAAGCAAAGACAATCATGATTTAGTTCTCATAAAAGCATCCTCTAAAGCAGTGCAGCCAAACAAAGTTAACCTTGCCAAAGAAATTGCAAAGGAAAAAATGGGATTAAAATAAGCTGCAAACAAAACAAAACAAAAAAATCACCATTACATAACGTTCCCCTGGGCTTCTGAAATGTGGGAGGTGTTTTAGTATTAGGAAATTCTGGAAGCCTGTTTGGAACTGCAAGGAGGGTGGGGGGAAAAGAGAAAGTACAAAATTGATGTGAGTCAGTAGAAATCTGAAAAAAAAAAGTGTTAACACTTGCAGTTTTCTTTGTATAGTGTAACAGAGACAGAAACAAAAAGACCCTTGTCCCTACATTCCAGTGCTGGTGAATTCAATACAACCTTTTCTTTTATTACTCACCTGTATATCTCCTAAGTACACAGTTGCATATATCATTCCATGACTATTCATGTCTGCACCCCTCTCTGGAAAATGAGGCCAAATTTTTAAAAACTATCTCTGGACTTTTGTTCACAATTTCGCATAAATTTGTGTGTACAATACAGATAGTGAATTTAACATTTTGACATTTCTTAATGCAGAATTGTGACTGCAAGAAGATTGTGGATGCTGCTGCTAACAACAAAACAAAAATGAGGGCAATTGTTAATGGAGAAAACACACTTTGCAATACAAAGTTTGTGACCAGGATTTTGTGTAGGACACCTTTTTTCTCCAGGAAGAAAATAAAGACTTCATGCCACGTTAAGCCATAGTGAGTCATGACAGTCATACAAATGACTTTTGTATTTTAAATGACAATTTGATGCCATCAGACAATCTTCCTTGAGTTTTTGATGTTTTGAGTATTTAAATAATCAGTTTTGTAATATAACAACCTGTGTAACCTGTCACAACAGGAGACTAAAGATCATTTCTAACTTCACCTATGTAGATTTGCATTGCTTCTACCTTGAAAAGCTGATAATCTACAAGTGTTTTTGTGATTTTTTTTCCCAACGCTAAAAGAGATGGCCATTAAAAATGGAGCACATGCCATTCTGAAGAGATGTCAGTAGCATAGCATCTCTTATTCTAAATATAGGGAGATACTCCTGTTACTGAAGGAATCCAGTGAGGTGAATTTATTATTTTAATGGCACCCACTGTGCATAATAATGTTACAGTACCTGTGGTTTACAGTGAAAATTTGTTTCCATGTTGTAAGTAATGTATTACCAAGGAGGATTTCCTTGAAGAAGGATCTTGAGAGAAAACCAAGGAGCTGGATGTTTCTCTTGTATCTCTACGGCAATATTACTAGTGCTACACCTGGTTACAGACATCAAGAGACATGCAGACAACCCAGAATTTAGTAAAGGGCAGGACAGAATATTATTTTGAATACGAGAATACCTGTTATACCTATCAAGAAAACTTTACCAGACACTATCATCTCACACCACCAGCCATAGCATAGCTAGGCCTAGACAGCCTTCTATACTACATTTTATCTGAGATATATAAATTAGTAGCTGTAAATGTAAAGTAACCCAGTAAAATTTAATTAAGATTTTCTTTGGAACAGCTTGTTTCTAAAGTGTAGTAAAAGGTAGGAGAATTCTGGAGTGGAAAAAAGAAGCAAATACTATACATAGAAGCTAAGTAGTTGTTAAATTAGTTACCCAGTATGTTTTGAGTTTGTGCCGGGTCAGGTTTAGGAATTGATTTTGTTTCTTCAAGTCCACTCTCAGTTTCACTGTGAGCTGGAAAAAAGAATCTAGACTTAATTTTGAATCAAGAACATAACAGCAGCCCTATTGGGTCAGATCAACGATCCATCTCGCCTAATTTCCTGTCTTCCTGTCTTCCTATGCCAGGTGCTTCAGAGGGAATGAACAAAACAGGCAATCATCAAGTGATCCATCCCCTTTCGTCCACTCCCAGATCCTGGCAAGCACAGGCTAGGGAAACTCAGAGCAGGATGTTGCATCCCTGCCCATCCTGGCTAACAGCCATTGATGGACCTATCCTCCATGAACTTATTTAGTTCTTTTTTGAACCCTGTTATGGTCTTGGCCTTCACAACATCCTCTGGCCTGGAGTTCCACAGGTTGACCATGTGTTGTGTGAAGAAGTACTTGTTTTGTTTGTTTTAAACCAGCTGCCTATTAATTTCATTGGGTGACCCCTACCTTCTTGTGTTATGTGAAGGAGTAAATAAAGTTTCCTTATTCATTTCCTTCATACCAGTCAAGATTTTATAGACCTCTATCGTATCTCCCCACCCACCCCCTGTCATCTCTTTTTCAAGCTGAAAAGTCCCAGTCTTTTTAATCTCTCCTCATATGGAAGCTGCTCCATATCCCTAATAGTTTTAGTTGTCCTTCTCTGTACCTTTTCCAGTTCCAATATATCTTTTTTGGAATAGGGTGTCCAGATCTGCACATAGTATTCAAGATGTAGTGTATCATGGATTTATACAGCAGCATTATGATATTTTCTGTCTTGTTACCTATCCCTTTCCTAAAGGTTCCTGACATTCTGTTAGCTTTTTTGACTGCCACTGCACATTGAGCAGATGTTTTCAGAGAAGTACCCACAAAGACTCCAAAATCTCTTTCTTGAGTGGTAACAACTAATTTAGACACCATCATTTTGTATGTATAGTTGAGATTATGTTTGCCAGTGTGTGTTACTTTGCATATATGAACATTGAATTTCATTTGCCTTTTTGTTGTCCAATCGCCCAGTTTTGTGAGATCCTTTTGTAACTCTTTGCAGTGTGCTTTGAATTTAACTATCTTGAATAATTTTGTATCATCTGAAAATTTTGCCACCTCATTGTTTACTCCTTTTCCAGATCATTTATGACAATGTTGAACAGTACTGGTCCCAGTACAGACCTCTAGGGGAACATCACAATTTACCTTTCTCCATTCTGAAAACTGACCATTTACTCCTACGCCTTGTTTTCTATTTTTTAATCATATACTGATCCATAAGAGGACCTTCCCACTTATCCCATGACTGCTTACTTCTTGTAAGACTGTAAGCTTACAAGCAAGCCTTGTAAGTTTTTTTTTTTTGTGACACAGCCAACAATCTATGCTATAGGGTTAGAAAAACTTCTGCAGTAGCACAGCTCCACCATCATTAAAGCTCGTAACTTTGATTTGAGAAGTGAAATCCAACATGGATACGATTTTGGATTTCTTTTGTGGCAGTTTTACACAGACAATAGGAAAATAAGCCCCCCCCCAAATAGTAAAATTGAGATCTGGAGCTCATGATGGGTCTTAGCAAAAGTTTGCCAAATTCAATACGTAAGCTGCTATAAACAAAATTTATAATACCACAGTGATATATATATATATATGGTATGGTTTTTATAAATATATATAAAAACACTTTCCCCAACCATACTGGACTGTTTTATTAGTCTAAAACTGAAACCTTATGATGGAAAGATTCATCTAGGCTATCCTCAACTCCTCCCTCTGACCAGTAATAATATTATAATATACTTGTCAGCTGCTATTCATTACTATTATGTCTACTGAATTAAAGTAAAGCACTTGTAGCATATGGAATATTTGTTCACTATAATTAACCTCAATTTCTATCCATATTTTACTGGGCTAGTGCATGACCACGTGCATCCAGTACTCCTGTTGACCCAAATAACTCTTTTGTGTGGGCAAGGACTACAGGGTCAACTTATTAAGGACCAAATTCTGGCAGTTGTTTTGTTCAGCAATAGATGCCATCCAGAAAACTCATGCACAGCAAAGGCAGAAGTTTTCTGTTTCATTCTGATTCACTCCACATAACACTCTGTGCAACAAGAGCTGCAAAGGGACATTTCAAAATAGAATCGAGCTGAAAGTCAACAGTGTTGCCAAATCATATTTGGTGTTTTTCTTAAAGCTCCAGTTCATAGATTTTAAAGTCGGAAGGGACTATTAGATCACAGACTCTTTCAGGCTAGAAGGGACCATCATGATCATCCAAGTCTGACCTGCACATTGCAGGCCACAGAACCTGACCCATCCACTCCTGTAATAGGTCCACAACCCTAACTTCTGGCTGAGTTACTGAAGTCCTCAAATCTTGATTTAAAGATTTGATGTAAAGTTACAGAAAATTCAGCACTGATTATAGTTCAAACCAGCAAGTGAGCCAGGCCCCCTGCTGCAAAGGGAGGCAAACCTCTTCCCCCAGGGTCTCCGCCAAACTGACCTGGGGAAAATTCCTTCCCAACCTCAAATATGGTGACCAGCTAGACCCTGAGCATGTGGGTGAGACCCAGCAGCTAAACACCCGGAAAAGAATTCTCTGTAGAAACTCAGTGACCTCCAAATCTAGTGTCCCATCACTGGCCACTGGAGATATTTACTAATAGCAATCACGGATAGGATATATGCCATTGTATTGTAGGCAACCTCATCATATAAGCCCCTCCATAAATTTATCAAGTTCAGTCTTGAAACAAGTTAGTTTTTTTTGCCACACTTCTCCCCTTGGAAGGCTGTTCCTGAACTTCACTCTGATTATTAGAAACCTTCATTTAATTTCAAGACTAAACTTCTTATTGACCAATTTCCACCCATTTGTTCTTGGGCCAATATTGGCGCTTAACTTAAATAACTCCTCCCCCTCCTTGGTATTTACCCCTCTGTTATAGAGAACAATCACATCTCCCCTCAGCCTTCATTTTGTAAAGCTAAACAAGCAAAGCCCCTTAAGTCTTCTCTTGTAATGCAGGTTCTCCATTCCTCTGATCATCCTAGTAGCCTTTATCTGCACTTGTTCCAGTTTGAATTCTTCTTTCTTAAACATGGGAGACCAGAACTGCACACAGTATTCCAGATGAAGTCTCACCAGCATCTTGTGCAATGGTAACAAGTCTTCCTTATCTCTACTGGAAATACCTTGGCACAAAATCAGAAAGGCTAAGGCACATAATGAGTTACAGCTAACATAAAAGGGACATAAAAGGCAATAAGAAGAAGTTCTTTAAATACATTAGGAGCAAAAGAAAAAACAAGGAAAATGTAGATCCTCTGCTTAGTGGGGAAGGAGAGTTAATAATTGATGATGTCAAGAAAGCAGATGTGTTTAAGGCTTATTTTCACTTAAAAGGGTAAGAGGGTGACCAGATGCTCAACACAATTAATATTAACAATAAGGGAGCCAAAATATAAGCCAAAAATAGGAAAAGAACAGGTTAAAGAATATTTACATAAGTTAGAAGTATTCAAGTCTGCAGGGCCTAAGGAAATTCATCCTACAGTACTTAAGGAGTTAGCTGAAGCAATCTTGGAATCATTGGAAGTTATCTTTGAGAACTCATGGAGGATGGGTGAGGTCCTAGGGCACTGGAGTTAAGCAAACATAGTACTTATCTTTAAAAAGGGGAACAAAGTGGACATGGGGAATTATAGACCTGTCAGCCAATCTTTGATACCTGAAAAGATACTGGAACCAATTATTAAACAATCAATTTGTTAGCCCCTAGATGATAATAAAGAATAGCCACCATGGATTTGTCAAGAACAAATCATGCCAAACCAACCTAATTTCCTTCTGTGACAGGGTTACTGGACTAGTGGATAGTGGGGGAAGAAGTCAGTGTGATAGATCTTGATCTAATGAGGCTTTTGGCACAGTCCCACATCATGTTCTCATAAACTAAGTAGGGAAATGCACTCTAGGTGCAATTTTTATAAGGTGAGTGCACAATTGTTGAAAGACCATATGCAACAGGTAGTTATCAATAGTTTTCTGTCACAGTAGGAAGGCATACCTAGTGGGGTCACCCAGGGGCCTGTGATGGGTGTGGCACTAGTCAATATTTTCATTAATGACTTGGATAATGGAGTAGACAGTATGCTTATGAAAAGTGCAGATGACAATAAGCTGGGTGGGGTCATAAACACAGAATTAGAATTAAAATGATTTGACAAATTGGAGAATTGGTCTGAAATCAACAAGATGAAATTCAGTAAAGATAAGTATAAAATATTTCATTTAAGGAGGAAAAATCAAGATGGGGAATAACTGGCTAGTGGTAGGTTACAGTGGATGACAAACTGAGTATGAATTAACAAGTAATGCAGTTGCAGAAAAGGCCAGTATCATTCAGGAGTGTATTAACAGAAGCATTGTACTTAAGACATGGGAGGTAATAGCACTGCTCTACTCAACACTGGTGAGGCCTCAGCTGGAGTATTGTGTCCAGTTCTGGGTGCCACACTTTAGGAAAGATGTGGACAAACTGGAGAGCGTACAAAAATGATAAAAGGTTAAGAAAATCTAAGCTATGAAGAAAGGTTAAAAAAACTGGGCATGTTCAGTCATCAAAATATATAATGAGCTGTTATAAAGATGACTAATCAATTGTTCTCCATGTTTACTGGAGGTTCGACAAGAAGTAATCGGCTTAATCTGCATCAAGGAAGATTTAGGTTAAATAGTAGGAAAATCTTTCTAACTACAAAAGGTAGTTAAACTTTGGAACAGGTTTCCAAAGAAGGTTGTGAAATCCCTGTTTTAAGAACAGGCTGGACAAACAGTTGTCAAAGGGGTTCTAGGTTTACTTGGCCCTGCCTCAGTGCAGAGAGCTATACTTGATAACCTCTCAAGGTCTTTTTCAGCCCTACATTTCTATGATTCTATGAAATAATCAATGTGTGCCTTATTTCTACTTGAATTTGTCTGACTTTGGCTTCTAGCCATTGGTTTTTGTTAATACTTTCTTTGCTAGATTAAAGAGCGCTTTAATTTCCAGTATTTTCTCGCCATAAAAGTACTTTTATACAGTAATCAAGTCATCTCTCCAACTTCTTTTTGATAAATTAAAGAGTTCCTAGTGTTCTGTGCCACCATCCATTTAAAAGAAAACAAAGGTGTCATATAGAGCAGCTGCTCAGATGCCATAAGGGCCTCCGAAGCAGCAGCAACTGGAGGACTTCACTGAACAGCTGGTACCCACAGTTGAGCACTGAGGGTTAGTTTCAAAATGCCCTTATTTGCTGCCACAAACAGAACTAAGGCATGTTGCAGTGGTTCACCTACTTTTTTTTCAAATCTAGAGTAGCCACTGTACAGAGCTGTTTCCAGCTAGAACACAGACTCACAATAACGCTCCATTTTGCATTGTAATGTGCTTCTGTTTTGTGGCATGTGGTAAAGAACTAGAACTTGTCTCAGTATCACTGTCAGCAATGAGACAGCTGGAGAGATGATCTTTATTTACAGCACTTACAAAAGTTAAAACAACAGTTTGTATCATACATTCTAAAAAATAAAGAAGTGTTTATTTCTGGCAGTTCAGGCTTCTGATTAGTGAAATATTGAATTTCTTCTTTTTCTCTTTTGAAGGGCTTGTAGATGCCGAACACCACCAGCACAAGGTGACCGGCATCTTAAGAAAATTTAATCTTACTCCTACAGATTTCAATCGGAGCAGGGCTGTGCCCTCAGTAAAATGGCAACCATGTTGGTGCTGAAAAGAGCATTAATTCTCTTCAGGGACAGCATTATACTACACTACATGTGTAGATTTTCAGGAAGTGTCTTTATATTGTTTTATTTTCACTTGAAATAAATAAATGTATGCAGCAACATTATAAGAGACTAAGAAGAACAATGGATAAAAGATTGCCATAACAGCAGCAATCTGCATTTCATAATTTGGAGATATTACTTTATCTTTTTATTGAATCATGAATTACTCAAGGCAATCTGAACATTTAAGTTACAGTTTGTTTGTTTTTTAAAAAGGCACTACAAAGTATTAAAGTAAATTGCTAGATTTTCAAGTTATATTTATTAGGCTGCATAATATTATGCAGCCTATTGCAAAAGCTTTTTTTAACAGGGCTGCCCAGAGGATTCAAGAGGCCTGGGGCAAAGCAATTTCAGGGACTCTTTCCATTAAAAAAAGTTGCAATACTATAGAATACTATATTCTCATAGGGGCCCCTAGGGGCCTAGGGCAAATTGCCTCACTTGCTCCTCTCCTGCCCCCCCAGGCAGCCCTGTTTTTTAATACAACATCCATGAAAGAGAGAGAGATTTCATTAAAGCAATCTTTGGTAGCCCTCACTCTACAACGAAAGTAGCATAAACATAGTACTTACCCAGTGTGTTCAATGGTAATTCGGTCGTAGGTGCTATGCTAGGTTCTGCGGATTCCTGTTCATTTTTACTGTGAGCTATGAGAAATAAGAGTGTGTTATTTTTTTCTTTCAGTACACATTCACTTTACACTTTGTCCACAACACGCTAACCATGCTGTAAGCCAGAACTGACCAGACTGGTTTAACAGTTGTAACATCTCATTTCATGAAGGTTGCATGCTATATGATGGGGTCTAAAAAGGCTGATACCACTCAAGAAGGAGACAGATAATAAGACAGATAATATCATATTGCCTCTATATAAATCAATGGTATGCCCACATCTTGAATACTGTGTGCAGATGTGGTCGCCCCATCTCAAAAAAGATATATTGGAATTGGAAAAGGTTCAGAAATGGGCAAGAAAAATGATTAGGGATCTGGAAAGACTTTTGTATGAGGAGAGATTAATATGACTAGATTTTTCAGCTCGAAAAAGAGATGACTAAGGGGGGATATGAGAGAGGCCTATAAAATCATGACTGACATGGAGAAAGTAAATAAGGAAGTGTTATTTACTTCTTCTCATAACACAAGAACTAGGGGTCACCCAATGAAATTAATAGGCAGCAGGTTTAAAACAAACGAAAGGAGGTATTTCTTCACAAAACACACAGTCAAACTGTGGAATTCCTTGAGAGAGGATGTTGTGAAGGCCAAGTCTATGACAGGGTTCAAAAAACAACTAGATATGTTCATGGAGGATAGATCCATCAATGGCTATTAGCCAGGATGGACAGGAATGGTGTTCTTAGCATCTGTTTGCCAGAAACTGGGGGATGGATCACTTGATGATTACCTTTTCTTTTCATTCCCTCTGGGGCACCTGGCATTGGCCACTGTTGGAAGACAGGATACTGAGCTAGATGTATCTTTTGTCTGACCCAGCACAGACGTTCTTATATTTCACCCTGAGGCCCAAATAGTTATATGGCCATTATAAAAACTCAATGTTTGGATGTTTTCTGCTCTGGAATGGAAACCAATGCCACAAAACCAGATATTGCAACATATGCTGCTTCTTTAAGATCCAACTCAACTTCCACTGAAGTCAGCAGAAGTGTTGCAACTGACAAGTGGAAGATGGGCTGGGTCCCTACAGAGAAACAAATCAAGCAAGTTAGCTTTCTGAAAGCTTGTGACAAAAAGTCATTGATAAGAGATAGAAAGACAATTTTTAAAAACAAACCACTGTACTTTTCTGTAGTACTTCAAAGGTTAGCATGTCGTATGGTTCAAAAGTAATCATAAAAAAAGGACTCAAAACACTCAGAATTCATCAAGGTGGTGGTGTTGTTTTTTTAAAGGGATCAGCTGTTTTGCCTTTTCATATAGTATTTGAATCTGGCAGTCAAGACAGCTGAACAATGTATATAATAAGCTAAGGCATTTCAGGTTTGTCCACAATTAGAATAAAATAAAATAGGCTATGTGATGGTTTTTTATTGCATGCAGCAGAGACTCAGGCCATTTTTGTAATAAAAGGAGTTCAGGGAGCAGCAAGCTTAAGTGTTAAAATTAACACGGAGAAAAAGATGGTTTTACCTGGTGATGCCTCTGATTTTTCTGAGGAAGCAGACATGGTAGGTTTAATGCTTTCCTGAACTGATTCAATGGCAGCTACAAAGCAAAAGATTAACACAACTGAGTGAGATAAGGCTGCTTAATGTCATGGTATGCAAGGCAGCAAGAATGGGTTCAAGATTCAAAGGATTTATTAGTCACTAAATTCCTGGATAGTAAAACCTGATGTGGAATTACAGTGGTGGCGCTAAAGAAACTCTTCACACACTTTAGCAAGTTTTGCACCAAGATTTTAATGCATTTTCTATTATAGTTACAAGGCAAGTGCAGAGGACTACTGCAGACTGAAATAACCTACCTATTTATCTTTGAAATAATGGCAAATATAGTTTCTTTTGAACAAATGTACATAATAAATTCCTTGATGCAGAGTTTATTTGTGGTTTTTTTGTGTAACCCCTTTGCTAGAATTCCTCTTTGCGGCAGAAGGCATTCAGCAATAAGGGAGTGTGTTTAGTGGTCAGAGCAGGGGAGATTTATGTCCAGAAGCTTTTGTGATAACTCTCTGTGAAACATGAGCAAGTTGCTAAACTGTTCTGTGCCTCAGTTATACTATCTGTAAAATAGTGATAAAAATATTTACCCACTTGCAAGATGTTGCAAGTTTTAGTTAGCACTTTACAAACTTCACAAACACTCACTTTGTATGAAAAATGCCATCTAAGAGCAACGTATTATTATTATTCTCACTATGCTCAAGGTGTTCTTTTGGGTAATTAGACCAAGAATATTTATTAGGAAAGGAACCTTAAAGAGATTTATTCATATCAAACAGCATATCCACTTTGATAAATTGTCCCAACACAACACCACACCTAAAACACTCTGTAAACTTACAGAATTGATACATGTCTTTGAATGATGTCACAAGTTAATTCTCCCAAGTCCTAGAACAAATGCAAAGATTCTGCTAACTCTTGGCTTGATCCACCTCCCATGGAAGTCCATGAAAAGATTCTCACTGACTTCAAGTGGAGTTTAATTTGGACTTATGAAGGAGAAGAAGGTGCTAGTTGTTCAAAAAATGTGAAAGGGTGAGGAAACATAAGACAGCATTAAGAAATATGGGTTGTAGTGTTAAGAGAAAAAAATTCCAAAGTGGAAAATATTGAGAAATGAGGCATGGAAGACATCAGATCATAGAACAGTCTCTCTATGCGCATCTGAGCCCTGGTCTACACTATGAGTTTAGGTCAAATTTAGCAGCGTTATATCGATTTAACCCTGCACCCGTCCACACAACAAAACCATTTTTGTCGACTTAAAGTGCTCTTAAAATCAATTTCTGTACTCCTCCCCAACAAAGGGATTAGTGCTGAAATGGACATTGCCGGGTTGAATTTGGGGTAGTGTGGATGCAATTCGATGGTATTGGCCTCCAGGAGCTATCCCAGAGTGCTCCATTGTCATTGTTCTGGACAGCACTTTGAACTCCGATACACTAGCCAGGTACACAGGAAAAGCCCTGGGAACTTCTGAATTTCATTTCCTGTTTGACCAGTGTGATGAACTCAGCAGCACAAGTGACCATGCAGTCCCCCCAGAATGTTTTTAGGGCCCCGTATCATCTCCGTCCCTGAGGTTATCGCAGATTAGAAGGTGAAAAAAATGCACTCGCGATGACATATTTTCCGAGCTTATGCAGTCCTCCTGCACAGCGTAATGCATGGAGGCATTCAGTGGCAGAGGCCAGGAAAGAATTGCTGTGTTTGCTTAACGACAAAAGTATCACGCCTCACTAGTGATCCTTCCCGAGGCAGGTCGCTGTGTCACATGCACTCGGCGCTGTGTCAGCCTTGGGCAGGGGCATGACTGCTTTGTGAGCAGTAAGGCCATAGATATAGACATTGCATTAGGTAGCTTCTGTAGCTAGAGAAAACATTCTTGTGCATTCGGCAAAGTCTGTGGCAAAAAAAGAGAAGCCCTGTAGTGTAGTGGTTATCAAGTTCACCTAACACATGAAAGCCCCTTAGTGTAGTAGTGATCACATTCCCCTAACATGCGAAACGTCCCCAGTTTGAAACCGGGTGGAAACAGGTTACTGTTCCTTTTTCTGACTCCCCTCCTGCATTTTTAGTCTTAAAACAGACTGCACTGTGAAATTTTACTTTGAATTATATCAATTATGAGTTAAATAATATGGAAGCTCTCTCTAAGTTATAGTACCAGGTTCCTTACCCTTTCAGCTGCTCTGATAAATTAATATTTTTGTTAGGGGCGGGGGAAAATTTTCATGAAGCCTTTTATAGGGACTAAATGCTATCTAGGACTCTGAAGTAATCTTAACATGGCCCATACAGTGCAATCCTTCGTTCTGGATTTGTCATTTCACAAGTTGAACTGCTCCTTACTACTGTCCAGGCTTCATGAGCCATGGGAGCAAGGGGCAAGTTGGGGTAAGTGTGACCATGCAGAAATGCCGGCTGGGAGAGCGGCGTGAGGCAGAAACCGCCAGCTCACAAGATATTCCAGGCAGAACTGAATCTCCATGAGACAAAACTTTAAGAAGAGAATGACCTGGAGTCACTCCCATTTGGTGCTCTAAGAGGAGGACAGCCATGTTTGTCCAGGCACCCCTGATCAACCTCACCGAGGTCTGCCAGCTGAGCGGGACCCCGGCTGGCAGGAGCCGGCAGACAGAGCCCCAGACCAACAGCAGGCTGAGCTGCTCAGCTGCCGGCCTGGGGCTCCGTCTGTCAGCCACACTCAGCCCACTGCCTGCTTGGGATTCCGATCATCCAGGCAGGCAGCGGGCTGAGCGGGTCCGGTCGACAGGTCCCCGGAAAAAAGGCGCAAAACGATTGTCTATGTTGCTTTTACGGAAGGAGGGAGGGAGGGGGGCCTGACTACATGTACCCAAAACTACCTGCGACAAAGTTTTTGCCCAATCAGAATTTCAATGGGCAGCGAAGACTGCAGGAACTGTGGGATAGCTACCTACAGTGCACCGCTCTGTAAGTCGATGCTAGCCAAAGTAGTGAGGATGCACTCCACCGACTTAATGAGCTTAGTGTGGACATACACAATATAATGCATAAAATCGAATTCTAAAAAATCATCTTCTACAAAATCAACCTAATTTCGTAGTGTAGACATACCCTCAGACCAAAAGGGAAGAGAGATGCAAATGAGAAAATGGTGGGATGCCTGGCTGCCAAACACATTGAAAAACCCTAACCCTTCTGGTACAATAGCATTTTTAGTTTTGATGACTAAAATCTGAACCAAAAATATAAACAAAAATCAAGGAGCTAACAAAATGGGTATCAGCTACACAACTCAGTTATCCTGCTTATTGTTATATCCCATCCCTCACCCTTCATTTGTTCATTGTCTATTTAGATTACAAGATGTTTGGTGCAAGGATATTATCTTCATTGTACGTGTTCCATAGCTTGTAAAACACTGTTGGCAATACACAATAAAAAGTCCATAAAAGCAAAAAAATATATATAACCACCTCTAAGATGGATGACAGTAGTTAATATACAGCACACTGTACAATGTTGGGAAAAGGCAGTATTTTATATTTAGTACACATACATAAACATACATAGTCTCTATATGAAGCATCAATATGAGAGTATAGCACTGAAGGTGAAATGATGGATTTCTTGAACTGTGTTCCTATGACTTTTTTTTTTCTTTTTTTGGACACTCACAATTTTCATGGTCAAGGAACTATATAAAAGATTTCTTAACATTTTAGCTTTGACCTACCCCACACAGCAAGTTAGTTTCCTATGGTGTACTGTGCTTCAGAGAGCACTATAACTTTGTCCTATAACACAACAGCTTTTAATCATTGATGAAAGTAAGCATTTATCACGGTCACTTTCAGCTTCACAAGAGAATACACAAAAGAAGTTAGACAAATATTTAGGTATTTTTTAAAAAGTTGAACATGAGGGACTCAGAACTGAAATTCTTGCTTGAATGCACAATAATTCAAGTAAATATTAACTATGCTAGACAGAAATGCCATACAAGGAACACTGGCATATCACTTCAAAGGCAACATAGAGAAGTATACATTGTTGAACAGAAACAATGACACAAACAGATGGTGGGACTACTTGACCCTTTGTGATGCTAGTATGGCTACACTTGACATTTCAAAGCGCTGCAGCGGCAGCGCTGCGAAGTGTGAGTGTGGTCGGAGCGCCAGCACTGGGAGAGAGCTCTCCCAGGCTGCACATAAACCACATCCCTTACAAGTGTAGCTTGCAGCGCTGGGAGCAGCGCTCCAGCGCTGCGGCACTGATTACACTGAGGCTTTACAGCGCTGTATCTTGAAGCGCTCAGGGGGGTGTTTTTTCACACCCCTGAGCGCGAAAGTTGCAGCGCTGTAAAGCGCCAGTGTAGCCATGGAGTGTTCTGAACTCAAAAGATATCTAAAAAGAATGATCACCACACAAAGAAAAAAATATGGAAGCAGCCCTCAAGGTGAACTACGAAAACACGAAAATACATAAAATATTTTAGTAAATAAATATAGAGAATGTAATGATAATAATAGAATTCTTAAATTAGGAAATAACTGATAATTTCTGTGGTATTTGTTAGCAAATGACGGTTTGTTTGTTTGTTTGTTTGTTTTTTGAGTGGCACTACTGTACAGTACATAAGTATACACAACTGCTGGATGTAAACAGGAAAAAAAATGAACAGAGGAAATGAAGCATTGGCATATTTATGAGCTGCATGCCTATCTGCTTATGCAAGACAACATCCGTGAAATCCATGCATAGGATTTGATTTAAAAGACAAAGGAATTTAAGTGGATGCAGCTGAGGTTGTCTGAGAGAGCGAGCGAGCTATTCTTTGAGTCACTAGGAAAGGTTGAATAAGGAATAGTGGAATATATTTACCATGATATAATAATTAGCAAAGATGCATATCATCTGAAACCTCAGTAGCTGCACACAAGATGCATGACTTTTCGTACTCTGACTCAAAAACTGAGTATCTACAAAGTTGTGATACTTTTGGAACCCCTACCCCTCCCACTGAATTATAAAAACTGGAGGTATATGACACCGTTATAAGGGATCTTCATGTGACAGGAAATTGTTGAAGATCTCATGATTTTTAAAGGACACAGGTGAAAATGATCTATCAATCAGCCTGTTAGATAGTGAGAGTGCATCTGATAAGCACATAAAAAAGATGTCAATAAGGATTTTATCCTATGATGCTCAAAATTGTCAGCACAAAATATATGCCACGGAAAGTTTAACTTTTTAAAAATTACCTGTTAAACTGATTATTTCAAAGTTAAATGACTGCTAAAGTATTCCAGTATTAAGAATGACAACAATAGTAAATAAAGTTTAAAAAAAACTGCTGTCACTTGGTTAAAAATAGAAATGGGCAAGTATTTTGTGACAAATAATTTGAGAATCTTTCACTTATTTTCTGTTCCTGGGTCATTTTTCATACAGATCAATTGTTCTTGAATGTATTTATTATTCAAAATTATTTATCAAATAATTTCTATGAATAATTCTGAATCTAGCGTGTTCACAAAAATGCAGCCAGTTTTCAGTTCTCTACATCTGAGATGTCTTGATGGGAAACACAAGGCCACTTTTTTTTTTCCTGTTCCCTGATTCGATACATATAAATCTCAGGACCAAGTCTCCAGATCCAATAAATACATATAAATTTGAGAAAGTACATTTTCTTTAAATATTTGCAATATGCATTTATAAGTTATTTCTGCAAAAACTCTGGCTATTGAACTCATTTACTAAAATATCTGTGAAAAGTGAGTACAAAAAGGGACAAAACAGTAAAAACCAATTATTTTAAAAAGAATAGTCACTGAATATTTTTTATGCATCCAACTCTAGTTAAAAGCAAGTGTTCAGTATCTATCTGTACCCTGAACGGCTATGGTTAATGCCTATGTGCAAAAGTGTCCTACTTTTCCTTCCAGCACTTTAGGATGAATAAAAAGAATAATGAAAAGCAGACTTCTCGGTCACAGTTCAGACTGGAATTTGGCAATAGTCTTACCTGGAGGTTGTAGAATAAGAAATCTGCAAACACTTTTAGAGACTAAAAGATAATAGTTTCATCCAGAAGATAGTTGGCAGTCCTTACACATTTTTTCTGCATTACTACATCCTAAATTTCTTTTGTTCCCTACATACTCTCCAGGAGTACAAAAGTCTGGTGAACCAATCAATTTTGAATCTCCATACTGAACTGACTTGAGCTGTAGCTAGTCCCAGGAATTTATTGTCCATAATATTCAATATACTGTTATAGAAATTATTTGTTAAAAGTCCCATAAGATACATAGAATTGTTAACTTCAATAAATGAGTCTGCTCTATTCTCAAGTCATTTACTGGGTCAGAAATTTTAAATGAAGAATAGAAACTCTGTCTTCATGAGAATAAAGGTAGAGGTCTTTATAAAAATAATGAAAATTGAGCTAGTCTGATCAGTTGTAAAATGGTACCTCTTTGATGTACTCTGGTATACAACAAGTACAGTAAGATTTAAGGGCCAAATTCTGTGACTCTTACTCATGCAAGTACTTCCATACATTTGAAGTCAAATCAGCCAGACAAGTGGGATTTGGCCATATATTCTGCTTCATCAATAAGGATATATATAATGAACAAAGCAGAACAGTGACAAGACTCTACATTAACTAAATTAAAACAAAGCAAAATCTTCTTCAAACAATTACTTTTCTAAGCTTCTCATTCCTTTCAATGCTTCTGTCATGCCTCTTTTGTAGCCCAGGTCCGCACCAATGAAGTCAATGGGAGTTTTGTAACTGACTTTAATGGGAGAAGAATCAGGCCCTTCTTCAGTTATAAAAACACACCAGATAATGTGAAAGAGGTATAGTTTTATTGTAATGCTGTGGGATCTTAGCGCATAAATCCATACACAATAAAATGAAAATATATTCCCCATTATTTAACACTAGAAACAATCCTGCCCAAGCCTTGATCCTGTGGGAGCGTACATACAAATGCTAAAGGTTTTTTGTTTGTTGGATTGTTTTTTTTTTGTGGTTGTGATGCACGGAACATCTGCCATACATGCTGACAAGTGGGATTGAATTTGTTAATTTTGCTGCTTTCCGATACATAACACAATTTTAATCTTATATATTTTGAATTATTTTAAAAAGAAATTATCAGGTGATTATGGATGCGATTTTTGGTAATAATGATATTTCATCACTCATAATTGTAGGCAGAATATCTTGCTAAGTTAGACAACTGCACTGATCAAATTGGTTAAAAATTTAGGATACAGTGCTTTAACCCTTACCCACATAAATAAATGGCCCAATTCACTTTTGTAGGACCACTAGTGTAGGATTATGTCACTCACATAAGTGTTTTTCAAGGTCAAGCTCTTATTTTTTAATTTCATTTTGTGTATATGCTATGTGAGTCAATGGGTATTGCAGCCATAATCTTTCTTCACCACCCTTCACAGCCAAGTAAACAAATGGAGCACTGCAAAGAGAGACAGTGCGATAGAGACACAGTTCCAGACCAAGGTGGCCAAATGCTTTTACCAAGGGCATCATCAGCTCACTGGCAGTTCTCCCTTTTGACTTTGTCCCAAAACAGAAAATAGAAATTCAGGTACATTTCTGTGTTCCAGATGAAAGATATAAAGGTGGCAACTAGTGCAGTGTACCAGACGGCATAGCGTACAGTAAACGCCTCATTTAAAGTCATTCCAGTTAATGTTGTTTTGTTGCTGATCAATAAGAGAACATGCTCGTTTAAAGTTGTGCAATGCTCCTTTATAACGTTGTTTGAGAGCCGCCTGCTTTGTCCACTGCTTGCAGGAAGAGCAGCTCATTGGTACTAGCTGGTGGGGGCTTGGAACCAGGGTGGACCGGCAGACCCTCATCAGCTCCCTTAAGTTCCCTGTGCAGCAGCCGCCCAGCAGTTCAGCTGTCCCTCCCCCCACTGCCATATGCTGCTTCTGCCGTCTGCCTTGGAGCTGCTCCCAGGAGCCTCCTGCTTGCTGTGCAAGGGGGGGGGAGGAGAAGAGAGGTGCTAATGTCAGGGTGACCGTCTTCCCCCCATTCCTGCACCCCATCTCCAAGAGCAGGGGGGGACAGGACAGGGCTCAGGACAGAGGGAGATTGCTGGCAGCAGTTGCTGTCTCAACTTGCTGATCTACTTAAAAAGGCAATGTACTTAGAGTGGTGTCAGCATAATTAAAGGGGAAACACCTATCTCTCTCACTCACATAAAAAGCACGTGTCTCTGTCTCTCTCTCTGCCATGCTGTCTCCCCTCCCTCCATTCCTGCTGCCTTGGAGAGTGTGAGGCTATATTAACAACAATGTGTTAACTCTTGAGGGCTCAGTGAGTGCTAGTTCATCATTTAGCAGTAAGGCATTTCCTGGGAAATATCGCACCCTCTTCTACCCTCTGACTCCACCACCTCAACCAAGCTTCACAACCATCATTGCTGTGTACAGTATTAAACTGTTTGCTTAAAACTTATACTGTGTGTATATGTGTGTGTGTGTGTGTATATATAAAATATAGTCTTTTGTCTGTCGAAAAAACTTTCCCTGGAACCTAACCTCCCCATTTACATTAATTCTTACGAGGAAATTGGATTCACTTAACATCATTTCGCTTAAAGTAGCATTTTTCAGGAACATAACTACAACGTTAAGCGAGGAGTTACTGTATATTCTATTACGGGGAGCTAAAGCAGCAGCCACTGCAGGCTTTAAGCCCAGCAGCAGTCTGGGGACAAGGGGCAGACTTTCAGAAGCGAGCTTAATCAATAAATCCATCTGTAGAATACTATAGTGCTACCACCTGCAGTTCTGACAGAGTAACAGCTGCAATTATTCCAATCTAATCTTTGACCTTACCACCCACCTCAATTACACTCACTCTAGCAATGGGTTACTGCTGATGCTAGGTGAGAGCATTAATGTAGTGCACAGTACCCTCTATAGAAATATCAGCTCTGCAATGATCTCAACTGATGTCACCCTTGAGCAGCACAAATCCCAAAACTGCTTATGAGTTCATATATACTGTCCTAGACATGTAAGAAGGAAGACATGATTTAATTAGGCTGCAACTTTATTTCTAACTGGTGGAGGATAGCCAGCAAACTTTCTCCACTTCATAGCTGGTTCCCAGCCTTTTACTGGGACCCCAGAATCCTCCCTTCATATGAGAGTTAGGGAGCTGGGAAAGCTGGGGAAACTGAGTTATCTCCTCACTGTACTAGACATTAGGAGCCCCAGTACCGCTCCCAGCTTCTTTAGGGCATGCCTTCCCTTAAATCCACTTCTGATTTATCGGTGAACTAGACCCCCCCGGAACAAGTATATACACTGGATATCTGCCACCTGTTAAACTGCAAACTGAACTGTATCTCCTCACGAATCCACCAGGCCCCTACTGTGGGGAAGGCAAAAAAAAACCCCAACCTACCCAAACTGGCAGTGAGGGGAAAAATCCTTTTCAGTTTTCAAAAACGTGACTAGCATAATGCCCACAGAACACCAAAACATTCAGTCCTACACTAAACTCAGGGGTGGGAGAGACTGAGTTGCTAACCAGACTTCAGAGGGGGCTCAGGCTAGAGGGACAGGGTTTATATATATTCTCCCCCTGGTAAACCAATGGTTATCTCAGCCCTACTGGCCCATCCAGATGATGCACTTCCCCACCTCTTAGGCATCCCCCTCAAACTCCTGCAAGTGGGGTCCATAATAGATACAATACCCTGTTAAACCCCACCAATCCAGATAAAGATCTCTCACATTTGAGCTGGTTAGGAGTTACACTCTGTGCAAAGGAGGCTGGTGAATTCTGGAATTTGGCAGATGAAATGGATGTGTAAAGATGTCCTCAGTGATGGTTTACAGCAATGAGTACTATTATGTTTTAAATATCTTTACCAATTTACTAAAAAGCACCTTTGAAAATAAAAGCTTCAAGATTTTTTCAAATCCAGATGAGTTTCCACTATTAATGTTGCTTGTTTATATTTTTCTGCTTTGCCGATGAAGAGTTTCTTTCACTTTTAAGTTATCTGTGCTGTAGTGATTGGGCTACAAATATAATGATAATTTATTTGTTGAAAAATCTTTTCTGGGATTTTTTTAATAACTTTTATTGTTAGGTGTTTTTTTTTTACACACCACAGAAAGAAATAAAATAGGTATTGCACTTCTAATATATGAATGTAGACCAACAGACATTTGGACCAAAATTTTCAAACTTGGGTGCCTTAAAATGAAGCACCTAAATAAAAATGGACTGATTTCCAGAAGTGCTGGACACCTGCAACTGCCAGTGAAGTCTGTGGGAGCTGTGTGTTCACCACCTCCAAAAATCAGGCCACATTTTAAGGTGCTTAAACATGCCAAACTTTTGGCAGCTGAGTTTGAAAAATTTGGACTTAGATTTAAGCAGTTTTAATTTTTTATAGCAAGTAATAAACAATTTAAAGAGACAAATTTAATATAAAATATGTTGTGTGGGGAACCTCCTGTACTAAGAAAAAGAATCCAGGAAACTTGGTTTTACTTTTGTTAAAAGTTTGTTTTCACAAAATCTAAATCGTGGGGCAAATTTCACTAGACTGTATCGCTTTGCTTAATCAGTAGGAACAATTCTCAAAGCATCAACTAAATGATGCAGCCTGGAGCTTGCTCAGGAGATCACTTTCACATTATAGACTGTTTTTGGATTTACTGTACTCTAGTTCTCATCTACCACCAAACTGATTTAGATATTGCCATGATCATAGCTGATTTCAACTGCAGTCCTCAAGAGAAATAAAGGCTGATTTTAATTTTTATGTTAATCTATTTTAGGACAAGGTGTAACAAATCATTTATAAAAACCTAAAACAGATCTACAATTACCTGGGAAGATCCGTGGGGAGATTTCTTGCACTTCTGATGTTTTGGATTCAGCAGGCCATGTTTGGGTTTCATTTATAACTAAAAAAGTAGAAATTAGACTGTAAATACCAGAGGTACATCTGGTCTGCCTCTGTTTACATTTATTTCTACCCCCACTGTAGTTTGCCAAAACAATCCAAAACGAACAAACACGTGAAATCAAATACCTTAGGTAACTGCTGAACTTGCTTTCACCACACACCCAATAACAGCATGTGACTAGCTCTCTGAAACCGGCACTGTTTTTTAAATATTTTTTCTTAGTATCTGGTGTTCAAAACCTTGCAAGATTGGACACCTACTTACCCACATGACTAAACAAATGCTCAAAACAAAAGAAAAAAAAAAGAGGCTTTGTTTGAATGTACATTCTCACACCAAAATACATTCTTCTGATGATGCTCACCAACCATATTAACTTAATATAGGAGATGTCTACTTACCCAATATTTTCTTTGGTGTTTCAGATATTCCCAGTGTCTCAGGTTTAGGGAGTTTCTGTTGTGGTGTTTCATTGAGGCCTGGAATGATAAGGTGCACTACACATAAAGGTAAGTGAGCCATTCATTCAAAACATGGTGAGCTGTAATCTGCCCTGCAATACCCTCTGAGCCACTGAGAACTGAGCATGACTGTCAGAGGGAAGTATTTAGCTCTGTTCTGTCTAATCGTTAATCTCATTTGCTGCTGCTCCTTCACTCGTCTCCCACCCCCACCCCACACACATTGCCGCTGTTCTAGTATCATTGGCCACGGGCACCAATTACATGTTAGAGTAAATAGACATGGTATATTCAGCATTGCAATACATGTATTCTAACTGGACAAATCTTGATTGCATTGCAGTCTTGTGATTAATGAGGATTTGTTTGTGTGTGGTTAGAATACTAAGGCTCACAGAACAAAAGTTAGGCCAAACAAATTTCATGCTGTGTAAGGTTCTTCCACACACCATTCTTGAGTTTAGTGGCATTACACTGGGGATAAATTTGTCTCTAGATATTTTAAGCAGAGTGGTTCCCAATCTTTACAGACAAGAGTACCCATTTACTATACTAAGTTGGCACCATCTAGGGCCTGCTACTCATGTGCTCTAACTTGATACACAGTTACCCAAGCTCTACATCAGGCCAGACAACTGACAGGAATGAAGGAAACTGTGATGCACTGGGGCTGAGTACAGGTCTCAGTAAGACAGTGGAGTGGGGAAACTTAGTATACCATTCACAAAGCCTGAAGTGCAGGGCCGGCTTTAGGAAGTCTGGGGCCCAATTTGAATAGTTTAGACAGGGCCCTGGCAGGGATGGCTCACCCAGCGGCACTCCGGGTTTTCGCTCCGGGTCATCCATGGCACTGAAGGACCCGCCGCCAAAGACCAGGAGCGAGTGAAGGACCCACCACCAAAGTGCCGCCGAAGACCTGGAGCACCTCTGGTTGAGTAAAAATTAAAAAGGCGCCTAAGTTAGGCACTCTTCTTTAGGGTGCGGGGCCCTCTTAGGTGCGGGGCTCGATTCTGGGGAATTGGGGGAATTGGCCTAAAGCCGGCCCTGCTGAAGTATCAGTACAGGTATATGTTCCAGTAGTTGGAAACCCGTGACCTAGTGCACACCTGGAGGGGGCCCAGCATATGTTCACTTAACACCTCAAGATTATCTCTGCAAAATCACTCCTCTCCCTTCCCCTGCAATATGAAAAAACTGTTTTTGATAAAATAGTGGCAATAAGTCCTTTAAAATATTCTGACCATGGAATAGTCACTTTTATACTTCAGGTGCATCCTCCCCTCACCACCATTATCATAAAATATAATAAAAAAAATCTGAACCATTCTCAAGAAAGAAAGAACTAGAAAGGACAGGAAATATAAAGGATTTACACTGCTCTTTATCTATTGGCCAGAGAAGTAAGGAATGTTGTAGTCACCTAGTATTGCTCCTGCCATGGAAGGCCTGTCTGTGGTTTTAGGCAGCATCCGACGTGTGACATTTTGAATTACTGTGGAAACAGCAACAGTGCATTATCAGAGAAACTTACAAATTTTAAGTCAGGAAACAAAACACACACACAAGAGGATTCTGAACATTCTGAAAGCCTGTTTATTCAGTGTAGTTGCTCAGAGATATCAGCTTCATATCTTCTTACATTACCTCAAACATATCTGAGGGTTTGCAGGATGTCTCTTTTCTAAACCACCCCTAACTGCAAACCTTTCCCTTACACTCAATGTCATTCTTCATGCCATCAACATTAGATTGATTTTCTTTGTAAAAATTATGCTCTATAACAGGGTTCTCAACCTTTTTCTTTCTGAGCCTCATCCTCCCCAACATACTATAAAAAATTCATGGCCAGCATTAGGGGGTAGCAAGCAGGGCAATTGCTTGGGGCTCCATGACACAGGGGGCGCTGTGAAGCTAAGTTGCTCAGGCTTCAGCTTCAGCCTCACACGATGGGGCTTTGGCTTTCTGCCTTGGGCCTCAGTGAGTCTAACACTGGCCTTCCTTGACAGATCTCCTGAAAACTGCTTGCGCCCCTCTCCGCCAGAGGGCTCCAGACCCCAGGTTGAGAACTGCTGCTGTGTACTCAAGATATCACAGGACCAGTATCAGGAACTGCAGAACTTGAGGCTAATGCGATTTAGGGGAAGCTTAAAAAATCCCTAGAAAGTGTCTGCTATTTAATGAGACACTACAATATTAAACAATATGTCTGGCAGGAGACCACTACTATTTGTGTGCTCCTACTCCCCTCCCATCACCCCTGCCATTCATGTGACCCTGAAGATACACTGGAACATGTCTAATAAGTGTTAGGAGTGGTAGTATTTTTAACAGGTAGAGCTGGGTGAATAATTCATAATTAATAATTTGAGACATCTCACTGCTTTTACTAGTTTTTTCTGTGAATAGTTCTAAATCTGTATCTCATTTGCTAGCAGTTTCTTGCAAGTATTCAATTTTCAAAGTTTTAGTTTCTTTAATTAGACAATGCAGGTCTGACAATGTGTTTCTTTCACATGGCCAGATAAGGATAATTCTAAGAATCAGGTTTTTGGTTCAAATACTCAATTACAAATTCAAATTTTGCTTAAAAATTATTGTTACCGCAAATATTTCTTGCAGAATCCCCATGCACTAGAATATTAATGGAAAAGGGGTTTGAACACAGTCAAAGTGAATTTAAATAAAATATTCAAATTAATATTTAGGGTTTTGGTTTTTGTTGTATTTGATTAGCAATGGTAATAGATATTTTTAACTCAGAATGAAAACAAATATTTATAGGAACACAATAAAAAACGCCACACTGCAATAATGTTCTTTGTAATCCTATATTCTTTCTGACAGTAGCCAGTATCAGATGCTTCAGAGGAAGGTGTAAAATCATGCAATAGATATTCATACCATACCAGGTTTATGTGGGAAACTTTGTTCTTTGCCTTGGATTCATTGATTAGTTTATACCCTGAAGAACCAGGTCTGATATCACTATTTTATCCTGGCTGTTGTAACTGAATATTATGCTTTTACTATACAAACATCTAATCCTTTTTTAATCCCCCTTCTTATGTTTCATGTTGGGTGCATCATAAATATTAATTAATATGGAACTTTCAATATACATTATTTACTTTAAAAGTGGCATAACAGCATACAAGCATCTTCTAAGAAAAACACATGAAAGATCTGCAGTTAAAATAGCCTAAATAAAATGTGTAAGTAAAGACTGATCTTGTGCTTCAGGACATAAACCTCTGTCTGCACTGGCCAGCAGCTGAGGAAAATGCATGCTGCACATCCCCCCTTATGAGTGTGTCAGCAGGTGTGGTCATCTGCATGCTTGGGAGAACATTAAAAAGGTGCACCATGCACCATCATTATTATTTATTATTTGTGTTACAACTGTGCCAAAGAGCCTATGGTATGGACCAGGACGCCAGTGTACTAGGGACTGTACAAACACAGAATAGACAGCCCCAAAGATCTTACAATCTAAGAGTATGTCTATACTTATGGTGGCATGTGGAGTACAGACACTGCATGCACAGCTAGTATGGGTATAAACAGCACAGTGGATCGTGAGGTATGGCTTAGACAAGTGCCCTAAATGCCTGAATCACCAGGGTATGTGCCCTACATTGGATCTCTGCAGCCCAAGCAGTACCTCCCACAACAGTGTCCTGATTCCAGAACCTTTCCCCTCTGCTGGAGCCTTTCCCAGCGCCGGAGGCCTTTCCTGCTGCAGCAAAAGGCTCCAGCAAAGAGGAAAAACTCTGGCAATGAGGAGAAAGGGGAAAAAGGCTCTGGTGGTGATGGATAGCTGCCAGAGCCATTACATGTTCCCTCCCTGCTGCTGAAGCCTTTCACTGAAGCATGTAGCTACACACACTAGCGACAAGTGTGAATGCAGCCTGCTGTTTACTGTGGTGTGCGGCTACATGCATAGTCCTGTACTCTAAACACCACCGTATGTTTAGATATAAGCTATGTAACAATGCTTCCTGGAGCATCTTGCTTACAAACCACATAAGGATGCGTTACTGAGCTCCCACTACGGCAGTACAATTCCACATCATCCCAAACTCAAGCAAGTATCTAACTGACAAGTTTGAACCCAGAGCAAGGACATCATGTAATAAGTAAAATAAAGGGCTAAATCCTGATCATATGGCATGCATATGTATTCTAGTGATCTGAATGCAGGAATGGCAGCCAAAAACTACTGTGCTCTAAACTTGGTTCTGATACTGACTTCCGTCTATGGCCTCGAGATACAAAAAGAGCACTTAAAGAGGATAAAATAATTGCGGAGAAACTAAATGGATTCTCTGCTTCAGTCTTCATGGCTGAGGATGTTAGGGAGATTCCCAAACCTGAGCTGGCTTTTGTAGGTGACAAATCTAAGGAATTCTCACAGATTGAAGTGTCACTAGAGGAGGCTTTGGAATTAATTGATAAACTTAACAGTAAAAAGTGACCAGGACCAGATGGCATTCACCCAAGAGTTCTGAAAGAACTTAAATGTGAAATTGTGGAACTATTAACTATGGTTTGTAACCTGACCTTTAAATTGGCGTCTATACCAAGTGACTGGAAGAGAGCTAATTACAGACTGGTAAGTTTAATGTCAATACCGGGCAAATTAGTTGAAACAATAGTAAAGAATAAAATTGTCAGACACATAGAAGAACATAAATTGTCAACATGGTTTCTGCAAAGGGAAATCATGTCTTATTAATCTATTAGAGTTATTTGAAGGGGTCAACAAACATGTGGACAAGGGGGATCCAGTGGATATAGTGTACTTAGATTTCCAGAAAGCCTTTGACAAGGTCCCTCACCAAAGGCTCTAATGTAAATTAAGTTGTCATGGGATAAGAGGGAAGATCCTTTCGTGGATTGAGAACTGGTTAAAAGACAGGGAACAAAGAGTAGGAATAAATGGTAAATTTTCAGAATGGAGAGAGGTAACTAGTGGTGTTCCCCAAGGGTCAGTCCTAGGACCAATCCTATTCAACTTATTTATAAATGATCTGGAGAAAGGGGTAAACAGTGAGGTGACAGTTTGCAGGCGATACTAAACTGCTCAAGACAGTTAAGACCAAAGCAGATTGTGAAGAACTTCAAAAAGATCTCACAAAACTAAGTGATTGGGCAACAAAATGGCAAATGAAATTTACTGTAGATAAATGTAAAGTAATGCACAATGGGAAAAATAACCCCAACTATACATACAATATGATGGGGGCTAATTTAGCTACAACTAATCAGGAAAAAGATCTTGGAGTCATCGTGGATAGTTCTCTGAAGACATCCATGCAGTGTGCAGTGGCAGTCAAAAAAGCAAACAGGATGTCAGGAATCATTCAAAAAGGGATACAGAATAAGACTGAGAATATCTTATTGTCCTTATATCAATCCATGGTATGCCCACATCTTGAATACTGCGTACAAATGTGATCTCCTCATCTCAAAAAAGATATACTGGCATTAGAAAAGGTTCAGAGAAGGGCAACTAAAATGATTAGGGTTTTGCAATGGGTCCCATATGAGGAGAGATTAAAGAGGTTAAGACTTTTCAGCTTGGAAAAGAGAAAACTAAGGGGGATATGCTAGTGATATATAAATTCATGAATGGTGTGCAGAAAGTGAATAAGGAAAAGTTATTTACTATTTACTAGGGGACACCAAATGAAATTAATGGGCATCAGGTTTAAAACAAATCAAAGGAAGTTCTTCACACAGTGCACAGTCAACCTGTGGAACTCCTTACCTGAGGAGGTTGTGAAGGCTAGGACTATAATAGGGTTTAAAAGAGAACTAGATAAATTCATGGAGGTTAAGTCCATTAATGGCTATTAGCCAGGATGGGTAAGGAATGGTGTCCCTAGCCTCTGTTTGTCAGAGGGTGGAGATGGATGGCAGGAGAGAGATCACTTGATCGTTACCTGTTAGATTCACTCCCTCTGGGATACCTGGCATTGGTCACTGTCAGTAGACAGGATACTGGGCTGGATGGACCTTTGGTTTGACCCAGTATGGCCATTCTTATGTTCTTATGAAAATGAAAAGGGCCAAATGTCCTATGGCTCATTTGTCAAAATAAACCTGAGATTTGTACTTAGTCCATGTGTTGCCTCTTTATATATTGGCGTGTTTAACATTTCTCTGACTTGGGGAGCTCCTGGCTAAAATGAAAAAGACAATCATTTTCAGAACATATTAAATAAGCTCCTGTATTTCTGTTTCTATGGAAATTGGAATATTCAAATTTCCAAGAGCTGGTTCCTTAAAAATATTTTTTGCATGCTTCAAATCCCAATGTATGGCGAGCATGTTGGTTTAAGTCTATTCACACATGGTACTAATTAATTAAATAAATCACACCACTCCACAGTCAACTCTATTTTATGGACACGTGGAATTTTTATTTCTCTGAAATAAAAAAGAAGTGACATTATTTAAACATCTGGAAAACAAGCACAAGAAGCCATCTCTGAAAACAACTTCTTTTCCAGGAACACATATTGGAAATATAAAAGATTTGGAAGAAGTCATTTGGAACATATTTATTTTTCTAAATCCTTCTCAACTTAAAAACCATACAGGTAAAGTTAAATATTTGTACTTACAGAAAACTAAATTTAACAAGAAATATTATTTCACATTTGTCATAGGCACGCCATATAGGGGTTTTACTAATCTATAAAAGCCCAGATACCAAAGGCTTCCCAGGGGAGCGGAAACACACTGACATAGTGATGAAGACTCTTCATGTTGGAACATCTAAAAATCCCTGCAGGTGACACCACTGAAAAAATAGCACAAAATTTTCTATTTAAACACTTCATGTTAGGATTTCTCACAAGTCATCTCCGGACCCATGAACTTCCCAGGACATCAAGATATATGAGATTTTTAATCACAGAAATCCTTATATAACATAGGACTACTGAATAACAAAAATGGGTTTCCAATTTTAAACACTATTTCAAAGTTGCAGAAATAAAATCAACTATGCAATAATTATGTTTTGTAAAAGTACAACTAAGGAAGGGGGAAAATATCTCCCCCATTTTTTCTACAAATGCAGTTGTGCAACCTTAGCATTTTCTTGGTAAATACATTTCCAGAGGCCAGTATTTCCTCTCTTCCACTTGAACTGTAGCTTGCTGTTGTTTATCAGTTTCTGCTGAGACTCTTCACTGAAATCCTGATGGAAGATAGCACTGCCCATACCCAGATATGCTTTCATTTGCTACTTTCATTTCTTTCCTAAAAGCCTTCCCTCCACCTTTATTTTGGTCTAAAGCACACTGAAAGCATATGCATTTTTAAAAAAAGTTTCTAAACATCTTCTGCTCTGGAGTTGGATGTTAAAAATATTTGTTGAGCTGTCCCCAACTCATTCTTAAATTTTAGGGAATACCTTTACTCATCTAAAACTCTAAAGAAGAACTCTGCCCGTTTCCTCCCACACAGACAGTTCAGAAAAAGCTAACATCTGGGCTAATAACTTTTGTGTTTAGTGAACTACTTGTTGAAGAAATATTCTGAAAACTGTCATAACTGTGCTTGCACTTATATGTGAATACTAAGCTAGGGCTGGATAAACTCAAGCCTCTTCATAAGAGTAGAAACATAATATCGACATTGACTCAACTTTGGTTATTTCTTCTGTGGCTCTATATCTGTAACATTGCCCTTCTAAGCCTCCAGCAGTGTACAGAGCAGAGAATATGGCTGAGTGTGTATGACACACTGATTGTGAATTTTACTACAGCACTATGTAAGAAAACAGAATACAAAAGCCATCCACATTTTTCTGTGATCCACACTGACAACACATTAGGGGCCTCGAGGCTGCACCTGCCTACAATGTGCAGCGACTACAGCCTCTAGCATACAATGCTCATATTTAACTGACTAAAGGCTATTTAGATGAAAATGGGGCATTCATTGCTGGAACCTGCTGCCTCCAAGGGCTAGAACTCTAGATTCTGTATGAGGGAGGCTGTAGACCACATTTGAAGTTGAATTCATGAATAGCATGTTATCTGCCTGAGTACATTATACACACAGTAGTAAAGAGAAGTCACATTGGCATGGATGCCTGAAGGGAAGGGGATTTGCAGTTTGAATAGAGCACACAGATTATGTCCAGCTCAACAAATTCTGCATTGTAAGATTTAAAGTAACATTCAGAAAAGTAAAGCCTTAGCAATATCTAATTTTCAAAACACACAAAAGATGCCTATATAAAGAAAGGAAAGAAAGACTGAAGGAGGGCAGCAAATGGAGAAAACCAAAGACTAGGTACCGAGGAATGGAATACAATTTGAAGCTTATGAAGAACTGATCTGTGCATGATTCTGTACTGTAAATATTTCACTGTATAGTACAAATTTAACTCAAGTCACAGATTGCTTCTTTTCATACTTGGCAGCTAGGGGATGCCAGGCAGAGAGAATGACAAACCTGGATACTTTTATCAGTATGTTTCACATGGTAACCTTAAAGACAGACACTAGCAGAAACTACAATTGGTAGCTACTCAGCAAATAATTCAATGAAGTAGTTGTGTATGATGCAACAAAACAGCTCAGTTTAAAAATGAAGAGCAAACATAGTTAAACTACTTTTGTAATAAAAATTCACAATTTTGATTGTGAAGTTCCACTGATTTTGGTACTAGACTCTGCATGTATTAATCATAGTAAAAGTATTCTGTTTCTCATTTATTTTATACTTTTTTTGTGAGAGATCTGTGGTCAAGGGGGAAAAAACACGAAAAAACACACACGTTACCTTGTTTGATTATTGTAACAGGGACAAGTTTTGGACCATCTTTTAGTATGAGCTATAAAGAGAAAAAAATATATAAGCATTAGGATCTGTGCCATAATAGTAATTGAATTTTTCTTTCTAATGAAAATATAAGGCTTCAATCTAGTGCCTCATTTGTCCCAAGCTAACAACGGACATGGCTCCGGCCCCAACCACTGAAGGTTACACTTCATTTTTGTTGGCAAGAACTGTTATAAAGCATTTTGATCCCTTTCATTTGGCTATAGCCAGTTCTTTTGCTCCATTAATACAGAAAGTCTTACTGCTAAGGAATCCTCTAATTTTCGTTCTCTGTGAGACAAATCTCTCCAGCTTAAGAACCAGAGAAACCTTGACAATCAAACTGTGCAAAGTAATAACAACGAAACCTCCAAAACAACAATAATAACCCAGTAGTGTATTTTGTTACTAACTTTCAACTTAGATCAAAGTTACTGAAAAGTTCACAAACCATTCTCATAAACCAGGACTATTTTATTGTTTTAAAATCCAGATCAGATGTTCACTTTACATCTAATGTAAAGAATGGATGTAAAAGGCATCTGATGGGGGTTAGCATCTGTGAGCTTTGTCAATGGCACCATCTTAATTTCGACAACTGATTTCTCAGGGTGATAATAGGACAGTCACAAGGGGGCTCCAAATTGAAAGGAATTTATATGCTTTTTATATTTGTATTGCAAATATTTTTTGCCTTACACTGGTCTTTGATCCAGAAAGGTTTCCATCCACACACTAATCCTTTACAGACTTTTTGAGCACCATGGAAACAAGCATCTTTATCACATGAATTGGCCCTGCATTTCTCAGAATGGAGAAAATTGCAGATCTCTATGACATAAGTAAGCCCTGACTGTCCTTTGGCTCATGCAGGTACAGAAGCCAACATTTCAATAGTACAATGACTGGAAAGGGACCAGGCAGAAGTACTGCCAGATATGTACATATACTAACTGTAGCTATAAAATATAATCCTCTTTCAGTGAAGTCTGAGTTTAAAGGAGGAATAGAACTCAATATACAAATACCTCTTTTGGCTAAATATATAGTATATAAAGTCCTGCTTCCAGATGAGTGGGGATCAGTTAATGCTACTGATTTATTCTGTACTTCATAATATCACTCATTTAAGCTATTTCATACAAAAGCACTTTTAGGTAAAAAAATAATAAAATATTATGCTTTTTTAAAATTGTTCCATTTGGGTCAAATTTTTATGAGACCATTTGAGATCTCATTACAGATCATATTTTTCTTCTCCAGATTTTTGATCAACCATTGCTGTCAAGTTCAGGCCATCAAAATGTTATTTAAAAATAAACTATACTGCACTGTACAGAAAACAAATCTAATTAAACAGATTGCATAGTAGAGTACATGTCTTTAGGCATGATGTTGAGAAGATGAAAGGACCAGAGACCACAGATTTGGAGCTATTCAGAGGACCTTCAATTCAATCTCATTATAGATTGACCACATGCATGCAGAGAACATGAAAAAGGGATTCAAACTATAATGTATAGGAGACTTTCCAAGTCAAGTGAAGTGAAGAAAAGTGTTGTTGTGTGAAGTTAGAGTCCTACTAGAAGGGAGTATGAGTGATGTGCCATTATATTGGCAATTCAAACCACAGGTTTAAAGTGCACATTATGAAGTCTTTAAATGGATAGATTTAAACACTGGAAAAATGTACTAGGAGGCTTTAAAGCAAGAGGTTCTGTAGGGTTCTCTCTCGCCACTATTACCACTCTGTTTGTATCTTTGCTGTGGGAGAAAGCACGATATTTTGGCCTGCTTTGTCACCAGTACACTCAGATCTCCAGCTTTGTGTTGTTAAATCTAGGTGCTGCATTCTCTGTGTTTTCAAAGTGCCTCAGCTTAGAAAGTAGATGGAAGTAAACTAGCTTAGGCTGGAAGCAGAGAAGATGGAAATGGTGCATATAGGCAGCAGGGAGCATCTGGAAGTCTTATGGAGAAAGTTATGACTTAACTGGCACTATAGAGACTTGGTGGCACAACTCTCATGATTGGAGTACCAGCATTGAGGGATATAGCTTGTTCTGAAAGTATAGGTATGGCAAAAAAGGAGTAAGTGTTGTGCTGTATGTCAACAACGTAGTTACTTGCACCGAGGTCCAAAGGGGAAGTGAGCGACAGACCTACTGAAAGTCTCTGGGTATGGATAACAGGGAAAAGAACAGCAGTGATGTTATGGTGGGTATCTACTATTGACCACCAATTCAGGAAGAGGAAACAGATAAGTCATTCTACAAGGAGGTAACAAGATTAGCTAACACACATTAGCTAGTATTAATGAGGGATTTTAACTTCCCTGATATCTGTTGGAAGACAATTGCAGCAAAACATAATATGTCCTGCAAATTCTTAGTGTGAGTAGGAGATAAATTTTCTGATTCAGAAAGTTAAGGGAACAATGAGAAGATCATCTATTTTGGACCTAGTTTTGACCAATAGGGATGAATTAATTGTGAATGTGAAGGCGATTGGGACTTGGGAGGAAGTGATCATGATCTGACAGAATTCAAGATCCTGTGGAAAAAAGGACATGAGAACAGCAAAACAAGGATACTAGGGTTCAGAAAGGCAGATTTCAATGGACTCAGTGAAATACAAGGCAAGGTCCCATTGAAAGACCTATTAGGAAGAAAAGGAGTCAAAGCGGGGTGGCAGTTCTTAAACGATGTAATACTAGAAGCTCAACATCAAGCTATTCTGACAGAAAAGAAAGATAAGAAGAGCCACAGGAGTCCAATGTGGCTGCACAAGAAGCTTTTTAGCTATCTAAAACCCCAAAGGGATACATACAGGAAATGGAAGGAGGGGTATGTCACCAAATAAGTATATATAAGAATAGCACAAGCATATAGCAACAAAATTAGGAAACCCAAGGCAAAGAATGAGTTACATCTGGCAAAAAATGTTAGAGACAACAAGAAGGGGTTTTTCAAATATGGTCATACAGAAAAGAAAGATCAAGGATGATATGGGTCCACTGCTCAAAGGAGAAGGTGAGCTGGTATGGAAGATAATAGGAAGACAGAGCTGCTCAATGCCTACTTTGCTTCAGTCTTCTCATAAAAGATAACATCTGACTAGACAACAAGCAAAGTTACCATAGATAATAAAGGGACAGGGATGCAGATTGGAATAAGTAAAGAACATGTCAAAGATCTTCTGACCAATTTGAATGAATTCAAATTGGCAGGGTTGGATGCTAGTCACCTGAGATTACTGATGGAATTATCTGAAGAAATCTCAGAGCCACTGGCAATAATATTTACAAACTCATGGGTAACAGGAGAGGTCCTCAAAGACTGGAGAAGGGCTAACATACTGCCCATCTTTAAAAAAGGGGAAAAAGGAGGAGCAAGGGAACTATACACCAGTCAGCTTGACTTCGATACCTGGGAAGCTACTAAAGCAATGTATACAACATTCAATTTTCAAATACCTGGAGGATGAAGGGTAATTGCTAGCAGCCAGCATGAATTTACTAAGAACAAATCATGCCAAACTAGCTTGATTTCCTTCTTTGTCTGATTTGGGGGTTTTGGGAAATGTGGTGGAGATAATACACCTGGACTTCAGCAAGGCTTTTGACACAGCCCCACATGACATTCTAATAAGTAAGCTGGAGAAATGCAAGAAGTGGATAGATAGTTAGTTAAACAACCACAAAGTAACTATTAATGGAATGATATTAGACTGGAGGGAGGTCTCAAGTGGGGTTCCACAGGGATCTCATCTGGGTCCGGTATTGTTTAACATCTTTATTAATGACTTGGATGCAGGTATAGAGAGCATACTGATAAGTTTGCAGATAACACAAAGCTGGGGAAGGGAGTTGCCAATACTTTGGAGGATAGAGCTAAAATTTAGAGGGATCTTGATAAATTGGACAACTGGCCTATAGACAACAAAATGAAATTCAACAATGACAGATGTAAGATGCTATATTTAGGGAGGAAAAGCCAAATGCACAAACACAGAATGGAGGGAAATTGGCTTAGCAGCAACCCTGCTAAGAAGAATCCAGGAGTTGTGGTGGATCACATCCTCAACATGAGTCAGCAATGTGATGCTATTGCCAAAAAAAGCAAATGAAGGTTTTAGGATGCATTAACAGAGGCATAGCATGCAAGTCACAGAAGGTGATAGTATCACTCTACTCAGTGCTGGTTAGGCCTTAGCTGTCCAGTCTTGGTCACCAATGTATAGAAAGGATATAGAGAAACTGGAAAGGATCCAGAGGCAAGTGACAGAGAGGATCAAAGAGATGGAATGAAAGCCGTATGAGCAAAGAAGGAACGGGGTATGTTTAGTCTGGAAAAGAAGAGATTAAGAGGGTTGGAGGGGGAGGGGAATATGATACCAATCTTCAAATACTTCAAAGGCTGCTACAAAAGAGATGGAGAAAAGTTGTTGTCTTTTGCCACGGAGGGCAGGACAAGAGGCAATGGGTTCAAACTACAGCACAGCAGATTTAGATAAAATCTCAGGAAAAACTTCCTAACTGTAAGGTAAATAGGACAATGGAACAGACTGCCTAGGGAGATTGTGGAAGCTCCTTCACTGGAGGCTGAATAAAGAATGGTTACCTACCTTTTTGTAAGTGTTGTTCTTTGAGATGTGTTGCTCATGTCCTTTCCATTCTAGGTGTGTGTGTGCCCACGTGCACAGTTGTTGGAGATTTCTGCCTTAGAGGTATCCGTAGGGCTGGCTGTGGTGCCCCCTGGAGAGCTGCGCTCATGTATTGGTATATCAGGCACCACTGGCCCTGCGCCCTCTCGGTTACTGCTTGCCAGCAACTCCGACAGAGGGGCAGAAGGGCCGCTAATGGAATGGACATGAGCAATACATCGCGAAGAACAACAGTTACGAAAAGATAGGTAACCGTTTTTTCTTCTTCAAATGCTTGATCACGTCAATTCCATTTTAGGTGACTCACAAGCAGTGTCCACAGAGGTAGGCTCGAAGTTCACAGCTTAGTGGCTTGTAGTACTGTCCTACTGAAGTCAGCATCATCCCAGGCCTGCTGCGTCAGTGCATCGTGGGACATAAAGGTATGGACAGAAAATCAGGTTGCTGCTTTAAACATGTCCTGGATAGGCACATGGGCTAGAAAGGCTGCTAAAAAGGCCTGCGCCCTAATAGAGTGGGCGGTGACAATCGCTAGGGGTGGCACCTTCACTTAGCCATAGCAGAAGCAAATGCAGGCAGTGATCTAAGAAGAAATTCTTTGAGTGGATATCAGGCAACCTTTCATCCTGTTGGTCACAGCGATGAATAATTGTGTTGACTTACGGAATGGCTTGGTCCTGTCAATGTAGAAGATCAGCGCCCTCTTCATGTCCAGAGTGCATAGCCTATGCTCCTCCTCAAACTTATGCAGCTTTGGAAAGAAGACCGATATGTAAATATCCTGGCTTTAATGAAACTGAGAGACTAACTTGGGAAGAAAAGCCGGGTGCGGTCTCAGTTGGACCTTGTAGAAGACCATGTACGGTGGCTCCGAGGTGATCGCCTGAATCTCGGATACTTGGTGGACCAATGTCACTGCGACCAGGAATGTGACCTTTCAGGAAAGGAGAAGGAGAGATCAGAAAGCCAGAAGCTTGAAGGGAGGGCCTGTAAGCTGCAGCAGCACCAGATTCAAGTTCCACAGCAGGATGAGGTCCCTGACTTGCAGGTAGAGGCACTCTAGGCCCTTAAGGAATCTGGCCATGATATTCTGAGCAAAAACTGACCTGCCCTCGAATGGAGCTGGGGAGGCTGAGATGGCTGCTAGATGGACCTGGATCTATGAGAAGGATAAGCTCTGGATCTTAATATGCAGGAGGTAGTCCATAATAAGCCGCAGCAACGGCTCGGGATGAACAACTTTTCCCGCAATCCAGCAGGTGAACTGTTTCCACTTGACCAGGTAGGTCATTCTGGCGGAGGGATTCCTACTTCCCAATAGATATGCTGAACCTCAGATGACCACTGCTGCTCCTGCATGGTTAGCCAAGCAGCAGCCAGGCCATCAAATGTAACGCTGTCAGGTTGGGATGCAAAAAACGTCCGTGGTACTGGGACAACAGGTCCGACCTGAGCAGTAGCTGAAACAAGGTTGCCACTGTGAGGTCCAGCAGAGTGCTGAACCAGTGTTGGAGTGGCCACGCCAGTACTATGAGGATGACTCTTGCCCTCTCCTGTTCGATTTTTGTGAGCACCCTGGGTAGCAACAGCACCAGAGGGAAGGTGCATATCAAAGTCCCCTGACCACGGGAGCAGAAAGGCGTCTGACAGGAATCCCCTGTCCATGCCCCTGATTGAGCAGAAGATGTGGCATTTCCTGTTCGGCTGGGACGCGAACAGGTCCACCCGGGGAGTTCCCCACTTGTGGAAGATGGAACTGACCACCTCTGGATGAAGGGACCACATGTGAAGAGATGAGAACATTCTGCTGAGGTGATCTGCCAAAGCGTTCTTGGTCCCTAGAAAGTGAGTGGCTATGAGGTAGATGTTGTGCTGCAGACAGAAGTCCCAGAGCAAGAGGGCTTCCTGGCAGATGACCTGGCTCCACCCTGTCTACTGACATAGAAGACCGTAGCTGTGGTGTCTGTCAGGACCTGAACCATCCTGTCTTGAATCTGAGGTAGAAAGGCTTGGCAGGCTAGTCAAACCGCCCTGAGTTCCCTGACATTGATATGCAGCGAGCGATCATGACTGGACCAACGACTTTGAGCGTGGAGAGTGCTCAGGTGGGCTCCCCATCCCAGGTCCGAGATGCCAGAGACAAGGATCACTGATGAGGTCAGAGCCATGAGTGTACTCTTTCAACACCAACTTGGGATCTTGACCACCTGGTCCATACTGTGCTGGTTTGGGACACAGACCAATGCCAGCCACACCTGAAGGGGTCTGAGGCAGAGTCGTGCATGCTGGACCACCTAAGTACATGCTGCCATGTGACCCAACAGTCACAGGCACATGTGGGCGGCAGTGAGCAGGTGGGCCTGCAGGCCCATGAAGAGGTCTGCCCTGGCCTGGAACCAAGTCTCGGGGAAGAAGGCCCTGGCCTGAGTGGAGTTGAGGATTGCTCCAACTAATTCTATGTGTCGTACTGAGATTAAGGTTGACTTTTTCTTGTTTATTAGCAACCCCAGGTCTCGACAGGTGGAACATACCAGATTGAGATGCCTCTGCACCTGATTCAGGGACTGGCCCCTTATCAACCAGTTGTCGAGGTACGTGTATATTTGGACTCCCCAATGTCGCAGGTAAGCGGCCACTGGTGCTATACGCTGTCTTATGAAAGGAGACTCGAAGAGCTTGGTTTGTTTAGCCTAACCAAAAGAAGGCTGAGGAGACATATGATTGCTCTTTATAAATATATCAGAGGGATAAATATCAGGGAGGGAGAGGAATTATTTAAGCTTAGTACCAATGTGGACACAAGAATAAATGGCTATAAACTGAACACTAGGAAGTTTAGACTTGAAATTAGACAGTTTCTAACCATCAGAGGAGTGAAGTTCTGGAATAGCCTTCCAAGCGGAGTAGTGGGGACAAAAGACATATCTGGCTTCAAGACTAAGCTTGATAAGTTTATGGAAGGGATGGTATGATGGGATAGCCTAATTTTGGCAATTAACTGATCTTTGATTATTAGCAGGTAAGTATGCCCAATCATCTGTGATGGGATGTTAGATGGGGTGGGATCTGAGTTACTATGGAGAATTCTTTCCTGGGTGGTGGCTGGTGAGTCTTACCCACATACTCAGGGTTTAACTGATCACCATATTTGGGGTCGGGAAGGAATTTTCTTCCAGGGCAGATTGGCAGAGGCCCTGGAGCTTTTTCACCTTCCTCTGCAGTATGGGGGACAGGTCAGTTGCTGGAGGATTCTCTGCACCTTGAGGTCTTTAAACCATGATTTGAGGACTTCAATAACTCAGACATAGGTTAGGGGTTTGTTACAGGAGTGAGTGGGTGAGATTCTGTGGCCTGCATTGTGCAGGAGGTCAGACTAGATGATCATAATGGTCCCTTCTGACCTTAAAGTCTACGAGTCTATGAACTTACTCAGGGCTGATGAGAGACCAAAGGGCATCGCCATTAACTGGAAGTGGCACTAGCCCAACATGAAGCAGAAGAAGTGCCAATGCCCTAGGAAAATGGAAGTGTGCATCCTTTAAGTTGAGGGCAGCGTACCAGTCTCCTGGATCCAGGGAGGGAATGATGGAAGCTAGGAAGACCATGCAAAACTTCAACTTCTTGAGATCCTTGTTGAGGCAGGTATAGGATGGGTCTCAGGCCCCCTTTTGCCTTCAGGATTAGGCAATAGCGGGAGTAAAATCCTCATCCTTCCATGTTCCAAGCAACCTTTTCCACTGCCCTCAGGTGCAGGAGGTTTTCGACCTCCTGAACGAGGAGTTACTCATGAGAAGGGTCCCTAAAGAGGAATGCGGAAGGGATGGATGTTCGGCTATAAATTGCAGAGTGTAGCCCACTGTACTGAGCACCCAGTGGTCTGAGGTGACACGGGATCAGGCCAACCAGAAAGGGTTGAGGAAAGGGAGGATTGGATCCAGTACTTTGGCTGGGGCGCCATCCTTGTGCACACCCTCAGAACGACTGCTTCTGGCCTCCCTGACTTCTGGGAGGGTCAGGTTGGGCAGCCAGGTGGGAAGAGAAGAAGTAGTGTCTCTTTAGGCCCCTTATCCTTGTCTGTGTCTCAGGAGCCAGATCTGGGAGCCCCCCAGCACCTAGACTGCAATGGAGGAAGAGGCAGTTGGCTCAGGAGTCCTTGAGCCAATGGAGCCTAGAGTCAGTCAGCTTAGAAATGAGCCCTGAACCCCTAAATGGGAGGTCCTAGACTGCGGTCTGCATCTCCTGGGACAGCCCAGAAGCCTGCTACCAGGAGCTGCATCTCATGGCCACCACCAATGCAGTCAAGTCCATCACATCCCAGGCATCACCAACATGGCAAACTCTTGGGCATGGTCCTGTAGGAGCGCCTCTGTGAACTTATTAAGGTAGTCCCACAGGTTAAAGTTGTAACATGCCAGCAGAGCCTGGTGGTTAGACACCTAAACTGTAAGCTGGTCGTGGACAGGGCCAGCTTTAAGAAGTGCGGGGCCCAATTCAAACATTTTCGGTGGGGCCCTGGCAGAGATGACTACAAAAAAAAAAAAGTGTAAAAAAAAAACCTTTTATTTCTTCCATGTATTATTTACTTTCCATAACTATACAAATAATAAAATTGTATATTGTGTACATTGCATCATATATGCTGTTGATTGCTTATTAATGACTGCCATTTCACATGTGTGGGTCCCTGCCACTCCCTGCGGGTGTGCACGTGTGGGTCCCAGCTGCTCCTTGCCCCCCTCTTTGAAGCAGGTGTGGGAACTGCAGGGCAGCAGCGGACATGAGGCTGGTTGGAGGCAGGGCAGGGGCTGACTGGAGGTAGGGTCTAGCTGTAGGCAGGGCAAGGGGTGCAAGGCTGGCTGGAGACAGGGGGGTGTGGGGTGGGCTGGCTTCAGGCAGGGCCGCAGGGGGATGCAGCAGGGGTTGAGAGGGCTGGAGACAGAGGAGTGCAGAACTGGCTGGCTTCAGGCAGGGGGGTGCAACAGGGATTGGCTGGAGACAGGGCAGGGGGTGCGGGGATGGGTGTGGGCAGGGCGGGCAGGGTGTGCAGGACTGGTGCGGGCAGGGCTGTGTGTGGGGCTGGCTGGCTTTGAGCAGGGCCACAGAGGTGTGTGGCAGGGGTTGGCTGGAGACAGGGCAGGGGGTTTGGCAGGGGCTGGCTGTGGGCACGGGGTGCAGAGCTGGCTGCAGGCTGTGGGGGCAGGGCTGGTGCGGGCAGAGCAGGGGTGCAGCAGAGGCAGCTGGAGCCCCCGCCCTTTAAATAGCCCCCAAGGCTCCCGCTATCCCAGGGCTCTGGGGGTTATTTAAAGGGCCTGGGGCTCCCCTGCTTCTACCCCCCCGGACCTTTTAAATAGCCGCGGGAGCCCTGGAGAATACATGGGGGTAGGGGGGGGCTCCAGTGGCTATTTAAAGGACGGGGTGGCAGAGGCAGCTGGAGCCCCGGCCCTTTAAATAGCCCCCGGAGCCTCCCGCTATCCCAGGGCTTTGGGGGCTATTTAAAGGGCCCAGAGCTCCAGCCGGGAGAGATGGGCTGCAGGGTAGGGCTTACACTCCGGCCGGGGCTCCAGCTGGGAGAGCAGGGCCGCAGGGTGGCTTGCCCCGCTCCGGCCGCGGCTCCAGCCGGGAGAGCGGGGTTGCGGGGCGGCTTGCCCCGCTCCGGCCGGGGCTCCAGCCGGGAGAGCGGGGCTGTGGGGCTTGCTGCACTCCAGCCGGGGCTCCAGCTGGGAGAGCCGGGCTGTGGGGCAGCGGCGCTCCCGCCGGCGCTTTAGTCAGGAGAGCAGGGCCATGGAAGACCCTGGAGCAGACCGCAGCCAGGGTATTTAAAAAAAATTTAAAAGAGCTTAAGGCGCGGGGCCCTCTTAGGCGCGGTGCCCGATTCCGGGGAATCGGCTGAATCGGCCTAAAGCGGTCCTGGTCGTGGAATGAACTTTTCTGCCAAACAGTCTAGTCTTTTGGCCTTTATTTTTTGGCATTCCACTGGGGTGGCCTTATCTGTCCCTTTTGTTCACCAAGGACATGACCAATGAAGCCATGGGGGGATGAGTATACAGACAGTCAAAGCCCTTTGTAGGGACATAGTATTTCTTTTTCACTTTCTTTGACATAGGCGGAATAGAGAAGGTGGTTTGCCACCTTAATTTGGCTATTTTGAGCACGCCTGGGCGGACAGGCAATGCAATTTTAGCCAGTGCAGTGGCCGAGATGACACTGAAGAGGCCGTCTGCCTCCTCAGCAACCTCCTCAATCTGCAGGCCAAGATTGTCCACCACCCATTTAAGAGGGCCTTAAAATCGTCCAGAGGGGCTGCTGTTGAGGGATGGCCTCGGTACTACCTTGTCTGAGGATGACGATGAGAACCACACCACCTGTGGGAGGGCGTTGTACTCTTCCTTGTTGTGGGAGGGCTCCCTCAATGCTGGGGTATGGTGAATTGGCACTGAGCTCTGACTGTGGTGCTGGAGGTGCTATGGCCACCTTGTCCGATGAGGCCCGGAGAATATTGGACCAACACCATTGGCACCCCCCATGGGTTCCAGTACTGCCACTGGGGGGCCGCTGTCCCTGATGCATTGGCACCATGGCTGGTGCTTTCCTGGTCTCCCATATTGATGGAGAGTCACCCATTTTTGGCGATGGGCTAAAGTTGCGGTCCAACCCCAACCACTGCCCCTCCAATGACCATGGCAGGGCCACTAAGGCCAGACTCAGTCTGCTGACCCTGGTGGGCAATTGGTGGGGTGATGGTGAATAGTGCTGCCTGCCCAAGGAACAGTACCGGGGAGAACAAAACTGGTGCCAAGATCCTGAATGACCCCTCCAGGACAGTGACCGACATCAAGGAGATAACCTGAGAGTGACTGGCGCCTGGGCGACCTGTGGCCAAACGTTCACCAGAACCAATGGTATGGAGAATGGCACCTTGAGTTAAGAGTCTCATGCCTAGTAGGCAGAGATCTCATCAGGGACCTAGGCCTCCTGGCTGGAGAGCTAGTGTGCGGTGCTGGGATCCGAGGTCACGGCAAAGGAGACCTACACCTGCGGTCTGGTAACCAGGGCGTATTCTGCCAGTCTATGCTGCTGCTCCCCAGTGGGCTCTGCTTTTTAGCCACTGGGACCACTTTGGGCACTGAAGGCCCCATGATAGGCTGGGAGCCCCAGCCGCTGGCCGGAGTGGGAAGTGGGCCCCTGGCTGGGCTGGGAGGTCCGACCACAGCAGTACCCCCATGAAGCCACAAAGTGGGTGCATGACCTGACAAGTCCTTTTCCTGTGGCCCCTCTGTCCTTCAGTGCTGAGGGACTCCACTTCTTTGGCACCGGTGAGGGGGAGCGGTAGGGTGACCAGACAGCAAGTGTGAAAAACTGGGATGGGGGTGGGAGGTAATAGGAGCCTATATAAGAAAAAGACACAACAATTGGGATTGTCCCTATAAAATTGGGACATCTGGTCACCCCAGAGTAGTGCTGGGCTGAGTCCGGTGTCGGCGGTGCACTGCGCACCGAGGCAGATGTACTCAGCATGGGATCTGCGGTGGAGGGCTTCGAAAGAGCAGCCTTCATTAGTAGGGCCCTCAAGTGGATATCCCGCTCCTTCTGCATCCAAGGTTGAAACTTCTGTGGCTTTCTCCCAGACACTTGAGACTGTTGTGGTAATCACTGATTGGCATTGGCGTACTGCATGTCGAACACAACTTGAAGTCTGGAGAGTGGGGCTAGACCTGCTTGGGGCAACGTCACAACTGGGACGCTACTAACTAACTTAACAGTATAACTAACTACTATGAACTATATACAACCACCAACAGAACGAAGTCTATGAGGAAAACTGCTACTGCTCTTGTGATGCAAGACAAGGAACTCCAACCAACCATGAGGGGCGGTAAGAAAAAACTGAGAGGGCACAGGGCCGGCAGTGCCTGATATACTGCCTCATGGGAGCACCGTTCTAGGGAGGGTGCTACAGCCAGCCCTATGGATACCACTAAGACAGAAATGTCCAACAACTGTGCATGTGAGCGCATGCACACCTAAAATAGAATCAACATGAGCATGAGCAAGCACTTGAAGAACTGTCTTGAATGGTTTAGACACAACAAATTATGTATTCTGGTAGAGTGGTTAGACTAGATGACCCTTGTGGTCTAGACTAGACTAGATGACCCTTGTGGTCCCTTCTAACCCTATGATTCTACAGGAACTCTCTGGGACTGTTAGTGTACCTTCATTGGAACTGTATGTATGACTTACCAGTATGAGTGACAATCACCGGGTTACTTTGAATCTACTGCAGTTCTTGGAATCTCAAATATTTGCTGTGACAAGCAGAAAAAAGTACTATTTCTGATTGATCAGGAGACTGCCATGGTTCCACTCAGGTGACCATCCAATATCATTTATACTACGTTTCCTAAACATCCTCTCTCTGTATAACATCCTCATGGATCATCTCAGTATCCAGAAGACAATCAATAGATGGAAAATGTGATAGAGGCTAGAGCAGCAGTGTTAGTTATCATGTTTCAAGGCTGTAAAGTACAGAATTTAAAATACCAATGCATAGCAGCTAGCAAGTAAAACCTTTTTAAACTTCTTCTCCACAATGCTGTGAACAAAGGTGAGCTTAGTGAGTCCAGCTGTTGTTACTATGAAACAGATTTGCATATTCCTGTGATTTTTTATTTTTTATTGACAAAAATCACTCAGATTTATATACTAAAATGACTGTAATCATGAGTCCAGAACCTAACACAAGAAAATAAACAATTTGCTATCACTGTTTGATTTTTAACTGTTGTTGTTTATTGATATGCCAGTCTCTAGTCAAGCCAAAATTGGGGCTTCATTGTGTTAGGCACTGTACCACATGCATATCATGTCGAGCATGTAAAAGTCTGTGCCTTTAGCTGAAAAAAATTGATAACTGGTCTTTTATTGTTTTAATTTTGAACCCAAAGATAAAAACATACTTTAAAGAATTAGAAATAAGTTTAAAAAAGTGAAATAAGGATCCAAATCTGTGCCAGATAAGGTGGCATTTTTTGTGGTGAGAGCACTTATCTACTAAAAAGTGGCCTGGGATCACCATTCTCATTTTAGACTGGCCACCAAACAGCCGTCACCCAGTAACAACTTTGATTCAATACCAACCTGGGGGGGACTCAAGGAGAAGTCTACATCATGGTCATTACTGAGAAACTCAAAAGATTTTCTTTGCTTAATGCTCAGTATTTTCCCATTATTAGTGAGCAAGGTTTACCACCAGCACCATTGCTATCGACATCTGGTCTTTCAGATGCTCACTTGCTAAAGTATCTCTAAAGCTGCTAATTGCATAATTTTGGGCCCTGCTTCTTCTGACATCTGGATCCCAACCCACTGTCATTTTCATTTAATCAGATCTCCCATTAATAGCATTGCTTCCTGAAGGATCAGGGCTAAAATCCAGGTGGGCACTGACATAATTCCAGCATTCTTTTAAATCAAATCTATTGTTCTCCTTTCTTCCACTACCACTGTTTCATCCTGACTTGAGCATCCTCTCTGCGCTGAGTGGTAAGAGATGTCCAGGTCCCCACAAGTCAGCTTCCCAACAGAGGGGAAATCAGTGACATAAAGTCTGGGTGTACTCTAAGTGTAACTTGTTTATTTGCACAGATTTCAGGTCTGGTGTCTCAGATAGCCTTTCAGAGTAACTTCAACACCCAGTTCTCAAAGAGCAATTCTGCTCACGACCTGACTCTACTCAGAGACCAAGACAAGGAGCCAACTCTCCTGCTGCTTGAAAATCCTCTCTTTAAGGACCTCTGCCTCTATACAGGACCATGTACAACAAAAACTAACAACACAACATGTTGTCCCAAGACTGAACATTTGCTCACATGCTAAGAAAGAGAACCATATGTAACAGCTCCATCTGACAATGCCTGCCATAACAGATTCTCTCTCTCTTTCTTTCTGAATCTAAGATAGCAAACCTTTATTTTGACTTGACAAATAAACATTTTTACTTCAGGCATTTTAAATGCATTTTTTCACCACAGTATTTAAGTGCCAAAGTGATACCTACTATTTATATAGAGCTTTACATTATCAAACCACTTTATAAACATGAACTAAATGATGCTCACACCTGTGAGTAAGACAAATATTATTATTCTCATTTTCCAGACTGAGAAAATAAAACAGAGCTCTTAGGCACTCAGATACTACAGTGATGGAAGCATTTAAAAGAACGTAGATGGATAAGAAATAGAAATGACTAGCTCAAGGTAATACAAAAAGTTAGTGATGCAGCCACTGTCAGAAGAGAGGTCTCTTGATTTGTAGTCATATGCCCAATGCACCTCTCATCTATTTTTGTTCAAGGTATAAAAGAGTTTATAAGCAGTACAGCTTTTAGCAGCTGCTGTTTACTTCTTTCTGATGTTCCTATATCCCAAAGCCAGATAAAGTTAAAATATATTTTAAAATGGGAGACATTAGAACATCGTTGCTTTCCTTATGGCAGCACTGGATTCAATCTGACTGGACAGGCATGAAGAAAACAGTCATGTTTTCCTTTGGAGATAAATAAGTGATTGATGCTAAAAGCCCTTCCCTGTTGGGCAGAGAATCTAGAGGGAACTCCACATTGCAGCTTGACATTATATAACTCCTCGATTTTAATCAGCTAGAAGAGGAAGTTTTTTTTCTACCTCTTCTTCCTCTCTTCTCTAGCCCCCACCACATTCCCTGCACCTTGTTTATGAAGGGAAAAGGAATGACTGTCCCTACAATTATTTATTTATTTTCTTCCCTGTAACTGCTTCTCATCCAGCCCCAAAACTTAGCCAAACTTGCTGGGTCAACCTGCCAAAAGAAACAAAAGCTATTTTGTTGAAATGTTGGAAAGACTGAAGAATAACTATACACAATGACAGGGTTGCTATACATGAAGTGCAGCAATAAAGCCTTTGAAAGGCACTCATTACAGAGAAAAATCAGAACCACTCCAAAATGAGACTATTGCCTCTAAACAAAATAAAAACAACTTTTGGCCTAACTCACTAGCAATCTGGCTTTGTAGAAATGGTGTGGTTACATCATTAAAACATACCCCACCTAATGAGTTGTATGACTGTTACTTCAGTTTCCACAGCAGAGAAACAATATATATGTGTGAGTGATGTAACTGATAGCTGATCAACATCCTTGTTTTGTTTTGTACCACTGGACTGGGAATGATGGTGTGTGCACATCAGTATTGAATATTTTCATCACAAATCAGTTGTGTGTCTCACAGCAGAGTGACCAGTACAGTAACTCCTCACTTAAAGTCATCCCAGCTAATGTTGTTTTGTTGTTACATTGCTGATCAATTAGGGAACATTCTCATTTAAAGTTGTGTATTGCTCCCTTCTAACGTCATTTGGCAGCCGCCTGCTTTGTCGAATGCTTGCAGGAAGAGCAGCCCATTGCAGCTAGCTGGTGAGGGCTTGGAATCAGGGTGGACCGGCAGGACCCCTTAGCTCCCCCATCAGCTCCCCACTCCCTTAAGTACCTTGTGCAGCAGCTGCCTGCAGTTCAGCTGTCCCTCCCCCCACTGCCATGTGCTGCTCCTGCCCTCTGCCTTGGAGCTGCTCCCCGAAAATCCTGCTTGCTGTGTGGGGGAGAGGCAAAGAAGAGAGGGACTAATGTCAGGGTGTCCCCCTGCACTCCTGCACCCTGCTTACCCCATCTTCCATAGAGCAGGGGACACACACCAGGACTCAGGACAGAGGGAGCTGAGGGAGCTTGCAGCAGGTGCGGTCTCAGCAAGCTGATCTAATTAACAAGGCAGTGTACTTAAAGGGGAAATGCGCATATCTCCCTCCATTCCTGCTGCCGTTGTAGAGTGAGAGAATTAATCCTTGAGGGCTCAGCCAATTGCTGTTTATCATTTAGCAATAAGGGAAATATCCCACCCTGTGACTCCTCCACCTCGACCAAGCTTCACAATCATCATCACTGTGTACCAGTATTAAATTGTTTGTTTAAAACGTATTGTGTGTGTGCGTGTGTGTGCGAGTATGTGCGTGTGTGTAATATAGTCTTTTGTCTGGTGAAAAAAATTTCCCTGGAACCTAACCCCTTCATTTACATTAATTCTTATGGGGAAATTGGATTCGCTTAACATCGTTTTGATTAAAGTCGCATTTTTCAGGAACATAACTACAACGTTAAGTGAGGAGTTACTGTATTTGTAAAATAGGGGATACCACAGAACATCATAGAAGACAGGATATTGTTCAGCAGTCTTGAGATGCAATGCTTACTTGACACTGTTTTAAAGGTACTAAGGCAGATTTAACTACAAGTTTCGCTCTGTTTTGTGCCTCCTTTACATTTGTGTCTCAGACACATCATTTTTAAAAAAAAATCTGTTTATATGCATATCTATGAACATGCGACATCCACATTTGCTGGCTGCTTTTACAAAGGCCAAATAAAAGATATATGGAAAAATACTAAATACTGATTTTGATTCACGTGAAAATTCTGCAAACACACTAGAAGGACAATTTTAATTCCCCTATCTAGCCATCTGTAAAGATATTAGGATTTCCTAATTATCTAAATGAGAAAGCTATGAGTCCCTCCCAGTCACTCTGATCCTGTAACCATTATACACAAGCAACTTCCCATGTGAGAAGTCATATTGAATTATATGGGACAACTTACTTGAATATATGCTTAGAAGATCAGGCTATAAAACTCTAAGCCCCTTACAATATTTATAAAAGACACAGATGAACAGATAGGCTCAATATCATATCAAAGGATACCCAAAAGAAGACCCTGCAAAACCCATCACAAAACAAATCCTTCCCCATATGCCTCAATTACACCCCTCCCCCCCACCACATGAAAAGCACAAGAAAATGTAGGTGGGCCTTGCAGGTCAGAAAACTCAAGCACTGTTGGACCAAGGGGGAAGCAAATTCCAAAGTCTATAACTCACATACTGAAACTTTCAGTTCTGTCCCTTTTAAATCAGGAGGCTGTACACCTCAGCAGTCAATGCACACATAAAAATTATGCATATTTAAATACAGTGTTTGGATTTTAGATATCAAGTTTTGATTAAGAGGCTTTAATGATTTTCCAATATTACAATCCTGCTGCCACATTCTGCTCATCCCATTTACAGCACCTAAGGGAGAACAAAAATCTGACATTACAAAACACAAGACTACATTGAGAATATGATATTCTTTTTGCATACCTGTGTTTGGATATTAGGTATGACCTTGTAGGTATTCTGGAACTGTCCATTTTCTTTGTTTTTATCTGATTTAACAGGAAAGAAATAAACACACAAAACTATTATTCACATTCTTCAAGATAAAGCAAAATAACGATTAAGTTTTTTCCAGATTATTTTTCAATGGCTATGAAGGTAGCGAGAATTGTGCCTTCTGTCAACCTGCTATAGCTTATTTCACTCTTTCCGCAACTGGGTTTTAAAATTTATCTTGAACACCTCTTCTTCCCATATTGTTAATGAGGAAAACAAGGTGTTCTTTTAATTATACCTGACTGTGTGTATGTACAGGAAGAGTGAAAGGAGGGAAAAGGGCAGGGTGAGCTACTGGAATTTGCTATCATTAAGTATTTAAAATATTATTTATTGGTCACTGGCTGACATTGTTCTGCTACTGTAAATACAGAGGAGAAACAATCCCTTTTCCTTAGGATCTCAGGGCCATATTTTTAACGGTATTTAGGCACCTACTGGGATTTTTAAAAGCATCTAGACATTAAATCCCACTGAAATCAGTGAATGATAGGCAAATAGATGCTTTTAATAATCTCAGTAGGCACGTATATTCCTTTAAAAATTTGGCCCTTAAACTCCAAACAGTAACTGCAGCCCAAACCTTCACTTACACGTATAGTCCCTTTGATGCTAATGAGCCTACACTGAGAATAAAGTTACATGGGATAATGTGTGTGATCAGTGTTGGACACCAAAAAGATGAACAATAGAAAACAACTTCAAACATGCAAAGCAATATATCCTCAGAGAGATGCTGAGTTGAACAGGCTAACACAGTAGCAGTGCCCAGTCGGCCTGCATGTGCACTCTATGCATCTTCATACCCCATCCTGTGGATATATAGAGCTGTATGAGCAAGCTTCCCTCAGGGCTTTCTCTACCACAAAGTCCTGCAAAGGAAACTCAGAAACATAGGCGCTGACTTTTGGTTTTGCTGTAATTCCACCCCCTAGAGCCCACCCAGACCCGCCCCCTCCCCTGACACACCTTGCCTGAGCGCCTCCCACCTGCTGCTCATCCCTTTCTGCTCCCTCCTGCCTTAAGGGCAGTGAGGGGGAGGTGGCAGAGAGGAGCGAGTGGTGGGGCAGCCCCACTCAACAGCTGATGAGGGTGCAGGGCCAGCTGCTGAATAGCTGATTGGTGGCCAGCCTCAGGGCTGCCAGAGCAGCAGCCCCGGCCAGCCCTCTGGATGCCTAGCACTCCCTATTTTTTCTCTATGTTTTTTTGAGCCTCTGAGCACCCATAGAGTTAGCACCTACGCTCAGAAGCAGAGGGGAAGAAGAGCTCTGCAAATTTCAGAGACTGAGACCTCCTTGAGTGATGTCATAGAAGAAGGCTGACATCTTGCACAATGGACTAACAGTGTACAGGGAGGCTGAATGTTGACAGACTCATAACACTAGATAATGCACTCAGAGATCCACCCCAAGAATCTATCAGGAGAGATTGTGGATCTTTTGGATCTGTCTGCAATTGAAACCAATAGTTGGGGACACTTGCTGAATCGTTTGGTTGTGTCCAAATAGAAGATTAATGCCCTTCTGACACTGAAGGCATCGAAGACCGCTTTCTGCCTACTCTGATGTGGTTTCGGGGGAAAAATGGATTGATTAATATGAAATTCAGAAGACACTTGAGGTTGAAATTTAGGATGTGGTCATAACAAGACTTTTTCCTTGAAAAACATCATAAAGGAGGTGATCTACCATTAAAACCCCCAGTTCTCCTACTCCTTGGGGAAAAAGTGATGGCTATCAAGAAAGCTATTTTCCTGAATAGGTGAAGCAACAAACATGTAGCTGAAGGCAATTAAGGATGGATATCAATAACCATATAGGGGCAGGTTTCCTAATCTGTGGAAAAAGATTCATCTGTTCTTTGAGGAACCTTGACATTTTAAAGGGAGCAAAAATTGAAAAATCTTCCGTAGATGACTGAAAGGCTGGTATAGCAGCCAAAGGAATCTTGAAGGAATTCATAACAAGATTTGATCTTTTAAATTCCATCAGGCAGTCCAGGACAGTGGAAAGAGGAGAGAGAACAGGAGAAACTTGTTGACAGGTACACCAATGGTGAAATCTCTTCCCTTTCTGAAGATATGTACTTTGTGTAGATGCTTTCCTGCTATAGAACAATAGTTGTTGAACAGAAAATCTCTATTCCTGAGAATGAGTTTGAGATGAAACATCTGACCAGCATCGGGGGCAATAGGTAGCAACTGATCTGAAGTATCAGTGGTGGGTGGGAAGTGAGCTGAATCTGGTTAGGATACCAAATCCGTTTCAACCAAGCCAGTGCAAATAAAATGACCTTGTCCTTGTCCTGCTTGATCTTGTTCAGTATCTTCAAGAACAACGATGTTGGTGGGTATGCATAAAAAAGGCCCTTGACCCATGAAATAAGGAAGGCCTCTAATAGTAATTGAGGCTAGAATTCTCCTCTTAAACAATATTTTTTCACCTTTTTGTTGATAGCATGGCAAAGAGATCCAATTCTGGAACACCCCCCAGGTTAGAAATATGCTGTTTAAAACTTGTGAAGCCAATTCCCATTTGTAATTCTGGAAGAAGTGCCCACTGACATTATATTCTGTGGTGTTCTGTTTACTCAGGAGGTAAGAAGATTAGATGATTATTTGGTTGACTCTCCTCCAACTCCAGAGTTTTAATGCTTCAGCACAAGCAAGGGAGAGTGCGCTCTGCCTTGACAATTAATGTAGATTGGGTATTGTCAAGGTCATGACCGTGACAGATTTGGCTCTGATCAGTGGAAGGAAATGAGAGCAAGCATTTTTGACTGCTGTCAATTCTAGAAGGTTGATGTGAAGAAGATGCTCTTGGGAAGACATTTGCCTTAGATGGTGTGTGACCGTAGATGTGCTCCCCATATGAAGAGGGATGCATCTGATGTTATAACAAACGTAGGAGGAGGTTGAATGAAAGGAACTCCCTCACAGACTTTGGAGGGGTCCTTCCACCAATAATCCAGAACCTGACAGAGAACAGACAACTGATTGTCTAGACTGCGTGTTCAGTATTTAAATTGTCCTGAGCCATCCCTAGAAGCACTCAAGATGTAACCTGGCACATTGGTTTACAAAGGTACAAGATGATGTACATCCTAATAGTTGGAGACAATTTCTCACCAAGATTTGAGGACTTACCTGAACTACTGAAACCTGTTTTTTTAGGTTCACAAATCTGTCCATAAGTAAGCAAGCTCTGGCTATCGTGGCATTAAGAAAAGCTCCTATGAAATCTATCCATTGTCCTGAGGTCAAAGTGGACTTTTCAAGATGTAATCAAAGGTCTAAACTGTCAAACAGAGACCTTGTTGTTGACAATAAAACATCTTGGTAAGGTTTGTCCTGAGTAACCAAACATTGAGGTAAGGGAAGACAATAATCCCCAGTCAATGTAAGTGGGCAGCTACAACCACTATAACCTTTAAGAATACCCTTTGGGCAGAGGAGAAGTTGAATGGGAGCACAGGTACTCTGATCATGGCTGAATGTAAAATGAAGAAACCTGTTGTCAGAAAGGTGAACTAAGACATGAAAATACATGCCCTAAACGTTGAGAATTGCAAACAAATTTTCAGTATCTAAGGAAGGAATTATACATGCAACTGTCACCATCCTGAATTTCTGCGGTTTCATGTAGTTGTTTAGACACCTGAGATCTAATATTGGTTTCCATCTCCAATTTTTATTGAGGACCACAAAGTATTTGGAATAGAAATCCTTTCCCCTATGCTGGACTAGAACTGGTTATATGGCTCCTCAGCATAGGTGACTTCCTGTCTCAGCAACTGATCACAAGATGGGTCCTCGAAAAAGAGGATAGGAAGTAGGGAAGGGATGATATGGATGTTATGACCTTCAAAACCCCATTTGTCAGATGTTATTTTCTTCCATGCACGTTGGAAATGGGAAAGACAGTATCGAAAGTGGAGGGAGGAGATCGGGATAGTGCAGCTGTAGATTCCTGTAGATCAGGTGATCAAACCATCAAAACTAGCATTTGGAAGAAACAGATGGCTGGGATAAGGTAACTATTGCAGTTGATAGCTTCTTCTTCTAGTGGCTATGACTCCTGGGAGGTTGGTTCAGAGGATCCAAGGAAATTGGAGAAATGAAGATCTCTGAGGTGTCTGAGACCTACTAAATTTTCTTTTATTTGTAGATATATAAATCCCAAGGGATCTAAGTGTGGCCCTCAAATCTTTCAAGGTGTGACACAACTAGTCAGTAGACTCAGAGAACAGCTGGAGAGTATCAGAAGGAAGGTCCCTGGCAGTACTTTGAACTTCCCAAGGGAAGCCAGACAGTTGGAGCCAAGATGCTTGTTGCATCATGATCACAGTGGAAATGGACAAGGTTGCAGTATCGGCTGTATTCCAGGCTTGCAATGGTGTTTTTGCTAAAAGCTGACTTTCATTTATGATGGCCTTAAATTGCTCTCGATGCTCCTCTGGTAATTCCTCAGTAAACCTGTTGAGTTTATTGTAATTCATATAAATATACTATGACATCAGCACTTGATGGTTAGTGATTCTGAATTGCAATATTGCTGAAGAGTAACTCTTGTGACCAAAGAGATCAGCTGCTTCTTGTCCTTGTTTTAAGCGAAAGACTTCCTATGGTATTCTCTGCAATGCTCATTAACTGCTTCTATCACCAAGGACTTCTGTGATAGGTGTGAAAATAAAAACTCCTTGGTTGGAGCATAATATATTTCCTTGGAACCTAACCCCCTGCATTTACATTAAATCTTATGGGAAAATTGGATTCATTTAACATCTTTTCATTTACAGTTCCATTTTTCAGGAACATAACTACAACATTAAGTGAAGAGTTACTGTATATAAAATGTCCAGGAGCTTATGATGAAAATCCCAGACCTCCTCTAGACAAATCTGAAGTGCATCAGCAACATGCTTCATCAGCTCCTGAAATTGTCTAAAATCATCTGCCACTGAAGGTGGTGGAGGCTGTACAACCTCATCTGGTGATGATGAAGAGATGTTTATGAAAGGTGTTACCTCATTGTCAGCTCTTGCCTCCTGTTCCTCAAAGGTCTCCTCTAATGGCTCATGTTGCTGAGGTGGTAGTGAAGGATCAGGAGAATCGGTGTGTCTGTGCTCCCGGGCCCCAGAGAGTTTTTCGAGGCTCCTGGAGCGGGGTCCTTCACTCACTCCAGGGGCCCCGGAAAACTCTCGTGGGGCCCAGACCCCTGGAGCTACTTCTGCTCCGGGTTTTCTGCAGCAGGGGGTCCTTCCGTCCCGGAATGGAAGGACCCCTCACCACTGAATTGCTGCCGAAGCAGGACCTGCAGCCGAAGTGCTGGGTCTTCGGCGGCAATTTGGCGGCAGGGGGGCCCCACCGCGGGTCTTTGGGGCACTTTGGTGGCGGGTCCTGGAGCAGAAGGACCCCCCGCCGCCAAATTACTGCCGAGGCGGGGAGACCCCAGGCCCCCTGAATCCTCTGGGTGCCCCTGTCAACATATTCCAAAGGAAGTTATAACTGTTCACCCTGGATGGTCTATGTCAGTGAAGCAGGAAGTCTAGATGAAAAATGTGGAGTCAGTGACCCAAAGATTTCAGTATGGATAATTGTATGGTATTGATAAATAATGGAGACTCCAGCTCATCTGACACAAAAAGATCCCTTGAATATCTGAACTCCTGCAGTACTCATGGTACGTGAGTGGGAGCAGAGAAAAATCCTATATAGACTGATGTGGGTAACGAAGTAGGGATCTGTCTAGAATGCAGTAGTGTTGCAGCCACCGAACTCTTCAAATGTCCATACTCTGACTTAGTCAGTACCAATGTAGTGGTGTGGGATATGGCTATAACTAATGAAGCCTCTCAAGAGTCTGATGGTGCAGAATTCTTTGACATGGAATGTCTTCTAGAATGGATACGACCACCTGATGTTGATGAAGTCTTGAATACCAAATCCATCTTAGTAGAAGAATGATTTTTTGAGACACAGCCTTGGACAATCTCATGGTATCAGACAATCTCACCGGTAATCACTCAGAGCCTCAACTGTCTTCCCACTGAGACCTCGTTTCAATCAGTGACCAAGACATTTTAGTAGGAGATCTAACTATCTTGCTCCTCTTGTGGTACGCACAGTCTTCCTGTACGGGGGTCTCGGTACAACTGTATCCCTCAAGGTTTTTCAATGACTGAGACCCAGGGTACCTGCAGCTGTATCCCTTCAGGCTCTTGGTGACCAGGATCCTGAGGCAGACAGGGCACTGTGTGCGCTCACAAGCTGGTGTACAGGTGAGCTCTCAGAGTCTGGGTCCAAGGCTGGTGTTAGGGCTTGCTACATCATTAACAATTTACATTTTATTTCCCTGTTTTTATGAGATCTGCTCTGTAAGGAAGAGCAGATCCTACTGTTGGCTGGTGTACGTGTGTCTCCCAAGCAATGGAGGCACTGAGAGTGTTCATCACTGACTGGGATAGCTTAAAAAAATGCTTAAAGCCTGGGGATACTGGCATACCCCAAAAGAGTCAAGGTCCAGAATAACCCTTTAAGCAGGAAAAGAAAAAAAATTGGGGGAGGGGAACTAACAACAATCCCGGAAATTAAATACTACAACTAAACTAAGCTAAGAAAAACTAAGGAAAAAACCTACATTCAGCTATGTCTAAGTGAAGCAAGCACACTTGACACTCTTTCTCAGGCTGAAAGCAGTTAAGAAAGAACTGAGAGCATTTTGACCACACCGCTCTATGCATCTTATGGGGCACAAAAATGTGTAGAGTGCATGTGTGGGACAAACAGGCACTGCTACTGAAAATCTCTGATCAAAGGCACCTGGGCACCTGAAGTGGAGCACCCATAGGGACACTATTCAAAGTACACTTATGCTAATTACTAAACTAATTTGAAACTAGCACTTGAAATTTCTGCACAAACTGACCAATCCACCGACTAGAGGTTCCCCCCAACCACCAGCACACCAGGGGCTGATCCTCCAAGATTCTGTGGGCCTCCTAAATAGTGCTGAGCACTCAACTCCCACTGATATCAAGCTCTTCAAATTTGCAGGCAGCATGGTCTAGCTTATAGGGCACTTGACCAGGAGTCAGAAGACCTGGTTTCTAGTCTCAGCTCCACCACTTCCTATTTCTATGCCTCTGTTTTCCCTATCACTTTTACTTGGGTTTTTCTATTTAGAATGCAAGGCATTTGCGACAGGGACATTCCGTGTTTGTATAGCATCTAGAACAATGGTGACCGAATCTCAACTGGAGTCTCAAGGGGTTACTGGAATACATATAAAAATAATGTACATTCTAGTACAGGGGGTCATGGAGATATCTAGTCACAAAAGTCCTGATGAAGAACCAAAATGTTTGGTCAGTGCCTCATAAAATGTGTCATCACCAGGAATTTTAAAAAAAATTATATGCAATTTTTATCTTTATTGAGATTGTGTTCCTAGGTGACACATGCCCCATTTTCATTAATAACTCCATGACCAGTCTCATGGTCCAAATGTTTCTGGTGAGATTGTACTTCTGTTGGACACTATATGCATGGCATTTGTTTTTTGTCCCTCTGCCCCCAGGCAACATGATATTTCAAATTTCAGAGATTTTCTGTAGGAAACTAGATTCACAATAACTCCTACCATTTTTGATAGTCAAATGAAACATTTTGATCTTTGTTTGTTTTGTTTAAGTGTACAGGAAACCTCACCGTATGTGAACAGAACGAGTGCTATTTTTTTAATGTAATTTACTTTCTTCTTTTGTCTCCATTTTCTTCCTTGGACTGCATTTTACTAGGTCTTTTCTAATATACTATGCTATTAATAATCTCCAAAGCAATGTATTTCTATTAGAACTCTCTTCTTCCAAAAACATCATCTCACATGTATTAAATGTTTACTCAACTTACATTTGGACCATTAACTGCTTGATGGTAATTTGAGTCATGATTTCAAATGTATTGACAAAAATAACCTATGGTCATCGTTTTTAATAAACTTTACTTAAAAAAATATTGGTCACTTGCAATTCCTTTTCCACCATCAACCATGAATTGAAAATTGGATTTTCTCTGCCCCCAAAGGGTTATCTAGTCCCCAGAGTTTTGGTTTGACAGTAGTTAACTCAGCACATCACTGAAAAGGCTCCTAAATGACTCTGGTTTCTTGCTATTATAGGGTTCTAGACTGCAGAGAGCAACAGCAATGACAACTCCCCAACTATTTGCTGCTACAGTGGAGTCCATGGAGTACATGTTAGGATTTCTTTCCCCAAAACTCAAATCAAGTACAACTTTTGATTAAAAAAAAATCCCAAACATCAGCCCCAAATCAGTTTCTGAAACCAAGTGCAAACATCCGTCTCTCCCTGCATACAGGAAATGGTCAGTGGCTATAAAAGGAAGCTGCCCAAACATCATTCAGACATGTGCTATGTACAGTACAGCAAATTACACTCCAGACATTATAATGTGGAGTCTTTAGAGATACTGGGGACAGATACTGATCATGCTGTCCTTTACTAGCTTCAAGGTGCTCACGCATCTCTCAGTATCGGGGTGGCTCCAGGCCTCAGCACGCCAAGCACGTGCCTGGGGCAGCAAGCCGTGGGGGGCGCTCTGCCGGTCGCCACGAGGGCAGAAGGTGGGCTGCCTTCGGCAGCTTGCCTGAAGAGGGTCCGCTGGTCCCGCGGCTTCGGTGGATGTCCGCAGGCGTGCCTGCTGGAGGTCCAAAGCCGTGGGACCAGCGGTCCAAAGTCGCGGGACCAGTGGACCCTCCACAGCCAAGCTGCCGAAAGCAGCCTGCCTGCCGTGCCTGGGGTGGCAAAATCCCTAGAGCCGCCCCTGCTCAGTATTTGTCCTTTAGCTCCTTTCTTTCATTAATAAAGATCTCAAAGTGTTTGGGGAACCTTAGAAAATCAGCAGAAGCAAGAATCTGGGAATACCCTTGACATATGGGGTTCCCCAGGGTAATCCAGAGACGGAAGAAAGGTCCTCCAGTGCTCCTCTTCACAACCCATGCTGTAGAGATGGGACTACTATAGGCTGCCTTAAATTAGAAGAGTTTCTGGGGCTGCTTTAAATTATGCTGAGTCAGTACAGTCCCCATCCAGGGTGGAAAGCCACCCCACAGGTCTGCCCTCCTTGTCCTGAGCCATGCCAAGCTTTAACTTGGCCACACTTTGAAATTGAAGCCCAATGTTTTTCTGAATCTCATCCAAAAATTGGACAGAAAAAATCTTACATAAATAAGATTTCTATTCTTCCTGTTTCCAGTTGAAATAGAAATACTGAGGACATATTTTCACGAGTGTTCATGACATTCTCTCTTTACACAAACAGTACTTCGATCAGAAATTCACTTATATAAATGTTTGTGCAAAGTGAATTAAAAGGGGCTGTGAATGCCTGCAAAGCAGGTTTATTTAAACAAATGTTTGCAAAAAAAATTTTCTTTTCCTTCAAAATTTGACTTGCTTTCTTTTCCAGTATAAAATGAAAGCTATTGTGCAACAGATGTTCGTATAATCAGCTGTGCAACTATTCATCAACTGGGATTTATTCAAATAAAGAGAAAATCTATTTGAGAACTTCCCTCAGATGTGCTTTTTTCTTGGGAACTTGCATAGTCCAGTGAAATAAGATTTGAGATAAGAGTCCTAGGTTGGCGGCTCAAATCCTGTTCACATCAACAGAGAGTCATTACTATTTGACAGTTGTTCACTGTAAAACAGGCGTAACACCAACTCCCTACTTTACAGCAGTATTGCAAAAATAAATTAGTCAATGTTTGTGAGGATTAAACATTACAATGATGACAACCATTGAAAAGCCATAAAGAAATTAAAAAAAAAACACAACAATGCATTGTGTTCAGGGTTTGAATGGTGTGCAGCAAGTCATACTGAAACCCATCAAATAAAGGAGATCAAAAGAAATATTGAACTACTTCCCTCATTTACTGAGTGCTATCCATCCTATGCACTGAATTTGGCAGGGATCCTACAGAGAAAGCAGTAGGCCAGATTCCACAGAATGCTCCACAGTCCTTTCACACTGGTTCAAAGTCACAAGAGACTCAAAAGGGGGAGATTTAACCCTGGGGGAATACTCTCAGATCAGAGTGATACAGAGCTGCTTCAGTGGTAGAGCTGTTAGGGAATTTCTTGACTTGGTGTTTTTTCATCAGAAAAATTGCTGTTTCTAAGATATGTTTGAGAGATACAGAGAAAGCACATGACTGCACACACATAAGCGCACTTTGCAAAGTCTCTTGATTTGGCCAAATCAGAGTAAGTTTTCACCAGAGCACTGAAAGGATGCTTCAGTGAAGGGAGAACTACTTGTGAGTCAGAATTCAACTTTATTATTACTACTACTATTTGTACTGCAATAGTGCCTAACAGCCCCAGTCAAAGATCAGGACCCCATTGTACTAGGTACTGTACAAACACAGAACCAAAACCACAGTCCCTGCCCAGCTTACTACCAATCTGAAATCAATAAGTATAAAGTAGTACAAAAATACTCAGACTAGGAGTCTGCTCCCGCTCCAGCTGAAATAAATAGTGAAATTCCCATTAATGGCATATGGAGCAAAGCTGACTCCAGCCAACAGTGCAGCCATACACAGACAATATTTAAAATTGCTCCAGAGCCATCACTGTTCCAATTAGGGTGACTTGCAACATGTTCTTATGTTGTTTGTATCTTGAATGGAAAATGTTTCAATTAGGTAGATAACAGCTTTTTAAGCAGTATTCAAGTTTTACATATTCCTATAAAATATGCTAGAGACAGAGCTGAAATATATTCACATGACCGACTACCCAACATGTCAATGAACTGGTCTATAATAGATTACTTTAAAAGAATAAAAGAAAGTTTGCTGACAAATTAGATATTTGTAAGTTCAAGGAAATACTGCTAAGTACTTACTAAATAGGATGGTTTTATGATTGAAAATCTTGCTCCAGATCCCATCTTCTGTGTTGTCTTTCACTCCAAATTCATAAGGTGTGTTGGGCTTCAGGTTCTCCACCACTGTCTCCGTAGTTGGACAAAGCTGAAAACCCCAGTTCTTGTTTTTATCCTTTTCCCTGTAGCGAACTGTATAAAATCTGTTCAACAGAAATGAAAGAACTATTCTTCACAAAGAGGAAACCAAATCAAATGAATATTTTCTTAAAATAATGTTTTCCACTCTTTCATATATCTATATAATCTGGGCTCAGAGAAGGTTTTCCTTGTGGGTTTCTAGAGAAAGTAGTATGAAATTTCTTGAAAATCTGGAAAGATTTTCTGTACAAAAGGCCAGTTCTCTTGTTTTTCTAGCCCCTTTGAGTCACCAAAGCAGCACAAAGATGCTGGGAAAGTCACTGTATCTCCCAAGCTGGGGGTAGAGCTAGCTTAGTCACTTTCAATGTAAACACCTTCCTTACCCTGCAACCCCCAGCAGAGGGGGTGCATTGGGAGTAGGAGTGAGTGTAGCTAGAATGTGAACGTGTGTAACTATTCTCCCCTTTTGGACAACCCCATTTGTTGCCATAGCCAGTAGGCTTACTTTACACAGTCCCTGTAGTGCTCTCTAAAGTATGCCAGAATGAGGGCCAGTGTTATACTGGCCCCTGCAATCAAGGAGGCACAAGCAACTCCTTGCAATCCCTGTCCCCCAACAAGAAGATCCTGAGTGCAGCAGAGAATTTGGCCCTACGTATTTTTAAGAAAGATAAAGTATAGTAAATAAATAATATTTTAGGCTTACATATCTTTCATCCAAGGATGTCAGAGAACTTTAATGTAAAGTTCAATATTATTGCACACACTTTACAAATGGGGAAACTGAGGCATTACCTTCTGCAGTCTAAAATTTAGTATGCAGGGAGGAAGGTAGGAGGAACTTTGAAATTAAAAACATATTCCAGTAGTATTTGCCAGATCCCCACCCACCCAATCCACCATCCTGAAAAATGGTGATGTTAATGAGTAGGAGTCACTGTAATATAAACTATCAAAAATGTGGAACAAAACTCACATGGCCTGCCATAGCTTCTCATGTTTAATATACACAGTATACTACTGCCAAGGTTTGTAGGGGAATGCAAAGATATTTGGCAGCATTTTAACTGAAGTACTGCTGAAACTTGTTAGACATACCATAAATAAATAATTTCCTCATCTGTCTAACTTTTTCATCAACAGAAAAGGCATACATTCTGTTCAGTGGTATTTTTCTTCACTTGAAAAATGACTTCAGAAGGAACTTAAGGACATATTAAAAATATTTTTCCTACATGACAAAGAATCACTCAGAAATCACTAAAAGTTAACAAAAAAAAAAGACAGATCTGATTTTTTATTTAATTAAGGAGGTTTGATCCATAAATTGTGTATGAAGAAAGGTGGGAGGGAGACCATAGGAAGAAAGGAGCCTTAGGAAAACAATACAAATTGCTCTTTAATCTACTGCAAAGGTCTAAAGTAATTATATCCTGGTTAACTTTATTTCACAGGCCTAACATAACACAGCCAAGGCATGAACCCACCCATGCCAGTTTTACAGCAGAGTGGTTGTAGCTAGGATTGTTGTAAAAGGTTGCTGCTGAACCCAGTGAATGTTCTATTTCATTACTAAAATACACTCAAAGGCAAGTTGCAGTTCATAGTTTTGTGAAGTTTCCTTCACAACTTTAAGGAGCTGGGTTGACTTTTTCTATGTGTTTAACCTGCACACTTAATATTTTTTCAACAGATTTGAATGGGCTTTGGAATTTAGGTCTCCTGATGGCATGTCATATTACAAACCTTTGCAAACTGCCAGCTAGTTTCCTGTCTACAGCAGTGCTTCTCAAAGCCGGTCCGTCGCTTGTTCAGGGAAAGCCCCTAGTAGTCCGGGCTGGTTTGTTTACCTGCCGCATCTGCAGGTTCATCCAATCGCAGCTCCCACCTGCCGCGGTTTGCCGCTCCAGGCCAATGGGGGCTAGAGGAAGGGCAGCCAGCACATCCCTCGGCCTGCACAACTTCCCGCAACTTCCATTGGCCTGGAGCGGCGAACCGTGGCCAGTGGGAGCCGCGATTGGCCGAACCTGCTGTTACGGAGTCACCGGGCGATGCTCTGGAACTGCTCCCCACCAAGCCAGGCAGGACTTTGGGGAGCTTCCTCTCCCTTGGAGCAGACTTGTTTAGGGCAAGAAGCTCACACGTCTTCACCTCCTGGGTCTCTCCTTGGAGCATTCAGCATCCTCCGCCCCTCCGTGTGCTTCCCACAGCGAGTCCACCCCAGTGGGGTCCTGGGGAAGCCACCGGGTCCTGCACCTCCACTTTGCAGTCAGACATGACTCTTAGCCAGCCAGTAAAACAGAGGTTTATTTAATGACAGGAACAGGGTCTAAAACGAAGCTTGTAGGTACAGAGAACCGGACCCCTCGGCCGGGTCCATTCTGGGGGTCAGTGAGCCAGACCCCCACATCTGCCCTCAGCCAGCTCCAGACTAACAACCCCTCCCAGCCCCTCCTCTCTGCTCAGCTCCTTTCCCGGGCCAGGAGGTTACCTGATCCCTTTGTTTCCAACACCTTCAGCTGGCATCTTTCCAGAGCAGGGGCCCAGGCCATCAGTTGCTAGGAGACAGAGTGCCAGGCATTTAGGTGTACTGGCCCTTTGCTTTTCAGCAATCACATGCCCTTATCCCACCACCTAGATACTTAAGAACTGCCTAGGGGACACTGAGGCACCCACACAGTATTCAGAGGAAACATCAAGAACATTCCCAGTTCGTCACATCTCTCCCCCTTTCGAGACCGAACTGAGCCAGGTCACTTCAGCCAGTGACCTGGGGAAGTTCGAACCCACCAAGTTTCCCATGGATGCACCAGCATCTCTCCCATTCCTTGGTGTGAGTTACACCGGGACAGTCCAGTCTCACGCCCTTCCTTAGGTCGGGTTTGCTTGATGGCATTTGCAGGCCGCATGTGGGAAGGTTTATGCAGCCCACACGCTTTGCCACCCCAGTACCCCTGGGGTTCAAGCTGGGATTGGGTCTTTCCCCAGCCGTCTGGTCTGTGATTTGGGCTCCCTTGGTTAAGAGCCCTCAGCTTGGCCTTGGCCAGCTTTGGGCTTGGGCAGCCGCCTCCCACCTTGTGGCCCAGACACAACACCTTTGCCGTCCCCCCTTGCACTTTCCAGCTTTTACTGTCAGTCCCACCTCCTTGAGGCAGCCCAGCCCCCTTTTCACCTGGGACACCTGTTCCTCCCAGGTCTGGCTAAAGATGCACACGTTATTAGTGTCTAAGTTCTTCATCGCCCTTTGCTTGTTTAGAATCTCCCCAGGCCTAGGCATGGGGTTGGCATCGGACACTGTGATGGCTTTAAGCTTCCGATAGTCCCCACAAAACCAGATCATTCTGTCTCTCTTGGGGATCAGGCCCATGGGCTGTAAAACGGCTGGATCCCATCTAAAGCCAGCAGGTCCTTGACCTCTCTTTCCAGGTTTTGGGCTGCTTTCCCAGTGACTCTGAATGGGGAACACCTGATGGGGAGATTGACTCCCACCTCAGGGAAGAGATCCCCCAGGGGGTCTACCCCCTTCTCCATCCAATCCTCCCCCTTCAGGTCCAGGGGTCCCCTCACTCTCCTCCCATCCAGCAGCTTAAATGGGAAGAACCCTGTGGATTTCTGGGGCACCACCAGCTGCCTTCCGATTTCCCCCAGTTCTACTTCCCCTTGGGGAGCCCATTCCCGGTACAGGAATCCCTCCTCCTGCAGGACTCTGTCCCTGCAGCCTTCCCCAAGGAGGTTTGCAGCGCTGTGGCCAGCAAGTTCTCTCAGCTTCTTTAAGGAGGGATCCTTCTGCAGCTCGGTCTGGGATTCAGCAGCTGGGGCAGGGAGTGGGACCTGCTCCCTCTTGCTGGCTGGGCCTGGGGTCACAGCCCCCCTGAGCCCTGTCCCTGGTAGCTCCCTCCCTGCTGTGTAATCACTTCCCAGCAGCACGTCTGAACCAGGCAAACCTGGTTGGCAGCTGACCTGCCCTGCCTGGGTGTCCCCCCACTCAGCTGGGGTCTCAGCTCCCCCCATGCTCAGCGCTGCCCTTGCTGTCCCAGTGGGGGCAGGCAGCGAGCTCTCTGCTCTGGTCCCAGCATCAGAGCCAGCGTGAGCCCCCTCTCCGGTGTGAAGGGGGGTGGGGAGCATCTCTCCCTCCCACTCAGCCCCACGGGGCTGGTTATAGGTAGGCAGGTATCCTGAGCCCAGCAGCCCATCCCCTCTGCCAGCCAGGTCATTTGCATTTTCACTGACCATTTCCATCCTAGCCAATTGGTTTCCTGGATTTGAATTCAAACCCTCGGCCCTTACAGGAGCGGGGCCTGAATCCTGTTCCATGGGGAGACAGTCACCCCCCAACAGGGCCTCCCAGCCGATATCCTGGAGAACCCCAACTACCAGCCAGCCCGACCCCTCCTGGGTCTGCACAGGGATCTGGGCCATAGGCAGGGCGAGGGGCTTCACCCCAGGGAACTTCACCCAGGTCCCACAGTCCCTCAGCATCTGGGGCTGCACCACCACAGTTCTCTCTGTCCCAGGGTCTCGCCCTCGCAGGCGTTTCCCCACTGACCCCTGGGCAGCCCCCTATGTCTCTCTGCTTCACCATCACCAGTTCACGCTGCTGCTGCTTCTCCTGCAGCTTTTCCTTGGGCTCTTGCTTTCTCTTACGGTCCTCTCGCTCTCTCGGGCTCTGCTCCCATCCCATCCCTCTTCAATCTTCTGATGGGGAACCCAATCGTGAAGACCCTCATCTGATTGGGGACCAGACTCCCGGGGATGCCTGGCTGATGCTCCAGCTGCTCTCAGATCCTCTTGTAGCCCCATCTGGGCCAGGAATCTGCTCCTCAGAGCGGTCCTTTTCCTCCAACTGCACGATTAACTGTGCCTTGGTGAATTTCCCCATGCGTAACCCTCTCTTTGTGCACAGGATCACAATGTCCTTCTCAAGGAGATGGTGATAGGCCATCACTTCACCGTTCCCAAGTGGCTCTGGACTCACAGGCCTGTGTGCTCTTGGCTCCCCCATGGTTTCCAGGAAGAACCCCTGGTGTGCCCTTCTCGTGATTACCACCTTTTTGCCAGGGTCGAGCTGCAGACTCCTCTGCCCCTGGGACCGCTCCTGCAATCTCCAGGGGAAACCTGCTACTGCAAAAATCCTTCTCTATTCCAGGGTCAAGCGGCAAGCTCCTCTGCCCCTGAGACTGCTTGCTGAAGTCCTCAGGGGGACCCCGTTACTTCAACAGTCCTTTTCGCTGATCACACACTCCCAGAGGTTAACTGCCCCCTGAAACCGTCCCTCTCTGAGCCTTCAGCACGCCTGGTCCTCATTATCCCTCCTTTGTTTTACTGCTCCCCAGTCACTTACTGCAAGCAGCGCCATTCACGGGGTGCAGTACATCCCACCTCTGCCACCAGTTGTCACGGAGTCACCGGGCGATGCTCTGGAACTGCTCCCCACCAAGCCAGGCAGGACTTTGGGGAGCCTCCTCTCCCTTGGAGCAGACTTGTTTAGGGCAAGAAGCTCACACGTCTTCACCTCCTGGGTCTCTCCTTGGAGCATTCAGCATCCTCTGCCCCTCCGTGAGCTTCCCACAGCGAGTCCACCCCAGCGGGGTCCTGGGGAAGCCACCGGGTCCTGCACCTCCACTTTGCAGTCAGACGTGACTCTTAGCCAGCCAGTAAAACAGAGGTTTATTTAATGACAGGAACAAGGTCTAAAACGAAGCTTGTAGGTACAGAGAACTGGACCCCTCGGCCGGGTCCATTCTGGGGGTCAATGAGCCAGACCCCCACATCTGCCCTCAGCCAGCTCCAGACTAACAACCCCTCCCAGCCCCTCCTCTCTGCTCAGCTCCTTTCCCGGGCCAGGAGGTTACCTGATCCCTTTGTTTCCAACACCTTCAGCTGGCATCTTTGCAGAGCAGGGGCCCAGGCCATCAGTTGCTAGGAGACAGAGTGCCAGGCATTTAGGTGCACTGGCCCTTTGCTTTTCAGCAATCACATGCCCTTATCCCACCACCTAGATACTTAAGAACTGCCTAGGGGACACTGAGGCACCCACACAGTATTCAGAGGAAACATCAAGAACATTCCCAGTTCGTCACACCTGCGGATGTGGCAGGTAAACAAACCGGCCTGGACTGCCAGGGCCTTTCCCTGAACAAGCGGCGACCCGACTTGAGAAGCACTGGTCCACAGGATGGCAAATTGTGGGCAGGATTCATGATAGTGGTGAGAGTTAGATACAGTTCACTGACAAGTTTAGCAACTAAAATGTATTCCTATTTGTTATACAAATAAGGTCATGACTGCTTGTGGTTATTAGATACCTGGACACTTTTTGTTAGACAAGAGGGGAAATAGCAGATCCTCATCAAATTCAAATTCTTAAATTCTCCTAAATTTCTCTTACACTCTCATCTGGATACAGTATTATTCATGTCCACCCTGAAGAGGGATGGATGTACCTAACCGGATTGATGCTAGGTCATAATGCCTGCAGTGTGGAGCTGGGCCCAGCCTCATGGCACGAGACATACAGCTGTGGAGTGAGTGCTGGATGGGCTCGGTCTCCAAACCACTTTCAAGATTTCACAGAAATAATTTAAATCCATGCTTTCTGTGACCATCATATTAAAATCATAGCCTTAGCTATAACACTTCATATTGGACTGTTGAGACATTTAATTTATGTTTGTACAGCACTCTGAAATCCCTGAATGAAAAACAGTAAGGATAAAGTAAAATTGTTTATGTATTTTCAAATTTTAGAAAGACCTAGTGATATTTATTTTCTATTCCCTGCAACTCATTTGCTGTCTTTTACTCCCACCATAGTTTATAGAGCCAATGCTATTTTCATCCTAAGAACATTTAAAACACTAGTAGCTATCTATGGTACTCATATGATCCCCATCACCACAGTATCTGAACACCTCATAATCTTTAACATATAGTCACCAGATAGCAAGTGTGAAAAATCGGAATGTGGGTAGGGGGATAATGGGAGCCTATATAAGAAAAAGTCCCAAATATTGGGACTGTCCCTAAAAAATCGGGACATCTGGTCACCCTATCCTAGCAACCCCTCTGTGAAGTAGGGAAGTGCTACTATCCTCATTTTACAGATAGGCCACAAAGAGACTAAGTGACTTGCCCAAGATCACACAGGAAGGCAGCAGAAGAACAGGGAATTGAACCCAGTCTTATGGTAGCCCTCCGACCATTGGACCATTCTTTCTTCCTTTAACGGTACAGACAGAACACATAGCAAGTTAACTCATCAGAGGGGAGGAGACTCCTAACTGGTACATTGATTTGATTGCCCCACACACATTTTGGCCCAATGGTGTTTAAAAGTAAAGGGAGGGGAATCACTGCCAGAGAGGGTTGGAATAACTGTCCCTCAACAGTTCCTAGTGTTTGACTTAAGAAATTGGTTGATAAAGAAGGCCATCACTGCCGTCTGCTGTTCTTGTGGTCTGGGGGCTTCCTTTTCACATATGCTGTTCATGAAATCAGCCATAGGAATTGGAGAGAGAGTAGCAGACAGATTAATAGCATGGCTTGAAAGGAACTACCAGGCACAATCCTTGCTCCCTTGCAGCAGCAGAAACTTTCTTAGAATGGAAGAAAGAATTTCCCACTTTTCTCCATCTCTGTAGGTCCTGTGCCCTTCACCCAGGAACCCTTGCTGCTTAAATTATCCCCTAACCCCAACAGGATAGAGATGGCAGCCCTAGTATCAAAGATTTAATTGTCAGCTAAAATCAGGCAACCAGCAACCACAATTAAAAGGCATGTGTGCAATAAAATTAGACTTGTATGAATTTCCTTGTGCCACTGATATACACACATGCATAGAGAAAACCTACAGGTTCTCACTGGAATTTCCAACAGAAGTTAACAACCCAGATTTTGTCTTTTTAGAAAGATATGGGAAGACCACACTGCAGATCCACATGCTTAATTTGTAACGAAAGACGTGCTGGGGCTCAAGCAATTAGGTGCCATGGCTCAAACAATTTTTTAAAATTCATAACTGAAACAGCAAGCCCAGAGGTGCTAGAGCTATCAACTGCCAAGACTAGAGGTGCTAGGGCTTAGTCCTGGTAAGCCCTGGCACAAATTAAGCACTGGGTCCAGAGGGATTGATAGGATGAGGAGGTGTCCACAGGAAAGTTTGTGTGGAGTGTACATACACCTGTGCAGCCACACAGATGAAGCATTGCTCCCTATACACAGCCCCAACACCCCACAAGTTATTCCTACCCCTTAAGCAGGATCAATAGGCCAAAGAGTAGGTAATACATAGGGTACATACATAGAGAAATACATTATTGACTCTTTTGCAGCATGCCATTTCCCCCGCGCCCCCCCCCACATTTCCCCTCATCCCCAATAGTAAGAATTTTGGGTTTGTATTTTAAATACATCCCTATTGAAATTCCCTCCTCCTTTCAAAATAAAAGATTCTTAGATTAATTGGGGTGGAGGGAAGGCAATCAGTAAATCATTTTTTAAAAAAGTAGAAAGTTATCAGTATTTAACAGCTAAGTATATGTAGCAAACTTAACTACTGGCACACCTCAGTATTTCTCAGGGTAAAGCAGCCCATCAGCCCTTGATGGTGGGTGTATGTAAGACAGGGGTCGGCAACCGTTCAGAAGTGCTGTGCCGAGTCTTCATTTATTCACTCTAATTTAAGGTTTCGTGCGCCAGTAATACATTTTAACATTTTTAGACGGTCTCTCTTTGTAAGTCTATAATATATAACTAAACTATTGTTGTATGTAAAGTAAATAAGATTTTTTAAATGTTTAAGAAGTTTCACGTAAAATTAAATTAAAATGCAGAGCCCCCCAGACCGGTGGCCAGGACCCGGACAGTGTGAGTGCCACTGAAAATCAGCTCGCGTGCCGCTTTCGGCACGCGTGCCATAGGTTGCCTACCCCTGATGTAAGAGAACACATACTGCTGTCCCCAATACAAAACAATCAACAATGGATAATTCAAGCAAAACATTACTGAATCTGTAAAATATGAAGATAAGACTTCAACCACTGTTGCCAAGACTGGTTTTATTTGTAATCAGCAAGACAACATCCCCCATCTCTTTAATCAGGGCTTTCAAAAAGAGACATAATAAGTAAGAGTTTATTTCAGAGCAGGTTTGTTACTGTTTAAAAATCTGTCTATATTTGCCTGCCCATAGCTGCTAGATTCACAACTCTGGGATAAGTTTTTCATTTTTGGAGGGTGCATTTTATCATTAAATACCATATTTTGTGTCCAGAAAGTCAATAGTGCTTAAAACATCTCAGGGTTCACTCATTTTGTATTCCACCTGAGTGCATTATGGCACTTCTGATGCCCTATAATAATGAATCTCTTATAGACAGTATTTTCCCAGGTCACGGGTTGCACCTAAATAGGGTACTTCAACAGATTCCCTGGGAGAGCAGGGGGCAAGGTAGAGGCATTTCATCCTCCACCTACACAGATATTCCATTCCATCAGAGAACAACTAAACCAGACACCTAAAAAGCCCAGCCACCGCAACAGTCCAAAATACAGAAGCTGTAAACAGAAGAGAAGTATTGTCACGGTCAGTTGACAGCTTGATGATGAACAGAGCTCACCAGGAAAATGAGCAGGGTAAAGAAACACACAGCCTAAGAGCAAGCTGCAGCATGTTAGTAGGGCCGTCTCCAGGGGTTTTGCCAACTCAAGCAGCCAAAAAAAAAAAAAAAAAAAAAAAAGCTGTGATCACGATCTGCAGCAATTCAGCAGGAGGTCCTTCGCTCCAACCAGGAGTGAGAGACCCTCCGCCGAACTGCTGCTGAATAGCTGGACGTGCCACCCCTCTCCAGAGTGGCCGCCCCAAGCACCTACTTGCTAAGCTGGTGCCTGGAGCCGGCCCTGATGTTAGCCAGGTACATAGTCTCCAAGGCCAAAAAGGATCACTGTAATCATCTAATCCGACCTCAAGTATAACACAAGCCATAGAACTTCCCCAAAATAATTCCTTTTGAACTAGAACATATCTTTGGACAAAACATCCAATCTTGATTTAATAACTGAGGTTACTCAAAGCGGGCTTCCTATACACAGACGATTAAAAATCCAGGAAGTGATCATTCTTGAAATTCCCATCAGCAGGGTGATATTCTGCCCTGGGAAAAATGCACACAACACCCATTGAAAGAGAAAAAGAAAGAAAGAAAAAAATAAGGGGCAAAAACCACCTCTTCATTCAAAGAAAATTTCTTGAGCCTGATTGTCCTCTGCCTTGGAAACTGTGGAGTCATTTACAGCTGTGAAAAGAGAGTGCAAAACATTTCCACTGTGATTAAAAGTCATTTTATATTTCTTTAGTACTTGATGAACACAGAATGTGAATGACTCCACAAGATACAAAGCACTGGAGACTGAGGCCTCTATTATATAATACTTAGCTTAGTCCCAGTCTTTATATACCTAATACATAAAATGACTGAGTAGCCACAGAACTTTCCCCATATAATTCCTTTTATCTAGAGACCCACTTTTGCTTCTGCCAATACAAGCTTTGCAACTGTTTTGGGAAGCTGGAGTAGGCCCTATGGAGACATGCATACAAACCATTTTGATTCAGCCAGAAAGACATTGCCTTTCCAAAGCATCAATAGTCAATGAGTTCACTTCCATAAGACCAATTAAAGAGACAAGATGGGTCAGGTAATTTATTGCACCAACTTCTGTTGGTGAGAGATACAAGCTTCTGAATTTACTCTGACCTCTTCTTCAGGCCTGGGCCATAAATTAGTGTAATATTAAACAAATGGAGGTCATTTCAGTGCCATTAAATTTCTGTTCAAAGAAACTTAGTCACATTTTGAAAACACACCACTGAATTATATCACATTTCTGCTTGATTTCTCTTAAACTAGCTGTTATTACATGCAATACCTACAAATTTATATAACAAAGAGATTAGAGAAATTATTTTACTCTACTTTTATCTGACAAGGGTATGCATATAGTCTGTTCACTGTTTCCGCTGTATAGTCAATCAGTTACAGTAGTCAGTTTTCTCTGACAGAGTTAGAGCCACGTGGCCTATATATAAGAGACAAAAGCTATCAAAACAGTGTAACTTCCTATTTTCACATGGCCATAATATTCTAAAACATTCACCTTTTTGGCTAAAATTTTTAGCAAAATGACTTCAATTGTTTATAGTATGCGTACTGCAACAAACACTTTCCCCCCTGCATATTTTCCCCCAAAGCAACATAAAAGTAGCTGAACATTGAAACTTCAAACTCAGTGTGTTAATAGGCTCTATTGAGGAACTCTGATGAGTATGAAAATACAACAGTGGACTGAGTATCTTCAGTAGAAAATTAGAAAATTAAGTTGTTAGCTATGCTCTTAAAAAAAACTGTTAGTCACAGCTGGATGTGTTCAGCTATTTGGAAGTTTTAAAAGCCCTGCTGATAATGCTGGCAGAATCATCATGCTCCATGAGGCCACAAAGTGTCCTGGATCTTTTTTCATTCCCTACCACAACCCTTCTTTAAATATCTACAGGAGGAAATTAAATGAGAGGAAAAAATCTCTTGCAGATGCAACATTAAGATACTTAATAGCACAAACAAAAATTTAGGAAATGGAAATTTCTCAGAGTGTTTCACTCAGTCTTGGTGCATATAATACTTTCTATTCTATTTTTCTGATCAAAGATCCATCTGTGTCTGTTGGGGACAGATCTGTGTTGGGCATGGTGTGGAGCTGATCTGACATGCTAAGGGATGTTCAGGAAGCATTGCACCACAGTAGAGACTCTTTCACGGACCTCCAGGGAGAGTAAATATATTGCTCACACAACAAGCTCCTCCCTCCTTGAACAGCCAGCTTCACCACAGCCTGAAATCTTGACGATGGCTTGTGTCCCCAGGAGCACTAGACAGGAGCTGGGCCTTGCACTGCCCTGTGTACAAAGACTAGTTGTGCTTAGCACTTGCATGGGAAACACAAAAGGAAGGGAGAGGAAGACAGGTTTGACCTCCCTTCTACTTCACAGAGTGCCCTCTTGTGTACCTTAAAAACAGGGGATGTGACATGTGGCTGAGTTAACACTACTGGTGGAACCTTAACACTAGCACTTCCTGACTTTGTAACCATAAAACTGCATTTAAGACATTAAATTAATACTATTGTCTACATACATCCCCACAGTTTTAAGGCGGTGACCAAAATTTTTCAATCACTTCAGGTAGATCACAGCCTTACAGCTTGACCCTGCTTCTCTGGGCATTGAGGACAGGAGGCATTCAGCACCCTGATGCAGCAAGCCCTTAATCTGGTAAATTGTGAAAAGGTTTTGAGCAATATACAGTAATATGAAAGCAATACTAAGAACTGTCACAGATAAAGCTCCTGTCAATATGGATACAGTTTACAAACAAATATTCATTTTGTGATTTTGCACTCTACAGGATTTTATGAAAATACGCATGTGGGAAGGAAGGGAGGCAGCCCTCCGGGAAACCTTCTGTTAATTTCACTCGGAGAAAGTGAAATTGAGAAGCCCCTTCCAGGTGGACATGGCCAGGGAGCCATTATTTGGATTTTTCTTGACAGAATATTGAATTTTTTTCAGTAAAATTTAGATTTTCTTGTCAAAAATTTCAGTTTAGAAAAAAGGTAATTTTTAGTTGGAAAATCATTTCAATGAACAGTTTCCCAAAAGCTCTACTTCTAAATGCTTTCTTCTTATAGAGGTTATTGGCTTTACTAGCCCTGCACTTCAGCAATGTCTGTAATCACCTTTATATCTGTCGCAATTGTTCTATATGAATGTGACATCTTAACACTTAGTTTTAACATTGTATAGCTGTGACATCTTAAATCTTCTTAAGTTATCACACAGCACAGCAATTTTAGTTTACTAACTGTAGAGCACTATATTATATACAGTTGAATTTGAGCTCTGCTTGGAACTATAGAAGCATATACTGTGTATTAAATCTTCTTCAGCTATCCCTCAGTGCAAGGATGTTGTCTGTCAAAGGGGTTCATTTGTGGGTTTTTAAGTGGCTGAGGAGCCCAATTCATGCCCTGCAGATTTTCCCACAGAAGTGACAGGTATAATTTGGAGGAGACATAGTTGTTGGATGGACTGTTGTGCCCTTTCTTTCCTCCTTTGTCACTTCTCTGTCTCATGAGCACCTCTGTTCTCCTCAAAGTGAGCTGTGGCTTGGCGTAGTGTCACTGTGTCCTGTTCTGCGCCAAGTCCTTTAGTTTGTTGGGTTGATGCCTCCCAATATGTCTTTGAAGCACTTCTGCTGCCCTTTGTGACCCCTTCTTCCCTGATTTAACTGAGAGAAGAGTACTTGATTTGTGGAGTACGAAGAGTAGTTTGTGCAGGTGAGGGTTAGTAGAGTACCTTGGTTTTCCCAATGTTGAGCGAGATCCCCAGGCTGTGATAGGTATCTGCAAAAAGATTTAGGATACTTTGCAGGTCTGCCCCTGTGTGTGTGTGTGCAATGATGATGCAGTCATCTGCATACTGAGGATCTGTGATGCCAATTCTCGTGATCTTAAATTTTTTTTGGAGATATCAGATATGGAGGATAGGTTTCAGAGTGGGAGCCATGTTAGTCTGTATCAGCAAAACCAACGAGGAGTCTTTGTGGCACCTTAGAGACTAACAAATTTATTTGGGCATAAGGTTTCATAAAGCTTATGAACAAATAAATTTGTTAAAGATTGAGGAGTATTGTTCATACGATACTCAACCTCGATCCCATCAGGAAGGCAGTCATGGATGAGAAACTGGATCACGGCAAGGTAAATGGAGAAAAGTGGAGTTCCTCAGCAAGGGAGAGAAATCAGTATAGTAAGATCTGGGCAAGGATCTTCCCTGCAATGGAGAGGAGGGAAATACTTTTGTAGTTCCCACACAAAGGTTTGTTTCCTTTCTTGAATATTGTAACAATGCTGGCGTTCTTAAAGTCAGGTGAAATTTCTTCGTAGGTCCAGATTTTGTCGAGGAATTGGCAAAGTTTGTGTTGGAGAACTGTTCCACCAGCTTTTAAAAACTTCAGCTGAGATGTTGTCTAGGCCTGGTGCCTTGTGATTTTTTTTGTCTGGGTGATGGCATGATGGACTTCCTCAGAAGATGGGGTGTTCAATTGCTGAGTGTTGTGGAATAGACTTGATGGTGTCTTCAGAGACCGTGGACTTGCAGTTTACTAGGTTCTCAAAGTGCTCCTTTCAGTGTTGTTTAATGGCTGCACTGTCCTTGAGGAGGGTGGAGCCTTCCTGGGAATGTAAGAGTGTTGGGCCTTTGAAGCTTGGCCAATATACAGCTTTGGTCGCTTGAAAGAAGCTTCTCATGTCATCCTGGTCTACGAAATCTGGAACCTCAGAGGCCTTCTTTTGCCTCCACTTATTTTTGAGATCATGCAGACTCCTTTGGAGTTCGACACTGAGCAGGTGATAAGTCTTGTGTTTTCATTGTTAGAAGAATCATTTTGCCAGTTACAGAAAGCAGTTCTTTTCTGTTGAATTAATGCTAGGATTTCCTCATTGTTTTCGTCAAACCAGTCTTGGTGCTGATGAGTGGAATACCCTTTAGTTTCATCACATGCACTGTGAATGGCATTTTTAAGTTGATCCCAGTGCTCTCAAATGTCAATAATGTTATCAGGCAAGTTAGAGAGTTTCTCAGACATGTGTTGCTGGAATGTCTCGCAGCTGGCTTGGTCCTTAAGTCTTTGAAGTTGTACCACTTTTGCTCAGATTTGGGGTATTTGTAGTGTGGTGGAGTGAGCAGCAGGTACATGATTGATCTTACTAACTGATGGTTTGTTCAACAGTGATCTGTGCCTCTCATGGCTCATGATATATGGACACTGATGTAATCTTGGGCTCTGACTATAACATAGTCAAGGAGGTGCCAGTGTTTGGATCGAGAATGTTTCCAGATGGCCTTAAATTTATTACTCTGCCTAAAGATGGTATTTGCAATGAGCAGGTCATGCTCCACAAATTTGTTGAGAAGAAGAATACCAGTGGGGTTTACATTTCCCACCTCTTCTTTGCCTATTGTGCCACTTCAGAGTTGGAAATCCTGTCTGACTCTGGCACTGAAATCTCCCAGGAGGATGAGTTTGTCTGCCTTAGGTGTGAGAGGACTGCATCAAAAGCACTATAAAACTGCTCCCTGTTGTCTTCCTCATCATCAAGAGTTGAGGCATACGCACTGATGACTGTGGCATATTGGTTGTTGCTGAGCTTGAGCTGAAGAGTCATAAGATGCTTGTTGATCCCCACAGGAAGTTACAAAACCTGACTGGCAATCTTATTTTTGATGGCAAAGCCAATCCCGTGAATGTCTCTCTCTTTGGGTGGCTTTCCTTTCCAAAAGAAGGTGTAGCCACCTCCATCCTCTTTTCATTGGCCCTCATCGGCTTGGCAGGTCTCATTAAGAGCTGCAATGTCAATGCTGAGTCTTGCCAATTCTCTGGCAATTATGGCAGCTCTTCTTTCTGGTCATTCACTGTGCTGAGAGTCCATAAGGGTGCAGACATTTGAGGTGGCGAAAGTCATTGTCTCATATCTCTTGTTTCAGCCACGGAGTTGACTGATCCCAGTGGATGTGGCCATGCAGTCGGAAGAGTGAGAGACAGCCTATGTTTGGGGCACCTTGTCTAGCTCCTTCCCATTTGGGGTAAGCAGAGGGGATCCTAAAAAGTCCTGCTAATATACAGCCGCTGCTGCCGAAATGCACTTCTGTCTCATTCTCAGAACACAATACTCAGAACACTCACTGATGCCCCCTACTTAGGTCAGCACTTCAGGAACAGGGCCGCAAGCACCGACTGGACAGACCACATCATCATGCAGACCTGGGATAAGCAGCAGTGGGTCCAGAGCATCTGCATGAAGAAAGCTACATTTCTGGAGTTTTGTGAACAGCTTGCCCCGACCCTCCTGTGTAAAGAGACATGCAGCACTCTTGTCAGTCCAGAAATGGGTTGCTATAATCCTCTGGAAGCTGGCTATCCCAGACTGCCACATGTCTGTTGCCAGCCAGTTTGATGTTGACAAGTCGACTGAGGTAAAGTAGTGGCAGAGGTTTCTGAGGCAATCAGGTGTATGGTTTACCCCAGGGTCATAGGCATAAAAGATATTCCTGAAGTAACTGCTGGCTTGGAGTGTATGGGGTTTCCAAACTGCAATGGAGCCATTGACGCGACTCATGTGCCCACAGTTTGCCCTCCTCAAGGAGCACACATCAACTTAAATCACAAAGGATATTACTCCATTGTTATGTAGTCCTTGTGGACCACAGGGGCTGATTTATGAATGTCAACATGGGCTGCACTGGAAACATTCATGATGCCTGTTTTTTTCACCAGTCAGGAATCTGTGTTCATGGGCAGGCTGGGACACTACTCCCACCAAATGACATTGTCATAAATGGTGTTACTGTCACCACCGTTATCCTGAGTGACACGGCATACCTCTTTTGCCTTCACTTATGAAACCAAACTCTGCTTTCAGAGGCCCGGGCAAAACACTGTTTAATTACACTCTCAGCAGGTGTACAATGGTTGTTAAATGTGCTTTTGGCAGATTGAAGGCCCGTTGGAGATGTCTACAGACCCATTTGGATGCCAGTGTCATATCAGTGTTGTCTTCATTACTGTGGCTTGCTGCGCTTTTCACAATCTTTGTGAAGTCAGAGATGAGCCATTTCTCTCTAATGGACCTATGACCGCAAGGGGCAATTGAATCAGTACCCTCAGCCAGAAAATGCACCTAACCAGCTGGAAACAGATGCACCCTGGCAATAGAAATCAGGGATGCTTTGTGCTCACCCATTATGGACTGGCATAGCCCAAAAGAAGGGGGAAATAGTACCTTTATGAATGTACTTGTAGGGGGTGGGGATGGGGCTCACTAATTGGGTGAGGGTCTAGTGCACAGTGATGGGTAGAGGTCTGATTGCAATGTGCTTACGGATGACATGACCACTTATGAAATAGGGGGTGGGGGATGATTCGCAGTATGGATTCAGATAAGAAAGTGATTGGATTATGGATAGATGTACCTAACTGTACAGAGGAATAGTGTTTGCTTACTAATTCTTAATTGTTCCTGATCATGTTTACCTTTATTTTTTTAAATACACACTGTACGATGAGATGCAGTGATCACAATAAAAACTTTCTTGATAACATAAAAAAAAGTTTAACAAACATATATTAGCAGTGGTGCAAGTAGAATTCATTTCTTACTGGCACACAGCACTTTTAGGAGAGATGCAAAGGGGGGCACCAGCTGAAGGGGGGGAGGATGTGACCTCCCACATGACTCCTCCCACCCCACCCCCAGCCCAGGGCATCCATGCTTTCCCGGTGCCCTCCCCATGATCCATCCCACATTAGCTAGGGTGGGGGCTCTGTCTTCTTCCCACTGCACTGGAGACTTCTGAATGCAGGGCTCTCCAGAACCACAGTGGCTAAAGACCCCATGACAGCAGTTCCTCCGGCACGGCTGTACCACCCCCAACCCTGCTCCCCAGCCCCGTCCTCCGGCAGGGCTTCTGTACAGACCCCAGACAGGAGAGACAGGCACAGAGCTGCGTGGAAGGGCTTGTGCCGGTGGCCCCACATTCTGCTCCTCCTTTGTCTTTCCAGTATGGAGTACTGGCTATAAATATCTTACTGGTACAGTGTACTGTACTGCCCTACTTGCACCACTGTATATTAGAAAAGTACAACATTCCCCCACTGCCAGCCATGCCAGGCGCCATTATCACGTCAAAAACAACAGAACCTTTCAGGGGAAAAAAGCATGAACAAGTGCAAAAAAGTCAGCCATGTGCAAGACAGAAACTCACTACCATGTTCCCTGTTCTCCTTTCCCAGTTCGCTGCACAGTTGGCAAAGGGGAAGGGTAGTGGAGACATCCACAGGGGAGGGAAGAAATACAGAGGATTACATGGAGTTAAGTTGCCCTGGCAAGCCACTCATGCGACCCAATTACATGGACCACAGAGCCATGGAGTTTTCTAAGCAGTTTCTGGATTGAATCCCAGGGTACCACACAGGAGACACAGGCCGTGGTGTGCGCAGTACAGCAGGGCTTGGTACTCTTGTGACCATTAGCGATATCAGCTCTCGAACAATTCTCTCTGTTGAACTGTGTCCTCCTCCCTTAGCTGCCATTCCTGTTCCAGGAAATGCAAAGCTAGTGCCTGCTCTCATGCTGAAACCCTGTCCTCAAGCTGCGCAGCCAGCTTCTGCCTTTCCTCTTGCCTCTAGTCACACATCCATTAGTGGTGGTGGATTTTCTTGTTGATTTTGTCCAGAACTTCAACCATAAGTTCATCACAAAAACACTTCCTCTTGTGTTACTGTAGAAATTCTCCACTCTCCACTTTGTTTTTCTGATCTTTACTCTGAATAAGCAAAAGTCATTCCACCCTGATATGGACCCTGAGCATGCTCAGTTGAAAACCCAGGATTTCTAAAATGGTGCCCAGGCAAAGAGCCATGTATATGTACATATGTATGTATGTGTGTGTGTGTGTGGGGGGGAATTATCAGAATCACAGCTGTGAGGTTAAGGACAACAGCGAGCATGTGCAAGACTGGTGGCTAGTGAGCAATAAGGGGTGACAGAGAGGTCAGTTAACTGAGCAGCTACCTGGACAGCCCACTCATACCAGTCAGAACTGGCTTTGAAGGTCAGAGCTGTTAATCAGATCTCTGAAGTAATGGTTGATACCGGGCATTTGTGAGGTAGTTGCTTCTAAGAATAGAATTAGGTACCGTATATACACATTCATTAGCCCATTCGTTTATAAGCTGACCCCTCAAGATGGTAAAAATAGCAAAAATTGTTTGACCCTTTCATAAGCCAACCCTATATTTCAGGGGTTGGCAAACTTTAGCTCCTGGCCCGTCAGGATAAGCCACTTGTGGGTCAGGACGTTTTGTTACCTGGAGCGTCTGCAAGCATGGAGCCCCTCAGCTCCCTGTGTCCGCGGTTCACAGTTCCCAGCCAATGGGAGCTGCAGGAACGCTTCCGCAGCTCCTGGTGGCTGGGAATGGTGAACCACAGCCACAGGAGCTGAGGGGCTCCATGCTTGCAGATGTTCCAGGTAAACAAAACGACAATGTATTAGATATTAAATTCAATGATTCCACAGAGTTTAAAATCACTACATTTTGGTGTAGACGCATTTCTAAGCCAACCCCTGCTCTTTGATGCATCACTTTTTTACCAAAAATATTCTGCTTATGAACAAGTATATATGGTATATTAGGAAAGAGCCACAATGCAGCATAAAAGGCCAACTGACAGCAGGAAGTTTCAGAGTTGAAGTCTGAGTCAGAAAGAGAGGTGGTGGTTGGGATTCAATCAGGAGCAGATGAAGGAATGGGAAACGAGTGAGGAAAGCCAAAGGAAAGCTGCTGGAAAGAAGTCAGAAAAGTTGCTGCAGAGAGAGAGAAAAAAAAACCAGAGCAGAACAAAGCTGGCTGACCAGAAGCTGAACAGTAACAGCGATTAAAGAAAAATAGCAAAGAATTTATAAAGCAGCAACAGTGATTTTAAACTGATACCAATGAAATTTATGAAGTAAGCTTGCCAATTTTTAATATAGTTTTAGTTTAGTATAGTTCGAGCTTCACATATTAAATATGTGTATGCTTGAAGTGTGTGTCTGTTTTAATTGTATCTATGTAAAACTTAAATGCAAATTTAAGATCTGCAGTCAGTAATTTGTTACAAACTGGCCACTTGTAACAAATCGCTTTGCTTGGAATCATTTGAACTATATGGCATTGTAGTTTGAATGCTCTTTAGCTATCAATAAAGGATTTGTGTCTGGAATTTTGCATTTTGTTTAGGGTTTTAAAATACACTGTATTAGGGATTATTAGTGACATTAATAAAAATATTTTGTTTTGGAAAAGAATAATGCCTGTGTCAATTACTTTATTAGTTTATTGGAAGGTTATATCTGTGTTCTTTAAGGTTTCCTTAACAACCCTGGAAACTTATATCTCCACAAGAATAGACTAGGGAGGAGAATAGGCAGGGTATTATAGCAGAATCCCAAAATCAGTTTTTCAGGGTAACACTTAGAATGGTCCATGAAAGTATGTTGGGCAGGCTGTGGAGGCACTACAGCCAGTGCTAACTGAGGGGTTGGACGAGGACAAGACACTGAGGGTTACTGTCTCACATACCTCAGTGTATGAGAACAGAAAAAATCCTCATGGAATTTCAAGGACATAAAATGTTACTTTTCCAAATTAAATATCACTAAGTTGTTAGATGGATGCTTCAGACCACAGAAGGTCTCTGGATGCAGCCTGGTAAATCACAGTAAAAGAAATGGAGCACATAAAACTGTTCTTGTAGTGCCCAGCTGGCAAAGGGAGATGTTATCCAAACTGCCAGTCAGAAATCTGCAACCAAAGTAATCAAACGTACAGTAACTGAACAGTATGAATGGAATGGGCTGGGCAGATCCCAAAGTGGCCATGGAAAATATGCCCTTCCCCGAAATTTGAGTACCTATCTGGAGTTCCTGCTTCAAGAAAAGTTTGCATCTATCAGCACCCAGGATTGGGTCAGAATTCATCAGAGAATCATCAGGATGCTGCATTAGCTTCCATACGGCTTAGCCAGTTATGACTGCATGCCAACACACAGAGTTCCATAGGCATCCCCCATACATCCCTGGCACATTTCTGGAAAATTTCAAACCCCAGTTGAATCTGGCACAAATGATTGTGTCACCTATGGATGCATAGGGTACCTTGACCTGAAATGGACCACATTTCCACCTCTCCCTGCACTCACCCAGTTCACTGTTTTCAGGCGGCTCATTACACCGCTGGGTAGTTACAGATTGGCATACTTCCAGGTATTGCAATGTAAGGTTATTATTTTTAAGTCGCAGAAATACCCTAATGGGTACTTTCAGGAAAAAAATCACTTTCAAGGAGTTTTTACTGCTTGGACTTCCCGGTTGCCATTTTAAACTCCCTGTGGTGGAAGGTGGGGAGCCACATCACTTGGACACAATCCACCATCAGCAGATCCATGCTGCTAGCTGGGACTTCTAATAACTTTTGCATTGGTTCATAGAATGCAAATTCCTCTCATTCATATATTAACAAACATCATGGAGCCAGAAACTTACCAGGATCTACGGCAGCTTCTGTCCCATCTGCGTCTGCTGCAGACACAGCAGCAGGGTGTTCCTTTGGGTGGGTGGGGGAGCAGCAAACAGCTGCTCAGTTTGGCTGCAGGATGTGCTGTTGCTGGCTCCAACCAGTTCCCAACCTGTATTCTGGGGCCAGCAGGGCACCATCCTGGCTGACAGGGTCATCATGCACTACCACTGGCTCCAGGCTGCGAGCAGAGCCCAACACCTGGTTAAATTCCTCATAAAACGGACATGATGTCGGCAAGTTGCCTGAGGTGCAGTTCTGGTCCCTTGTTTTCCTGTATTCAGTCTTGAGATGCTTAATCTGCTCCCTGCACTGGTCACCAGTCCAGTATATTTGCAATGCTGCCAACTTCTTTGCTATTTGCTGATATGTATGGCTGTTCCTGCTACTCTTACCAAAATCCACTGTTTTGCTGACCTCACACCAGAAATTTTCCAAAATCTGGTTGTGTTCCTGTAACCGTGAAGCAGAACACTTTGCAAAAGGCTGCTTTGTGTCAGTATCCATTGCAAACACAGAAGGCTCTCTGATGGTGTGTTTGCACCTAGGTGGTCAGAAGATAATGGAAGGATTAAATGCTGACTCACCAAGTTGCTGCACTACACCAATGGGAGTTGCTTCTGTTTCCCCTGGAGTCAATTGAAGATTCTTGGGATAGAGAAGACAAAGGAAGTTGGCCCATGTGATTGAGAGATACTTTTAGAGGACTCCCAGGATCTAAATTTGTGGGGGGGGGCGGGGGAGCTGCACCTGCAAAGCAATAGGGTTCTAACCTTGGGTCCTGGCGTGACTTCGACTCAGACCCTCCAACCCTACAGGGTCCTTGGATCTCAGGTCCAACCCAGAGTCTGAGCTTGGGTTTCCATTGCTGTGAAGACATATCCGTGGTGACTTGAGAAATGAATGTGTTACAAGTGAGTTTATTGCACCACAGGATGGAAAAAATACAGGCAGTCGTTGATTTTATGACGTTCAACTTATGACAAATAGCACTTATGACGTTACTGAATTGACACCCTGATTTGACGTAAAAAGTTGGTTTCAACTTTATGACACTCAGTCCTGCAATGGAGTGGATTGTGGTTCCGAGTTACAACGTTTCAACTTACAACACAATTTTCAGGAACCAATTGTGTCGTAACTCCCAGGACTGCCTGTAGATGTAAATATGCTTTGACTCCAGTAAATGGTGAGCGGATAGAAATAACTGACTAACTCTAAGACCTAGCAGAGGACTGCTAGGAAGCATGAATTTTAATGTCTGGGTCTAGGAGGATCCAAGAAAAATACTGTCAGTCACTGGGAGAAAGTAAGAGGGTGGACTGAAGGGAGCAGGGAACCACGTGTCATGCTTTTCCTAGTTGCTTGTAACTACAACCTTTTTCTCTCCTTCCAGTTGCAGAGTCTGTGCTACGGCTATGGTTGCTGCCCAGGCATATAGCAAGGGTATAATCCCTGGTCAAAAAGGTGTCACAAAATTAAAACATGGAAGAAAGGTGTAGAATCTTTTGTTAAATCAGTCAGTATTAGAGGTCACTAACAATGCGAAAGGATTTGCTCCTCTCCTGGGATTAAAAAGGCAACATTAAACCCCCAGTGAGGAGCCATCCTTTTTTTTTAAGCTGCGGGCAGAGTTGCATGAAGTTGGGCTAAATAAGTATAATTCTAATAATTCTTAGCTTCTATGTATACTGCAATATAAATAACATTCAAAAGATTAAATACAGGAAACAAAAAGAGTATAATTATAAAAGGATTGATTTGTTCTTTCTTCTGTCAGGGTTCAATGAAGACTAATTTTACTCACTTAACCGGTTTTATAGTACCATATTTCCATTGACTTCAGTTACTCCGGATTTATACCAGTGTAACTGAGATAAGACTCAGGTACTGTGGCTCTACAACATAAACAACCTGCAGTGAAATCACAAGATCAGCACTTTGGCATGTAAACACCTGCCTAAATGAGACCTTTAGGCAAGAAAGTTCTTGTTAATTGCTGATTTACATATACAGAAGAGAACCTTTGCTTCAATGATGTCATGCTATCGGCAGAATCAGGTCTGGCTCTAGGCACCAGTGTTCCAAGAATGTGCTTGTGGCAGCACTTTTCAAGGGGCGGCACTCACACTCCGGCCTTTTTTTTTTCCTTCTTGCTTCGGCGGCTGGCGGCACACCAGCTTTTGGGGGTGGGGGGGAAAAAACCTGGAGCTGGCCCTGGGCAGAATTTGGTCAGTCACTTACCTTCACACCCTTTTCTTTTAAAAGTTAATAAAACATTGCATTTTTGGTGTATTACCTGTCACTAGCACAGCTACTCATTGCAGTCCAGTCATGCTGTGGATTGACTAGGATGCCCCAGGACAGGTAAACAGAGGTCGGGGTCAAAGTGCCAACCACCAGCCGGAGAGGCTTTTGAGTCTTGGTCTTACCTATATAAGAAACATACAGACAATTCTACTTACACTTAGATTTTTTCTATTCGGGGGGAGATATTTGTGGCTGGTTAAGAGAATGAAAGAATTATGATTTAATCTCTCCTCTAAATTCAAATGGAAGGTATAATGCTAGTGAATTTAATCCTGACTTGAAGGGATCACATCCCCACCCCCTGCACATGCTTCTTTTTAAACATGAGAAAGAATATTCAATTTCAAAGTGAATATTTCTCCATATATCCCTAGCGAGGATCATCAGAAATAATGAGTTATGCATAGTAATGATTTAATGTTGACTGCAGTACTTTTCACCAGGTCTGAAATAAAACAAAACCTTAAACTTATTTCACTTAAAATTGTTGACAAGTTTTGAGTGGTGCCTCTGTCTAGGGAGGTCTGTCCCTCACCAATCAGACAATTTAACTCCTCCTCTCTTACACAATACTTGATATTTAGTTTTACTCTGAACACAATGGTGCAATCATCCCTCTAGATCAGAAGTTCCCAAACTGTGGGGCGGGATGCCAGGTGTCCAGGCCTTCCCAGAGCAGCTGCAAAAAAAGCATGCAGGGAGTCCCGGGTGGTCAGGGAGAAGTGAGGGAGTGCAGCCCAGCTCCAACCCAGCAGCAGCATGCTGCTCTTCCCCTCCTCCCCTCCCTGACTGCTGGGGGCTAGCTGTGTGCTGTCCCCACTGCTGCCTTCTCTAGCCCAGACACCTGGCCAATCAGTGCCCATGTATTTTAAAAACTCTGGAGCCTGCAGGAATGAGAGGTTTTGGCCAGGGAGGAGGGAAAGCAAGAAACTGTAGTGTGCTTCACTCTGTACCCCCACGGGCTCCTCACGGAATTGAGCCAGCCATGGTTCTGCTGCTGCCCTGGACAGCAGCTGCCTGCTCTGCTCCCTTCAGTGAATCACTTTCTGCCCTGGAAAGGAGGTGGCGGGGACTGTTATGAGACTTCCATGGAGAAGAAGGATACAATAAAACAAAGATTAAGAACTTTTAAATAAAGTTTTAAAAGCTAATGCCTGAGGCTAGTGCAATGATCTAGAGGGCTGTGCTCTGTATTGCCTGGCAAAAATCTTGGTTCAGTTCTCTGTTCATGCCTCTTGATCCTTAAATTGGAAGTGCTATTCAGCCATTAGCAGGAGTTCCTCACCTCTTTATCAATGATACCTCCAAAGGGTTAGGAAGTGGTTTTGTGCTCTAACAGGATTTCCCAGTAAGTCCACAAGGAAGAGAGATTTGCTTTTCCAAGCAGTCTCCAGGTAGTTAGAAAACCATGCAGTATGTGTGTTTTTACACTACATTGATTAGTAGCGCATTCACAGATAAAAAGTGGGATTTTTCCACCCCCATTTAGATGAACTGTGCTGTGATGTAATGTTCAACATTTTAAAAAGAAAGGCAAAACTCCAAACATTTGCTGATGTGTAGGCTGGATTCCCCAGTCTCCCTGTATTCTTATAGGGTTTTTTGAGTGGATTGTTTTCATAGTTCATTTATTTGTCAAACTTTTTGGCACACATCCTGTTTACGAAATCACTTTCTAAATTTGCTTTCTGGGGAACCAAGGGTCACATGCACATGGAAATACAAGAAGAGAAAAATCCATTTTTCATCTGTAACTGCTGTGGGTTTAGATATATATTACATACTAAAAAGAAGCCTTGGTATATGTTGAAAAAGACATAATTATCAATAGAAAAGCAATTTTAGATCATTCTAGGAGGTTTCTAACTTTGAAACTCTACCTTTGAACCTTCTAAAGTAATTATAATTTCTCTTTGAGCTCTGTGAAGCTGTACTCCAGCTTTACAGGTATGCAGACTAGCTTCAGCCAATCCTGCAAATATTGGAGATGAAGTCTGGTATGCAGTGTCACAGAAGTGCAAGAGACCATGTGACTATCAAAAAGACTCATTTCTTCCCTGAGGTCCACACAAGCACTAACTCACATCAGTCCAATGCCTTCTTCAACTTAACACTTGAAGAGAGAAGGGAAAGGGGGGAAAAGGTCTACATTAACTTCACCTTTCCTCATTGTCTCCCAGTACATTCTGCCCTCTACACTTGCACTCTTTGAAGTTTCGAGTGTGGTCGCAGCGCCAGCGCTGGGAGAGAGCTCTCCCAGCGCTGCATGTACTCCACATCCTCTATGGGTGTAGCTTGCAGCGCTGGGAGCTGTGCTGCGGCACTGTTTACACTGAGGCTTTACAGCGCTGTATCTTGCAGCAATCAGGGGGGTGTTTTTTTCACACCCCTGAGCGCGAAAGTTGCAGCGCTGTAAAGCGCCAGTGTAGCCATGGCCATATGTCTCTCTTTCAAGAGCAGGGAGCGTCTTTAACTACTATTTGTAAATAAACAAAGCTTTACAACAAGAGGACAAGCAGTAATGCTTGAAATTCGAGGATGTTATTTTATTTAAATTAGTTCTTGCAACCCTAGTTAAAAAAATATTTGATTGTGACATTGCTGAGTGTGCCAATGTTAATTTAAGTTATGTAGTGATGATGTTAAGAATGAGAGGGTGCAAGTTTCAGAACTAAGTTTCCCCAAAGATCAAGACTGCTTGCATCTGGAGTTGTGGCCTAGCCCATTATAGAGAAAGAGGTCAGCTGCAAAGTTTGGGCCTGAATCCAAAGTTATTCATACTTGGCAGTGTTTGATCAGGAAGCTTGGTTCAGATCTATCTCTAGTGGGAATGATCCAATTAAAATTCCCCATGATTGAAGCAGCTATTAAAATTAATAATCCTAAACCGTGGCTTTAGGCAGTTTATTTTTTTAAATATGTACCTGAATAGCTGTTAAATAGCAATCTGTTATCAAGTATTTTCTATGTGCATCTCATGGAGAAAAATATTGTTTCATGCCTGCAAGGGCCCTGGCAAATATATTAGGCCCAAGAAAATGCAGATCATTAACAAATTCCATCTGAAGATCTCAAGTACTTTAACAACATTAATCAATTATTCTTCACCACACCCCTGTGAAGCAGAGAGTAAGCTCCATTTTAAGATTAGGGACTAAATTACTGAATGCTGAAATGACTTGCTAAAGGTCATACTGGAAGTCTGTAGCAGAGGCCAGAAATAGAACTCAGATTTCTTTAGTACCAGACTTGCAGCTTTAGCTAAAAAACCATCCTTTTCCTTAAGCACCGTGTTAGTGAAGTTGGTGTCTCTCATAATATTATATATATAAATAAAGACCCATTACTTCATCAGTGGAATGCATTAAAATTTCTACGGGAGAAAGATTCCTAACTGGCATTTTGGGGAGATTATAAAACATTAATCTCCTATCCATCCCAAGCCCAAGAATTCCAAAGATTATAAATCAGTACGTTTCAAGATAGGATCCATTGCTTATAATTGTGTATCAACATTCCCACTAGCTACGTCAACTTTTCATATGCATTTTTGATCCCATATTCTAGAAAAAAGAAATATGTTAAATCTCAGTTTTCAACATGAGAAATTATAAAGAAGGACCCTCCAAAAACTGCATCTAGGTTTCTTAATCAGAACATCCATGACTGAATACTGTCTAGATGCACATCCTTACATTGTTATTTGAATCACACAAATGTTGATTTGCTCAGCCACATCAGAAAATTTGATCCACACTAAATAAAAACAATATTCTGTCTTGATTTGACTGTACATAAAAAAATGTGGTAATGTTACCTTACCTGAGCAGGTTTTCTTGTGATTTGGAATGGGTGCAGGTCGCACCGTAATCAAGTATCTTGGCTCAGCATCTGGAAATAACAATTTGGTAATTAGTTTAAATTCACAATTTGTTTTTAAAAATGATCAATTAATTATTCCTGGTGAATAGTGGAATATTTAACTGAGGGTATGGCTACACTTCACTTCGAAGTTTCGAGTGTGGTAGCAGCGCCAGCGCTGGGAGAGAGCTCTCCCAGCGCTGCACGTACTCCACATCCTCTACGGGTGTAGCTTGCAGCGCTGGGAGCCGCGCTCCCAGCACTGCGGCACTGTTTACACTGAGGCTTTACAGCGCTGTATCTTGCAGCACTCAGGGGGGTGTTTTTTTCACACCCCTGAGCGCGAAAGTTGCAGCGCTGTAAAGCACCAGTGTAGCCATGGCCTAAGATTTAACAATTTCTGTAATTTTTTTCCAGTCTATGATTTATTCACTGGCAATCCAGAAACATTCTAGGCACTATCAGAGAGATTTGAAAAAAACAAAAGACACATCCCTACATGAAAAACAGTTACAGTCTAAACAGACATTCCAAAAGAGAGAGGAAACAGGGTACAAGGTGATGGGATACAAAGTTTTTAGCTACTCTACTAGGGCTACATGTTATTTGCTTACAGATGGAACAAGTGGGCAAAGTAAGAAGTGGTGATGACAGAAAGGGAAGCAGCAGGATGGGGCAGGGAATGGAGTAGAGGATGGAATCCAAAGGATTCAGAGCATAGGCACTGACTCTGTGGGTGCTACGGGGCTCAAGCACTCACGGGGAAAAAACGGGGTGCTCAGCACTCACTAGCCACATCTGTATGGCGGGGCCGCCGATCAGCTGTTTGGCAGCTGGAGAGAGATGCTCGAGGGCAAGAAGAGGGAGAGCAAGGGACGGGTCTCAGGGAAGAAGAGCTAAGGTGGAGCACCCACCGGGAAAAATAAAAGTCAGTGTCTGTGATACTGAGGCTTGGTCTACATTACAGAGAGTTAGGTCGACATAAGACACCTTATGTCGACCTAATTATGTCAGTGTCTACACTACAGCCTTGCTCCTGCTGATGTAAGTGCCCTACTACACCAAAGACATAACTCCAGGCAAGTCTACATCGGCATAGTTGAGTCAATCTAGCTGTGCCCCTGTGGCATGTCTGGAGAAGATGCGCTATGCCAACTGGAGAACACTCTCCCATCAGCATAATTATTCAACCTCGGCAAGAAGCGTAAGTGATGTCAGCTGGAGACAAGCTATGCTGGCAGAATAGCATCTCCCACTGACATAGCGTTGGTGTGGACAATGTGAAAATTGCGATGCTCAGGGAGTGGAGGGTGCTTTTTCACATCCCTAATTGACATAAGTTAGATCAACTTAAGCGACAGTGTAGACCTGCCCTCCACCTCCAAAAGAGGTGTAGAGCTTATGTTGACGTAGTTAGGGCGAAACAGGATCTGTGTAGACGCTGTGTTCCTTACACTGATTGTCTTGTCAACCTAAGATAGGTTAACTTAAGATTCTAGTGTAGACATGCCCTGAGTGAAGATATTCGTTAAGAGGCTGAGGGTCTGATGACTATTGTTGCTACAGAAGTGGAGGTTCCTGGAGCAGAGGACTTGCACAGGTTACCTTGGAAATCCTAGTCACGCGCATGTAAGTGGTAGAGAGGGGATGGAAACCATTGTGGCTCAACGATTGTCTATTTGGTGAAACTCCCCTGCATAGTTAAACAGGTAAAATTATACTGCTATAGTTATACCAGTGTAAGTCCCCATGTGGACAAACTTATTCCAGAGTAAGAGTGCCTTTTTCTAGTTTAGTTTATACTACTTTTAACTAAACCAGAGTATAAGCGCATGGACTGATATTTAATCATTTAATACTTGCATGATCTAGCAACCACTGCAAAGCAGAGGGAGTCAGATGTGCTCGGTTCTATTCTCCACTCCACCACTGACTGAATTTGGACTTTGAGCAAGTCATTTGGCATGTGCCTCAGTTCCCCCTCTGTAAAATTAAATGTGTTACTTACCCCTCTCAAAGAGATACTATGAGGTTTAATTAAATGGTTAAATGCTTTGATAATTTTGGATAAAGGCACTAGATAAATGCAAGTAGTATTGTTATGATGAGCATCTTTGGGCCAGAACTACGTCTTATGCGTAGCAAAACAGGTACAGATCTTCATTAGGATCTCCGGCTACTGTTAAAATACAAATAATATTTTTAATGTAATAGTTGAGCTATTGCTAGCAATTTTCTTGCCAGCCAAATGTGCATTTTCCACACTTTCAAATGTTTACATTTATTTAAATTTAATCTTAACACTTAGTATCCTGGTTTTCTATTTTTATTTAATTTATTTAGAAAACTACAAAGTTCTCATAAAAATTTTATCCTTAAGTAAAAGATACGTAGCCTCAATCCTAACCCCACTTAATTTTTTTAATATACAGTGCACCTTGTTATAATGGCTAAAGATGCTACATTTAAATAACAAAAACAAATCCCATAGCCATTAGCCCCCTAAATAAAATCAAAGAGTTTGAAACTGATGAAAATTTTGTTTTTAAACTGAGCCCTGCTAGAATAGCATTACGTTTTCATAAAGCTAGAGTTGCAAGTCAGAACTACAGCTGTTTTCAAAAGTCAGAGTCACTTGCTGGCTGGCTGGATTGATTGAGAACCAGCTTGTAAAATCATTGGAAATATTGTTCTTCATAGGAAACAGTGAAATGAAGCAAAACCAAGTCTTGCTGTTATTTTTATACCCAGGGTAACAAATTCTCAGTATGTTTGATACACCCTCAAAGAGCACAAAATCACGTTGTGAGGCTGCAGTTCAAGAGATGTTTCTGGCAGTGAAAGCCAGATAACTTCACCCCACAGCTTAGAATAATAAGCTGTTTGATTAAAACAATGTTCAGAGGGGAGGAGCGTTAATAGTTTTGGGAAACTTATCTTGAGAAAAAAGAAGGAAAATAGAGATTTTCTTTACTCCTGCGACATCAGAGATCAGATAAACCAATCTTTCTACTCCTTTAATTAATTAACATTTAATGCACCTTTCTGCTCTCAGATATGTCTGCACAACTCTAACAGAAATCATGGGAGTTGGGTAGGTATATTTGAGGGCAGAATTAGGCAACACAGCAAATTGATCTGGACTGTTTTACCTACAATTTTAAATATGGGTGTCAACACAAAAGTCATTGTGCTACTATAAGATACAATCATTATGCATTACAAAGCAGTACTGCAATTAAGAGAAACCAAAGAGAAGAACTTTCACTGGTGTTCTACATAAGTACATAAAGGGCCAGGGAAAAAACTGTTTTTTGTTTGTTTGTTTGTTTGTTTTTTATGTGTGTGCGGAGGCACAGACGGAATCTTAGAATACCACATCTGATGCCTTCTCTGTATTGGAAAAGTTTCACGGATTTTTAATTGATTTAATTAAATCAATACAGTTAAATAGGTGGAAACCCGTAACATAGATGTACTTAAACTAGTTTAATGCTTGCTTTTAAATGGGTTCAGACTGTATCTGAATTAAAAGAAACTGAATGCAGTAAAGTTAATCTGGTTTAACACCATCTGCATTAGGAATCTGAACTGATTTTACAAGATCGATTTTAAATCAATTTTAGTTAACTAATGCAAATTTTCAGTGTACACAAAACTTCAGTCAGGAATCAGAAATATAGTGAAAATTAAACAGGAACTAATCCAAAACTTCATTCATCACACAGTTTGAAACAAATCATTTGTTATGTTTGAAAATTATTGACAAAAAGTTATGGTACTGCCTTTATCTAACAATCTCAAACTCTTTAAACCATTAGTTCCTTAAACACTACAACAGCCCTGTGAGGTAAGTATTATTAATATGAAATTTTACAGATGGGTAAACTCAGAGAAGAGAGATTAAGGCCTTACATTTTCAAAAGACTTCATTTTTGGTGCTCAATTCAAGATATTAAGTGCCTGGATTTTCCACCTATAGCTCCCACTGAAATCAGCTGAAACTGTGAGGTTCTTAACACCCATGGGTTTCTCAAGTTGGGCAGCCAAAACAGGGGTGTCCAAAATTAGTGAGCACGTGACAATTTAAGCCTAAATGACTCGCCCAAGGTCATGCAGTGTTGTTGTAGCCATATTGATCCCAGGTTATCCGAGAGACAAGGTGGGTGAGGTAATATCTTTTATTGGACCAACTTCTGTTGGTGAGAGAGGCAAATTTTCGAGCTACACAGAGCTCTTCTTCAGGCCAGGGAATGTACTAAGAGTTCCTTTTCCCAGACCCAAAGAAGAGTTCTGTGTAGCTCAAAAGCTCATCTCTCACCAACAGAGGTTGGTCCAATACAAGATGACTTTGCCTAAGATCACACAGTTAGTGGCTGAGTAAGACAAAGAACAGTAGTAGAATTTAAGGGGTTAATTTTAAATACCCCAAACCTTGAAAATAGTGACTTGGTTTTCCTGTTCTCCCAACTCAATCTTCTACTGAATATTCAAGCAAGAGAGAGAGATCACATTGCCCTCTATCCCTGTACAAAGTGCCATGGAATCTTTAACACCCACAAACTTGGTTTTAAGTCTTGCCTTACTTTGCATTGGCTCACAAAGAGCAAATGTTGCTCCTTGGAATGCACCACATGCCAGTATTTTTATTAATAAAAGGTCTATTGGCTGTCTGAAATGTGTTATCAAGGCTGTTTAGATCTGCCAGTTTCCCCTGCTATTTCCTGAAGCAACCTGGGTTAATCCTGGGGGGTCTCCCATCCAAATACTGAGCAGAAAACACACTCAATTTGTGAGATTAGAGAAGAGTCTGGAATAGGATGTGCAGCAACACCTAATAGACGCGGTTTACCATAATGAAGAGTTTATTCAAAAAAGCATAAACTTCTTCCACTCACCTTCCCCCTACACACCAAAATCTAATATTTATATACAGTTGTTGGTTTTATAATCTCTTTCTATTCTCAGAAAAAATGTGTTATGTTGGGCGTTGTTCACTCACCCTTCATGGAGGTTGGCAAGTACACTACATGTGAAGAATAGAGCATAGCCACATTTTCCAATGAACTCATCATTTCCCTGATAACACTATTTTAAAAGGAAGCACTCTATTTTTCAAAAGGGATTTTTTTTGTTATAATGGATAGGACTAGGAACCAACTGTCTGACATTAGAGCCAAAATTACTAAACTAAATTTAAGTCAACATTGTATTTTATTATGTTAATCCTCATCAAGGTCAATGATTATGACACTGGAACAATTTAAATCACACAGTAAAGTTCATGTTGCAGTCCTGACAACATTAAAATCCAGGTCTAAACTAAGCTAACAAAAATTATAATATAGAAATATGCTTGGGAGAGGTTATGGAGCAGACCCAAACATTTTACTGCATGTGTAAGAGTACAAGATCATAGTTTATTTTAATTTATTTGTATGTATGTGTACAGTGCCAATCAACATAGCATACAAGCACCGTTGTTGGCAATCCCTTGGAGTTCGAGGATGACTAGTCCAATAAAACGATGGCCAGTTATCGCTGGGGGCTCTGCAGGTGGCTAATGAGACCAATCTGGGATCCACAGATCTTGTCATAGTTGGCACAGACAGTTCCCAGTGGAAGGGGCAGATCTGGATTGTTAAATTAGGCTGCGGCACGTTCTTTCCTCCCTTTCTATTTCTCCATTTCCTGTTGTCTCCATTGGATTTTAGAATACTAGCATCCTTGCCACAAAGTCCTTTTCCATTTTGATCAATCAAGGGATTGGATTTTCGATGAAGATGTGCAATATTGACATAAATTCATGTTGGCTTTGAGGGTGTCTTTAAAGCGCTTTTTTTCCCCATCCCTGGACTGTCGACCACGGCTCAGTTGTGAGAAAATTATCTGCTTCAGAAGTAGATTTTCTGGCATTCGAAGAACATGACTAGCCCAATGAAGTTGGCGGTGGATGATCATAGCTTCAATGCTGCAGATTCTGGCTTGGTGCGTCAGTCATCCCACTTGATTTGGAAGATCTTTCGGAAGCACTGTTGATGGTATCATTCAAGAACCTTGAGGTGTCTACTGTACATGTCCCAGATTTCAGCACTGTACAAGAGAACAAGAAGCTTGGTTTGATTCCTGATATCACAATCTTTGAAGACACATTTTCTCAAGCATCTGAAAATTGCAGTGGTATATTTAAGGCAGTGTTGAATTTCCTAATCAGCATCAACTTTCTGTGACAGATAGCTGGAAAGGTAAAGGAAGTCCTCAAGGTTCTCCAGGGTCTCTTTATTGAGCTGCATTACAGGAGCAGGATCCTGGTAATTCTGAACCTGTTGGTGGAGTAGTTTAGTTTTCTGGATGTTAAACATGAAGCTGACCTAGGCCTCTGAAAAAAAAAGTGTTGATTGTTTTTTGAAGATCTTCTGAGAGAGTGCACTGGGCACAGTTATCCACATATTAGAGTTCAGCAACTGATTTAGTGATAGGCTTTGTCTTGGATAGAAAGTGATTGACGTTGAAAAGCTTGCCATCCATTCTCTATTGGATGTCAAGCCTGGAGCTTGTCAGCAATGAGATGGAGGATGACAGCAAGGAAGCTGAAGAAAAGGCTTGGAGTGATGACACAGCCTTGCTTGACTCTTATCTTGACTAGGAGGGAGTCCGTTTTTGGATCCATTGCTGATGACCATCACAGACATGTTGCTGTGGAGGATTGGAAGGTAGCAACAAATTTTGGTGGGCATCCAAATTTAAGAACTCTCCACAGAGCCTCACGGCTGATGGAGTTGAATGCTTTAATGAGATTGATGAAGACTATATACAGATGTTGAGGTTGCTTGTGGCACTTTTCCTGAAGTTGGTGGGCAGTGAAGATCATGTTGATGGTACCTCGAGATGGTCTGAATCCACACTGTGAATCTGTGAGGATTTCCTTGGCCAAGGGAAGCAGCAGGTGAGGAGGATTCTGGCAAGAATCTTTCCAGAAACGGACAACAGGGCAATTCCTTGGTACTTTCCACAATCTGATTTGTCTCCTTCTTTGAAGATGATGATGATCATGGCATCCCTAAAATCAGCTGCAATTTCTTCTTCATTCCAAATCTTGACGATTAAGATGTAAGCTGATGAGCCAGTTCTTCTCCCGCTTCTTTGAAGATTTTAACCAGGATTCCATCAGGTTCAGATACCTTATTATTCTTCAGCCATTTGATGAAAGCCATCAAACAAGCACCACACATAAATTGATTAACTTAGCCTTAAAATACTCCTGTAAAGTAGGGAATTATTATCTCATTTTGCAGATGGAGAAGCAGAAGTGTAGAAAGGCAGGGTGACTTGCTCAGTTTCACACAGTGAGTCTACCACAGAGCCAGGATTAGAAATTAGAGTTCTTGACTCCCAGTCCTGTGCTGTAATTTAATGTTTCTCCCATTTGAGTGAGAAGGTTATTGAGTCTTCATGCTGACTGAATTTCTGGCTTCTGTGTTGCTGAAAAGCACTGTCACCTACCTAGTTATGCTCCACTTGATGGACATTCACCAGACTGATTTGTTTAGATCTGAACACTAGGACCTGCATGCTGCTAATCCCACTGAGCCTGAGCAGCATCCAGGCTCTGTCTCTGGCCATGGCCTCTCAGGGTATATCTACTGTGACAAAGTTCTGAGCCTGTATTGGTGGGTTCAGTGGCCTCAGAAACTCAATAAAGCCCCAGTGTGACTTCCCTTTCTCAGAGTAGTGGCAAGAGTCACAGCCTATTGAGTTACTTTCATCACCTGCCAGTATGGGAGATGGGAAGGGGGAATACCCCCCGTCTCTGTTGCTCTGTAGAGCTCAGTAGGTACAGTTCAGCCTCCTGCCTGGACCGAGTACTGGGGGAGGGGGGAACCTGGGCCCACCCTCTACTCTGGGTTCCAGCCCAGGAACCCCTAATGGTAGCAGCTGTTGGTGGCTTTCCCTTCACCACTGATGCCACTTTGATTCCCTGGGCCACTTCCCCCATGGTTCCTTCTTCCTAGCTTCATCCTTACCTCAGGATTCAGCAATGCTTCCTCTCTTCCAGCTCCTTTCACCTCGGCCTCCTGGAGGGCACTGGAAGCTTTTAAACAGTGTAAGTGGGACTTTGATTGGTCCCAGCTATCTCCATTAGCCCAACGGCCTTAACTGGTTAATTGGAGTCAGGTGTCTTAATTGGTCTGGAATAGCCTTTGTTTGGCTATCCAGGGAACAGGACCTGCTCATTCTGAAGGCTGATATACCTGCCTTCCACCACTCTTATATTTTTCTGGTCTGAATCTGTCACACTACACAGCAACTGGAGACATGTGTCTGGCCTGTGCCAGCTGATGCGGGCTCACAGGGCTCAGGTTGCAGGGTTGTTTCATTGCTATGTAGACTTTCAGGCTCGGGCTGGAGCCTAGACTCTGGAAACCTCCTACCTTGCAGCAAGTCTATATAACAATGAAACAGCCCCACAGCCCAAGCCCCCTGAGCCCAAGATGGCTGGTACAGGTTAGTCACAGGTGTTTAGTTGCTGTGTAGACATACCCTCAAGCTCAGTCCTGGGGTACAGATGCCCAGACTAGTATCCCTTCCTGGATGTCCAGCTATCCTAGGCTCCAAGATCAGTGCTGAATCCCACAAATCTCCCCAGTAATTTAGTCACCCCTGGTTACACATTAACCCTTCAGGGACATGTAACAGTTACAGCAATAAACTCAGAAGCTTTGCAAAGTAACTTAAATATATGATCACTGTATTCCTAGAAGAAAGCCTAGAGACTTACAAATCCAACCGAAACCAACAAAACCTGCATACAAAAACCCTCCCTCCAGTGTCCTCACTACTCCAAAAGCTATTGGAGTTGTTGGTCAGTTCCTCAGGATACCAGGACCCTTCTCTCCTCCTGTTCAGCCTTCATATTCTCTCTCTCTGCCCCTAAACAGGTTATCTGGCTAATTTTCTTCTATTAATTTGAAAATAAAAGTATCCTGCACTTAGGTCATGTCCTAACTCATGTTTGTTTGGTTTTTAATGGCTGGAAAGAACTGGATCATTTAACAAATATAAGTAAGATATGGCTTATTCAGGTTGGGTGGCCAAATGATTTCCCTAGCTCAGAGAGCATGTGTCTTCACAGCAGCTTCTAACATCCTCCTCCTTTGTTCTCCTTTTCCCTTGAGGAATTTCCATTATTCCAACATTCCTCCCTCTCTCCCCGAAGGCAACCTGGGATAACCACTTTCCTTCAGTTTAGCCAATCTCTTTGGCAAATCCATTGATTATCAGGGCAAAGACATCCCATGTTAACAACTACTACTTCCTGTAGCTACTTCCAGACAGGGTGTGATACATGACATGGTTTCTTTCAGCAAATGATTGATTCAATACACGCTTATGGTTAGTTATACATAAAGGTCCTAGAATCAATCAGAATTAATAAATTTTACATATTGATGGGAATTGTTGTGATGATTTTTTGTGACGTGGAAACCAATTGTTGGACTGAGACAACCAATTCACTTTCAGGGGCCAGTGAAGAATTGTCCATTGGCTATACTGAACATTAACATACTGCAAAAAAAACCCTACTAACGTAGTAATACATCCTTTTATGAGGCGTGCAGTTAAATAATCCATTTTTACTTATATACAGTAGAAGATTGGCTCAAAGACAACAAGCTAAATAGCAAGAACCCTAAAGGCTGCTCTTTTTTTCAAAGCCTACTTAACCCCAAATTCTCACAGGGAGGTATAAAGGATACCTATATATTTGCAAGAAAATGATTCATAACACATTTACAGTCTGTTCAATTATGTTGGAGATCTTCAGCATAGCTGAGCCAAATTTTGAAAGGAACTGAACACCTGTAACTCCCAAGTCAGCTTCAATGGAGCTATGCCATTTTATGGCAGCTGAGAATCAGGCCCCTTGTCCTTCACTGGACTTGAGACACAACTCTTGTCAGTACAATATTTCTTCTATATTAAGTTTAGGATCCAGCTTCAGCCAGATTGGTTTTTTTTGGTGGTTTTTTTAAACCACACCAGAAGCTACATCCAAGAATGGTAGATTTCTAGGAAGGGGATTGAATGAGAGAGAGTGTAATCTTCCAATCATCCACCAGAATTTCATACTCCAATACCTAATAGCTAAATATGACATTTTAAAGCGGAGCTGGCTTGAAATCAACAATTGTTAGATCCAAACAAGCTTTTACTTTGGCAGCTGAGCATGAAATGCTGTATATCCCTCTGTTCTTGTTTAACAGATAACTGATCAGAAAAAACATTTTCTTTTGAGAATGGTAGAAAATGCAACCTTAAATTGCAATCATTGGTCCTGTTTCAGATGCAGAAATCCTGTTTTCAGAAATCAATGGCTTTTGTTTGATTCCATTTAAACATCTCAAGTTTAAAGTATATTGACCTATGCGAAATTAAAGACTCAACAAATCATGGAAAATTTGTTAAATTCTGGTAAAATTGTCTAAAGAGTTCAAAAATTTCATTCAGTTTAGGGTGTGCCCTGAGTTATATTTTATGGGTACTATTTTTTTTTTTTTTTTTTTTTACTGAATTTAGTATGTTTTGCCATCTGCCCAAATGAAGACTGGATTTGGAGACAGCCACTCTACGAGCTGATTGATCTATTTCACCAAGCAAATTTTCATGTAACAAAACCTCCAATCTTTAGAAAGATATTATTTTCAGTAAAGGTTTGTCCAGGTGTTATAGAACAGCTTCTTGTCTCATGAACTCATGACAAGTTTCTGTTGATTCAACAGGACAGAGGGAATTGCTTAACTCTTCTTCATTCTGGGACAATATAATCTTTTTTACATAAGTTCAATGTGTTTTATGGCTTTGGGAAAAAAAAGATCAAAAATATCTGGAACCTAGGTCCCTTGAAACATTAAAATTTTGCACATAGGCTTAAGACAAAGACCAAATCTAATCGTCTGATCTTCCTTTAACATCTTACTTATATTTGTTAAATGATCCAGTCAGGGCCGGCCTTAGGATTTATGGTGCCCTAGGCGAGATTATTAAACTGGTGCCCCTGTGCCTGATCTGCTCTTAGCAACACAAACATAAGCTTGGAGTATTGGAAAACTTGCCACATTCACATTATTAAAACCAGTTTAACTTAATTAAGCACACTGTAGTGCTGATGGACTAGCACTAAAGAAGCAGCACTATAGAAAAAATTCTGATAAGACAGAATGATGCAAATAATATATATTTTTTAATTTATCAAAATTTTATTGGAAATTTATATGAAAAGGTATTGAAACAAAGATTTGTTTTGAATTAAAAGCAATCTTTCTGGCTTTTTTGGCTGCAAAATCAGTAATAATGTCATCGTATGACAAAGACAAAGTCGTGTCTTGTTCGATTGCAAGAATAGCAAGACCAGTCAAGCATTCCTGACTCATTGTAGAGCGGAGATAGTTTTTAATGAGCTTTAGTTTTGAGAAACTCCGTTCTCCTGATGCTACTGTTACAGGAATTGTCAGTAGAATACGAGTGGCAATGTACACATTAGGATATATGTCAACAAGGTTGCGGGTATGAATAAACTGTACAATGTCCATCACCGATTTTCATGTGGCAACACTGATGACAGTTGATGACTCAATTCTTCGTACAGTTCAAGTCCATTTAAATCAAAACTATCACCGTGCTTCAGGAAGCTCTCTAGATTCTTGCACTTTGTCATTAGTTGCTCGTTTTCCTATTTCGTTGAATTTAGTTATGTCATACAAAAATCCAAACTGTTCATGGTGTACTTGCAAGGTATTAAACCTTTCATCAACAGCAGATACTGCTTTATCAATCACAACATTAAAAAATTCAACCTCAAATTTCTTTTCTGGATCGTCTATGGGCGTGATCTGCTGTACAGATTCTTCACAAAGAAGTGTTCCTGGCCTTTTTAACTCATATTAACTATGTATTTACTTTATGAAAGTTGGAGAAAACATTGTGAAAACGTAAAACATTGGCTGCCCAACTTCTGGGCTGGCAAAAGTTATACTGATTCACAGGGAAAAAAAAAGCAGGAGAATCTTAGTACAACATATGGTCACTCTATACCAGGGGTTGGCAACCTTTCAGAAGTGGTGTGCCAAGTTCACTGTAATTTAAGGTTTCTCGTGCCAGTGATACATTTTAATGTTTGTAGAAGTTTTCTCTCTATGTCTATATTATATAAATAAACTATTGTTATTATCTGAGGTCTTGGCCACCGGTCCTGCTCAGGCCACTGCCAGCTGAGTAAATGAAACCCCAAACCGGCAGCAGGCTGGTGGCTGGAACCCTAGACAAGGATCCCAGGCCCTGCTCAGCCCGCTGCTGGTCTGGGGTTCTGACCACCAACTCCTGCCAGCCAGGATCCTGGCCGCCAACCCCCCCTCAGCCCGCTTCCAGCCTGGGATTCTGCTCACCCAGGCTGGCAGGAGGCAGAGTGGAGCTGGCGGCTGAGCTCCTGACTGGCAAGGGGCCGGCAGCCGGAACCCCGGAGTAGCAGTAGGCTGAGTGCTGCTGGCACCCCAGACTGCCAGCAGACTGAGCCACTCAACCCCCCACCGGCCTTGCTCAGCCCGCCACCAGCCCGCTCAGCCTGCTGCTGGCTGAGTGAATGGAACCCCAGGCTGACAGCAGGTTGAGTGGTTCAGCTGCCCTGCTCAGCCCACTGCCAGCCTGGGGTTCCTTGGGGGTCCCCAGGCCAGCAGCAGGTGCTGAGTGGGGCCGATGGCTGGTATTCAGCTGGCAATAGGGCAGCAGTCGGAACCCCAGAGCAGTGATGGGCTGAGCCGCTCAGCCTGCTGCTGCATACCATCAAAAATCAGCTCACCTGCCACCTTTGACACCGTAGTGTGCCGTAGGTTGCTGAACCCTGCTTTATACACTAGTAAGGAGATGAGCATATTACAGTTGTTGAAGGGCTCTTATCAGGAGTAACAGGCTATAGGAAAGTCAGTCAACATTTTTTGTTTCTCTGATGAAAACTGACCCACTCCCTGCCTCAAACCAAACCTGTCACTAATAATTGTCAACAACTTAATTTTCTGTTTTTGGCTAAGATATTGATTTAAAAAAAATATTGAAATTTGATTCAGGATTGTTAGCAAGAATTTTTGGCAAACAAAGTTGTTAAATGACAGTCTAAATGGCAACACAGTACTGCTTTCATGCTTGGCTCACCCCCCAACCTGCTGGTCCAACAGCTGCAGTAGAGGAGGAGATAGGTGGAAAACTGCAGGACCCCAAAATCCACCTCTTGGGGTGCAGAGTGGCAACAGCAGCAGCAAACCTTCAGGTCCAATCACACGCTAATGGGCACCGCCGCCAGCCCAACAGACCATGGTGAAGTTAGCACAGCATCTGATCTCAGGGACGGGGCACCCATGGAGCCACAGCAGCTCATCCTGTCCTGGGCAGCTCCCCCCGGATGAGATGGATTGCTGGCAGCTGCCAGCTCGGGGGAGAGGCGCTCCCCAGCTAGGGTGATAGATCCAGATGTCCTGATTTTATAGGGCCAGTCCCGATATTTGGGGCTTTGTCTTATATAGGCACCAATTACCCCCACCTAGAGTGACCAGACAGAAAGTGTGTAAAATCAGGACAGGGATGGGTGGGGGTGGGGGGGTAAAAGGAGCCTATATAAGAAAAAGACCCCAAAATTGGGACTGTCCCTATAAAATAGGGATATCTGCTCACTCCACCCCAATCCCCTATCCTGATTTTTCACACACCTGGCTAACCCCAGCCAAGCCCTGTGTGACATTCCAATTCTGGCTGCCTGCTGAGGAAGTGAGTTACTTTCACTTTCATTCCTCAGCAGGCAGGCAGCCAGCTGCCTCCTCCCCTCACCTATGCCCCAGCACCTCACCCAACCCAGCCCTGACGGAGGGGAGGGAGGAGAGAGATAGAGGGGTGCTCCTGGGGAGGAGGGAGAAAGGAGGGGGTGCTCCGTGGGGAGGGGGGAGAAGAATGGATGTTATGGGGGACAACAAAGGATACTGGTGTCATAAACAGATAGCTAAGGGTTAATGTCTCTTACACCTGGAAAGAAGTTCCTGAAACACCTGACCAGAGGACCAATCAGGAAACCAGACTTTTTTCAGATCTGGGTGGAGGGAACTTTGTGTGGGAGTCCTTTGTTCTTGGTCTTCTGCCTGTATGCTCTCTCGGCTATGAGAAGTGATTTCTGTTTCCTGCTTTCTAATCTTCTGTTTCCCAGTTGTAAGTACAAAAGATCAGATAGTGATTTATATGGTTTTTTTTTGTATTTACATGTCTATAGTTGCTGGAGTGCTTTGAATTGTATTCTTTTTGAATAAGGCTGTTTATTCATATTTCTTTTAAGCAAATGACCCTGTATGTGTCACCTTACTACAGAGAGACCATTTTATGTATTTTTCTTTCTTTTTATATAAAGCTTTCTTTTTAAGACCTGTTGGTTTTTCTTTACTGGGGAACTCCAGGGAATTGAGTCTGTACTCACCAGGGAATTGGTGGGAGGAAGAAGTCAGGGGGAAATCTGTGTGTGTTAGATTTACTAGCCTGACTTTGCATTCCCTCTGGGTGAGGGGGGAAGAGAGATTAACTCTCGCTAATTCTGTTTTCCAAGGCTGGGAACGGGGAGGGTGGAATCCCTCTGTTTAGATTCACGGAGCTTGCTTCTGTGTATCTCTCCAGGAACACCTGGAGGGGGGAAGGGAAAAGGTTTATTTCCCTTTGTTGTGAGACTCAAGGGAGTTGGGTCTTGGGGTCCCCAGGGAAGGTTTGGGGGGACCAGAGTGCCCCAAAACACTCTAATTTTTTGGGTGGTGCAGCTTTACCAGGTCCAAGCTGGTAACTAAGCTTGGAGGTTTTCATGCTAACCCCCATATTTTGGACGCTAAGGTCCAAATCTGGGACTAGGTTATGACAACTGGTTCCAGAGCCACAGCCTCACCTCACCTCAGCTGGGGGGAAAGAGTCACACTCACAGGTGAGCTCCTTTCCCAACCCCTACCCCGCCCCTTCCCAGAGACCCCAGCAGCCAATCCCATTCCTCAGACTGTGCTGCATTCGGCTCTCTCTAGGACCCAGCAGCCCTGCTTCTACACTGTCTGGCTGCCTGCAGAGTGGTGCCCCCAGGCAGAGTGAGGCCCTACGCGGTTGCCTATTCTGCCTATGCCTAAGGACGGCCCTGGATCCAGTTCTTTCCAGCCATTAAAAACCAAACAAACACGAGTTAAGACATGACCCAAGTGCAAGATACTTTTATTTTCAAATTAATAGAAGAAAATTAGCAAGTCACAATATGTATTAAAACATTAAAACAGGAGTTAAGGTAGCATCAAACAAACACAGTCCAGGTGAAGTGGAGGTTTGAAACAGCAAAGAAAGCGGAGACCAAGGTCTCTGACCGGTGCCAAGTTTTGTTCACTGCCAGGTTAAGTTTTCTACCTTCCTACTGTTTTGTTTCACGGAACAACTTTGGAAAAAATACTAAACACTCAATTTCAGCTTGTGTTTTGTCCCACATCCATATTAATTATCTTTCTATTTAGGATGCCATATGAACTTTCACTTAACTTTAACGAAGTTCAGACTTCACAGAGGGTAACTCAGATTGGTATGACAAAACAGGTTTACAAATTGTGCCTGCAGTCCTCATCCATCACTAAGTAAGTTGCAAGGGCCAGCTCCGGATCCAGGGTTTTTGCCGCCCCAAGCAGCTGGGGGAAAAAAAAAAAACGCTGTGATCGGCAACAGCTCCACCGCGCCACTTCATTCTTCGGCAGCAGGTCCTTCCCTCTGACCCAGGCACCTGCTTGCTGCGCTGGTGCCTGGAGCGGGCCCTGTAAGTCGCTGTCAGCTATGGCCCAGATTCAGCACCACTGATACCAAAGGACTTTTGTCGCTGACTCAACAGGAGCAGGACTGAGTTCTGATTTAGAAAATTCAGTATATGTGTCTACTGTACTTGTTCCATTGTCCTGTAACTTACAATTAGGCAGTGTCTGTCTTGCCAGTGAGGGTATGTTTACATTGCAATGAAAACCCATGGCACAACCATAGCTGGCCTGGGTCAGCTGTCTCAGACTTGCAGGGCTCAGCCTGCAGGACTAAAGATTGCAGTGTAGATGTTCCAGCTTGGGCTGGAGGGAGGCGAGATCTCAGACCCTTGGCTCCAGCCTGAGACCAAACGTCTACACTGCAATTTTAAAGTCCCATATGCCCAAGCCACCTCACCCAGGCTCTGGGACTTAGTGCCATGGGTTTTTACTGCAGTATAGATGTACAAAACCAAGGACCTGTTCACTCATGATTGTTGAACATCCTGTGGCACTTTTTATAGAAGTAGAGGTGGATTAATTCCAACTTGGGTAATTGCATTCTGCCTCCCTAAATTTCTCCTACATGCCTAATCACCTGCTACGTAGGGCTGGTGTGCAATGGCTCTTGTGTTTCACCCACTGCCTTTCAGTAGTATTTGAGTGATTCCTGTACAGGCAGTTAAAGCACTGACTGGAGGATAATTTTGGATGAAAAGCTTCGTATTAATATATGCCACTATTCTTAAAAGTAAGTTAAAGTATGGCCTAAATGTTTAAAACTTATTTCGTTCTTTATATTCAGTGCCAGCTGCTCTCCTTGCTAAAGCACAAATGATTCTCTTATTGCCAAATGGGAACCAAAATGCAGGGCTTTGAAGCGAAGCCTGGAGCATGGAGCAGCTACAGAGCAGTGGAGCTGCAGGTGTTTGCCTGGAGCTGGAGCAGAGCTGGAGCACAGCTCCAAAGCCCTGTCAAAATGGTTTTACCTTTCAGTGGTACCTTTCAGGGGCTTGTAGTACTGAACTATATTGTCCTCTGCTCTGTGCACAATGAATAATGGAACTAGTGGACAATGCAAATAGCACTTGTAAAGCTATAATACTTCAGGGGAAAACAAAATCCAAATGTAGCAGCGCAGTTGCCAACCACAGTATGTTTAGAAGAGAGAATACCAATGCACCACTTGACATTGCAACCAATTTTGCCACTCTCACTTTCCAGTGATGTTCATAAACTAGATAATATTTATGCTGAAGCAGCCACATGCCACATCCACTTGGTATGCCAACCCGAAGACCTATTACACAGAACACGATATAGTACTGATAAGGGATTGATGGGAATATGGAGTAATTCCCCTGGAGTCAATTTACATCAGTGTAACAGATTCTGGAATCCAGACAAAGTCTTTAAAAACCAACTGTAGCATTAACATATACATCATCTGCAAAATGAAAAAAAAATTATAAATAACATACAGCAGTCCTACAAGAACTTCTAGTAATTTTATAGAGAACATTAGGGATGTGATCGAAGAGTTCCAAATTTGTAATTTTTCCCCAAAGTTCACTTCAGTCCCTCTGTCTCCCAGCAAACCAACATCAAACTCGTTAAGACTCAGTAGTGTTAATTTCAATCACACACCAACTTCTACTACTCAGAGATTCTCTTTACTATGTGCACTTGCCAGACATCACTAAAAATTGTAACATACAGACTCTGAAAATATTTGGAAAATCCCCTAAATATTTCAATATTAAAAGAAATAAACCAAAAACAAATAAAAAATAATGAGCGAAAAGGTATTCTTTATGGGAACTGAATATATAGTGAAAGATGATGATGTAAATATTTCTAACAATGAAAGATGAGTTCATACACATTCACCTGGTTTTGCACGATGGCCTGTCAAGCTGCCAATGTTGTTTTTCACTATTTTCAATCACTCTCTCAAAGAATCCTTAAAATGAATTCAGAATTAGAATATTTTAAGCATCTCTGTAGCAACAATGCCAAAGATTTACAGCTACGTCATATCATAAATAGCATGTTTCATGACCCTTATTAGAGTTTGCACTGCAAGGTAATCAAGTGTGCAGAATTCATGTGAAAGTTCTAGTGTAGAATACTATCTGTTCTGAATGTTGATCCCTGCTACCTGATTTTTCTGACTTTTAAAAGATATAACTCTTAAATTTCCAGTGCTTACAGAATTAAATAATTAACTTCTTACAGATATGCTTTTAAGTTACTATTATATTAGCCAACATCTTCAAACTTCATTGAATTTTTTCTTCTTGTAGTGGTGTTTTGGTTTGGGGTTATTTATTTAATTTATTTATTTTAAGGAAAAAAAGTAGTACATAAGAATGACAGACTGGACATTAAAGCCACTTTTAATGAGTGAGCATATTTGTGTTTAAAGAACTGACAAATTAATTGTTTGTTCGTGATGCTGGCAAACCAGGTGTCAGCTTTTGCCAAGACTTTAGGTCTCAGCTACTCACTGATAAATTCATTGCTGGAAACTAGTCTGTTTCCCCTGTGTGTTAGTATGGTTAAGATGTGTATTGAATTTATAACAATGTGTTTAGTCTTTATGAAATGCTTGGAAATTGCTGCATGCATTAATCTCACAATTTCTTTATCACATGTTATAAGGTAATATTCAAAGTTTTGCTTTTTAACTATAAAAAATGCTTACTCTGAATCTGTGAACCCAGCGAGGTGGGACTGTTTCCTGACCACCAAGAAGGCCTATTAAAACTAAAGGGTCATTGTGGTACATTACAATACAAAGACTTCATTAATTGCCCCTTCACAGCCATGAAGAGGCCGCGTGTAAAAGGGCTTACCCGATTAGCTTGAATTCTGGAAGAATGAAATAAAAATAGCTGATGAGAAAATTTTTCCATCTCTTTTGCTGTTTGGACTCTCAGAAAGCCAGAGCTATGAAATAGAAACAGAGATCCCCAGGGTCAACCTGGGTTAGCCCTAAAAGGCATTCAGAGCCCACAGATTACTACAATTCTGTCACCTTTAGAACCATAGACTAAACTCATTTGAGTTTATATGTTTGCCTGCTTTAACCTTGTAATAATGCTCTGATTTCTTTTCTTACTTAATAAATCCCTAGATAATGTACTATAGGATTGGCTACAAGCATTGTGTTTGGTGTGAGATCTAAGGTACAAACTGACCTGGGGTAAGTGACTAGTCTCTTGGGACCAGGAGCAACCTGAATATTTTGTGATCTTTAGTGTAAAATGACAATCTATCACTAAGTCCTCTTTGCCTAGGTAGCAAGATAGACTGGAATACACAAGGGGACTCCCTGTGACTCCATGGTAATACTGTTATATTACTTTAGGAGTTCACATTTGTTACTGGGATAGTGAAAGCTAATTATAGAACACACAACCAGTTTGGGGTCTCTGCCCTGCTCCTTGACAGTCTGCCCTGAAGTTGGCACTCTTGGTCATGAGCCACTCCAGACAGCATAACAATGTTTACATGATAAGCCTACTTTCTGCTCTCAGATTTGGTTTTCAGTCCCTGACACAGCCTCAGAGGACTGATCTAACTTGCTACCATCTACAACAGGGCCCATGTACACTACAATATAAGCCCAGGGCTTGAACTGAGGCTCATACATAACTCCCTTTCTGTCTACACACAGTTCACCTTAACCCAGGACTTGGACCCAGGGTCCCAAAAGCTCATAGGGGTGGACAGTGTGAGCCTGAGTTAAGTCAGGACCCAGGGTTCAAACCCGATTGCTTTGCAGTGTAGACACAGCCCCATTGGGCTTGTGCTCTGGGTGTCCATCAAAATTATCCAACAACCCCACAGGTCGACTTTATTTGTCCTCTGGTGGACAATCGAGTTTTCCCCACACTGCACCATGAACAAAAGGGCTAGGGTAGACACATTTTGGGAGAGCATTATGGAGTCTGCGGTATGGGTGGTTGGACTCAGTCCCAATAATGCTGTGTAGACACCCCCAGGTTGAGACCCAGAGTTCAACAATTCCTAACCTGGGGTCATAGGCACTGACTTTGTTTTTGCCTATTGGTGCCTTTAAAGAAGTATGTGTGTTTGGTGGAAGGGGCTCTGCCAGTTTTGGGGGGGAGGCTATTATCAGCATATTTATACACTTCTTTTATATTCTGGTTATTGATGTGTGTCTATCATTGGTATCTTTACTATTTTAATAATGATTAAATTGTTATAAACTACATAATTACATTATCATGAATTACAGTATATTAAAACCATTATAGTCACCTACTTCTTCACTAATGTTCCAGTTTTAAAGACATTACATCTCACTGTAGCTTTCTGGATGAGTGTCAGCAATCTTATTTACATCTAGTTCCTGGTGTATTCAGTTGCATCTGTCCCACTGATGACTGGAGATAATCTTTAAATCTTCTGAAGCTGGAGAATGAATGTTTGTTTCACAGTTCAGGATAATACAGCATACTGAGAAGGATTCTTATAAATTTGCAGTACTCTGGAAGTCCTATGCAGTGGAGTCACTGCAAATGACTCCAAGATCTCTTTCTTGACCGGTAACAGCTAATTTAGACCCCATCATTTTGTATGTATAGCTGGGATTATATTTTGCCACATGCACTACTTTGCATTTAACATTTTGTTGCCAAGTCACCTAGTTTCATGAGATCCCCTTGTAACATTTTGCAGTCAGCTTTGGACTTAACTACCTTGAGTATTTTGTATCATCTGCAAATTTTGCGACCTCACTATTTACCCCTTTTCCCAGATCATTTATGAATATGTTGAATAGCCCAGATCCCAGTACAGCCCTCTGGGGAACATCACTATTTACTTCTCTCCATTCTGAAAATGGACCAGTTATTCCTACCATTTGTTTCCTATCTTTTAACTGGAGTGCCTGGCAATGCTTTCAGGATCATCTAAAAATTGTTAATTTAATTTAATGACAAGCCTTTTGTTATCTTAATCACCCTAACTCTGTTTATAAACAAACTCTCTGCCCCAATGGCAGAAGCTGTTAGCAGCACAGAATTTATCACATTCCACACTCAAGCTCCATCTGGGCTAGGACAGGTCCTATGAGCAGACCTCAGTTACAAAACTATGGCTAATGGGTGCTGAGCACCCCCTATTTTTTCCCATGGGTGCTTGAGCCCTAGAGGACCTATGGCATCTGCACCTGTGCCTGGGGTTACAAATGACTGTAGACACCCAAACCCTATGTTAATAAAGCCAAGGTCTGCTAACTCAAGTTCTACTAACTCTGGGCTTACATTGCAGAGTAGAAATAATCCACAGGGCCATTCCAGCAGTCAAGGAACCACCAGTACACAGTAGCACTCCAGCTATGACATCCTCCCTGCCAGCTACATCTCCAGCAAATGCCCTACTCCAAAATATGACAGAGCCATCTGGTTCCATGGCAGCCAGAGAGGTTCTTCAGATAATATGTGATTGCTTTCTACTTTTTTTTTTAAAAACATTGCCGCAACACAAAGCGGAGTGTCTAGCCCTAAGTATCTAGTATTTAAAGGGATGCTTTTCAGGGGTGAAATCCTGGCTCAGTTGAAGTCAATGGGAGTTTTAATCTCTGAGGATTTCATTCCAGATATTTAGGCCCCCATATTTAGGTTTTGTTAATAAACTAAAGAGTGGTGGGTTTTATGGGGAATGAATAGATGCAAGAGAGAAGAGTTGTCAGAAAACCTAATGTGGATTTCAAATATAATGGGAATAATTTGTTAACTTAAGAGTTTCCCTTCCAATATTTATTTAAATGTGTATCTATAATAAGAAAATAAAATCACCTATCCAAATCTCAAGGCACTTTTAAGAATTCTTAAAGCACAGTAAGAGCTTCCCTTCCCCCAAACCACAATTTAAACCTTCAGCTAACAATTTGAAACAGCGATAATCCACAATACCTTAGGGCACTTTAGCCTATCTCACTGCCCCCAGAATCTTGGAAAAATGCTACATACACTTTGGAGCATGCCAGAAAAGACAACAGACTTGTGCTAGTTTGAACCAACAATTCCAGTAAATATCCCCTCACGGCAAGCTGAAACAAGAACTTTCTGTTAGCACATAAGAATCAGAAAGTACAACTATAAGATAAGTAAAAGTCATTAATTATTTACTGTCAGGCTCTAATTTTCAAAGTGATGTCTGCCTAACGGCAAGCATGATTTTGTATAACATCTCACTTGGATACAGAAACCCTTTCCTGAGGCGCACAGGCAAACTGGGTTTGTGAGCACATATCTAAATGTCAGTGTCATGTATGCAACAGTGAAGGAACTCAGATGCTTCTGTGAGGAGAGGGTTTAAGGGAAAATATTCACATGACAGGAGGAGTAGGTATCAGCACACTATAGAAATCTGCCACAAGATTGCAAATCCCTATAATGTAACTTTTGCTATTTCATCTTCATTCTCAAGAGAACACATCAAAAGACAGCTACTGAGAGGCACCAAGTAGCATATATATGGCAATCAAACCTGAAAATCATGTTATGTATTCCTGTGTGTGTTCTGAGGATAGGATAAGAAACAATAGGCTTAAACTGCAGGAAGGATGGCTTAGGTTGGACATTAGGAAAAACTTCCTGTCAAGGTGGTTAAGCACTGGAATAAATTGCCTAGGGAGGTTGTAGAATTTCCATCACTGGAGATTTTTAAGAGCAGGTTAGACAAACACCTCTCAGGGATGGTAAGATAATACTAGTTCCTGCCTTGAGTACAGGGGACTGGACTAGATGACCTCTTGAGATCCCTTCCAGTCCCACAATTCTATGAATGTTATCCCTTTTAAGGATCCAAAATGTCATAAATGAAAGAACTCTGGAGAGTTGTGCAACCCCCTTCCACATTCAGATTGAAGTTGGTCTGCAAATCTGTAAGATGACCTGGGCCAAACACACGCATATAAAAGTGAAGTTCAAAAAGTTGTCAGAAAACATTCTAGAACAAATGTTTTTCTCATCTCATTTTTCTTCTGGGAGCCCATGGATCAGGTTTAGGTTTAGGCTGTTCACTAGAACTAGAGGTGGGACTAAAGCCTTGGCTCTGATGAACAGGGAAACTCTGATATCAGAAAAACAAATTTCCCGTTCTAAAACTGGGCTATAATTTGTGAGCCATACTATAAAGTGAGACCATTACCAATAACTGGGAAATTACAGAATGAGACGTATGACCTTTTCCAGAAATGTATAAAGATTAGAACTCAGCTTGGATGCTACAACAGATTTCTGATCTCAGGAAAACATTTCCCTTGCAAAATGGAATCTCTTTATTACATAGCCAAAATACTAAATAATAATGATACAGTTAAAAATAACTGGAAGAATTATATAAGACATTTATGTACCAGCTACTGCCTGCCAGAATCAGACAGATTCAAACTCAGAGAAATGAGTTACATCTAAGGGCTAGTCTACACAGGAAGTTACTGTGTGGCAAGCCAGGGTATGAATCTACAATGCACCAGCTTGCCACGCAGTAACATCCCTTAGAACTGGGTTCAAGCATAACTACTGAAGGACCAGAGCACTCCTATATGGTAAACTTCTTTAGTGTAAGTGATCATCCAAATTCTGTATTTTGAAAACCCAGTTCTATGACGAGAGCTTTGATGAAGAATTGGGTTTCCCAAGGGGTCTTTTTAAAACAAAAACAAAAACAAACAAACAAACAAAAACATAATTCCTTGACAACTAGGGGATTGTCCTCAAAGGGATCTTTACTCTCTGGCAATCCTCAGAAGCGCTGACAGCGTAGAACCATAAGGGGGAAAGTTGGATACCTTCCCCTCCAGTGACATACTTTGAGGGGAAACAAAGTAGAGCCATCTGTGCCCTTCCTCACTCTTTCCTTTATAACTATTCCTTCCTCCATCAACAATTCCTTCCCACTAGGCCAAGGGAAGAAGCTCATGAGCCCCCCTTCCCTCCACTACTCCCTGACCAGGAGAAGGAATCCAGAACTCATGCTGCCTCCAGCAGTGGGGAAGGGACACTAGGCTCACCCTTAACCATGAGGCCATCCTTTCTCTTCCTGTAATTCCTTGTTTTATTCCCCACAAACCTCCAATTTCTGCAAGAAAAATGAGGCAGGCATCCTACATTCAATATCTTCATTCCCAGACCACAGTCCATTACATGCACTAAAATGAGTGATGGGCCCTGGAAAAAGGAGTATGTGATCATGTAATTAAAGACTATCATAATACATTTGAATTTGAGAATGAAATTAAGATTACTAACTATAGGCATCACTACTTGTGCCACCTATGGCTGCAATATACTCTATTCCTGGGTTCCATTTCACAGACAAATGGGCCACCTAATGTTTAGCCTACATCTACACTGCAACTAAACACCCTCAGCTGGACCATGTCAGCGGACTTGGGCTTGTGGGGCTCTGGCTAAGGGGCTGTTTAATTATGGTGTAAACGTTCATCCTGGGCTAAAGCCCAAGTTGTGGGACCCTCCCAGGGTTCCAGCCTGAGCCCAAACATCTGTACCACAATTAAATAGCCCCATAGCCCGAGACATGTGAACCTGAGTCAGCTGACATGGGCTGGCAGTGAGCGTTTAGTTGCAGTGTAGACAGACACTGAGTGAACTAAAGCCAGAATCAAATGTTAAATGCAAATACTCAGTTTTCACCAGAAACTCTGAATATATAACATGCTACTATAAAGATCTGAGGAAATAATTTATAATAAATAATATGATTATTTTAGCCACTTTTAGTCATGGAATATCTATAGTAAGATCAATATTTGTATTGACTGCAAATATTCAAAATTCAAGCTGTGTTGCTTCCAATATTAGTGGTTTGGTCAGTTAAGTTACATGATATTGTCTCTGCTACCCAATTAGATGAGTTTACAAGTCCTCCAACACTTCCCAATGTTAATTTAAAATTTAATTTCCACAACTATCATATATGTGACTGAAATTTGCCTTCTGTGAATTTTTCCAATAAATTTTTCTCTCTCGAATGTTCACATAAAATAAGTAAAAGAGAGACATTAACAATACAGCCAAAATGAGTTCATTTTAAAAATTGAAACAAATATTGACTATTTTGAAATGTTACTTGCCCAGCTCTGCTACTACATGAATACTGGCATGAAGAGCAAATGGCTTGGCAGGATTATGGCTAGTCCTTCAGCATGAACAGAATAAAACTGGGATAATGAGGTGGCTTGTCCAAATTAAGAACATTCTGTACAAATGTAAGAACTTAACATATTAAATTAGAGCTGTGAGCTCAGGGCTGGTATATACAGTGCTGCCAAGTGTCCAGTCAGCAGGTTCTTGTAATGTCTCTCCATTTATCATAACTCTGATAGAAGCACCCTTCCTCTATTTAATAGGAAACCTACATTCACCATTCCATTAGCCCCCTCCATAATGCCTCCCACACAGAAGTCTGAGACATTACCAATGGGCCTCCCTCATTCTCTCAGCTGGCATGGTAAAGAAATTTTGGGAAAGCGTGGAAGGCAATTAGATTGTAGATTGACTCTTGAAACCAAACTTTTTGCTTCTTATGCTTCTCAAAGCTTTAGCTGAAACTCCCCACACACACACTTTTTGTTGAATTTATGTGAACAGTCATGAAATTTGAACTTGTGAATCTAGATTCTTTATGACTTGATAAATCCCTCTATCCTCTTGAGAAATGTACTCAATCTTTTTTTGCCACTGAACTCAGAGTTCTATGCTTGCAACTAGAGCTAAATAAAAAGGAAAAGTGGGAGGAGCGGGGCATTTCTTTGCATTTTCACTGTTGAAATTTGAAAACAACATTTGTCATTCAAATGTGGAAATTTAAAAAATTTTGAGCCACTATGGAGCTGTTTGAAATGTCTGAAATTAGGTTTTTGACAAAATAGAGCTGATTGAAGGAAACAATGTTTAAGAAGCTTCATTTAAAATTAAATTAAAATGCAGAGCCTCCCCAGACCAGTGGCCAGGACCCAGGCAGTGTGAGTGCCACTGAAAATCAGCTTGCGTGCAGCCTTCGGCACGTGTGCCATAGGTTGCCTATCCCTGGCTTAAACCTTGCAAAGACTACAAGGCAGCATGGAAGTGAGCAAACACTTCAGTGTCACTGTAAACTAATCACATTCCTGCCACTGGATATATCACTGACACATCCTAATAACACAAGCCAACACTTATTTTCTTCATTACCTTACCTGCTATGCCATGACTTTTGTTATACATGCCAATGTCACTAAGAGACTAATATGCAGTGCAAAACCCTAGCAAATGTCTTAAAACAAAGTGTGTGTCTGTGGGGGGCGGGGGTGGGTTCAACATCTATTTTAATAAAACATGTTTAGCTAAGGAAACACTGTGGAGGTCATTGTAATGGAGAGTATGAAATCTACAATAAAATGACAGAATATATAATCAGCTAGTTCAGGGAATTGGCAATGCGAAACCAAAACAAAAGCTCATGAGGCCATGGATATTAACAAACAAAATATGAAACAGTGTTGACAACTGATCATGGGCCCTGGAGAATGCTGCAGAATTCCAGACATATTTTTTGAAAGGGCTGTCATAAAAGTTTACTTTATGAACTGGTCCTAAAAAATATATTAGTTTCCAAAAACTATTGTTTTCAGAATGGAAGATTCAAAATACATTTCCTCTCTACCCTCTTCAAGCAATATCTGAGCAGTAGTGCTGGAACAATTTGTATAGTGGTGGTGCTGAAGGTAGAAACCACGCATCTGAGTGGAGAGTAAAAGTATATGTATTAATGAGGCATGTTGTGGAAGTGATAAAAGAGGTCAGAGTGAAGGTTGCATGAACAACTTAACTGTGCATTTCCATTCAGTTTTGCTCGACTCAATGATATGCAAGGGGTCGACATAGCACCAAGCAACCTTAACTGCATGTATTTTTTGCCACTGAATATTTATTCATAATTTGCCCCTTCATATACTATGTGCAGTATAATCCTCAGAGCACCCATTATTAATAGCTAATGGTCTTTTGTTAGGGTGTGTGGTCTGGTTTGGATAAAAATAAAGAGCCAATTCAAAGCTTTCCCCAAAGTTTAAATTGAACTCAATCTGAACTGGTTTTGATGGTTTAAAATATATTATTTTTCTCTTTCTAAAAATTCATTCCTATTTGCATATGTTCAGGGGTGGCTCTAAGTTTTTTGCTGCCCCAAGCACGGCAGGCAGGCTGCCTTCGGCGGCTTGCCCGCGGGAGGACCCCAGTCCCGCGGATTCGGCAGCATGCCTGCTTGGCGTGCTGGTGTCTGGAGCCGCCCCTGCACATGTCTCTGCATCTGCTTGGTTCCATCTAGCAGAACCAAAATAAAGCGAGAAAGAATGTCTTGTAATATTTCTAGCCTGACTAGGAAGAAATAGTAGAAATTTCGAAAGAAAAGGTTTTCTTTCTGGACCTATTTTGCAGGCTCAGTAGTTTCAGATGAAATTCAAATAAAGCGGAGACTTTTGTATAAACATCTATAAATTGAATAATTCTATCTAGGAACTTATACTGATGCCCCTTCCATAGGATCTGAGCACGTTCCAGGGTGCTTTTGTTTCTAATCTCATCCACTTTGTCTCGCTAATATATCTTATCTATTATTTAAGTTCAGAAAGTGTGTTCAGCACTATATAAACCACATAGGAAAACACTGCCCGTATTCCAAGAAGTTTACAATTTAAATAGTTTTAGGTGAGCCTTTGAACCAAACCACTATTATTCACCCTTCTCCCTGAGCTGATTCTGGATATGCAGAGAGACACGGTGCTACAGAGGGTACAGCCAGCATACACACATTACAAGTTCAGGAAATCAACAAAACCCTTTGCTTTTGCGTATGTCCTCTCTATGGTCCTGTCTGCTGGATTACTTTACACAGTGGCTGGTTCAGTTATTTTATATTTTAACTGGAAAAGAAAGAAAAGTGAAAGAAAAATTCTTCTTGTAAAGAATCACTGTAGAGAACAACAGAATATTGAGTGGTGGTATTATAGGTGCCTGTCTCACACATTAATCCAAACCATGCATCTTGGCTGAAAATACTAGGAAAGGTCTTAAGGGAACTTAAAATTCATGGGTTTTTTTTTTCCTGCTGCAAATAAACATATGTAATTTCACATACCGTGAGCCAAAATTTGGCCTGTCTGGCCCCACTGACTGTAATGTCAACTGTGTTATGAGGGTGGGAACTGTGGAAAGTATATGCCTATGTACTGGGGGAGCACAGGTTTGTTATCTCATTATGAACACATGGAAGTTATAACTTATTTATACACTGAGTTTACATATTTTCCTTCATTAGCACTTCTGTTTATTTAGGGAAGTCATTTCTTTTCTTTAACCCTCATCTTACTAAGTAGGGCCGGGGGGGATTCCATTCCATATGCATATTTTTTAGTTTACAAAAGTTCTTTAAATGGACAATGTTGGCATTGCCAAGGACAGAGCCAATATCACCTAGACATACAAAGTGGTACTGTCCTGTTTGTGGCAATCATCTAGTTTATCTTTATTCCAAACTCTCTCTAATCTCACTTTTTCTTCCATATACAAACCAGTGTTGTGTTACTGTCATCCACTCCTTTATCACTTCAGGATCAAACTAGGGAAATACAACCTAAATGGAGCTACTATAAGGTGGATGCATAACTGATTGGAAAACAATTCCCAGAGAACAGCTATCAGTGGTTTATGGTCAAGCTGGAAGGGCATGTCGAGTGGGGTCCCACAGGGATCAATTGTGGGTCCAATTCTGTTCAAGATCTTCATCAGTGATTTAGAAAACAGCATAGAGAGTCTGCGGATAATACCAAACTGGGAGGGGTTGTAACTGCTTTGGAGGATAGGCTTATAATTCAAAATGATTGTACAAACTGGAGTAATGGTCTGAAATAAATAGGATGAAATTCAATAAGGACAAACACAACATACTCCATTTAGGAAGTAACAATCAATTTGCACACATACAAAATGGGAAATAACTGCCCAGAAAGGAGAACCGTGGAAAGAAATCTGAGGGTTTTAGTGGATCACAAGCTAAATATGAGTCAACAATGCAACACCGTTGTCAAAAAGCAAATATCATTCTGGGATGCATTAGCAGAAGTGTTGTAAGCTAGACACAAGAAGTTATTCTTCAGCTCTACTCCATGATGATAAGGCCTCAGTTGAAGTATTGTGTCCAGTTCTGGGGGCCACATTTCAGGAAAGAAGTGGACAAATTGGAGAAAGTCCAGAGGAGAGCAACAAAAATGATTAAAGGTCTAGAAAACATGACCTATGAGGAAAGGAAAAAAATGGGTTTGTTTAGTCTGGAGAAGAGAAGACTGCGGGGACATGATACCAGTTTTCAAGTATGTAGAAGGTTATTACAAGGAGGAGGAAGAAAAAAAGAGGACAAGAAGCAATGGGCTTAAATTGCAGCAAGTGTGGTTTAGGTTGGATACGGGGAAAAACTTCCTAACTGTGAGGGTAGTTAAACACTGGAATAAATTGCTTATAGAGGTTATGGAATCTCTGTCATTGGAGGTTTTTAAGAACAGTTTAGACAAACTCCTGTTAGGAATGGTCTAATTATTATGTAGTCCTGCCTTAAGTGCAGGGGACTGGACTAGATGATTTCTCAAGGTCCGTTCTTGTCCTACACTTCTATGATTCCGTTGCAATGTTTTCTACATAGGGCTATCCCTTAGCATTATTAGGAAGCTTGAACTGGTGCAGAACATGACTAGATTATTGATAAGTGGAGCAGCTTGTCAGGATGAAAATACGATGCTGTACAATCCACATTGCCTGCTACTGGCTTCTGGGAGCAATTTATGGTCTTGAACACTGCAGATTTAAAGCAACAAATGGCCTGTGACCTACCTACTTGAGAGACCACTTCTCTCCCCATGCAATGCTGCAATGGCTGCATCTAGCAGGAGACTTAAATTGAACCAGGTTGGTTTATATGAGCTATGACTGCACTTTGACTTTGAGATTCACTCTCTCAATTCTGTTCCAAAGCAGCCTGAATCAGCTGACCTTCATGGCAATCAGCAAGTCTCATCTGTTTTCCCAGCCCTGTGGGAAGGGGTGGAATATAGAGACAATGAGCTAAAATCTCAGACAGAACAAGATATTGGTCTGTTTAGTTAGTTTGATTGTAAGTGACATTGTTAAAAACTTGGGCTGATTATCATGGCTTTTGTTTTGTACAGTGTTGCAGGTGATTTTAATTGACAGCGCGTCTTGAGCTATAGATTGGCACATCTCTTTGCTTTTAGAACCAAAAATGAACAAATATCAGTTTAAATATTAAATATTAATATCCCATCCCAAGGTTAAGTCACTATGAGCCACCGAAGGGGGACAAAGGGACTTCAAGCTGCCCCAAAAGGGTTGATTGGGGATTCTCCAATAACAGGAAAATCTCTTGGCAGCATAAAATTGATACTGTCAGCTCAAGGCTACCTGCTCTCCCCACCTTCCTCACATGAAGTGTTCTGGATGCACTTTCCAACTGGCGGAACAGTCTCCAGAGGACCCTTCCAGCCAGCATAATAGCAGCCCTGTGGCTGCTCTAACTTATGACAGCAGCTAGCCTAAGAATCAAGGGGCTGTTTGCTGCCATCTTTGTCTCCTTTCCCTTCCTCCTCCCACTCAAGTTGCACTGAGCATGAGATAAATACAACTTAGGATCTACCCTTAAGATAATTCTATATAATTATGTGGAAATTTGCAACCTGATGTTCCATTCTCATGCAGTACAGAATACTTTTTTCATTCAAATAAACATCTCCATAAGGCATGTAAAATAACTCTTAATCTTGTTAACCTGAAATGCCCCTGAGTTAACAATTACTGTAAATCTGTTATCTTTAAATGCAATCAATAAACACTGTGGAAATGAGGAGTACACCAATAGCCGATAGCAAATTCTGCAGCTGGTTTCTTTCTCGCTCTGTGTAAGAAAGCTGTTTGCCTAAAGTCACAGATGCTAATGTTTAAAAACTACAGCATATCGTATTTTACATTTCAGTTACACGACACAATTATATTTATCATATTTATTTCCCTTAACTTTTAAGTGGTGCATTGCCATTAAGAAGTTGCCACACTGGATTATATTACAATGTAGAGAGCTTGAATCTATCAATGAAATGTGTGTGGGGGAGGTTTTAAACGAAAGGTCCTCCCCAGTACTTTGGCATAACAAAACACACAGACGGTAATTGACTTGGTGCTTTGTTGTGTCTAATATACGAGATCATATAGCACATTTCATTCCATGCTGTAAATGTCAATGGTTTTATCATCTTTTTTTAATCTTCACTGAAGCAACAGCTTCTGTGGAATTCTAGAATGCTGCTGGATACCCTCATTTACTGCACCACTCAGTTAAGCGATGCTCTGAGAGCTTCATCTCGCTATAAGCCACTAACCTTACATATTAAAGCTACAGAAAATACAACTACTAAAGGCAATGTGTCCCAGCTGAAGTCCACCTTTGACAGAGTCCATGGCTTCATATGATTTTACACACCACTGGGTAGCATCATTCCTATTAAATGGAAAAAAATTAGGAGAACTACAGAAGGCTGCATTGCTATTTTCACCCAAGGACCTCACTACTTTACAAACATCAGTTAAGCCTCAGCACTCCTGAAAGTTAATTACAGAAGGCATTATACCCCATTTGCAGACATAATACGAAGAGTCTAATTCAGACTTGTTAAACTCTGTCACTTCGGTGGAGCTGTGTAAGTGACTTTCCTGAACTCAAACTCTAAATCACTGATGGAATTAGAAAGAGATCGCAGGAGTTTGATTTCCAGCTATACAACAATCATGTCTTTGCTGCCGTGGTCCCGAGAGGAAGGAATTCACACCCTTCAAAATCCAGTTGGCCCCCCAATCATCTTACTTAAAAAAAAACACTAGCATTCCCCTCCCTGCCATGCACATCCCCCTCCCCAAGGGGTTACCGTTATCACTGTAACTCCCTCTGTTCTTTTCCCCCTCCTCTTCTTCTGTTTTATTATGAAATCGCTGTAAGCACCCAGGACCACATTAGCAGGGGCATTTTAAGAATTTCAGTACAGTTATACCTTTTTCCCATAAACATACACCACCAAGTATTCTGATACTACAGTGACGGGGGAGATTTCAAGAACAAAAAGGACTATTATGATCACCTAGTCCAGTGGTGTCCAAATTTTTCAAAGCAGAGGGTTGAACATCATTCAGAAAGGTCAAATGGCCACAAATAAATATTTTAATTGTTTTCCGACTCAAGGCAACATTCGTCAGCATGCTATCCTAGGCCTCCCACAGCCTCACCACAACGCCTATATTAGAGCAGCCAGAGCCAGGTTGGATATACTTGATCTAATCGGATCTGCATAAACACAAGCCATAGAACTTCATCAAGTAATTCCTGCTATAGTCCAATAATTTGCAGATGAACTAGAACAAATCTTTTAGAAAACCATCCAATCTTGTTTTAAATACTCCAAGCGATGAAGAATTTGCCACATGCCTACCTAAGCTGCTGCAACGGTTAACTACCCTCTCTGTTAAAAATGGACATTTTATTTCCTGTTTAAATTTGTCTAACTTCAATGACAATATCATTGCAGTGCACTGAGGCCCTGGAACAAAAGACAGACAATGTTTTTAGGTCTTTGGGCAGCTCCCAAATAAATAGAATAGCTATCATCTACGCATATAAACAGTTTACTCCTTTGGAGGTTTGGAGCTGTCATAAACAGATAGTTAAGGGTTAATGTCTCTTTTACCTGTAAAGGGTTACAAGCAGTGAACCTGGACCACCTGACCAGAGGACCAATCAGAAGACAAGATATTTTCAAATCTCGGTGGAGGGAAGTCTTTGTTTTGTGTTGTTTGTTTGTCTGTTGTTCTCTCTGGGTTCTGAGAGTGACCAGACGTACCTACAGGCTCTCTAATTTTCTGTTTACATAGTAAGTACAAGTGAAGGGCAGTTTAGTCTTTTTGATTGTTTTCTTTATTTGCAAATGTGTATTTTGCTGGAAGGATTTTAATTTGTATTTGTGCTGGGGGGAAGGCTTCTCTCTAGTGTCCATAAGCTAAAAGACCCTATAACATTTACCATCTAAATTACAGAGACAACTTTTACTTTTTTTCCCCTTTCTTTTATTAAAACCTTTTCTTTTTTAAGACCTGATGGATTTTCCCCCCCTTGTTAAGGCTCAAGGGAATTGAGTCTGTACTCACCAGGGAATTGGTGGGAGACAGGGAGAGAGAAGGGAGGGGGAAAGGTGGAATTTCCTCTGTTTTAGATTCACGGAGCTTGAATCTGTATTACCTCTTGGGGAGGGGAAAAGAGGAGGGGGGAAGGTGCATTTCCCTTTGCTTTAAGATTCAAGGAGTTTGAATCACAGTGATCTTCCAGGGTAATCCAGGGAGGGAAATCCTGGGAGAGGCAACGGTGGGGGAAAGGGTTGACTTTCCTTGTGTTAAGATCCAGGGGGTCTGGGTCTTAGGGTCCCCAGGGAAGGTTTTGGGGGAACCAGAGTGTACCAGGCACTCCAAGTCCTGGTTGGTGGCAGCACTACAGGATCTAAGCTGGTAATTAAGCTTAAAGGAATTCATGCTGGTACCCCATCTTTTGGAGTCTAAGGTTCAGAGTGGGGATTTATACCATGACATGGTGGCAGCGGGTGGGATAGATGGAATCCAAAAGCCAGTAAGATTATTATTTTTCTTTTTTCTCTGCTAGCTGCTTATAAGCAGAGAGAAGGGGGTTTTTAAAAGCAAGTCTGCAGGTTTTTTTCCCTCTTCCTTCTGAGTACTCTGAAGGCAAAGACATTAAGTTTAATGAGGGTCTTTTGTTAAACAAAGCAGGCTTAAGCTGTGAACAGCAGAGACCAGCAAAACATATTTGCAAATCGAAGAGTCTCTTATTTTTAAACTCTATCCGGAAAAACTAGTTAGGAAGTGTTAAAAAGTCTGTTGCCAAGCAACCCTGAGCTGCAGGATTTCAGGTACTGAGCAGCAGGGGGCAACCAGCACAAGAAAACAGGAACCATGAGTTCCAAAGAAACCCTGAAGCAGGAACAAGCAAAGCTAGAAGCCTTAGAAAGAGACAACGAACATAAAAGGAAGATGGAACTAATAAATGCAGAAATGGCCAGGGAAGAGGCAGCCCACAAAAGAGAGCAAGAAGCCAAAGACACGGACCACAAAAGAAAAATAGAGCTCCAAAGGGAGGCACACTAGCAGGCCCTGGAATTAGAACAGGCTAAGCAGAAGAACACAGCCAATCCTACCAACCCTTCGCCAGTTATTGTTCCACATCCCAAGAAATTTCCCACCTACAAGGCAGGTGATGACACTGAGGCCTTCTTAGAAAATTTTGAAAGGGCCTGCCTTGGGTACAGCATTCCTGAAGACTAGTACATGATAGAGCTGAGGCCACAGCTCAGTGGACCCTTAGCAGAGATGGCGGCTGAAATGCCTAAGGAACACATGAACGATTATAAATTTTTTCAAACCAAGGCCAGACTCAGAATGGGGTTAACACCTGAGCATGCCCGTCAGCGGTAATGCCTCAGATGGTAGCTTTAGGGGAGATAGCTTTTATACTCCTGAGTTAGAATTCATGTGGTCCACATCAGTTGCCATTGTGAGTCTCTGAACCCTATAATAGGGGCCTAAAGCCTGACTGGCACCTGACTCCCTGGTACCTTGCCTGTCTCTGGTGACTGCAATTGTATCCAAAATAACCCAATCTAATCAATGCATACAGCCAATATCAGAAAAAAAATTCAGCAGTTAAAAAAATATGTAAACCAAATGGTCAACCAACATCAAAATTTTCCAGAACCAGAAATACCTTTTTCCTTAAATGATCTCCCAATTCCTCTGCTACCTGAGAACTTTGCAAAAATTCTTGAACAAAAACAAACACACAACTCACTCCACCCTCCCTAAGAAAAAAAATTCAAAAAACCAGATTCCCATTCTTTTAATTCCAATCCCCTGTCCACTGACCAAAAGTAGCACTCAAAACTATAATGCCTTACCAACTTCCGTTACATAGGATTTTCCTTCTGAAGGCAGAGGGATATACTGGTTAGAGAAGCCGCTGCTGCCATATCCCAGGATGAAGCCTTGGAGTTTGGTGTCTGGACTTAGCCGAAGGTATTTCATGCAAATAGTATCATCAGTTGCGTTGATCTGGACTTTCAGGTTTTGTCTTTTAACTGGGGAAGAAAGAAAAAGAAGAGGTGAGGAATTATCTTCTCATTCACTAAGAGAATATCAGAATACAAGGCAGCTCAACACGCTAGTGATAGGCAACAGCTGTTTAAAGGGGCAGTCTCCCTGAAATCTACTCATTTCAAAAAGCGAACTAAATGTCATTTCAGGGACTGCACTTGCCTTTGAGCCCCCTGCCAACTTTTGTGGGTTTTAAACTCACATTTTTCCTTTTAAATGCTCTCTCTCCTTTCTTGCTGTTTGAAAGACTCACATGAACACTGGGATTTTGTCTACACAGCACCTAGGTAGACAGACATGCGTTATTGCTGCTTGAGATAGCTATGTGAAAAATAGCAGTATGGCTGTGGTGACATAGGCTAGCTGCTTGAGTATAAGCCCAACAGACCCCAGGGTCAGTATTTGGGTGGCTATCCTGTGCTGCCACTCATGCTGCAATGGCCACACAGCTATTTTTGGCATGCTAGCCCAACCAAACCTAGCGCAAGTCTGTCTACCCAGGCTGAAAGGCATGCTCCCAGCTTCAGCATAGACATGCCCTAAAACTCATTACATACTAACCGCTGTGAAATGCATAAAGTAAACTAAAAATAAATCCTTTATTTTCAATAATTCTAGGCATCACCTATAACAACCAGACCCGAAAAATTTCCAACAGAAGTACATAGGTGTGATTTTTAAGTTCACCGTATTTCTTTAACAATGCATGGGAACACTACACAACTGTTTGGGGAAAATAATAACTACCCTCAGTTGAAATTACAATCAGTTGTTGCTGCTGGGGTTTTTTGCTTGTTTGTGTTTTTTTGTTAATGTAAACAAAATGTAATTTTCTAGTCAGTATTAGGCCTGGACATCAGAAGTAACGTGCTTATATTGGCCAAAATACCAGGAGATTTTTTTTTTAAAACTTGATTTTATTCTTTTCAGGGGAACAGAACATAAAATGAAAAACCATCTTGAATAGCCATACAACAATTTAATTTATAGCAGCACAGAACATCATGTTATTGTCATAATATTATGATCTTCATGACAGAACGAGCAATTTTATAGACTATCAGCATGTTTCTATCACGGTGGGATGTAGCGGAGGTAGTATATCAGTTCTCAGTACTTACCATTTCAGTTCACACTTCATTGTTATATTTCCATTAGTTCCAGTCCCCATGTTCAGAAATGTGTTAGGCCCCTCTCCCAAAATTATGAGATTGGCTTAAAAATACATTTTAGATTTTTATTTATCTTTTGGTTTCTGAGTCCTTGTGCTGTACTCAAGGCACATTTTCAAAGATTAGGGGATAAAAACTTACTTTAAAAAATGAAAGCAGAGATTCTCATGAAATCACTTCCCTCCAGTGGCTGGAGAGTCAAGGAAAAAAAAACCCCCAAACACAAATATTGCCAGACTTGCAATAATATTAAAAGAGTTTGCAATACTCTAGTTCTCCTTCCACTAAAAGGACAACCATGTGCTTTCAGCCTGAATGACGCATTTTAGATTCTAGAAAAAGCAGAGACCCACTGTTTTCCCAGGAATTGAAGTTGGTTGTTTTTTTTTCGAACTTACAGGGTGTGTTTGTGTGTCAGAGCCGAGGAGAGGTGAGACCATGAGGGTGAAGGTGGGCTATATGGCACCATAGTAAAAACTGAAAAATGTTTCATGACCATTTTATTAGCTTTAATTCATGTTTTAAAATCACCACACAAATTAAAGTTGGCTACTCAGGTCTTCCATGAAGCATGACATCTACATCCTTCTTGGTTTCTTTTTATAATTTTGCACAACTCTGTTAATCAACTTCCCGAATGCAATGCATTCATCTTTGGCAGCTTCTTGTGTGTCTGGTACTTCCACTCTTTCAATTGATATCCTCATTAGTTCATTCACATGATCAGGCAGAAGGTGACTTCCTTCAGAACACAAAATTCTATTCAATGATGAAGAAGGCTGGTAGTGCTTCACTCCACACAACTGTCAGTGTTTTATAGGACAGGGATCTGTAAAAGCTATGTAGAGGTTGAGTAGAATCTAGAAGTCAACTTCTGGACTGAAGTCTTTGCTTCTTCCAGTACTTTTTCAATGGATAGCTCTCTGATTGATCCTGTTGTAGCAGATGCCTGGATGGCATTGTTTAATGACCCAAGTGGTTTCAACAGTAGACTTACAAGAGATAGAACGGCAATAGTCTTCTCTGAACGTAGTAGCAAAAGTAATCCACCAGCCTCACTACTTAGATCTGTCCCATCTTAGTAGATGCTTTCCAAAGCCAATAACAACAGCTGGAGTAATTTTAAGACAACAGCCAAGGATTGCTCTTGAGAAAGCCAGAGGGTTCTCCCACGTTGGACTAATTTGAACTTCAGTCCCAGTGTATCTTCTATATTTTCTAAGATAATCAGTCTTTTTGGACTCTTGCTGAAAAAAGAATATAATGAAGACATTAAATTTATAGCTTTTTAAATGTATTTTGAAGAGTCTGCAGTTCGTACTAGTGCTAGTTGGAGTAGATAACCTCTGCAGTCTGTACAGAAGAGATTAGGGTTACACTTTTCTCTGAGCAAAGCTTGTACTCCACCATGTCTTCCAGAGAAGTTTGCAGCTCCATCAAATGCACAAGTAGCCATCTGTTTGGGGTCCAATTGACAAACATTTAACTCTAGGCCCTCGTCCAGACTAACCCGCGGCATCGGCGGGTTAAAATCGATTGCTCGGGGATCGATATATCGCGTCTAGTCTGGACGCGGTGTATCGATCCCAGAGCGCGCTTACATCGATTCCGGAACTCCATCAATCCGAACGGAGTTCCGGAATCGACACGGAGAGCCGCGGACATCGATGCGGCGCCGTCCAGACTGGTGAGTACCTCGATTTTAGAAATTCGACTTCAGCTACGTTATTCTCGTAGCTGAAGTTGCGTATCTAAAATCGATTTTAATTCCTAGTCTGGACGTGGCCTAAGATGTGGGTTGTCACAGATGCAGCCGATGTATCTTTTATAACTTGAATATCTAGAAATGCATCTACTGGCCTACCACTGATATCAAGATAACGTACACAATGACTTAATACTTGACACCCATTTGCATAGGTGCATTCATCAGCCATGTATGCAAATTTTTTGAATGTGGTGAGAAAGTTCTTCACTTTTTCAACGGTTGAGTCTTTTAGCCAGTCAGCTGAGTTTCTTGCAGAAAGATAGTGTGCATTTGCTGATCTTGTTCGGAACCAGTGTTCAACTTCAAGATGAACAAGTGACAATGCACTTAACATTGGCCTTCAGTTTGTAGTGTGTGGTATCTCTTGCTTAAATAGAAAGTATGATGCCATAGCAATGTTTGTTCGCATGAACAGTGTTGTGTCTCCAGCATTCTTAACAGCCTCATTAACGCTCACCGGTGTTGTCCTTGGTCAGTGGAGACTCAGAGTTCAGAGGTGCTTTCACATGAGTTCACCTCCCAGGTTGGGGGCAAGAAGGCACCATGCTTGTTCCTCCACCTTCTCACTGTTCACTCTGGCCACTGTTGTTCACTGTGCCGCCATTGTTCATTGTGCCACTGTTCACTCCATCGCTCTGTTGCCAATGGCCCTGTGCCATCACCTTCTGCTGCCACCTGCCACTGTGACCTCTGCGAGTTGGTCTCTTGAGGTTCTATGCAGTTCTCAGTGATTTCAGCTGAGCTCTCAGTGGGGGAACCTCACTGCTAGTGCAGCCTGGGCTGTCTCTTCCATAGAAACACTGTCCCACAACAGGTCTAGGCACTTAGACCTGATTATCAGTGATTTCAGCTGTAGTGGTCACCTAGCAAAACAAAAGACTATCTACGGAGCCTAATCAGCTCAGTCTTTAAACAGCAGAACGGGCAGGTCAAATATCACCTGTGACTCAGACACACCATCAGGCAAAACACCTGTCCCCACCCTCTCTCTTCATGCCCTCAATCAGCACAGGCTAAGTACAGTTCAACTGCCCTTTACTCATACAATAAGAATAACATTTCATTACCACCACCACCATCTGCCCACATTCAAGTGATTTGTAACCCAGCCCCAGCCAGAATCTATCACTTGGGCAACACAGCTCTGATTGCTGGATACCTAGGTAGATTAGGTGTGAATGTAAATACAGTCTGGTCCTGAAGCCATTCCCGCCAACCCCCAGCTCATCACTCACTGTCAGGGAGAGCTCATTTAAACTTTGCTTACAAATCATAACTGTATAGGTTGGCCAACACAACTGAAATGAATGCATTGACATTGTCATAAAAACAACAGCTGTATAAGGAAGCTAGTCTATGTTCATACTTTTAAAATCTATTATACTTTTATCATGTACTTTATATGCTTTTAAAGAGCATATTAATGTTTCAGTTTCAATTCAAATTTCAAAACAATCACTAAATTGGCAACACTGCATGCAACCAGTTCACAAAACTGGGAGGAGTGTTGGAGAAATTCAGGGTGTGTGTATAGGGAAATCCCTGCACAGACCCAAACAAAGCCTCCTTCAGAGAGCACAGTGTGTATTTTCTCTGAACAAGTGGCAGCTTCTCTGAAAACAAAGTGACTGCAGTCTCTGAAATCAGGCAGATTTCTTAGAAATTTAAAGGTACAGTACACAGAACATGAAGGCCTTTTGGGTCAATAAGTAGAAGGTTTGCCCCCCTTCCAGTACTGAGGCAAAACCAGTCATGGTTTTGTCCAGTATCAGGCAAGGGATGCCATTTTGAAAAGCATGCCAGCCCACTCCTACAAGCATTGTCACACACACTGCATCTGAGGTCATGCTTGTGGAGGGATGCACTCTTCAATATGGCTTTCCCTATGCAGTGTGACCTTGCACACACCATGTGTGAGAAGTCATGCTGGCAAGGGCAGTTCATGCCATCCCTGGAAGGCCTGGAATGTCCAGTATTCTGGGGATGTGGCAGTGGAAGAGTGACTTTCCAGACCAGAATCTCCAAGACTGATTATCTTGAGGAAAGGAGATCACAGCATCATCAATCAAGCCTCTCCAGCTTCCAGTGTCCCCTGCACCCTGAGACTGCAGCAGAACATCCTAGTATGGATCTTTCTTGAACTTCCACCTCCTACTCTGCAAAAGTCAAGAAGGCTGCAAGAGCTTACCATTTTAAGTATCAGACTTTTCATATACACATCTTTTTTTGGTCTTATTTTTAGTAGCATGGAGATGTCCAGGCCTTTTCTATTTATTTAAGTTGTGAAACTGTGGCTGTGTGCTTGCATGTATGTTTGAGCACCAAGAGACCCCATGTGCAAGGTGCTAGAAAGAGACGGTCCCCAGGGTTAAACAACGTAACTATTGTTTCATAAAAGACATTTAATAAAGTGTGATCTGTGTCTTGAGACTCAGATTGTCACCTGTATTTTTTGGTAAATAAGAATTCTGATAGTTATTCTTATTAAGAGTGTTCTATTAAAGTCTGCACGATAACATCTCTGTTGGGGGTTTGTTGGAGGGTAAAGGACTAACCTTCATACCGGAATCTTTATCACTGGCTCTGATGTTATGGTTCAGACATTAGATGATAACCTGATTTCAGTATTAAGCTTCTTAAGCAGACATAAATGATAAATTTACTTGATTTTGGTGAAATTTTGTGGTTGGGATTTATACCCAAATGAAGAATTTCTTAGACTCTTCTTAAGAATTTATATAAGGATGAATTATATTTTGGTATTCATTTGATAATTGAAGTCCAAGGCAATATTGAGATTAATTTGCTTGATTTGATTCTGATTTGACAGAGTATTTTATTGTTACTATAGTATTATTAATAATCCCTTAGCCCTAGTGATATATTTTCTTGATTTTATTTTCGTTTAAGAGTTTTAGTAAAATTTATAAAGGAGAAACTCTAAGGAGTTGAGGGTCGGGGTGGATACCAACTGGTAAACCTAGAAGCCCGACCAGTTCCCCTTAATAAATCCATGGTTTTCTTATTGGGATGGCTGGAGATGGGAGCATCACAAAAGTTCTCAGCTAAAAGATACTGGCATAGCAGGACCCTCTAGAAGGAACGGACAGAGTGCATGATGGACAGCCACTGAAGAATCGTCTAAGATAAATGTTGCCCAGCTGGCAGTGTTGGAGTGGTTCTCCAAATGTCCCCTGCTGCTTTCCAGTAAGACCTAGCAGGGAGCCCTTGACCTGGCTGCATGTGTGCGACCAGTGTAGTATATTGAGGAACAACATGGCCATGCCAGTTGCTGAGTAAAAGGTAGCATTTTGGGGTTCCACACCTCTCCAGCTACTGGCAAATTTAGTCTAGAATCCCAGTGAAACCTTGGGTTTGGGTGGAGTACTCTTGCCTTTTCCTCACTTGCATTCGCTTTTAGCATGTATTAGTAAAAATCTGACCCTCAGTCTACAGATACAAACACTATGTCTACTACACTGAGGTCATCACTAAAGGGAAGTTTCTCAGACTCATAGCTACCTGTGAAATATAATCCTTCTGTCTTCACTTGCCAAAAAAAAAAATGCAAATATTCACTGCAGTGGAAGATTACCAGTGGCTAAAAACAACATGACATACAAGGAAAAGAATTTCTTAACTAAAACTATCATAAAAGAAAATTTCTCCACATGTGATATTTGAAAACATTTTGGGGAGAGAATTCCCCATCCACAAGTTAGGACCTTTGAAAGGACAGTCCAATAAAAACAGCTGAATGTTAAAGGAACAGCTTAGTGGTAATACTTTGGAAAGAGTATACAGACCAGAAGAGTCTGAGAATGCCACCTGGAAGCACCATTTGTTTGGCTAGTTGAAAGAAATAAGCAGTCAGGAATAGGCAGCAGGAGCCAAGAGCAAGCAAGAAATATAACTCTTGAAATGTTTATCTGTAAATATTTCTAACTGATACACACATATTTAAACTTTGAAAATTACTATTACAATCAAACATATTGTGCACTTGGACACAGATGCCACAAACTTTGGAGTGGCCTGTGGCAAGTTCTAGGAGGGCAGGGGACTATCTGACATGGGATTCTTCCCTCTTGTTAATCCATGGAGTAGGTAGTTCCTTGAAGGCAGAGAGGATCATGAAGCACGCTCCTTGTTCTTTCTCCACCCCAGCCTTCTCCCATTCTTAAGCCTCTTTACTAGTTGATATTCAGCTGTTAGAATAAGAGAGGCCCAATTTTCCATCTCAGTGTCCCTGATGAGTATCTTACCAGGTTCTTTGTTTTAATCTGACCTCCTAGTGCAGGAGAGCCAGAAAAAGGTGATATAAAAATATAATGTATAATTATTAACTACTCTGGCAGCTTTTGTATTATTCTAGCACTAGTTCATATCTGTAAAGAGATAAGAAGAAAATATATCACTGAGCCATTTGACTAGTTTCACAAATGAAGCACTTTCTTTGAAAGACACTGATGCCCTGGTTGGGCATAGTGTAACTTCTATGTTAAAAGCAAACTGGAGGCCCGTTAAAGAGTTTGCTTCCTAAAGAAGGAACCATGGAGAAGGAAAAGGCATAGCAGCACCTTTTGAGTGAGTTAGCAACTTTAATTAACTCTATATGTACCTTGTATGGCGTGGTTTTATCAACCAAGAATGGGAGCTAGCATATTAGAGAAGAGAGAAAAAAATGTTATTCAAAAAGTCATTTAAAAAAGTATTTTCTTACTGTCTAGATTTCATATTCACTACAGCAGTATACTATCTTAAATGGGAAGGTACTTTTATTGGACCTGTTGTTGATTCCTTGCATCTTTTATGATCAGATATAAAAAAGCTTTATATATATTAACTAATAAGCAATTCAACACCCCCATGAGGTAAGAGCTATATAGAAATCAAATTGAGCTCCACTGAAGGGCAGCTATCTCTGGGGTGGGGTGGAATCCGGGAGCAGAGCGCACTAATCATCTGATAAGGACAGATATTGAAAATACTAAAATGTCGTCTTCTGGTTACATATCTATTTCATTACACTGATACAGATATCTTTCAACGTACTTGCCTAGCTTTTTCTTATGTATGTCTAACAGCAAAATGCTTAACTGTGTGAAGATTTAAATAAATTACAGAAAATATGAGGTGACATCTTTCAAAATGCCATTGTATACCATAAAGCCACATTTTGTGCTCCTTGCTGTATTTAGTCCTGGACTAGGGACAAACCAAACCAAACACGTTTAGACTCACTGGCTTTGACAGTTTTAGTTCAAATACAGAGCTTGCCATTTAAAAAAAGTCAGCATTTGCCAATAATTACTACTCACTGATATCTGTGATTACCAGAGTTTTCCTTCATACTTAGACTAGGAGATACCTGTGGTAACTCTGTGTGTGGCAATGGTTGGCACATGTTGACTTTTAATGACCTCCACTACACACAGTATTGAGAACTGTAGGTGTACAAATGCATACCCCCTTACAGTAGAAAGCTGGAATTCACATTTGTCTCTGGTTCTAGCAGCTTGTGGACTTTAAATCATATTCAGTTTAGTATCTTGCTTTTCTCCCCATCTCTACTTCAATTTAATATGCTTATAAAGTTCTCAGGAAGTACAGGAGACAAACCAATGCTTAGTTTATACATCTGTGTGAAATTCTCCTAATGTAAAAGGACTGTCCAATGCCTATCCACCACTTGAGTCCTATTTAAAGACCTAGCTTGCAGTCCTAAGTGGACTTAAGCAGTGGGCAGACCTTCTGAATGAAGGTGAATAGCACTCTCTTGGAATATCTATAAATTTCAGGTTTCAATACAATTAAGAATTAATTCTAAGTAGCCATTTAAGACACACTGGTTAATATATCAGAACTGAAGTAGGGGGAGAAAAAAAATAGATCCCAATGGAATGAACTTGAGAAATGAGATCTTGAGATCTGTTGTTATGGAAAACCAAGTACAAACACTTTTGGGACCAGTGAATTTTTCCAAGCACTAGCCCAGGAAAATCATTATCTCTGGTAATTGAATGAATATTTATCACCCTTAAAACGTTGCCAGTTTTGTCTTAGATAAATATGTAAAGGTTATCTTAATATTTCCTATATTTTACTCTACTTGCTGGAGTTGATAATTAAAAAATTACATCTGCAGAAATGTAGGTATCAAAGAAATTATCTAAGGCACCTGGGAAATGTTTAAGGGTGACCACAGTAGCCTGAAACAATTAAATAAATCCACAGAAGTCAAATTACAGGTGAATGCAAGAGAATATAAACTATTAAGTCTCCCCTGACATTGCCTGCTCTTGTTTGAACCTATCCAGACACTACAGACACATTTGTTGCTGCTACCACTTATGATATTTTAAACTTCTTAATACTAGAACCAATAGTGGATGAATGTAAAACAATTTGGAATTGGGGTTCATCTCAGGCAAGCGTTCAAAAGTTAAGATATTAATCCAAATCTCTAAATTTTGAGAAGGAAACCTCATGATATATGGATTCCACGAAATTTTGAATGCTTTCAGCTTCTGATCTGCCTAGAAACACAAGAACGGTCTCTTACAATATTTCAGCTTTTTAGCTTTCCCGAGAACCTGGAAACAAAGAAACAGTGATAAAATGAAAAATACTGAAAAAAAGTAACAATTCCGAACCTTCAAAAAAAGGGTTGATTTAGTTTGATTGTACAAATGGGAAAGAATGAATTTGGATGGTGGGGTTAATGGCATTTGAATTAACTGTCTTGCTTGTGTCTACTCAGATCCAACCTGATATATTCACTGTTAACCAAAACTGCCTCAACAGAATCCTCCTTCCCTCAAGTGAATGCTGCCAGGTGTAGCTGACAATTCGTTCATTGGTAACTACCTTGACACTGATAAAAACAAACTTCAGGATTCTGTGCCAGATAGACATCAGGAATTATCTGCAAACTCAAACTTATGAATCTTATTTTTAAAAATGTATGTAACTTTGCAGCTAACCTTTAAGTTTTCTCTGATCCCTTGCTTCACTGAAGACCCAGAGAAACCATTATAGTTGCAAGAATATTACTGACTAGGGATGTGTGGAAAACAAGAATTCTGTTTTGCAAAAAATGTAGAGGTTTCTAAATTTGTTTTTGTTCTGCATCAGAAAACAAGACCTTTCTAATTTTGGAGGCGGAGGAGAAAGAGAAGGAGAACAAAATACCAACCCACCCCATAACAGTCAATAGTGTGGTTAAAGCATTCACCTAGGATGAGGGCAGCCTAGGTTCCAGCCCCCGCCTGCCCGATTTAGAGCACAAACTTGAACCTGGGTCTCCCACATCCCAGTTAAGTGCCCCAACTACTGAGCTAGTAGATATTCTGAAGTGTCTCTCTCTTTTTCTCTCACTCTGATTTTGACCTGTATTTTCATCTTCAACCTGAGAAACTTCCTGACAAAAGTTTAGCTGAAACTGACTTCTTTCTCTGGAAAGTTTCAGTTTCAATAAATCAGCATTTTTGGACAAAAAAATGATTAGTTCAAAAAATCCCGAGCAGCTCTATACTGACTTGCTTTTCCTCTTGTTCTATTATGCTGGTTGCAAATTTGTGTAGATGTTATGCTATATGAAAAGGACGATGACCATTTATATCATTGCTGCTACCGCTATTATACAATTGTCACAAATCTTAAACAAAGTATGTCATGTAAGGTATTGTTTAGAAAATTATACTCTGCTAAGTATAATAATCCTGTTTATATCATCTTTTTTTATAACTTCAAATACACTTTGCTATGTGTCTGTATCACAGACATGTTCTGTTCCTTGGTAACTCCCACCAAATTTACATTCAGACTAGCCATCACTGGTTGATGGGCCACCCATGTGGTGATGGGCATAGGCGCTGGGTTTTTCTTTTCCCCAGAGGTGCTCCACCCCCTGCTCTGCCCGTGGTAAACTCTCTAATTATAGAATAACCACCAGTTTGGGTGTGTATCTACCCATTTCTCATCAGTCTGTCCTGAGTTGGCATTCTCAGCTGTCCCCCTCTCCTGGCACTGTGACAGACACTTACGGACGCACCTGCTTTTCTTTTTTCCACCCAGAGAATAAAAAACCTTGAACAACAAAACTAAAGGTTAAGAAAGCTGTGCTTTATTACAACAAAGTCACCAGAATTCCTCTTGCTTTAGGATTGAAGTTTTTGCTTATTTTACACAATTGTATAGGTTATAGGTGGAACTCTCTCCCAGAACACTGAATAAAGGGAGCATGCCATTAAAAAAACTGCACCAGGACAGTCTATTTCTGTGCACGGTCTCACTTACTATATTCAAATAGTTTGCACCAGTGCATACATTTTCCAAATCTCATTCCATATGTCCCATCAGCCAGGATTTCAATAATATCACCTAACAAAGTGCATTATTTTTATTTTATTTATTTAGCTGTGCTGTCTCCTGTATCCAACCCACGCTGTCTCCTGAACAAGAAGGAATGTTGGTTGGATTAAAGAACCACAGTTTAAAATGACAAATATTTAAAAATAGATTTGTTACTATGCAGAAAGATAAACAAGCCACATTAAAAGGGAGCTATAACTGTCTCACTCAACACTAATACAGATATACATCTCTCTTTATATAACAGTTGCCAACACACCCAGGCATAAAACACACACAATTGTTTTGTCAGCGGACAGTCAGCAAATTAAATGCTTTGAGCAATGAATTTAGGTGCCAGAAAGAACACATCCTGCACTACCACAATGAAAACATACCGTTTCTTAAAAACATGAAAACAACATGCTAAAGCTGATGAACTGGAGGAGCTCTACGTGCTTTTCTCATTCACAATTATAGTCCCCTGAGGCACCAGTGCCTTGAAAATGAAATTAATGAAGAAAAAAGTCAATGTGTAAGTATAACATTCCTCAGCAAATGTGAGCTGTCATCATGCAGCATGCCAATTATTCATTACACGTTTACGCAGGTGTATCTTGCAAAAAGATCTAGCCTAAGCCTGCTCAATCATTTGGTTCTAACATGTTGCTAGCCATGCCAGGAGCAAAAATGAACTTTCACTTTGGTTTTGAAAGGTTCTAAAAGTTTTTGATCTCTTCTATAAATGGGCAACTTTCTTTCCTTCACAGTCATTTATATATTTACTTTAGGCATCCCCAACTGGGTAAGGTAATGTCTATAGTTCCCTTAACACTAATAAATTTTCCTTACTATTCTTTGAATGGAATCTTTGCAGACGTTATGGTTTTCCACCTCCAAAGGCTCACTAGAGTTGAAGAGGAAAGGGTCAGCTTTTCCATACAAACCACTTGCCATCCAACCTCATCATGCAGTCTCTATTCAGACAAAATTCTGATTTCTACAACTACACCTCTACCCCACTATAACGCTGTCTTTGGGAGCCATAAAAATCTTACCACGTTATAGATGAAACAGAGTTATATCAAACTTGCTTTGATCTACCAGAGTGTGCAGCCTCGCTCCCCCAGAGCACCACTTTACCACATTATATCCAAATTCATGTTATATTGGGATAGAGGTATATCAGGGTAGAGGTGTATCTAGAACATTGGTTAGCCTAGGGTCACCAGTTCTGGTTGGGTGTATTTCTGAAGCTTTCATCACATGACAAACTTTAATTAAAGATTAAAGATTAATCTTTAATTCCTGGAGGGTTGCCTAGCTGGCACTGTGCCTCATGAATCAAGTTCATGAACAGTATGATTAACATTAGATTTCTTGTCTACAAAACTTTCACTTGCCCATGATATTTGAAGCTCTTTCCATCAGCAGAAAACGCAGGTTTTTGCATTGGTCTTTCTTTGCTGCTTGCTTTGTCTTTTGTCAACACGTTACATAATTCAAGTGAAACTTATTTCATTCATACAACATCAGTGGTACATGACACATGGGGAAAAAATAAGGTCTGGTATTTCAAGAGTTGACAGAAACTTTGCTCAAGTGACCAATTAGTGACATGACCCCTTAATAAAACATTAGGTTTTCAGGCTAATTTGAATGCTCACATATACTAGGAACGTCTGTGAATTTCAGTTTTAAAAAAGATATAGAAGAATAGGGTTTATTTCCCAGGGAAATACATCAGACCTCTCCCCTCACCACCAAATCTGAACAAAAGACAGCAAAGTTGGTTTCTCACCAGGGTGAGGAGGAGCGTGAGAAGTCACCAATCCTCCAGGTACAGTACTTAGTCTGCTGTAGGCTGGCACATACCTTTTGACCTTGGATTATTTTGTATAAAAACAAACTGAGGAATAGAAAACAGTCAAGTTAAAGTAGAAGGTTCCTTTCAAAGTCAGAGTAACTTTGATAGAAACAACCAACTAATTAGGTTTTAATAAGGCAATTTCAAGGGATAACAACCATTGGCATAATTTGCTATGAGTCAAGAGGTCAGCTGCCTCCTGCCCATCTCTCTCCCACTTTTCATAGGTCTATGTGTTTTCCACTCCCTCCCTCTGCCCAAAAACTTCACAGGATAAAACATAATCAATATAATGCTCTATATGCTAACACAACTTGCCCCCCTTCCCCAGAATTTTTCTGAAATGACACTGCTGAGAGCAACTTAAAGGAATTTTGAACCTGATGTAAAAGCCGAGAATAAAATCTCTTCTCCTAATTTAACATTTCAGACTAACTTTCTTATGTTTGTTTTTATGGCAAGAATCTATTTCAGACAATATAACCATAATTCAACTCCTATGCTCTGAAAATACCAATAGAATAATGCTTCTAGTGAAGGCAGGGGGCTGGACTTGATGACCTTTCAAGATCCCTTCCAATTCTAGGAGATTGGTATATCTCCAATTATTATTATTATTTATTTTTATTATAACATGTAACAAGCTGGAGCTATCAAGGTGGACATTCTAACACTGTTTGACAAATAATACTAGCACTGCTAATGTTGTACTGACTTCCCTGCATAACACAAAACAACTAAAGAAGCAAGAACCCACACCCACAAAAAAAAAAAAAAAGCTTCTTGCAGATTACTTTTCACACAAATACAATTAAACAAATGTATCCTTCCATTCTGGGCCCTGGCTTAATCAACATCTCTTAAAATTACTATTTTTTTCTTTCAAAATTGGAAAGTTTTTGGAAGTTTTACACCGATTAGGAATCTCAAAGTTCTTTCTCCTGAGGAGTCCTTGTGGCAAGTCACCTACTACAAGACAGGCCCAACAAAGAAAGTAACAGAACGCCACTAGCAGTCACCTACAGCCCCTAACTAAAACCTCTCCAGCGCATCATCAAGGATCTACAACCTATCCTTAAGGACGATCCCTCACTCTCACAGACTGTGGGGGACAGGCCAGTCCTCACCTACAGACAGCCCCCCAACCTGAAGCAAATGCTCACCAGCAACTACACACCACACAACAAAAAAACAACCCAGGAACCAAACTCTGCTACAAACCCCCGTGCCAACTCTGCCCACATGTCTATTCAAGGGACACCATCATAGGACCTAGCCACATCATCAGGGGCTCATTCACCTGCACATCTACCAATGTGATATATACCATCATGTGCCAGCAATGCCCCTCTGCCACATACGTTGGCCAAACCGAACAGTCTCTATGCAAAAGAATAAATGGACACAAATCTGACATCAGGAATCATAACATTCAAAAACCAGTAGGAGAACACTTCAATCTCTCTAGTCACTCAAGAACAGACCTTAAAGTGGCAATTCTTCAACAAAAAAACCTTCAAAAACAGACTCCAATATGAAGCTGCAGAACTGAAATTAATTTGCAAACTGGTTACCATCAGATTAGGCCTGAATAAAGACTGGGAGTGGTTGGGTCATTACAAAACCTAAACTTAATTTCCCCAATACTAATTTCTCCCTACAGTTATTCACACCTTCTTGTCAACTGTCTGTAATGGGCCACTCTCTTACCACTTCAAAAGTTATTTTTCCTCCCTTGGTAACCTGCTGTTAGCTGATTTATCTTGTTAGACTGACCTCATACTTGGTAAAGCAACCCCCTCATTTCATGTATTAATACCTGCTCTGGTATTTTTCATTTCATGCATCCAATCAAGTGGGTTTTAGCCCACAAAAGCTTATGCCCAAATAAATTTGTTAGTCTCTAAGGTGCCATAAGAACCCCTCATTGTTTTTGCTGATACAGACTAACACGAATACCACTCTGAAACCTTTCTCCTGAGGGACTGCACACAACTGAAAATGTTATCAATTACAAAGTCCTCATTTGTGGAATGCTATGGTGAAGTTGTCAATGTTGTGTATTACAGATCAAGCATACTAGAAGTAGGCAGAGGCTTGGAAAAAACTGGTATCCCAAAAGATTGGTTTAAACTTTACATCCAATACTGCCAAATTAGCCCCCAAAATAGGACTGTGAGGCTGACACAGTTAATACTGGCTGATTTCTTAGGCAGAGGAAGTGAAAAAGATCTTTTCAACTGAGCTATGTTATGATATTTTTAACCTGATATGGAAAATGGCTTTTTGCAAATGAAATGTGGTGGTAGTTTTTGGGGGAAAAAAAGTGTGTGTCACAACAGGCTGGAGAAACATAAAAGTCAAACTGTGCCATTTACTTGTTGTGCCCCTTCTTGTAAATACCATGACTGTTGTTGAATGCATCAGTAAAACACATCTTGCCCTATGTAGTGATTAAAGTAGACAAAAACAAACAGAATGCAACTCCTGCAACCTCTAAGGCAAAAGGGTTCTTGTGTGGACTGGCGGGGGAGGGAAAGGGCAGTGGCTTCGTCAGTGGTCCCCTCTTCCCTTGGGGGATGGAAGAGGGCAGGAAGGCATCACATGAGCTGGTGGGCTGGCCCATGGGGCTCAGGTAAGCCACTGGGCCCTGCCTACCCAGGGAAATCTGACAGAACACACTGATGTCATAATCTTTGTGAAAAAAGATCTCACAAAACTAAGTGATTGGGCAACTGTAACCTGGTCAGACTCACCCCTGCGGCACCTCCTGCTGGTCACTCCTGGGAATTAGCTCAGAACAGTGTCCAGAGCACCCTCTGCAGGCCGGTGATCCACCTTTCCAGCTACTGGCCCCTTGTCCCTCTCTGGACCCAGTGCCCTTTTACATAGGGTGCTGCCCCCTGGCAGTGACCCCTTGTTCTCAGGGTCTCCCCTCCCTAGGGAACCCCCGCCCTCTATTCCCACCTTGCCTCAGTGTATGGCTACTGCCAGTCATTGTCTAGCCCCACGCCCTGGGGCAGACTGAAGAGTCAGCCAACTCATCACTGACGAGGGTTTGGACCTGCTGCCTTGGCCTACCACTGGGCTGCACCTTGCAACCCCCAGTACTAGCTCCCTGCAGCCAGGCCCTTCTCCCTCTACAGGCAGAGGGAGACTGTTTGTGCTCTTGGCTTCTCTGCCTTATATAAGGGCCTATTGCTCAGTTTGGGGCATGGCCCCAGCTGCCGCCACTTCCCCCAATCAGCCCAGCCTAAAAGGCTGCTTTCTGCAGCCCCAGCCCTTATCCAGGGCTGTTTTAACCCTTTCAGGGCCGGAGCAGTGGTCCACCCTGCTACAGCAACAAAATGGCAAATGACATTGAATGCGGACAAATGCAAAGTAACGCACATTGGGAAAAATAACCCCAACTATACATACAATAGATGGGGCTAACTTAGCTACAACAAATCAGGAAAAAGCTCTTGGAGTCATCATGGATAGTTCTCTGAAGATGTCCATGCAGTGTGCACAGGCGGTCAAAATGTTAGGAATCATTAGTAAGGGAATAGAGAATAAGACAGAGAATATATTATTGCCCTTATATAAATGGATGGTATGCCCACATCTTGAATACTGCATATAGATATGGTCTCCTCATCTCAAAAAAGATATACTGGCACTAGAAAAGGTTCAGAGAAGAGCAACTAAAATGATTAGGGGTTTGGAGAGGGTCCCATAAGAGGAGAGATTAAAGAGGCTAGGACTTCTCAGCTTGGAAAAGAGGAAACTAAGGAAGGATATGATAGAGGTATATAAAATCATGAGTGATGTCAAGAAAGTTGATAAGGAAAAGTTGTTTACTTATTCCTATAATGCAAGAACTAGGGGCCACCAAATGAAATTAATGGGCAGCAGGTTTAAAACAACTAAAAGGAAGTAGTTCTTCACACAGTGCAGTCAACTGTGGAAATCCTTGCCTGAGGAGGTTGTGAAGGCTAGAACTATAACAGTGTTTAAAAGAGAACTGGATAAATTCATGGAGGTTAAGTCCATTAATGGCTATTAGCCAGGATGGGTAAGGAATCGTGTCTCTAGCCTCTGTTTGTCAGAGGGTGGAGATGGATGGCAGGAGAGAGATCACTTGATCATTACCTGTTAGGTTCACTCCCTCTGGGGTACCTGGCATTGGTCACTGTTGGTAGACAGGATACTGGGCTAGATGGACCTTTGGTCTGACCCGATATGGCCATTCTTATGTTCCTATGATATCTTTCCACCTGCCTGTGACATCAAGTAACTGATCTCTCACAGGAAAAAAGCTATTGCTACCACCTAACAATACTGAAGGAACATAGAAAGTATTTTACTTAGCAATAATTATAAGTTGCTTTTAACAAACTTCCCCATTTCCAAAAATAGGCCATGATGGGCTTATTAGCATATACAGGACATTCTGGTAAAAAAAAAAAAAAAAAAAAAAGGACAGCTGCTCTGTCTTTAGAACTCCCAGGACTATAGCTGAACTAAGAATGCTTGGCTTGGGGTGGGATGGGCCGGGGCATGGGGGACCCACTGGAGAAAGATAAAGTTCATATCATAGCTAAGGAGACTTCTCTACTTTCTATTCCTTCATTACTGTCCTTGAATCTCATCTGTATTATTCTATACAGCACTGATATTGAAAGCTAAAGGAAATAAAACGTAAAGCTAACCTACCAGGGAGTCCTTTGATTCCTAAATGTATTAAATGAAAACAGCTAACTAATGATCTTTTGGGTACTAAAAGAGTTAAAGTTAACAATTATCCGCGGGTAATTGGTTACATACCGTAACTGATTGTGTATTTCAATCCTTGTCAAGCTTTTATTTACAAATATAGGCTTAAATTTCCAAACTCGTGTGTCTAAAGTCAATCTAATAATACCTGTTTCATGTATAGCTTATACAATGGCTGCAAATGTCATGTCAGCTCCACATTTTTTCTTTTTTAAATACTTTCAGTGGGTTTTTAGCAGAAGATCTCAGAACATCTTACAAGGGAGTTAATAATCATTATCTCAGTTTCACAGATGGGGAAACAGGCAGAGTGAGCTGAAATAATTGATCAAGTCACCCAGCAGGCCAATAGCACCAGTGGGGGGAGTAGAAACCGGTCTCGAGAGTCCCAATCCTGTGCTCTCGCCACTACAAAGATGGCATTCAAGTTTAAAAATCTGGTCATAAAATGTACCTAAAGATCAAGTAGAATAATTTAAGATTACTCTCACTGTATATTTGGATGTTAAAACAAGCAGGAAGAGGATTTGAAAAAACCCTAAACTGAAATATTTCTTTCACCCTTCGGGATTCAGTGCACAAAATTCAGACCTGCTATAAGGAGGTGCATCTTCATTGACGTTAATATAATTTGAAGACTAAAAATAATCTGATACACATTTTTCAACTAATTAGGGTAAAACAGAAGTCTTTGCCCTGGAATTTCTGAACACAAAGTAGAAGCCTTGCATTTTAAAACACTAAAACTATTAAAGTTATACCTAATCCCTTAAAGAAAATGAACACCCCACTACAGAGTGATGACAGCGTTTTTCTCAAATGAAAAAAAAATTGTATGTACTTAACACACTAACTCTTAATACTCAGCTATGAACATAATTCCCCAGTTGAGTTATTCTGCCCCTGGATTTAAATAGAAATCTGCAGCTGCTGCAATCTTATTGACCATAATTAGAGGATCAGAGCTGCTGACTAAAATATAAAAGACAAATAAATGATGGACTAATTATGGATACCTACAGCCTGATTTACACTTTTGGCTTGTTTTCATATTTGATATACATTAGATGTCATTTTACAAATTTGAAAAAACTTTTATGAGTATGGTGAACATCAGTACATATTATACTACATCTCATATGCAGGTTTAAAAACATATTGCATGTAGCCACTTTTTTTACAAGGATAAATCACTTGTTTCTAAACCATGGTAAGATTATGTAATTTAAAATGACACAATTCTGAAAAAACTTTATCTACACCAATGAAATGCAGTCAACTCTTGGGTGCAACACTGAATTGGTTCTTTAAAAAAGAAAAAAGTCTCAGAGTACAGTTAACGGGCTCTTCATTCTGTTCTAATTTACAACTACACAAATTCAGTCAGTTCTGCCATCAGTATGAAAACAGAATAAAGTTAATGGGATCACTTAAGTGTATCTGAGGGCAGATTTTGGCCTATTTTAAAACTTAAAATCATAACACCAATATAACACTCTATAGCTAATCGTCATCAGTTGTCAAATCTTGTGACAAATATTTAACAACAATGTACAATCGTTCAAACACCAGTGATTAGAAAGAAATATTAATCTGATCTCACATAGGATCCTAAACAGTGCATCTCTCTCAACTGTTTAAATGTTAACAGCTGCACAATAGTTCATAATATGAAGACTACAACAGGGTGGACAGAGGTACAGTAGGGAGACTGTGATTGCCCAGACTGAAATTCAGCCAGGGCTTTGAGGTTAACACCTTTACTTTTACAAAAACAGCTAAGGGATTTTATAATGCTCACATTATCCATTTTAGGTTTCATCAGAAAGGTGAATTAAACAATAAACAGCCTTGTCTTTTATTACTATATTTGCAATAAAAAAGGAACAGGAGACAGAGGGTGGTGGGAAAATAAAAGCAGAAGGAAGAGAAACCTGCTCACAATTTTCTGAAATGATGTTTTCTAACCACTGCACTTGTTTTTACCCTTCACTTCGGTTGCTTTTTTCCCCAACCCAGTAATTCATTCCATAGGTTTACCATAATCTGCATCTTGAAAACTGTCTTTCCACCCCCTCAAAACAAAATTAATTAATTATACATTTATTATTGTAGTACTCCGAAGACAACCAATAAGAGGGGACTATTGTGTTAGGTACTGTACAAACAGAGAATCAGAGACTGTTCCTGACCCAAAGAGTTTACAGTTTAAATAGACAAAACAGAGAGTAGGGGGAAAGGGATAGAAACACAAGCAGAATGAACAACACTGATGGCTGCAAATGTCATGTTAGTTCCATAATTTTCTTTTTTTAAAAAATCCTTTCAGTGGGGTTACATTAGGAGGGGATTAGCTAGATGGAAAGAAAAGGGAGGGAGGGGCAGGAAGGGTTAGACACACTGAAGGAGGGGCAGGAGGAATTAGAGCAAACAGCCAGTCTGCACACAAGAGAGCATGTTCCAAGTGACAACTGCAGGGAACAGAAGTGCGGGTTGGTATGCTTGAATTGTTTTCTGAAGCTGCTGTGCCAGCTTCAATCTCTGGCTGGCTCCCATCAGGCACTTATTTTCCATGTGGCTGGGAGCATAGGAAATGTCACATGGATTCTAGTGCCTTCAAGGGGGCAAGGGGGCAGGTCTCCCCCTGCACAGCTTAGAGTCTCGGGAATTCTTGTGCGGGACAGGTAGGTGGCTCTGGCTGGGCCCCATTTTACTCTTCCTTTAACCAATGCAACACCTTAACAGTGTCCTCAGCAGAGTTAAGGCAGAATAACTTCCCCATGGAATGCATGACAGTGTGATGTGACAATCTGGTGATTATAATCAATATAAAAGCTTATTAGGTCACTGTTAAGGTTTTGGGGCACAGTGCAAGTTTAATGAAGTTGTGGCACATATTGCTTTTAGGGGTCTGTTGGAGCCTTGTGGACTTCTGAAGTGTGTTCTCTGTAGTGCTGTACACAACAGAAACATGAAAAGGACTGCCTAAGTGTTTCCCTTCTAATTTCCATGCTTTTACGGATTTGAGTTGATGGGGTGTGTCCTGCTGCAACCTTATCAATCACTAAACTTAGTTTCTGTTTGCCAGTATGGTTGCTCTGTGTATCTGGACAAACACAATACAGCGCTGCAGCTTTCTCACACCTGTAATAACCTCCTCCTGGCCACAACTTCCTGTCCCATGGCTGTCATTCTTCTGCACGGGTTCTATTGCCCCTCTCTCTAAAGACACATTTACACTGCAGTGTAACTGCAGCTTGGGTAGGCATACACATGCTAGCTTTAATCTAGAGAGCATGGCTAACATTAGCAGTGAAGATGTGGCTGCTCATGTGATATAAGCCTGTCTGTGCCCACAGGTACATATTGACAGCCTGTGCTGATGTCTGTGGCTTGCAGCTCAAATCCAAGCCCACCTGATCCCCCTTTGGCCATCGCTGGTGCTAGGACATCCATGTTGCTATTTTTACTGTGCTAGCTCAAGTGGAGTCTGTCTACCCAGGCTGGGAAGCATGATCCCAGAGGCAGTGCAGATGTACCCTGAGACTGGAAAATTGACAGAGTGGCAGGCCTGGCCAGACTCCAAACTGCTTTATAATAAATCAGTTTGCTATTCATTTAGATTAAAAAACAATAAAATCTCAGGTAAACCTTATTTTAGGAGCTCCTCTTTCTATTAACACAGTGTTTCAGAGAATTTTAGCTCCTGGTATGAAGCATCAAAGCCAAGCACACAATAGAACAATGGTTCGCATAGGTTTCCTTGAAAAGTGAATAATAGTGTTGCGGTTCTAACAGCTATATATAATTATTACATTTAAAAAAACAGAACATTAAGGTTGTAAAGTCAGGCATTCAACTTTTGGAAAATGCCAGAATTAAGGCTGCATGTGTAGAAGCAACCTTGATTCTGGCATCTCCAAACTTTTGAGTGGTTGAGTCCGCAATCCTTTATGTGGAGCCAAAATGGCCTCCCCACATAGGTCATTGGGATGATTGGTACCTTTTGGTCCATAGCACAGACATCTATCACTTGAGCTAACTGAATAACTGGTAGCAACAGCACATGGTTATCTCTATGTGGACTAGCAACTACAGAGGAAGAGACATTTTGCCAATGTATTTCAAAGATGTTTGTTCACTGTTGAAACTCAGAAATAATGGGTTCACTTTGAGATTTTGAAGGGAAGTGTGTTCCAGTGGTTATAAGCCAATCTTCCCTTCCCCGCTCTCCAGCCACAGCCTGTCTCCTGCTCCCCCGAAATCCTATGTCCACCCCCACTCCTGTCCCACATCTGCTCCTATTTCCCCCGTTGCACTTATCATTCTATGCTTATCTCTACGCTGTCCCCCGCCAATCCTCAAATCTTTGCATTCATGTCAGGCCACATCTTTCACTGAGAACAGAGGAGAGACTGTCTCCCTTACATCAGTTCAGTAGCCAGGAGGAATAACTGTAAGGAAATTCCTGCTCAGCCACAAAGCCCAGGATGCAAGCAGAGTCTTGTTGGCAGGGAGGAGCTGTGAGGTGGGTGGATCATGCTCATTACAGACGGAATCTTGCAGAATTTAGCTACCAAACTCTAATATGCCTCTCCAGAGGACATACCGACTGCAACTTTTAGATGCTTGTAACTTGGCCAAATTTGGAGGGATTTTCACAAGTATAGCAGAAAGGAATATGCCTGAAAACAGAGCACACCACTCCCAAATTCAAGTCTTTGCTCCAAAACATGGATGCACTAGAGTTTCCCAACAAAACAGGTGTAAAAATGTTTTTTTTTAATGTGGGCATAATGTATTTTCCCCTAATCTCATTCTTGAAGTGACTGAACTGTTTTTGTTGAAATTTTACAAAAATTCAACCTGAGGCAGACATTGAGATTGGAGAAGTTCAGCATGAATGGTTAAAGTTTGAGCAACCTTAGGCTACCAGCACCACCTGTAAAGCTTGCATGCATCTTCAATTTAAGTTTGTAACTAAACTCAGTCACAGACACTTTTTTCCCCCCACCTACCTCAGTTCATTTTCTATACATTTCCAGGATTCTTGGGGCAGCTTTCTTCCAGTGGATGAGATTCTCCTTAATGACACTGGTGTAAATCTGAAGTAAGCTCATTGATTTCAATGAACATGCAGTGTAAGAAAGGAGAATCTGCCATCTGTTTTCCTGGCAAGCACTCCTTCATTACACATTTCATTAAAACCTTAAACGCACTTAGCCATTAAATTTTGGGTAAGAGTATCTGCTTTTCATTACTTTCTCTCCAGATTCCTCCCCAATGGCCTATATACAGCTGAAAGTTGTCCTTTTAAACTGCAGCTTCCTGTAGTTCTGGGCTACTTAAAGGCAATGAGGGAGTGAAGGCTTGTGCATTCAGTTTGCAGTAATTCCACCTGCTGTAAATCTGTATGAAGTCCTTATGAAAAGGAATTTGTTGTGCATATACAGTCATCTCTCTCGCCCACTCTTGGGGTCCTCAAAGCCATTTCTGAAGCCAAGTTTTCCCTCCTCCTACCACTTTCATTTGCAAGTCTCTTTTTAAATACTGCCCTATTTAGCCTTACTGGACTAATCTGAAGGAGCATTGTAACTAACATTCACATTTCATAGGCAGAGAAACTGAGACAGAGAGATGAAGAGAACTAGGATTCAAACCCAGGAGTTTCTGGATTCAAACCCAGGAGTTTCTGGATTCCACTTTTGTGCTCTGACCACTAGACCTAGCTTCTATTCCACAAACACTCATTTGTTAACATAGCACAACAAGCAAAATAAAAACAAGCAGGAAGGATTATTTGTTGGCAAAAAGCTACATCTGTGGCTTTGGTGAAAAGGACAAATGGGAATTATCAACTTGTGGAAAGCTCTTTGGACAGAATTCTGATGACAACTTGTCTCTCACTTGCGGGCATTAGATGAGACATATCTTAGCAAATCATCTTTTTTTGATCTCAAGGTATTTCACTTCTTTCTTTTTCCAGAGTAGGAAAATGAATCCATGCTGACCCCAAAATTTCTTTCTTTGACTAATAAGGTCCATAGAGCCATTTCAATGTGCACTTTAGCACACTGGCAGCTGACAGGCAGAACCAGACCCGTCAGTCATTGGCAGCAGGGAAATGCCCTGCCCCCTGAAGTTCCCTCCAGATGAGACAACTTTCACAGCCAGATTAATTCAGTTTTAACTTTCTTAAATTATAGATCCTGTTAAATACATTTTGAGGAAAAAGCACAATTTTCCCTACCACAGAGCATGGGAAATTTCCCCAAGTCAAATAAAACAAAATCCCTGATTGTCAATTTCCACCTCTTTTCTGATCATCCATTTGTTTCCTTGAATGGCCAGATTTGTGCACTCTATTACTTGAAGAAAGGAAATGTTCAGATAAGTGCAGATAAATGTTCCTATTCATCACGCTAAGGTCCACAGATTTGCTACAATAGGATTTTTGCAGCAGTGTGCTTCCAAACATGGGAAGCAGGATCATCCTTTAAATATGAATATTCAAAACAAGGTATATTGTATCTCCTCCATCTTTCCTTGGGCACTAAGCATGGAGAAGACTTTGGTCAAAAAGTTGTACTGACTGAAGTTTCGGTGATCAATATGTAGAATGTGGTGATTTTATATATTGATGGCCATATAACTGCCAAGCAGATCTCGGACAGGAGACATTCTCTACCCTGAAACTGCCAGTACTCCTAAAGACTAGACTTTAGTAGCAGGAACAATATTTCTCGCATTTATTTGGGGAATGAATGTTATGACAGTTGTGAGGACTATCTGTTTGAATTAAAAGCACAATGGACAATTTCAGCTGAGAAAACTCAACTTCAAGAACTCATCTGACTGGAGTTAGCAGCCATTGGAAATTCTAGGGGGGAGGGATAGCTCAGTGGTTTGAGCATTGGCCTGCTACACCTAGGGTTGTGAGTTTAATCCTTGAGGGGGCCACCCAGGATCTGGGGCAAAATCAGTACTTGATCCTACTAGTGAAGGCAGGGGGCTGGACTCAATGACCTTTCAGCATCCCTTTCAGCTCTATGAGAACTGCTCTTCTGACTTCATGGAGAGGGGCCTACTTGCCCTAGAGTTAGTCTTTTTTAAAACATTTTTGGGTCCTTTCCTGCCAGGGAACGGGGGGGAGAGGGAGGGCAATGCAATCCCACCCAGCCTGGGTTTTATCTTACCCAGTAGAGCTGGTCTCTCCAAACCTGTAGGGCTCCTTTCCAGCTGGGGGAAGGAGGCAAAGAAACCCTGCTAGCCTGAGCTGTGAGGGAAGCTGTCCTCTGCCCACTGAGCCCACCATCAAGATACTCATTGTAGGTGAGGAGAGCAGAAGACTTTGCCTCAGGCTTTTCTCAGCCTAGCTCATTCTCTGAAGCTTGCAGGTTATCAGCTGCTGCAAACATCTCAGAAGGGGAAGCAGAGTTGTGGGGACAATCTCCTCATCAGCCAAACACAGCTCTAGGACACAGCTGGGGATTGTAACACTTTGAAGAGTCCTTTCCTCCAGAGAATCGCTACAACTCTTCATTGGCCTGTAGATGCAACCATATGGTAGAAAGTGATCACTTTTCCTCCTGAAGCCTATATGTTTTTCTCCAATACTTTCACTATGCACTATTGCTCATGGTGGAGGAGTTCAATCCATATACTATTCATAAATCTGGTTCTCCTAACTGCTGTCTGACATTTCAACATGCTGGACTCCCACAAAATCATGAGGATACTTCCATCAGATTAACTCGCATACAAAAGTTCTGGGAATCCCAGTATTCTATCTATTCAATAAATGTAGGCACTCCATGAAAATCTAATTGCGAAATGAGATAAACTCTAAAAGCAAATATAATGGCCAAAAACATATCAGTAAAATTACTGTAATCTGTAATGTCTGGGACCATTAGTTGAGCATGCCGTATTACTATTATGTCAATGTTTGGTTACCAGCAAAGAGCTAATGATGTCTCCTGCACTAGTTTAAGAACACTCTGCATATAGCAGTGTGACAAAATGGCCAATGTCGTTATGGTGGGTCCCGTGCTTTTCTTGGTATGGGGCTAAGATGCTGTGGTATTCAGATGTGCTTGTAATTATTAGAACTGGGAGCACTGGCTGTTGGGAGTCTGAAAGGACAGTAAACAGGAAGGGGGGGGAGGAGTTGAGGAGGCTGAGTGAGAGTTACAAAGTGTGCAGCACCCAGTCTGCACTGGATGATTTCACCACAGAATCAACACAACAAGACATTGCACTGGAACCAGGGCTTGAGAGACAGCCTGTCAGACCCAGATGACCACCTGTCTGGACTAACAACTATGTTACATAGAATCTACAGTGTTTCCAGTGTAATATTTCTGCCAGTAGTATAGTGTCTTGTTTCCTATTTGTTCCTGTGGTTAAAACAACAATGTTTATTCTAATTGGGAGAGTTTCTTAAGAGAGGAGGGAATGTGGTGTTTAGATGTGCTTGTAATTTTTAGAACTGGGGGCACTGGCTGTTGGGAGTCTGAAAGGACAGGAAACAGGGGGGAGGAGGGAGGAGCTGAGGCGGCTGAGTGAGAGTTACAGAGTGCGCAGCTGCAGCTTGCTAAAGTGGTTTCCACTGTAAATAAAGTCCTGCTGAAGCTTGTTAGTACCTTCCCTGCTTGATACAACTGATGCCATCCATTGCCCCTGCTCTTGGGGCACTGAGGGCCCCACTAGTGTCCCAGTAAGGTGGTAGGGGAGGGAAGTGGGGAGGGGTCTGGGTTTGCTCCTCACTCTGAGCCCCAACCCCTCTCAGCTGCCATGGGTTTGTTCCCTCTTCCCCCTTGAGTAGGGTTACGCTCAGTCCTTGAGGCTGGGAGAGGGAGTCTGCCTGCCCTGCTGGGGCAGGATCTCTCTTCCTCTGGTCTCTCAAGTCTCAGCAACATACCTCCTAACTCCAGTCCTCTCTCCTTCCTCACACATCCTGACTGCCTTAAGCAGGGGGTTTTATAAGGTTCCTTACGTGGCCTTAATTGACTACATGTGCTCCAATTAACCTGTAGCAACCCTCCCTATTCTACAGGGAACCACACTTTAATTAGCCTAGAGCATATATATCTCCCCTAGACTACTCTCCCACTGCTCCCTGGCCCTCCTGAATCACAAGCAGGCACCTCCGAGAAACGTGAGGGTGCTCTTTAATACTTATTAATACTGAGTCTTAACCTGTCAGTGTCATGGTGTTTTCTAATAATCGTTTTGCTTAAATGCTTCTGAACAGGAGACTACTGGGATAGAATAGACTTTAAGGTCAGAAGGGACCATTATGATCATCTAGTCTGACCTCCTGCACAACGCAGGCCACAGAATTTAACCCACCTACTCCTGTATCAAACCTGTGTCTGAGCCATTGAAATCCTCAAATCACGCTTTAAAGACTTCAAGGTGCAAAGAATCTTCCAGCAAGCGACCCATGCCCCACGCTGCAGAGGAAGGTGAAAAACCTCCAGGGTTTCTGCCAATCTGCCCTGGAGGAAAATTCCTTCCTGACCCCAAATATGGCGATCAGCTAAACCCTGAACATGTGGGCAAGACTCACCAGCCAGACACCCAGTAATAACAAGATTAAATAAGATTGGTCTCAAAATCGATCCCTGAGGAACTCCACCAGTAACCTTCTTCCAACCTGACAATTCACCTGTCAGTACGACCCGTTGTAGTCTCCCCTTTAACCATTTCCTTATCCATCTTCCTGCTCTGGGCAGGAAGTAAAAGGTAATTTCTAACTGTCCAGTTGCCTAACAGCCAGGGGCGGCTCTAGACATTTCGCTGCCCCAAGCACGGCGGCATGCCACAGGGGGCGCTCTGCCGGTCGCTAGTCCCGCGGCTCCAGTGGACCTTCCACAGGCGTGCCACCAAAGCCGCGGGACCAGCGGACCCTCCACAGGTACGCCTGCGGGAGGTCCACCGGAGCCGTGGGACCAGCGACCCTCCACAGGCATGCTGCCAAAGGCTACCTGCCTGCCGCCCTCCCGGCGATGGCAGAGCGCCCCTCACGGCATGCCGCCTCAAGCACGCACTTGGCGTGCTGGGGCCTGGAGCCGCCCCTGCTAACAGCTTCCACTTAGAGTTTGTTAAAATACAATGACAGCGCTAGCAGCCTTAAGGGCTTTCGCCCAGTCTCCTGGATAGTCCCTAACTGATTTGAATAGGGCTGGAGGGAGAGAATGTGTCCAGGACCTGTCTACACTTGGGAAACAACCCAGGAAGACAAAGAGGCGTAGCTGATATATGAACATAGACTCTCTTAAGGGGGACAGTCAGAGAGAGCCAGACTCTAACAAAGGAACCCACTGAGGTGTCTTATGAAGCTAAGTCTGCCTGGATTGCAAGTACAAAATGTCAGTACATTAGTAAAACAGACATATACAAGTTGTTTGTAATTTAAAATAATTTCTCGCCAATGCTTTGTTCCAAATGCTAAATAAAAATATTCATAGCAAGGCTATTCCTCAATCTTAGTAGTCAGATTCCCAAAGGGAGGTTCAAGCATGTACTCAAACCAAGATGGGGTGATAAGCGTTAGGAACCCACAGATTAGTGTACCTAAGTTCTGGTCTAAGAGTGGAAGAATTGTGAGATTCTACCTTGAAACAGATAAAGGCAAGAGGCCTATCGCAGAGACCAGAAGGTGGACAAAAGGTGCAGCTAACCTTATAGCAGTTTCAATACTATATATTTTTAAATTTTTCTTTTCCTTCATTCTTTATTACCTAAGTATATATGTAAGCAGAAAGGTTGGATCTTAATTTCAGACAAATGCCCCATGTCCTAGATATTAATGTCATAGGCACTTTAGAACTAATATAGATAAAATGAGATTAGACAAATATGATTGTCCCTCATCTGATGTCACAATGATTTCTCTGCTTAACAACAAAACAACCATATGTCAAACCACACTAAATATCTGAATTTTCCATGCAGACTCTCTTCATTACATCTGAAACATAATACAGGACTTTAAACAGTGCAAAGATTAATAGGTTTTGAAATATACCTGGCCCTGATGTTTGTAATATACTGTATAGTAGCTTTAGAATGGATTCTCTATTTTTAAGTATCTAGCCATCTGATAAAGCAATTAAATCTCAGGATCATATGTAGAAGTGCTTAGGTCTTACTGTATTTCACATGCTGGTTGAACTCAATAAGAATAGTTCCCGGCAAACAGTAATTAAATTTTACTTTGTTAATTATCATAAATATTTCAATATTCCACAACTGAAATACTATGATGCCCTAACTGAGGGTTGTAATCTAGTCCCTGAAATCTTTGGGGACCATCAATAAACCTTTCAGCTGCACATTCCCCTCCAATTTAGAAAGTTATAAAACACTGGCAAAAATTAGCCCCAATATATGATCCCAGGATTCCCAGATGAGCTTGAGGACTAATCACTTAGAAAGACATATTTTCCTTTCCTCTTTGTTTGCTCAACATTTCCAACACAGCATCCATAATAAAGAGGTTTTGCTTAAGCTTTAACTCTCTAGCAAGTTGAACACGCTCACATGTGCATTATGCAAGTTGGATCCAGCTAAACCCTTTCAATGTTGGCTCCAACAGCATATGATTTTCACAGCTGGAAATATTTATTCCGTCTTGCATCATCAGAGAAGATGAATCCCAAGACTCTTATGACCTGGCCTCTTACAAAAGCAGCGGGTCTAAAACAATGACGCGTGACCCCGTTGTCCTTTCCTGTGCTCCTTTAAGCTCTCGCTGACTTTGCAGAACCCATACTACAATATCATAAGCTATAGTCCTAGGAAATGACTGAAGAAAGACTTGGTAGACTTTCAATGAGCATTAGCCTCTGATTAAAGGACAAAAGAATGTATTGCTCATGACAGAATTCAGTTGATGATTTTAGAGGTAATGTCCACTTCCAGATTTTGACAGGAATTTTAATTTCCTGCTTTATGGACACTTTGCAGCTATGATAATATAAGTATAGATGTAAAAAGAAATCCAAAACATGCAATGATGTACATGGTTAAAAGCAGTGTTATATGCATTACAGAAAAGAAATTTCCTAAAACAAATGAAACCACTTCCATTCTTATTTGATTTTGTATAACTTCTCTGATGTCTTTTTTCTTCTTTCGTGACAAAATGTAAATGTTAAGATTTACTAACATAACTGTCTCTTTAATAAATCATACCAGATCCACCGAAGAGGACAATAACTCTGTGAACCAAGCATACTTTGAACAGTTTCATGTCTGCTGTTCTAGCTAGTCATAGGGCTAATTATGTATTTTCTTGTTTAATGCACACCTACAATACGTGCATCCCCTTAAATATAACATGGATTTACTGTATTGTGTATGGATAACTTTGCTGTTGTGCATTTTGCTTGCACTATATAATTATTCAGAGCTGAATTTCTGGTACTGTGCAAAACATATGTCTGATTCCATGTAGAGTATTAATGGTATGTGAAACCTCATGCCTATGTCATCACTATTTTGTAATTCATGGGTCAGTACACTAAATTAATTCCTATGAATGTTGTTCCATAGTTTACAAGTATGTTATGTACATATCATTTTATCTTGATAAACTTGCAGATCTCTTCTTCTACAATCTGAGATGCATTTTTTCTGTATAATTTTAATTATTTGACAATATGTCTGAAATGTTAAACTTCACACAAGTGAGCAAATGCAACAGATCATGGACAAACTTGAGACACAGGGAAACAAACTCACAATGTCCGAGCTCCCTTTGATTGAAAATCAATGCAGCCAAATGCATACATTTACTTTTGGTCTAACTGAGCTTCCATAATTTGTCTCAGTATTAATGCTGTAAATACCCACCAACGCACATGCACATACCACACCCCCATTCCCAATTAAGATTCTATTTACAGTATGCATCATACATTATTGATGGTTTTGTGAGCACTTCAGAGCTTCTGCAAAACGACAGTTGACAGTCCTGATTCCCAAGAGCTCATTGTGTAAGACCAACAGTGGACCAACAGTGTAATTGCTTTTACCAGCCATTAACTGATCACATCACTACAATAATTTCTTACAGAAAATTTGGGAAGAAACATTTATTAAAAAAAACATACATTACAATACATTTACAGACAGAAAACTTGACTCTGGAATCATTACTGATACCAGAGTAGTTAATATTAAGGAAAATAAGCCCCCTGACTTCAATGGAACAACTAGTGTAAGAAAGAACCATTCACATGAATAAGGGTTGCAAAATCTGGCCCAGATTAAGACATGTCCCCTGTCCAAAGAGTTTACAAAATTTAATGGCCTGAACCCACAAACTCCTAGTCATGCTAATTATCAGGAATCTTCACATGAAAACAAAATAAAAATATTTTTGCACAATTTTTACCTCTCTGATATTAAAATGGTCCAATTTCTTGGAACTTTCTAAGTGCAATGGAAACAGCCCTCATGGGAACGCTAACATAAGGCTATTCAAAGCTTTTGCTCTTGTGTGGGATTTCACTGAAGACTCTATCCAGTTCCACTGAAATCAATGGCGAAATTAACTCTTTAGGACACCTTCTTTAAACTGCAAACTTGGCTGACCAATGATGAAAGAGCCCTCTTCGTCACTGGGACAATATTATCTCTGCTAGACTATCCAGACAATACCTCTAAACTACCATCACTCTCTCTTTCTTTTCTGGACTGAGCTTTTTGCCTGATTGGCCTCTGTGACAGACGTAGGAATTTCCTGCAATATCCTGGAAAAAACTTACTGAATTAAGTTAAACCTTATTAAAAGTTTAAGTATTTTAGAATTCATTGTATTAAAATGCAAATGTTTATGTATTGTTTTGGATTTGTGTGCAACATTTCAGAGGCAGGGGAGACATGACTAATATAAAGCCTGGTAACTGCTATAAGCTTTAAAGGACTATTTGAAACGTGTCAGACAAGAATTAATTTTTAAAATTAAGTTGGTTTCCCATGGACTCTCTAGGGGGAGATGTATGTAAATGAACCCCCTTCTTTATGCAGGAACACAGCCTTTTGAAACTTCACTCTAGGGAGGGGACCTGTGTCTGCTGATGACCTCTTATGTGAGGACAAGATCAGTGGCCCACACTGTATAAATGAGTGCCGCTTAGATTCATGGGTATGCTTGTTTTGAGCTACCAGATGTTATGAACTTTTGAGCACAGGAAAACAATTTTCTTGGGAGGGTCTTGAGTACTGATCACCTGTAAGGGTATGTCTACATCTACAATTTTGCAGCGCTGGTTGTTACAGCTGTATTAGTACAGCTGTATAGGGCCAGCGCTGCAGAGTGGCCACACTTACAGCAACCAGCGCTGCAAGTGGTGTTAGATGTGGCCACACTGCAGCGCTGTTGGGCGGCTTCAAGGGGGGTTCGGGGAACGCGAGAGCAAACCGGGGAAGGAGACCTGCTTCGCCGCGGTTTGCTCTCGCGTTCCCCGAACCCCCCTGCAAACCGCAGGGAAGGAGACTTGCTTGCTCCGGGATTCGGGGAACGCGAGAGCAAACCGCAGGGAAGGAGACTTGCTTGCTCCGGGATTCGGGGAACACGAGAGCAAACCGCAGGGAAGGAGACCTGCTTGCACGGAGGTTCGGGGAACGCGAGAGCAAACCAGGAAAGGAGACCAGCTTCGCCGCGGTTTGCTCTCGCGTTCCCCGAACCCCCCTGCAAACCGCAGGGAAGGAGACCTGCTTGCACGGAGGTTCGGGGAACGCGAGAGCAAACCGGGAAAGGAGACCAGCTTTGCCGCGGTTTGCTCCCACGTTCCCCGAACCCCCCTGCAAACCGCAGGGAAGGAGACCTGCTTGATTACCAGACGCTTCCTCAGGTATGCTGGGATACCTGCTTATTCCACGGAGGTCAAGAAAAGCGCTGGTAAGTGTCTACACTTGATTACCAGCGCTGGATCACCAGCGCTGGATCCTCTACACCCGAGACAAAACGGGAGTACGGCCAGCGCTGCAAACAGGGAGTTGCAGCGCTGGTGATGCCCTGCAGATGTGTACACCTCCTAAGTTGCAGCGCTGTAACCCCCTCACCAGCGCTGCAACTTTGTGATGTAGACAAGCCCTAAGAGCCCTTGTGGGATTTTGGGGGCATGTGATCTCTGGTAAGCTTGTTAGAATGTGTGTAGGTTCTTATTTGGGCCCGGTTCTACTCAATATCTTCATAAACAATTTGGATAATGGCACAGAGAGTACACTTATAAAGATTATGGACAATACCAACCTGGGAAGGGTTACAAGCAGTTTGGAGGACAGGATTAGAATTCAAAATGATCTTGACAAAATGAAGGAAGGAATAATCAATTGCACAAATGGAAAATGACTGCCTAAGAAGGAGTCCTGCGGGAAAGGATCTGGGGTGTCAGTGTATCACAATCCAAATATCAGTTAATAATGTAAGACTATTGCAAAAGAAGCAAACACTATTCTGAGATGTATTAGCAGGAGAGTTGTAAGCAAGACAAGAAATAATTATTCCACTCTAATCAGCACCGATTAGGTCTAACTTGAGTACTGTGTCCAGTTCTGGGCACCACATTACAGGAAGGATGTGGACAAAAGTGGAGAAAGTCCAGAGGAGAGCATCAAAAATGTTTAAATGACTAGAAAAATGACATAAGAGGGAAGATTGAAAAAAATGGTTCATTTAGTCTGGAGAAGATAAGATTGATGGGGTGGGAACAAGATAACAGTATTCAAGTACAGAAAAGGCTGTTATAAAAAGGAGGGTGATAAATTGTTCTCCTTATCCACTGAGGACAAGACAAGAAGTAATAAGCTTAAATAGCAGCAAGGGAGATTTAGTTTAGACATTAGGGAAAACTTACTAACTGTAAGGATACTTAAACACTGGAATAAATTACTTGTGGAATCTCTGTCATGGGAGACTTTTAAGAACAGGTTAGACCAGGGGTCAGCAACCTTTCAGAAATGGTGTGCCAAGTCTTCATTTATTCACTCCAATTTAAGGTTTCACGTGCCAGTAATACATTTTAACATTTTTAGAAGGTCTCTTTCTATAAGTCTATAATATATAACTAAACTATTGTATGTAAAGTAAATAAAGTTTTTAAAATGTTTAAAAAGTTTCATTTAAAATTAAATTAAAATGCAGAGCCCCCCGGACCAGTGGCCAGGACCCGGGCAGTGTGAGTGCCACTGAAAATCAGCTTGTGTGCTGCCTCTGGCACGTGTGCCATAGGTTGCCTATCCCTGGGTTAGACAAACACTTGTCTCTAGATAATACTTAGTCCTGGCTGAGTGGAGTGGACTGGACTAGATGACTTATCAAGGTCCCTTGCCGTCCTACACTTCTATGATTGTTTTAATACCTTTTCTCTGTAATGCTTTCACTTTCAGAACAGTTGTGTTTGCTTGGAAAAAGCTGTGTCATAATTTATATCTATGGGCAACTAAGCTGCTTATGGCCTCTGAGGAGATGGCAAAGCAGGCTTGCTTAGGCAGTCTAATTTGCTGGGGGAACTCCCAGCACAGGCAGGGAACTGTACAGCCTTGAAAAATCCCAGTCAGGAGAGACAAAGATTCCTGGGTCTCCACTCAAGAGAGGTGATGGCTAAGGAGCCTGAAGCGGAGAGGGGGGTGGGGTTTGGAAATACACATGCAACTACCCTGAACTGTGACAGCCTCATTCAAGATGAGCCTTAACCAGACATTTACTAAGGTGCTCTGCTACATTGTCTAGGTCAGACAAGACAGAGACAAAGCTGTAACCTGTATACTTAAGATACCACAACCCATATTTCCTCACTAACCCCCCAATGACCACATATATATATAGATTATACACGTATGTTGGTGTGTATATGTATGTATATATTCTGATACCAAAAAAAAAAAAAAGAACCCATTACTAACCTGTTCAGTAACTGTTTTTCTTTGAAATGCATTGCACATGTCCATTCCACTCTTGGCATCTGTGCTCCCAGCACACATCTGTTGGAAACTTTTCCCCTCAGCTGTACTCATTGGGCAGCTCTAATGCCCTTTGCTGCGTCATGCCACTGTATGCAAGTACAAAGGGCAGAGCAGCCCCTAGCCCCTCTCAGTTCTTTCTTGTGAGAATTCTAATACAGAGCAGCAGGAGGGCATGTCGTGGAATGGGCATGTGCAACATATCTTTTAGAAAAACTGAACAGGTTGCTAACCATTTTTTCTTCTTTGAGTGATAGCGCATGTGCATTCTGTGATGGGTTCCCACCAGGATGCCACCTGGAACTGGGGTACCACTGAGCCCTCTGACCCACCACTGCTGGGCTCCCTCTCATACTGTGCCGCTGTGACAAGCTGCAGACCCACTCCTGGTCCTACACTTTCTCCAGCATTCACACAGGTAAGGACACATCAGGCTGTAGTTACATGCAGGCTCTCTGATCAGCCACTGCATGAACCAACAATAGAGAAGCTACAGCCAAGATAAACACCAGTTCCCCAGGCAGGCACCCACCCTCTGGAGTATAAAACCAAAATTATATCATCTTGCATAAGCTCATAGAGTTAGCCCCTCCCTCAGTGTGGAGAAGAAATGCAAGAGCCTCTCTGAGCTAAGATTTCCAAGCACTTCACTCCAGCTCACTGGTTTAGATTAAAACATAAATACATTTATTAACCACAGTAGAGAGATTTTAAGTGATTATAAGTGACAGCAAACAGATCAAAGGAGATTACCTAGTAAATAAACAAAAACGCAAACTAAACTTAACATACTAGAGGGATTGTTAATTCAAATCCTATCTCTCATCTTGACTGATGATACAAGTGGGCTGCAGATTCTTAAGGTACAAGTTACACTTGCTTTGCAGCTTGGAATCCCCAGGTTTTCATACTCAAGCTAAAAATTCCTTTAACCTGGGTCCAGCACTTCCCCCCAGTGCAGTCTTTGTTCCTATGGTGTTTCCAGAAGTCTTCTTGCGTGGGGAGTGAAGAACAACAGATGATGTCACTCCCGGCCTTATAGAGCTTTAGCATATGGCAGGAACCCTTTGTACCAAACTCAGTTGTGGAAAAACACTGACATCCCAAGATAGAATCCAGAGTCATGTGGCCTGGTCACATGCCCTTGTATACCTTGCCTAGTCATAGCAGCTTTTATTTACAGGCTGTCTGGAATGTTCAAAGGAAGATTAAGTTCTTCCAGGGTCAATTGTCTTTTCTGATGGGCCATCAGCACTGTCTGACTTCTTCATTGTTGTACCAGAAAGGCTAGTGCCTTTGCCAGAAGCTGGAAATAGGTGACAGGGGGTTGATCACTTGATTACCCATTCTGTTCATTCCCTCTGGGGCACCTGGCATTGGCCACTGTCGAAAGACAGGATACTGGGCTAGATGGACCTTTGGTCTGACCTAGTATGGCCGTTCTTATGAGTCTCTTCCACAGGTTGTTCCTCTGGTTCTAGGACCTCTTCTTTATGCTTGGAACTGGGCCCAGTACCACATACTGGAAACAGAGCAGCTCTCCCTTCCCATCTACATGAGGGCACTGAGTAGGCACAGTGAGGGGAAGACCTGGAAGCTGGGGGAAAACACCTTGGGTTCCAGAAAAGCCATTTATATGGGGCTATACCCCAGAGACCTGGCCACATTCCCATTGTGGGGTCATGATAGTAGAAGGGACAGAAGATTTACAGGGGGACCAGCAAGTCCTGCTTCAGGCTTCTGAGATGTAAGATCCCATCTCGAAATCCGACCATGAAGATTCCCCTTCCTTTGACCATGGAGGGGCTGATCCAATCAGTACCAGGTAACAAATTAATGGAGATATCCTAATCTCCTAGAACTGGAAGGGACCTTGAAAGGTCATCAAATCCAGCCCCCTGCCCTCACTAGCAGGACCAAGTACTGATTTTGCCCCAGATCCCTAAGTGGCCCCCTCAAGGACTGAGCTCACAACCCTGGGTTTAGCAGGCCAATGCTCAAACCACTGAGCTATCCCTCCTTGGAGCCAAGCACCTCATGATGGGCAGAATATCACCATCATCGCTGACTTCCCCACAGTGCTGACAGCAGACTGCTTGGGAAGCAGGCAACTGTGGTATCATAGGATGCACTGCTGGAGCTGGTGCCAGACAGGGCAATGGTACTGAGGGATCAGGCTCCTTCTCTGATAGACACTGGCACTGAGAGGCAGGGCAAATTCTTGCTGCTGCAAACTCCTCTGAGGTAGTTGTCACTAAGATCATATTTTGTTGCAGTGCCAATTAAGTTGATGGTTCCACTTCTGGCACTAGGCTGGATGGTGCCCATTTTGGTGCCAGAGCCAAGTGAAGCACTGACTTGGAGGAAGAGTGCTAAGATTTCAGATGAACTCGACTCAACTCCTTCTCTCCCCTCTTACCAGACTTGGAGGATGGAGATCTTCCTGTGGCCAGAACCTATGTAGATATCTTACATTGCTTCCTCAGCACCGGCGAGGGAGACTGGTGCCAGGACTCGGATAACGCTGGAGGCATGCTTCTCATTGAAGCTTCAGCACGCAACACTGAGTCAAACCAGGATGGCTCTGATGGTGACCGGTGTTCTGCCTCCACTGGCAGGAATTTCAGCCTAGCTTCCCTATCTTTCTTTGTTTTAGGCTTGAATTCCCAGCAAATCAGGCCTTGGTCCTTTACGTGTGCTTCATCCAGGCACTTCGGACAACTACTGTGCGGGTCACTTACTGACATAGGCCTTGAGCAAGAAGCACCCAGCTTGATGTCTCAGTGCCGGCAGCAGAACCCCACAACAGGGGAAAAACAAATTCAAAAAGCTTTTTTTTAAAAACACAATTAAAACTCTAATAGTGATACTAACTACTTGACTAAGTATATCACATACAAAGCTGAGAGAAAACTGTTCTGGTAATGAACAGGGATTTCAACAACCATCATGAGCAATAAGAAGGAACTGAGAGGAGTTAGGGGTGGCTCTGTCCTTTATACCTGAATGCAGTGGCGAGCAGCACCAGAGGGTGTTTGAGCCACTCAATGGGTACCAGACTGGGAAAGAGTTTCCAGCAGCCATATAGGGGGCACACAGACACCAAGAGTGGAATGTACACATGCAATCACGCAAAGAACAACTAAACTGATTAATAAAAAGCAAAGATTTGATGTCAAATATTTTTCTGCATGTTCACCTCTTGTTTATTTGTACACTATCTTAATTTATCCCTTCTTCTTGTTTAGACTTGAACTGCAGCAAGGAGTGAATCAATCCTGCCAGAACACATTCAATTGCTTCAAGTGAGAATAACTTCCTGGAAGTTTTGTTTACTTCTTTATATTTTTGAACTAAAAATAATTTTCTGTTATCCAAATAATTTCTATACTTAATATCACAGAAGAGAAAATCTGTATGAACAAGAAATATGACATGCTGGCAAGAACTGGACAAAAGAGAGAGGATTTTTCCCTAAGCAAGTTCAAAAACAACAACAAAAATGCTGTATTTCCCCAGATCCACTGCCAAACCTCTACACTTGGATAGTTCCCAAAGTATTAATTGTGTGAACTCAAACAGAGCATGCTCTTTTAAACTGCTGCCATTTATAGACCCACAAGGCAATAACTGCTGAATTGGGGTGGTGATGGGAGAAAGTTACAACTTCTTGCTGAAGCATGTTTTCCTTGAATAGGTTTAGGGATACTGCAGAAACCTGAAAATACATAAAGTACACAAATATATCTAAGCGTACAGTTCTGTGCCATTTTAAGAATATATATTTCATAACATATGCCGAATTACTGCTTTCAATTTGAAGGCCAGAAGAGGGGGTTTGGGAATGATTTCTTTCAGGATGTGGTCCCCATCAAGTATGAGTTGTAACTGTTTAATGGTACCCCATACGGGTTCCAACCACACATCACTAGTTGTCACCTATCATTAAATAATTACAACCCATACTCGATGGGGAGTGCATCTTGACAGAAATCTTTCCTGAACGCCCTCTTCTGGACTTCAAACCACACCCCCAACCTTTCCAAGCTCATCATCAGTGGCATGCTCCTAACATATCAGGGCACACCAACTCAAAGTGGCACCAGGCACTGCCAGAACAACAGATGCAAAACCTGTAGACATACCTCCACTTCTGTGATGATCAGCATTCCCCACAATTCATCTTTCAAGATCCAGGGGTCCTTCACATGCCTTTCACAACATGTGGTGTACCTTATTCAGTGCACTAAATGCCCCAACAACAACTATGTGGGTGAAACCAGACAATCACTCCACTCACACAGAAAACTGATAAAAGACAAAAACAGAATATCACCTGCAGGTGAACACTTTTCACAAAGCAGTCTATCTAGATCTGACCTCTCAGTCCTCATTATCAAAGAAAACCTGCACAAAACCTTCAAAAGATGAGCCTGGGAACTAAAATTAATAACTTTGATAAACACTAAAAATCACAGACTGAAACACTGGATTTATGGCTCACCACAACACTTTATAATACACTAATCACCCCCAGCTTTGGGATTTTTTTCCCTCCAGTCCCCATTTCCCTCCCCCTTGACTGGAGAGGTGTTAATGGGCCACTTCATCTTGAATAGTCCCTTGAAATATGTGTTAACTACTTATGCTAAACAAGCCGTTTCACTTTGTATTTTGATGACATTCTGAGTACATTTCCCAGACTGAAGAAGAGCTCTGTGTAAGCTGGAAAGCCTGTCTCTGTTACCAGCAGAAATTGGTCCAATAAAAGATATTACCTCACCCACCTTGCCTCTCTAATATCCTGGAACAAACATGGATACAACAACATGGCACACAGATTTTAATTACAGAATTCAATGAAAATAGTAGTATTCTAAACCAATAATTACACTCGAACAGCATCCCTCCATTGTGGTGTTCCTTGGACACAGCAGCATCTTAGCTGGGGGTTTTTGCTTGTGGAATTACCTGTGTATAGACCTGCTGCTTTGACATCTTCGTTCAAGGTAAACAGCACTTGTGCACATAGTATGCGTACAAGTAGACTAGGGAAATATTTTGGAGCCTCTATGTCACTTATTTCCCTTCCAAAAAAGCTAAGTTATACTAAAGGCTTATAAAATGCTACAGCTCAGCAAAAAGGCAACAATATTTAACAAACTAGAAGCCAGGTCTTGGTTTTAAGATATTGCCATTACATTGTGGTGTGGGGAGAGGAGTAGGAAGGTGAAGGGTCAGTGCGGAGCCATGCTTCTGTAGGAACCTGAGGCATTCTGACTAGGCCAGAAATCCTCTATGGGCAGGAGCTCCACTTCCCTTTATACAAGTACAGCCAATACTCCCTTCCACTCTTGGGCAGACATGCTGTTTTTTCTGGAAGGAAGCAGCCTCTCCCCCCAAGCCCCTTTTAGTAAAAATAGTACACCTCCAACAGTTTCAGCCAGGCACAGTGCCTAGGGTAACCAGATGTCTCAATTTTATTGGAAATGTCCCGATATTTACTCGTTTGTCGGTCTGGACGCGAATTGTCCCGATATTTTGCCCTCCGGAGCGCAGGCGGAGGGGGATCATGCCCTCACGCCCTGACTCCACCCTGGCCTCACTCTGACTCTGCCCCTCCCTCCCCCAGTGGATTCCTCCTCAAATCCCCACCTGGCCCCGCCTCTTCCCCAAGCACACCGCATTCCTCCTCCTCACCCCTCCCTCCCAGGCTTGCGCTAATCAGCTGTATGGCAGTGCAAGTGCTAGACGGAGCAAGGAGAAGCAAAATGCAGCAGCCATCTCAGGGGAGGTGGAGGCAGAGCAAAGCTGAGCTGGTGCGGGGTGGGGTGGGGCGGGGTGTGGAGCTGCCGGTGAGTGCTCAGCCCCCACCAATTTTTCCTTTGATCCGGTGGCTTTTTTTTTCCCGCTTTTGTTTTTGTTTTTTCTTCTGCCGCCGGCTCTTGGGTTTTTTGTTTTGTTGTTGCTCTGCTGGCACCCCCCTTCCCTATCCCCGCATCTCTCATCTGGTCACCATAACAGTGACTCAACTTCTCACTGGTATTTTACCCAGAGCCTGGGAAGGGCATGGGTGACGGCTACTTGGATGCTCTCTGTCTACTGTATGCATCTCTGCTGAGCCAGACACAATCTAGCCTTAGATGTTTGCAAATCTTTATCATTCATCCAGTGTGGTGGGTCAGGGCAAGTGAATGGTCCTTTAATTTTTTGTGACCAAAATTTAAATTGTGACTTAGCTCATCAGCAGTGCAAATATGTTTGATGGTTCATACTCTGCACACCATAAAACCATCCCACATTTCTGCCTGAGCAACCATGTTGCTCAGTTGGAATGGCACAGGGCTGATTTAGCATAAGTACTGCCAGTCAGGTTTTGTGTGGTTTAGGACATTTGTGCAGGAAAAGCTGGTCCAGCCTCTGGTCACATAAAGCTTGAATCATGTCACTGCTCTTAGTCATTTTCATCAACACTATATTCACAACAATGTAAAACAAATATATTTCACTAAGCACACACTGTAATATGTACACTGTGAAGATGTGATTTCAATTTTTATACTGTACAAAGCCCCAAAGAAAATATATTTTAGAGACACAAAAAAGATAGGTGGCTAAAGATTGAAGAATAATGCACAGAAAGAGCTATTTATTGCGAATCTGAAAATTAAACAAGACAGATAAGATCTCAAGGTTATACAACACTAAGATTATTTTAGAGGTATTTAATTACTATGCTACTGATCCAGAAATTTGAACTGTATGGGCAGATCTTTAATGGATCCACCCACATGCATCAGATTGCAGGATTATAGCCAATACTATTGTAAAAATGGGATTTTGGAATACCAGATTACCCTTGACCTGGGAATTCTGGTGTTCAATACTGGGATTTTTATGCTGTGATTTTAGGCCATACTTGACTAGCTGATTAAGTTAATTTTGGCAAAATAAACTGTAAAATTGCCTGAGTTGTTGGGGCAGAGAGGGCTCTTTAAAGACAATACAGGAGGCAGTGAATTTGACTTGACATATTTGTTGACTGAACATTCCTAGAAATTTAGTTATACTTTCTTTGGAATAAAGGCTCTTATGGGGATTTCTTATATAACCAGAGTGCCATTTCTGTAGCATTAACATAGGGGAATTATTTTACACAAGTTTATTTTCCTTAACATTTTTCCTTGCAGCTATTAACAACAAAAAAAAAAAAGGTAAGTCACCTAGTCTGAATTGCCTCTCCTTTATTACAATGGGTGTTAAAGCTTAAAGAATCTGTCTATTTTTAAAAGCAGTCTCTTGAAAGCACTTCTGTAAAATATGGAAAATTTATCTGTAACCCATTTGGTAATTTCCTCTTTTTTGGGGGGGAGGAAGCACTACTTTGATATGGCATTTTCATTAATTGTTCAAATAAATAGTGCTCAGGAGGATATTTTTCTCCTTCATTATAGTTTCTGGCCTTTTATCCTATAGTTATCAAAGAAATGCTGCCCCTCCCCTCAAATATTTTAGGACTAACATTTGACTATTCTGTTTTGACAACCAAAGAATACACCATAATAAATCTCCATTGTTCTAATTGTTTGACACAAAAACATAAACACATGCTAAGGTTTAACCTGTGGTTAGGAACAAGTATTACAAAACGTAACACAGCCAACACATTTAGAATGGGGGAAACTAACCTCATGCTCTTTTAAAAAGCGGAATGTAAGAAGTTGGGAAGAGTACTGTGAATACAGTGATCACTCTCCAAAAGCTGCCTTGTAAAAACAAGTAAGGTTACTTCTGTATGTGCACTGTTCCCTTTTAGTTCTCTTTTCTTACAACAGCATATATTTCCAACAGTGCAAATACTGAGATTATCATCTAAGGTGACTGTTATGTTTTAAGGGTACCATCTGCATACCCTCTTCCATTGCACTACCACTATACTTTTCCTATCAGCTCCCTCTGCTGACAGTAACATGCATAGAAAATTATTGAACCAGGTGTCCTCAACAAGCCTATCAACCTACTGCATAAGTCTATATCTTCCCCTGTTCCTGTATAGGTGGCACTAGCAAGGAGGGTGAAACAGGCTGTTTTGTGCCCTCCCTGCAAAGTAAGGACAGGCCAGAATTGTCAGAAGTGATTACCATTCAAGCACCAAGAATGCAGGTGTATACCCTGCAGTCAGAAACTCAGTAACCCAAAACAAAATTTGTGCTGCTCTGGTTTAACACAACCATAAGGTCATTCTAGTTTATAAAACTGAGTAACTTCAGACTCCTTTCAGCTCCAATAAAAGAAAACATAGGAGGATACATGGAAACAGCCAGAGAAAGTGAGACTATAGGAAAGAGTAGAAGAAGAAAGAAAAAGAATGATGACCATCTGATGCCAGGTTTGTGTTTACTGTCTGGTTACAGTCAGCTGGGAAAGCAAAAGGATAAGGAAAAGCTGACCTGAATTTCCCTGACTATGGGGTTCCAACTTCTAACCAGACTGCCTTCCGCTGCACTCTGCAGGCAACATCTTGGCAGTGTCTGTTAAACACAGCGTCTGTGGTGCTCAAGAGAATTGATTTCTATGCACATCTGTGCTATCCACAGAAAGTCCATCCAGAAAACTAAAACAATAAAATGCTTTTTACCAACACCATGGTCCTGCTGCAAAGCCCATTAACTTCAGAAGCATTTGGATCATGTCTTAAGAGAATAGGAGCCAGAGAAATATGGTTTTCAAGGAGATACAATCTTGTGGATTGTGCCTTGAAACTTTGTCTCCTGTTCTTAACTTGTTTAGTCCTGATGCATTAGGATAAATTTTTCATTTTGCTCAGATTCACTCTGCTCTGTTTATTAAACTATTCTTCAGTGCCATGTCTTCTTTTGCACTGTCACTGTCTATAGAAGAGAGAATGTTTCTGTTATATACTGCCACATAAATTGTATGCTTTCCTTAATTTAAGGAAAATTCATGTGGCCTTCTCTCATGTGAAGCCATTTCACTTTTCTCATCTATTTAGCTGTATTTCCCCAAACCACACCTCCACACCCATTAGGTCAGATATGATGGTGTTGCACAGAAGTATAACAGCGGTGGAAGGTCTCCACATCAGAATATTTGTGTGAGGGGGGAAATGTGAGATCATAGAAAACGTCTGAACTTGGCTTAACTGTATAGAAGAAAAAATGTGTTTCAATTCAAGTTGTTCACCAAGATAGATTAGTAAATCAGGGAAAGCTTGACAATAAAGAGATCTGTAAGGTTACATAAGATGTGATTAAACTCCTCAGTGAGTACCAGAAGGTTAATGCCTTCAAAACTCTTTGAAGATGAAAAGAGCTGCAGAATGTAAGTGCTAAGTATTGTAAGGAGAAATATTTGATAATTATATTGTTTTATCCACAGTTCTCTATTTTTGGCAGAATCCACCTCTTCCTATCATATTACTGAAAATCTTAAATTTTCATTAAAAATTAAGTATCAGAGGGGTAGCCGTGTTAGTCTGGATCTGTAAAAAGCAACAAAGAAAGTGGGTATTCACCCACAAAAGCTTATTCTTCAATACTTCTGTTAGTCTATCAGGTGCCACAGGACTCTTTGTCGCTTATTAAAAATTAAGATTCTAGCTCTTGTAATTGTGATGAAAACCTTCCAAACATGGACTACATATAATCGATGTGGTGAGCTCTGCCTGACTCAACAGCCAGCCTAATTTAAAGCTGTGACCTATGCTATCCATCTGAATGGGATGTTAATTTTGAATTTCAATACGAGGGGACAGCTATGAACCATAGTGCCTTCACAGCAAAACACAAAATCCCCTTAGAATGTGGTGAAGGGTTCCAAGAGAAAAGATGTTTTCTTCTATTCAAGGCACTGGACTGAGAACCAGGAAAGTTGGGTTCTATTTCTAGCTTTTACAGAAATAATCATGTGGAACTTCTCAGTTACCCACTCTGTCACAGAGCTCTTACATGATATTCGATAAGACTGTATTATAATACAGTGGTTCTCAACTAGTTGTACATGTGTCCCTGAGGGCACTCAGAGGTCTCCCAGGTGGTACATCAACTCCTCTAGATAGCTGCCTAGTTTTACAACAGGCTACCTAAGAAGCACTAGCAAAGTCAGTACAAATTCAAATTTCATACAATGACCTCTGTATACTGCTCTATATACTAGTCACTGTAAGTACAATACTTATATTCCAATTGATGTATTTTATAATTATATGGTAAAAATGACAAACTACGCAATTTGTCAGTAATAGTGTGTTGTGCCACTTTTTTGTATTTTTATGTCTAATGTTGTAAGCAAATAGTTTTTAAGTGAGGTGAAACTTGGGGTACACAAGACAAATCAGACTTCTGAAATGGGCACAGTAATCTGGAAAGGTTAAGAGCCACTGTTATAGTGCATGTGCACACAGGGGCAGAATTAATGTGGCAACCTTATCTCTGGCATTTCCTTATTTTGAGTTCTTGACTCTGCAACCTTAAAGTTCTTTTAATGTCATGTTCTGTATATAATTATTTAGGTTTCCAATGCATTCCTCCAGCATTGCACTAACTTTCAGAAATGAAATGCTTAAAGGAAGTGTTTGTTAGTAGGACAACTCAGGAATGGCAAGGAAAAATAAAACATTCACAGACATTTCTCATCATTTTAGTCAAACACATGCCTGTGGGGTGGCAGCACATAAGTATCCTGGAAGAGAGAGCCATGTGTATTCCAGTCTCATGAAAGGCATATTTGAATATGACAGTCTTTCCAAAGAAAGGCTCTGCAAATCACTGACATCCAAAGGGTTTATTGGCTGCCTTCCCTACAGCTGCAAAATTGTATTTCATCCTTGGACCATTGAAAGGAAATCCCATTGCATGAGGCCAGGGATCAGTACATTTCACCTCCTGGAGAGGAGACTCGAACTGGGATTCCACAGCAGCAGTAAGAATTAAAAGTTTTATACTGTGAATTTATCACAGGCTACCCCACTACGAGAAAATGAATTTGTCTGGAGCCTCTCTCAGGTAATACAAAACAGATTCTGCTGTACTCTAAACAGTAGGAGTGGCTCTTGGAGCTCCACTTAAGTGCGCTGTGTGCGACTGAGACTGAACAACATATAAAAAAGTTTACATTTGTACTCCATGGAGTGATTTTACAAGACAAAGTGGACCACCTTAATAATGAGACAGAACTCCCCCAAACCTCTCTTACTTTAGAAGTGCTTAAAATCTAATCATCATACTGCTCATTTATGGAAATGTACACAGTTCTAGTCAAACAAGAATGCTCTAACAAAGACATCTTTGAGTATTCCTAGATAAACAACCCAGGAATCAATGTACAGTATGTCCAACCCAATAAAAATAATCATCTGAAATGATATCTGCCAGGGTCAGAAACTGTATGTTTATACATTTGCAAAGGGAGAGCCCTTTCAAAGTCAATTAAACAACATGAACCTGGCATTTCCACCTGCAACTTTAGTTCAAATGAAAAGTGGAACTGTTTTTTGCTTTATTACATTAGCAGAGCAAGAATGTGTCCAGAGATCACCTCCTGTGATTGCAGCATGAAAAGTGAAGCTCTAAGTTTTGCCAGAACTTTATTGTTAAACATACTCATGGTTATCATCCCATCAAAGTGAGCAGAAAGTTAAATAATACTATCCACATAATGTGGGCATTGGAAAATCTCCATCCTCCAAAAGCAGACAGCACTTATATAAGTACTGTATAATCTTGGCATACTAATACCCTATGTCTGCGGATAGTAATTACTTTTTATTATTGTAAGGACACAAAAGTTCTAGTGTAAACTTACCCAGAAGGGGTGGATTTTGTGTGTGCGTGCAGGAACTAAGGGCTTAAAAGTCTATTTGAACTGAGCTGTATTTTTATATCAATAATGAGAGAACACAGTCTGTGTGTTGCTTCACTATTATCACAACACTCTTCAATTCCAGTGGGCTTGGAGAATCCAAAAAGCAAGACATTTTCAGAGGGAACATCTAGACATAAAACTCCTGATATGTTTTTATCTTGGATGCGAGTTGCATCTTCCTCTTCTCCCAGCACCCCTTTATTCCCCCACCTAAGGTATGTCATACTCTAGGGTGTCCTCAAGGACACTGCTTTGTGGCATAACATGGCTCTAATCAACTAAATAATAAAAAAAAGTTACAGCTTCTCCTATAAACTTTGCTGACTGCAGCAGTCTGCAGATATAAAATGCATCTACAAAGCACAGACAGGACTTATATAGGCATTTCTACTAAGTGGATGGCAGTACATGCAGCATGTGCTACGAAATACCTCATAATCTAGATTTAGAAAAATGGTTTTAATTTTACACTACATCTGTTGTTCTTGCAGCAATAGTATAATCACAAAATGCCAATGTTACACAGATCAAATTAACAAGGAAAAGGGGAGGGTCTCTTTCAGTTCTGCAAAACTACTTCCAAAATCCAGCAGAGGGATATATATATATAAACAAATATCCACGACATGGGTTTTTTTCATGTGAAGTGCAGAGTTTTGAAATGTAGTCTCTTAATAAATCCCATTTGTCTCTTGAAAGAATACATACAGACTTCCAGAGGTGAATTGCAATACTAATAAGGATGGCTATAACTGAAAAGCATAGAACTTTTGTTCCAAAACAGGACTGAAATCCCCTGCCAAAAACTTGGAATGCACTCAACCCCATTTCCTTGAAGATTTTAGTGCCATAAACATACACAATATTGTCTAAACCATCATAAAAGCACTAGAATTCGTTCTCTTTGTTGCATGGCAATTCTTACTGGATTCACAAGCTACAATGGATATGTTTAGGTCTTTGCTTCAGTTAAGTTTAAGAGTTTAAACAACTATCTCTTGTACCTGAATTTTGCCCTGCAGGCTGCCTTTCTCTTATATTTCTCTTTCAGATAGTCTTTACTCCTTCCTTACATACTGAAAGCAGATTTGTATTGCAAAAACACAGACATTTTCCAAAAAACACAAAGTTGTCATAGCTACTTGCCTCTTGGCAATTTCTGAGCATTTCCCAGGTTTAGTGCAATATGTCCACAGAAAAGTAGAAAGACCAGTCTTGATATCATGGTTACAAACCCAAACTCGCACAGTGAATGATGCTGATGGGTATCACAGAAGAAGGTACTGCAGCTGTACTTAAGTGAACTGTTCTCTCAGTGGCAGAGGCAGCAAACGTTGACAGCAGCTTAGTTTACAGTGGGAGGAGAGAGAATGACATCATACCCTCCCACTGGAAAAGTAAGGAAAATTAGCTTTAAAATGATATTATCAGACTCCCGATTGCAATAGACTTCTGGTTTTTGTAATAGGGTCTTTCAGTCTCTCAGGCTTACAGCGGATCAACCTGAGATCATTTACACTTCATGCAAAGAAATCACACAGATATCAAACTTCCATTAAAACTGCCCTGGAAAACCAGACAGGGAGACGTACTATTACACTGCTTTGTCCAAAGGTGAACTGCAAATGTAAAATTAATTTTATACATTACCCAAAATATTATTTTACCTTATTGATCTCAACATTTTTCTGACCTTAAGATCTTGTCCAACTTAGTACGATTTGGGGCCAGATTCTGCTGTTATTTGTAATCAGAATAAATATGGACTTAAATTGACCAGAATTTGACACACATTATTTATAAAGTAATGGATCTCTGTCTGTAAGATTAAATGCCACTGTCCATTTGTTTATTTTACTTTGTCCACTTTAAAAACATTTTACATTTTTGCCTTTAATACAAAATGTGAGAGTTACTAGCAAGCTGCAAAGCTGAAGCTAAGAGGAAGCTAAATTCCTGGGGTGGAGTAGGGGGGCAGGAAGAAAACAGACAGTAGGTAGGTAAAGGCCAAATTCTGCTATCATTTATGCCAGTGTAAATCATAAGCAACTCCATGGAAATCAGTGGATTTATTCCAGGTTTAAACAGGTGTAACTAAGAGTTGAATTTGTCCCTAATAATTAATAAATTGGAGGGGGGGAGTGGCAGAGGTGAGAGATGAGGCGGAATTTCAAAGGGGGATTTAAAAAATGAGGAAGCTCATGAAAAATGCCCTAAGGTCAAAAGAAAGGAAATTAAAATTATTAAACCTTCCCTGGAGTCTACTTAAGCATCCCATAAATGATTTCCTGATCTAGACGTTTACTTTAAAGCCTGGTCAGGCCCTTTTCGTTTGTATCCTGACATGAGGAAATCTTTCCTCAGTCCCATCATGCTACAATTCAGATAAAGTAGTAAACTGGAAGTTAATATTACAGATGGATCCAAACATCTTCATCCCCTGCACTTTGGGAAAATTCAGATCCTGAAAGTTTGAGCATCTCTCATAAGAGGTATGAAAATTAAAAACAGATTCCTGCAGCAGATGAAAGTTGGATGACACACAGAGGTGATACAGGTAGGCCTCAGAGACTGGGACTGGGCATTTCTCAATCCACTGACATCATCTGTTGGTAAAATGATCGACAAAGGAGTGGCACTGATATCACCCTTCGATGTAGCTGCTCATCTGATTTCTGGAATAAAGTATGTAACTGTTATTTTAAGGGGTTAAAAATGAAAGGGGGAAAATGGTATTGTGTATAGTGGAGAAATGCTGACATTCCAATCCAGATTTTTAGTGGTAGTGTTGTAAAATAAGGGGAGAAAACAGAGCTGGATGCACAGCAATATCTTGCCTTTTACTTTAAAAAAAAATCTAAATATATATATATATATGTGGGAAAATCCTCTGTGAAACGCATTATAATTTAAACTATTCCAAATAAGGCACCAAAGGCCTGTCGGATGATGGGTTAGTATCTTAAGGGAAGCTACAGAAGATATTACTAAAATCAGATTATGCAATGTGCTCTCTCTATAATGCTGCAGAAGCAGGAGTAGACAGCATCAACTTGCCTTGCAGACAGTCTGCCTTCCCTTTCACAATCACATGACACCCTTCTGGCCAACTATAGTGATTTATTATAAGGAAAATCAATATTAGAAAACTATGTACTTTAGTTATCTAATGCAATAGTGTTTTCTCCTCTCTCGTAAGAAATAATTTTGTACTCTTAATTTTCATTTAATCTTCTGCTCCTCACATGCTTCTCTGCTGCCCATTTCCCTTCCCCTATTCCTCAATACCTAAATGTCTGTGTCACTCAATTTCCTTCTCTGCTGTACTTGCTGCTCAGGTATCTGGACTTCTTCTTGGCCATACTTCCAGGTTACTCAGTTCCTTCTCCCTTTGATCATTTCTGCAGCTAGCCACTCTGGTTATTCTAGGACTCCAAGGCTGGCTCCTGTTTCATTTCCTCCTTGTCTTCTGTAGCAGGTGCTCATAATACAGGCAGTTATAGTTTGGTAAGTAGGTGCAAGTTAAAAGGTGGATCACAAGAAGGTAAAAAGAACCTACTTAGGGTTCGCTCTGGATGTACTTCAGCTCCTCAGATATGGTCTTTTGTGTCTGTGCTGTCCATATTCTGTATGATATTGTGCCTTCCTTTCCCAGAAGAACTGGTTTTCCTGGAAACATTTCTGTCACCAGAAAAAAACTCTGCCTTTCCCTTTCACACAAATCCTTACATTAGTTACTGGCCATTGCTTACAGCAGTGATGGGAAGTTACACATGCAACTCTGTGTTCTGCAACAACATATATCCTATGTGGTTATGTACTTCATCAGAATCAGCATATGATTCAATTCACAGAAATTTGACAGAACAAGGAGTAATGGTCTCAAGTTGCAGTGGGGGAGGTTGGATATTATGAAAAACTTTTTCACTAGGAGGGTGGTGAAGCACTGGAATGGGTTACCTATGGAGGTGGTGGAATCTCCTTCCTTAGAGGTCTTTACGGTCAGGCTTGATTTAGTTGGGGATTAGTTCCTTCTTTGAGGGGGTTGGACTAGGGGGGTTGGACTAGGACCTCCTGAGGTCCCTTCCAACCCTAATATTCTATGATTCTATGAAACAGAAGAACTGGACTTTTCAACCATTCATGTGGAACATTATCCAAACCAAAGTGCCTTAGATTTTCCCTCATTTCCACAAACTTCATGTTATCCACCTGCAAACTCTTACTACTGTATCAGAAGCAAGAAGTTAACCTTGGAAGCTTTAGATAATAATAGTTTTGCACTCTGATGCCATTAAACAAATGTCTAGAAAGTGCATTACAAAGGCAGGATAAGTATTTCAGATGAGGAAAGTCAGATACAGGTCAAAGTCATGCAGTGAGTCAATTGAAGATCTCCTGACTCCCTCATCTGTCCTAACCCCTAGATCATGTTGCCTGAACAATAGTTAAGTACTTAAAAGTTCACCTGCTTACCTCAGTAGTGTCTAGTTTGGGTGCAGAACAAAGTATCTCTACTGTAGACTCACTTTCTCTCTGATTCTGACATTTTTCAAACTGGTACGTGCTGTGAAAATGGGAGTGCTGAAGAGAAATTAAACTTTTTCAAATATAAATAAATATAAACAAAGATTGTTTTTGAGCTAAAGTTCAAGATAGTTCTCATATTACCTAAACTAATTCATCCATTATCCCTCAATATTCCAGCAAACCAAATTCTAGGAGCTGTTGTTCTGAGTTAGATAAAGGGGATAGTTCCATATGTTCCATACTGTTTGAGACAGGAGGGGGGATTGTAAATGGATGCATAAAAACTGAGATCCAGTCTTCTGTGTGTGAATGTTGACAATCTCTTGACACTTTCTAAGAGTAGGGGCTCTCTTTCCATTTCCTTGCCTCAATTTTTGTTCCCCTCACTGTTGTTAAGAATGCTGTACATCGGTTGGCTTCCACTGTGTCCCCCCACGAAATGGCTGCACTTCAGTGGTGCTGTGTCTATTGTTTGTTCAGAGCCTTGGTAACTTTTGAGATAAAATGCACTACATAAATGTTAATTATAATCATCGTTCTCTTGTGAGTGACTCAGTTATTGGACTCCTTATCATTCTTGTTAATCTGTCACAGGATCTTCTGAAAGCCTTGAGGAAAAGAGAGATGCCAAAAAACATTGACTCAGCTGTAATACTTTAAAAAAATAAAAAAGCTTAATTCGCTCCTTCTGTGAGCGTTTCCTTATTCTCATCTTCCCCACTTCCACTTATTTCTTAGTGTGTATATCTGCCCTGTTATACTATGAAGGATGTAAGGGTCTGCTTTTAACAATGTAGTATGGTAATTGTCTCTTTGGACATACGTAGGGTAGGATGTGCCTCCTGTGTCATGCAAATGGTGGACAATGGCAATTTCATTGTCTTGCTCCCAGACTGAATTCCAGACCCTCAGGGTCAGTGGTGGGAGTCAGAAATCTGTTATTGCTATAAAGTTATTCATCCGCATCCAGTACTGTATTCCATGACCTCCTGCTGCAGTGAATTCCACAGGCTGACTACATGCTGAGTGAAACGTTTCCTTTAGTTCATTCTAAATGCACCAATTAGCAGCATGCTCATGCCAATTCCTGGTACAGCAGCATGAGATTGCACTGGTGTGAGTTCAGAGATGATTTCTGAGGTTCCCAAAACACTGTATATTTAGTTGGAGGGTTCAGTCTCTGCAAGCTCCTCCTTGCTGAATCATGGCCGTAATAGGTAGTAATAGGCAAACTGCGTTTCGTTCAATTCTTAAAGGTCAAGCTGATAAGGGATCTTTCCCCCTTGAAACTGTGTAGCACTTGCAAGTCCTGAATATTGTTATTGGAGAGATCAGAGCCTTGGGTGAAGGCTGGTTTCCTCCCTCTTAACAGCCTGGACTGTTTGGTATTTCAGATAATTAGTTGGAAGAGAATGACAGGAGTCACTCCTGCTCTGTTCCCCCAATGTCTGCACTGTAGCACTCCTTCCAAATATACACCCTCTACAGAACTCTTTCCATCAAAATGCTTACTGATTTCTTGCAAACTTGGCTCAGTGAGTGACTATTTTGTGTTGAGGAATGGGTAGGAGCGGGGCAGTCAAGGTGGAAAGTGTGGATGCTACAGGCGTAACTTCAGATATGAAGTCTGGAATTTATTACCACACACAAAGACAGGATACAAAACTTCTGCCTTATGCTTGGCGGTAGGATGCAACACAGCAGGTAATGATGGTGGGGTTTTATGTTGCAAAGGAAAAGGGATGTCTGTTTTTAGTTTACTGCAGCAGCAACACACAGCTGTGGAGAGACATCAGTGTTGGACCACTAATGATTGATATAATTCTGATTTATTTGCCAAGTGATAGATTTCTGTGCAACTTTCTGTCACACACATCATGTCATACCATATAACCAACATCAAAGCAATATAGTCAAACTTTCCTTCAATTATATTCGTAAGACCTATTTATTATGCAGGGAATGGCTCCCTTTGCTTCTCTTTCCCATCACTTCCCAATCACTGGTTTCCACCAAATAGAACCAAATAGTTCTTAGCCAAAAAAATTGTATACGGCTTAATCCCTCTGGTCCATCTCATTCAATATCACAGCTTTTACTTTCTTATTCTTTTATCAGCAGTGATCTATAATAAAGTTTTCTGTGCCTTTTTTTGTAACTCTATTGTCATTTGACTTTATTATTTCCTAATTCCTGTCAGAAAGCCAAGTTTTCCCTAACTAAATTTAGCTTTCAACACTAGATTGACACTAGAGAGCATCCTCAAGATATTTTTTACTCATTGGGGATTCTTCTGTCACCTAGAGAATCTTCCAAAAGATGGTGGATAATCAAGATTATATAGCACCGTTAACTAGATAAAATTTGTTAAGCTTCCTAGAATCTCAGAAAGGGAAATTGTTAATGCCACTGACAGCTGTTTCACTAGCTTTTGCATAAATATATATAGACACATTACACCAAATACCGAAATTCCCCCCCAAATTTTACATATGCATTTGGTTTCCATTTTGTTCTAAGCATTCTGCAACTCAGAAATTCTATTTTTCAAAAAACATCCATTTTGGCCACTTTCAGATTAAAAACGTGATGTGTAACATCTAACAATGCAAAAACACAAACCACACTTAGATGTTCGATGTTGCAACAGTATACAAGGGTTTTATAGATATTATACCTGTTGAGCCTCATCTACCCACCCTTATCAATACAGTGTCACTCTTTCAGGAAAGGTTTGGGAGGCAACTGTGGAGGACAAAAAAACAGTTGGGTCAGAAGTCTAGTAATGGAATGGAGCCATTCACTTCAAGGTCACCAAGTAGGACTGCAACTCAAGTCGGTAGTGACCAAAAATTGTTACCCTCTGCTGACTCTTCAGTGACCTATGTGGAAAGCATCTGAAGTCCCATTTCCAATGGGCAAACATCCACACAATGAAAACCAAAACACAACTGCCACTAACTGCAACTTTTGATTGTTTTGTTTCAATATACGGTCTCCAGCACAGTCATCCAGGACAGGACTGAAGAAGAGGATGGAGGTAGAACTCCTCACTCCTTTATAGACTGGATCCTTTGTGTCAGAAATGAGGTATGTTGATGGGGCAACGTACAGAAACTTGCATGGCTGTTGGCCTGTGCTATACATATTCTCGGGATAAATAGAAAAGCTGAGTCTTCAGAGATGTCAGTTCAGCATCTTTCAATAAAGAAACCGTACAGTAAAATTCAAAGCTGACACATTTCATGATGCCTCACTGAAGTCAGTGGTACTGCATGAAATGTAACTGAGCACTAAATCTGGCACACTCTAGGGACAGCAGGTGCAGAATTAAGCCACACGCATTCTCTCCCCCCAACTCAAAGGTTCTGACACTCAGCCAAGGGCAGCATTGAGAGAGGTTGGATTAAAACTAAAAATAAACCATATTGTTAACATTTATCAAGTGCAGTGATGAGCTCTCACAGTCAAATGGAGAAAGACAACCCTTTTTTTTTTTGGTTTTATAAAGGGTACTTATTCTCTGTGAAGATGTGACTCTTGGCCTAACTAACATCCTTCCATAAGGAAAATTATTTCCTTGGCCATGATGCAGAGATATGATGAATGTGTGCAAGGTCAAGAGAGAAATAATTCATGCACATCATCCTCCCATTATGAGTCACCTTGGCCTGTAAAATATCTTCCACAGACTTTTCAGCTTAACGGACTGCATTGGGGTAGAATCAAGATCAGTGAGCTTTATGTGGTTCAAAATGCTATAAATAATTTTGAAGCAGGGCCACCAGTCACTACTGAATACAGAATGTAAGCAGTTGGAACAAAATATAAAGTGCCCCCTTTGCTTGAATGGGAATAAAAGTTTTTGCCCCAAACCCAAAAATTACACTCTCTAAAGTATGTAACAGATGGAATAAAAATATTTTTGATTGTAACAGTTCATGTCTTTCAGTTTTCATTACCATCCTCTCTTTACTCAAGGGACAGCACAAATGTGTTACACTATACATATGCTTAAAATAACAGTTCACACATAGTTTGCCTGAAGCAAAACAAAACAGGGATCACATAAAAATTACACAAGTGCAAAAGCAACTTTTTAAAATGAAATATCCCAATATCCCAATCTCTGCACTAAAACTGACCTTGTCAAATAGTTTTGCACAAACGCTCCAGAATCTACACATTCAAGACAAAACGTGATGTTATCTGCAGAGCAAAGAAATCTTGTTTAGTATTATATGTACAGTGAATCTAGATCAGGGGTGGGAAAACTTTTTGGCCTGATGGCCACATCAGGCTTGCAAAACTATATGGAGGTCCAGGTAGGGAAGTTTGTGCCTCCCCAAACAGTCTGGCCCCTGCTCCCTATCCGCCCCACCCCGACTGCCCCCCTCAGACTCCTCCCATCCTTGTCCCCTGATTGCCCCCTCCCGGGACCCCTGTCCCTAACCGTCCCCCATGACCCCACCCACCCCCCATTCCCTGTCCCCTGACTGCCCTGACCCCTATCCAAGCTTCCCCCTGGAGAAGGGGGGGGCAACAGGGGAGGAGCCGGGGGCTAGCCTCCCCAGATGGGAGCTCAGGGGCCAGGCAGGAAAGTCCCGCAGGCCGTAGTTTGCCCACCTCTGATCTAGATCATCTAGTAATTAAATAATAATAAATAATACATGCCTTGTAGTTTGAAGCACCTTTCATCCAAGAATCTTGAAATATTTGGTAAGATTTCTTTGAAGGTCATGTCTACTGTAAAAAGATAAAATGTAGATTTGGGAAAGGCAATGCTTCTCATAATTTTTAAGTGAATTTAATATTCATAAATCATTAACAGGGCTACAGACTCCATTTTTCCAAGGGACTGGAACAGCACCACAAGGAGTAAAGCAAGTTTCTCCATGCTGTCTGCCATTGTGTTTCACTCACAAACTAGAGGGCATTATCTCTAGAAAACAGTGCGTAGTTCAGTGTTCAAGGTTATTCAATCCTTGGTTTATATAGTAAACTGGCCAGTGATGAGGGCATCCAGTTTTACATATAAAACTGACTCCTGCTTTGTGAAATAGGGTGAATAGTGTACAGAGTCAGCCCTGGCTGTCTTGAACCTGTTTAGTATCTGAGTGCCTTGAAAAATCCATCAAAGCAACATCAATATGGCCAAAGTGTGAATTTGCAAGGGTTTGTAGCAGTTGTAAAAGCTGGAGGCTGCTACAGTGGGATGGACCTGGAATGCAGTCTGGAGTATGGCCTGATGTAGTAGTGCATTTTGGAAGTTCCTATGTGTATATAACTTTTTTATATATAAATAAAGTGATAGAATGTTTATCTTATAATGTCAGCATTTATGGTGGTCTTCATGTAGTACACAAGTAGGACAAACATGCACAAAAAGATCTGGACCTCATTTTGAAAATAAATGTTACTAGAGCCTTATGATTAGGCCAAATTTTGAAGCCTTTACTCAATTTGTAATTAGCCCTTACTCAGGCAAAACTTTTACTGAAATCAAGAGAACTATTCTTTCTGGTGGGAGGTGTTGGAGGTGGAGAGGGAACCAAAAAACTCTTGGGAGGACCCACCCACTCCCAGCTATGGTGGTGGGAAAGCAACAGCATCTTCTGCTCTCCTGTCTCCTTTCCATTTCTGCTGGAATCATTCTGCCAGTCAAATTGCCATTGGCTGGTTCGTACTGTGGCTGCTCAGTGGCAGCTGTGGAAGAAAACCAAGTGGGAGCATTACAACTGCACAATATATTATCCTCCTATCCACATTTTTGAATGGTATTCCACTGCTTTGCCCTCTCTCTCTCTCTCTCTCTCTCTCTCTCTCTCACACACACACACACACACACACACACACACACACACACACACACACACACACACAATCTAAGGCTGTGGGTCAGAGTAAAAACTGTTTGCTGGCAGCGTGACTTAATTAAATGTTCAAAAAGGAAAAAAAGCTGTCTCATACAAGATGCATAAAAGTAGTGCAAGTCATTTTTCTGCTTTAATTCCACGAACAAACAACTATTCCATGTACCTCAAGACACCGTTTCATCTGAAATTAAGAAAATTCATAGTTGCCAAGATTAGCAATATTTTTCCAGAGATAACTCTCCATATAACCTGAGTTTTTTCACCTGATCCGCAGGCCAGCAGCACCAGAGGAATGAGCACACATATTCTGGTGATTTGTAGACTATATTAATATCTCAGTTGTGAGGGCTCCAGAACACATAAAACTTGCATACCCATCTGTTCGCTGTTAGAGAGATGAAGGTCTAAAGTTTCAGATGGCCTATACAAACAACAGATTTAATCATGGTCTTACATGTAAAATCCAATGTTTATTAAAGCTGTGGCAATTAACAAACCCTTACATTTACAGGCTTTTAATCTCTAGATTTCAAAATGATTGACTAACAACAAATTTATTACATCAATTAAATGCAACCATTTCTGGGGAGGAGGGCAACAGGCAAGCAGGCAGGCAAGCATTGCACAGTACACTTCACAACATATGAGGAAGAAAAACTTTGCCAAAGCCACTTGGAGAAAGTTTATTAGCTCACGATGATTAGACAAGTATTTGATTTTCCAGTTCTCATCTGAAAGTTTACAACAAGAGTCGATGTAAAACTCATTTCAAGATTTTGATTCACTGAGTCACTAGCTTTGTCCATCTTCCCACACTATGAACAACTGCTACCCCCTCTCTAGTATGTTGGAAATATTTAATCCCTTGCAGAAGTAATAACTTCTAGAGAGCTGCACAGATCTGGAAGATTTCCGAGGAGTTCTGACATCTGAGCCCTGGGAACAAACTAGGGTTCGGCCATACTCTTGGACATACTGAGTTATTCTCTGATGTGCACTATGTAAGCCTGGATTTTCCCAAGGTTAGCTTCCAAACCATATCTCTATTACATCTGGGTTGTACTGCACAGCCAACTCCACCAGGCCAGAAGGTTATGCTACCTTGAAGAACCTTAAAACATTTTTATGAATAGACTCTTCAACTGATTAAACTCTACTTCAGTTTTAAAGCTAAATTGGAGCAGTGCTGAATATAGAACTTCTGAAGCACAGCAAAATGCCTGATTTGCTCATTTGCACATCATTACTTGTGATGATACCAAACTAACACTCAGATCTGAACACCCTTGAATTTTGATATGGAAAGGATCAGAATCTAAACCCAGATCTGGACCTTAGGTTCTCTGTATATTAAAACAAGTCAAGATTCTGGATTAAAATTCCTCTAATTTTGCAGTGGTTGAAATGTGGATCCATTATTGAAATGTGGATTCATACTGAGAAAGTAGGGCAATCGGCTAGTTATCTGAGGTGCCTGTACATGAACGCAAGAAGCCTGGGAAACAAATAGGAAGAATTGGAAGTCCTGGCACAGTCAAGGAACTATGATGTGACTGGAATAACAAAGACCTGGTGGGGTAACTCACATGACTGGAGAACTGTCATGGATGGGTATAAACTGTTCAGGAAGGACAGGCGGGGGAGAAAAGGTGAAGGAGCTGCATTGTATGTAAGAGAGCAGTATGATTGCTCACAGCTCCAGTATGAAACAGGAGAAAAGCCTGTTGAGTGTCTTTGGATTAAGTTTAGAGGCGAGAGTAACAAGGATGATGTCATGCTGGGCATCTGCTATAGACCACCAGACCAAAGAGGATGAGGAAGATGAGGCTTTCTTCAGACAACTAACAGAAGTTTCCAAATCACAGGCCCTGGTTCTCATGGAGGATTTCAGTCACCCTCACATCTGCTTGGAGAGAAATACAGCAGTGCACAGACAATCCAGGAAGTTTTCGGAGAATGTTGAGGACAACCTCCTGTTGCAAGTGCTTGAGAAACCAACTTGGGGCCATGCTCCTCTTGACCTGCTGCTCACAAACAGGGAAAAAGTAGTAGGGAAAGTAGAATTGAGGGGCAACCTGGGCATCAGTGACCATGAGATAGTCAAGTTCAGGATCCTGACAAAAGGAAGAAAGGAGAGCAGCAGAATACAGATCCTGGACCTCAGACAAGCAACTTTGACTCTTTCAGGGAACTCATGAGCAGGATCCTCATGGAAGCTAATATGAGGGGGCAAGGAGTCGAGGAGAGCTGGCTGCATTTTAAAGTAGCCTTATTGAGAGCACAGGAACAAACCATCCTAATGTGCACAAAGAAAAAACTGTTACTCACCTTCTCGTAACTGTTGTTCTTTGAAATGTGTTGTTCATGCCCATTCCAATCAGGTGTGCGCGCGCTGTGTGCTTGACAGCTAAAAGATTTGCCCCCTAGCAGTGTCCATAGGGTCAGCTTGGGTGCCCCCTGGAGTCACATCTTCATAGTGTCCAGTATAGGGCTCTGCCAGCCTGACCCCTCCTCAGTTCCTTCTTGCCGGCTACTTCAACAGTGGGGTAGGAGGGTAGGTATTGGAAGGGACATGAACAACACATCTTGAAGAACAAGAGTTACGAGAAGGTGAGTAACTTTTTTCTTCTTTGAGTGCTTGTTTGTGTCAATTCCAATCAGGTGACTTCCAAGCCCAAGTTCAGGAGGTGGGGTCAGAGTTGTCTACTGATTGGAGCATCACTCTACCAAAGGCTGCATCATCTCAGGCCTACTAGGTGATTGCATAGTTTGCGGTAAAAGTGTGTATGGAGGACCATGTCGCCGCTCTGCATATTTCCTGGGTAGCAACCTGCGCCAGGAACACCACTGAAGAGGCCTGAGCCCTGCTGGAGTGCACAGTAATCAGAGGAGCGGGCACCCCTGCCAGGTTGTAGCATTCACGTATGTAGGATGTGATTCATGATTAAATCTGTTGAGAAGAAATGGGAAGACCTTTCATTCTGTCTGCCACAGCTACAAATAACTAGACAGACTTTCAGAACAGCATGGTTCTCTCGATATAGGTGGCTAGGGATCTGCAGACATCCAATGAGAGAAACTTGAGTGCAACTTGGGATAGAACACTGGGAGGAAGGTGTCCTGGTTAATGTGAAACTGGGAGACAACCTTCAGGAGGAAAGCCAGGTGAGGCCTGAGCAGCACTAAGTCCTTATGGAACACAGTGTAAAGAGGCTCTGATGTTAAGGCCTGGAGCTTAGACACCCTCCTGGCTGAGGTTATCGCTACCAGAAATGCCACCTTGTATGAGAGAGAGAGAAAGAGAGCACGCAGGGAGCACGTCGCCAGTGGTTCAAAAGGTGGACCCATCGGTTTGGAAAGGACCAGGTTGAGGTCCCAAATTGAGATTGATTGCCTGACCTGTGGATATAGCCTGTAAACCCCTTTCAGAAAATGACTGACCATAGGATTGGCAAAGACCAACTGGCTGTCTATATCTGGATGGACCACTGAAATGGAGGCCAGGTGAACCCTTTGGTGACATGGACAGACCTTGCTGCTTGAGATGGAGGTAATCCAATATAAGCGGGATAGCGGCAAGCTTCAAAGATGAATGATGCTGCACCACCCAGATTGAAAATCTCTTTCACTTGGCAAGGTAGGTAGCCCTGCTGGAGGGTTTCCTACTGCCAAGGAGGATTTGTCCAACCCAGTTTGAGCAGGCAAATTCCATTGGGTTCAGCCATGGAGCTTTCATGCTCTGAGGTGCAACAACTCAAGGTTTGGGTGCTGAAGGCATCTGTGGTCCTGAGTTATTAAGTCTGGAAGAGTGGCAAGGTGAATGGGGCTTCCACGGACATTTCCAGGAGCGATGTGTACCAATGCTGGCAGGGCCAGACTGGAGCTACGAGTATCACCAAAGCTTGTTCCATCCGTATTTTGACGAGTACTTTGTGAATGAGCGGGAAGGGTGGGAACGTGTAAGGAAACAGTCTCCCCACGGGAAGAGGATGCGTCTGCTAAGGAGCCTGGACTGTGGTTGCAGAAGAAGCAAAACTGCTTGCACTTCCTGTTATGTCACATGGCGAACAGGTCCATCTGGGGAAAACCCCACTGATGGAAGATTGAATTTACAACATCTGGGCATAGAGACCACTCGTGGCCATGGAACTACCTGCTGAGGTAGTCCGCCAACTGGTTCTGCACTCCAGTGAGGTACCATGCTTGCAGATATATCGAATGTTATACACAGAAGTCCCACAGCATAAGAGTTTCCTGGCACAGGGGAGAGGCACATGCTCCCCCCATTTGTTGATGCTTGTTAAGTCTGGCATGCCAAACGCACCGCTCTCAGCTCTCTGACATTGATGTGGAGAGCCAGCTTTGCCTGCAACCAGAGGTCTTGTGTTCTGAGGTCTCTTAAATGTGCTCTCCAGCCCAAGTCTGATGTGTCCATCACCAACAAGAGAGTTGGCTGGGGGCTGGCAAAAGGGACTCCTACACACACCACCTGTGGGTTGAGCCACCACCTAAGGAAGTCAAGGACCAGGTGAGGCAGAGTCACAACCCTGTCCAAACTGTCTCGAACCGGCCGATACACTGAGGCTAGCCACAACTAGAGCAGCCAGTGTTGCACCATAGGTGCATGTGGTCATGTGTTTGGGGAGTCTTGGGCAATTTCAGGCTGTGGTTATGGGAAACTGCCTGAGACTCCAAATAATGTTGCCCATGACCCGGAACCTTGTTTCTAGCAGGTACTCCCTGGCCTGGGTCAAGTCCAGAACCGCCTCTATGAACCCTATCCGCTGAATGGGGGATAGAGTCGACTTCCCCATGTTTAGGAGAAGGCCCAGCTCATTGAACGATGCTATGATGAATTCGACTTGTGCCTCCAATAGAGACCTGGAGTGGCCCTTGATCAGCCAGTCATTAAGGTACGAGAACACCTGTACCTGGCGCCTGCGCAGAAACGTGGCCAAGATTGTCATGCATTTGGTGAATACACGGGGCACCGCTGACAGACCGAACATGAGGACTGTGAACCAGAAGTAGGGGTTGTTCACCACAGACCTGAGTTTTTTTCTGTGGGACAGAGTGATTGCTATATGAAAGTATGCACCCTTCAAGTTGAGGGTGGCGTACCAGTCCCCTGGATCCAAGGAAGGGATGATGGATACCAGTGAAACCATGTGGAACTTGAGTTTCTTCATGAACTTGTTGAGTTCTCAGAGGTCTAGAATGGGCCTTAGCCCCCCTTTGGCTTTCAGTATTAGGAAATACTGGGAATAGAATCCTGAGGCTTTCTTGGAATCCAGGAATTCTGCTCCTGAGGAACCTCTTCCACTGCCCCTAGTGAGAGGAGCAAGTGCACCTCCTGGATAAGGAGTTGCTTGTGAGAAGGGTCCCTGAAGAGGGATGGGGAAGGGGGGTGGAAGGACAGAAGGGCTGAGAATTGGAATGAATATCCCCTTTCTATCATGTGGAGCACCCAATGGTCCGATGCAATGTGGGCCCACACAGGGTAGAAAGAGGATAGACAGGACAAAAAGGTAAGGCGGGGAAGATCCAGTCTCTGCACTGGTGCATTGCCCCCAAGCACACCTTCAAAAGCCTGCCTCTGGCCTGAGGAAGGTTTAGACTGTCCAGACCCCTGGCTGGAGGAGGACTGAGGTCCATTTCTTGAGTTCCTGTTCCTACTATTCGATCCTTCCTGTCTAATCTGAGGCTGATTATTCCTTAGGCGTGGGGGAGACCTGAAATGCCTCCTCTGGGTCACTGACGTGTGCAGCCCAAAGACTTCAGGGTGGCCCGAGAGACTTTGAGGCTATGCAGACGGGACTCAGTCTTCTCCAAAAACAGAGACTGACCTTCGAAGGGGAGATCCTGAATTTTCTGCTGCACTTCCTATGGCAGGCCCGAGACCTGCAGCCAGGAACTCCTTCTCATGGCCACCCCTGAAGCCAGGGTGCGAGAGGCTGTGTCCACTGCATCCAAGGTCACCTGTGGGGACGCGCGGGAAATCAATTTGCCTTCCTCTACAAGCACGGAAAACTCCGCACAAGAATCTGTAGGCAGGAGCCCTGTGAACTTTTCCAGTGTGCCACAGGTTTTGTATAGTTGTATCTGCTAACCACCACCTGATGGTTAGTGATACAAAGCTAAAACCCCACACACCCCTCCCGTAGAGTATATTTCCTCCCAAAGAGGTCCTTATTTTCACCTCGTGGTTCTTGGGAGAGGGCCCCTGGTAGCCCTGGCTCTGGATAGCTGTATCCACTACCAGGGAGTCCAGTGGGGAGTTAGTATACAAATGCTCATATCCTCGAGAGGGCACAAGGTACCTCCGATGGTGCCTTTTAGCCATCAGAGACAATGAGGACAGGGTTTGTCACAGAGTCTTAGTGGCATCGCTGATAGTTTTAAGCATCAGCAGCAGTGCAATACAGGATGGCCTGGGGGGAGAGGGGAAAAGAATGTCAACCATTGGTTTGGACTCCTCCACCACCTCCTCAGTTTTGATATTCAGGTTCTGGGCCACCCGTTTCAGCAGCTGCTGAAGGACCCTACTGTCCTCGAAGGCCAGAGCAGTTGAGGAACCTGCCATCACCTCATCCGGCGATGAGGAAGATGAGATGGTGGTTGGTACTGGGGTCTGTTCCCGGCCCTCAGCCCCCCTGGGGTCCTGTGGGACAAGGAGCAGCTGCACCACAGTTGGTACCGTGGTTGGAGCCGTGGTCGAAGCCGCAGTCGGTGACATGGCGGGTACCACAGTCAGGGTCAGGACTGGTGCCTCCAACAATGCCATGGTTGGCATCTCAATCTATACTTGTATCGATGCTGAGGATGGTGTGGCAACCGTTGCCCCCATCACCAGTGGTATGATCAGTGCCATGATCGTCAACGCTGCCATCAGAACCAAGACCATTGACGTTGACACGTAGGTCCCCCACAGGGGTGCCCAGTGTGGAGAGTGTATAGTGACTGCCCAAAAGAAGCTGAGGCCACCGATGCCGCTCTGGAGCCTTGGCTCTGGTGATAGGCTCAGGGTGTCCAGAAGAGCCACTGAAGAACCTGCCATTGGTCCAGCCACAGTGCTGGGTAGGGTTGTTGGTCATGGCAGGAGCAGGATCTTCTGCTCCTACTAGAGCACCATGACTCCGTTTCTGACTCTGAGGTCTCAGATTGTGATGACCGTGGAGGATTGGAACCGCTTGGTGCTGGAGAGTGGTGCCAACTGGGAGACCAGAGCAGTTCACTCACACGAGCCACCAGTGCTGCAGGCTGATGCAACAGGCATGGTGGTCTTATGGCCAACATCATCACCAGTTTGCCCAAGGAATGTATGTGGTCTGGAACCGGTGCTGGCAATCTCTCTTGGCTAGGAGGTGAGGATGGTGATGAAGGAACCAAAAGATCCACTGCCACCTCGAATGCCTCCGGCATGGAGGGTAGCTGTAGGTCTTCGTAGCGGTGTGCCAGTGAGCAGTGCAGGTCGAGATGGGGGCTTATTGGCCTACTGGTCTTTAGACCTGGCCAGAGACCACCCTCTGTCAGCCTTTGACATTTGTGGAGCAGCAGGGAGTGCTTACCAATGTCTGGGGCCTGTGGGCGGAGCTGTGGCAGTGCTGAGGGTCTCTAGCAGAGTCCTTCCTTGGCACTGGCTCAGGCCTGTATGATGCTGGAACGCTGTGCTCTGAGGATGCTGTGCTTGAAGCTGGATCCGTCGTGTCCAGCTCCAACTGAGATTGAAGTGCTGCCTCCAAAAGCAACATTCAGAGGCGCTGCTCCCTGTCTTTAAGAGTCCGGGGGTGAAAACTTCCACAGATTTTTCACCAGTCTTTAAGATGCCCCTTGCCAAGACACTTCAAGCACGAAGTGTGTGGGTCACTTTTCAACATCAACCTGCCACAGTCCAAGCACAGTTTAAAGCCCAGAGACCAAGGCATAAACCGTGCTGGCAAAAAACATTGGGGGGGAAGGGAACCCCCTGAAGGAAAAAAACTATTACGTTATTTAACACTAACTATATACACAAACACTGCTAACCCGCTCTTGCCAAGGCAAGAGCAATGGGGAGTTCCAGCTAGCCGTCACAAGCGGTAAGAAGGAACTGGGGGCTGGGGGAAGTGTCGGGTCAGCAGGGCCCTATATTGGGCGCCATGAAAGCACGACTCCAGGGGGCACCCAGGCCAACCCTACGAATTTCCGGGGGGTGGGAGGGAAATCTTCTGGCTGTTGTGCACGGAATGCGTGCACACCTGATTGGAACTGACATGAACAAGCACTTGACAAACAATAGCAAATATGTAAAAGCAGCAAAGAATCCTGTGGCACCTTATAGACTAACAGACGTTTTGGAGCATGAGCTTTCGTGGGTGAATACCCACTTCCTCAGATACATGCATCTGAGGAAGTGGGTATTCACCCACGAAAGCTCATGCTCCAAAACGTCTGTTAGTCTATAAGGTGCCACAGGATTCTTTGCTGCTTTTACAGATCCAGACTAATACGGCTACCCTCTGATAAATAGCAAATATGGCAGGCGACCAGCTTGGCTTGTCAGAGAAATCTTTGGTGAGCTTACACACAAAAACCTTCGGTGAGTTTACAGGAAGTTGAAACTTGGACAGATGACTAGGGAGGAGTATAAACAGCTGTTTCACAGCGCAAGCGCTGGGAGAAAGGGGGCAGAAACAGGACAAGGTGGCATCCTCAGGGGAGGAGGCAGAGGTGGAATGGAGGTGAGCTGGGGCAGGGCAGGGAGCTGCCAGTGGGTGCTAAGCACCCACCAATTTTTCCCCATAGGTGCTCCAGCCCCAGAGCACCCATGGAGTCGGTGCCTATGAGTCTGAAGGCATGGCATTTAAGTTATGTTGGTAACTCTTCTTGTTGACTATTTTTCTGTTGCTGTAATACATGCTTGCCTGGCCAACTCATACATATGGATGACATCAGGAACAGATTGAGAGCTCCAAATCTCTGGATGGGATGTACCTGGTCTCTGGCATGGACAGAGCCAGAGTATGGTGAGTAAAAACATTTTAAACTGATCCATTATATCAGGGAAGGGATTTCACCTCTGAGACTTAATTCCAAAAGTGGTTCTCTCTCATATTAAAATGGCAGGGAATGTGTTAAATGCCTGCAACCAACACTATGGAGTCTCAGGACTCACAGAGCAGATCCATGAAGCTCATGATATGACAACTTTATAAGACACTAACAATCCCAAAAACAGGATTATCTTAATCATTTTAGGAGATAAGAACAAACGTCTTTACATGCTCAAAAGCAAAGCTCCATTGACCACCTTTTCCAAGTCAGTTCATGAACTGTTTTAGCAACTGCCTCCAACAAGTCAGTCACTTCAGTCATTTCAGGTTGGTGTTAAAGTCAGAGGCAACAGCAGCAAAAGACAATATGAGAGGGAAGGAAAGTGTCTAAAAGAAATATGAACAATAAATATAAAAGGGAATTAAACCAATTAAGGTATTTTACTCTCAACTCAGTATCCTGAGTCAAGACTCTGGAGCATCCACACCAATGTAGGCTTGGTCTATACTACTACTTTTGTCAGTAAAACTTTTGTCAGGGGTATGAAAAAAAAATCCACCGACCAACATAAGTTTCAACAACAAAAGGGCTGGTGTGGACAGTGCTATGTTGGCAGGAAAGGCTCTCCTGGTGGCATAGCTAATGCCTCTTGTTGGAGGTGGTTTAATTATGCTGGCAGGAGAGCTTGCTCAAGCCAACAAAGAGTGACTACACGGGAAAACTTACAGCAGCACAACTATAGCGGTACAGCTGTGCTGCCATAAAGTCCATAGTGTAGACATATCCTAAGTGACAGGAGAAAGAGAACATGTGCTGAAGATATGGACTGGTGGCCAAAAATCAGAGAAAAAAGTAAGTGTCTGACAGAAAGGGAGAGGGTAGCTGCTGATATTCCACAGCCAATATTTACAGAAACTTAAAAATTCAGCTAATTTTTTTTCCGCAAAATAATTGACAAATGAAACATGACATGGAAATTCCTCATGCTTCGGTTATGCTTTCTCCACAGATGTTAGCTGCTTTTGACTGGAAATAGCAGTGTAAGACACAAATTTCCCAGAAAAATAGTTTTAAAATCTTTCGCTCAGAAGAGATTCATCTGAGCTTCATATGAGTCAGGGTGGACAATTTTTGGATAGCCCTTTGGGAGCTGTATCTGGATGCGAACAGACAAGAACTCTTGAAGCAACGTGACAGCAAAGAAACTGAAGGTAGTTTCTGTCACGTGAATGGAAGGGAGAAGATGAGGAGAAACAGAGAATGAGGGCTAAAGGGATTCTCAGAAGGCCTTGCAGAGAAACCAGCCAACAAACTGACACAGAATCAATTTGGTTCCCAAATAGTATTCAGTCTCTATGGTCCAAAAGGGTTTTTCTAGTTTTCAAAACAAATGAAGCTGCCAGCTCTTACTCAATCTATCATCATAAAAAATAATAAATCATGTTTTGCAGCATCAACAGAAAAGGTGAAGAAGCAGAAAACTTCAGTCATTCAACAGAATTGCCTTTCAGAAGAGCTCTGGCTAGCTGCAAAGGAATTAACAGACTGGAAGACAAAATGTAGATAAGAAGTGAATGCCACAAGCTTGGTAGCACAATCAGCTACTATAAATAATCATAACTGGCTATTTTGGGGGTTTTAAACATTTATAACAATTGGACAAGTTAACAAGGGTAGTTGGCTGTGTGACAACATAGCCCATTGTGTAGTCCAGAATAATTATACAGTGCACTGAGAGCTGTTAATGGTGGAGGAGAGACCTTAATAGGTAAATTTTCATGCATCAATAATATTATCCCTTAATATTCATTATCGACATTTAAATGTTTATTTTTGCCTAGGATACTGTTTATAAAAGTAGGTTTTCCATGTTTACCCAAGATGTCTTTCCACTGTAGTCTATCTTAAAGAGAAGGGGAAGTTACTCACCTTGCAGTAACTGAAGTTCCTCAAGATGTGTGTCCCTCTGGGTGCTTCATTCTAGATGTCGGTGCGTCCCGGAGCCATTGATCAGAGATTTTCGGTAGCAGTGCCTGGTCAGGATGCAGGCTCTTAGTTAGTATCTCGCGTCTCATTGGAATCTTCTTGAGCGCCTGCGTCTCACACCCCCCTCAATTTCTTCTTTACCGTGGAGTGATTATACTAGTACCCCAAAGTAGAGGGGAGAAGGGTAGGGAGTGGAGCACCTACAGGGACACACACATCTCGAAGAACTTCAGTTACTGCACGATAAGTAACTTCCCCTTCTTCTTCGAGTGCTGTCCCTGCGGGTGCTCCACTCTAGGTGAATGTGTAGTGGTTCCCATTATGGTTGGTGAGACTTTCGAGATGCAGCAGTGAGTACTGTAGAGAGTACTGTATGGCCTAATATGATGTCTGCTGTAGTATCTTGCATGATAGCATAGTGTTTGCAAACATGTGTTCAGAGGACCATGTAGCTGCTTTACAGATGTCAGAAATGGGTACATTATGTAGGAAGGCAATGGATGTCGACATCAGTTGAGTGGAATGAGTGAGTTCTAATGCCTTCGGGCAGTTGAATATTTTGAAAATGGTAAGAGGATCTCATGCAGTCAGAGATCCACTTGGACAGATGTTGTTTAGAGATAGCCATACCTTTCAATCTTTTGGTAATGGAGACAAAGTCATGGAGATTTACGAACTGGCTTTGTCCTATCTAAGTAAAAAGCAATTGCTTGCCTGACATCAAGAGTATGAACGGTTGCCTCGTGTGGAGTCTTGTGAGGTTTGGGATAGAAAGTAGGTAAGTATATAGGATGGTTAAGGTGGATGCCACCTTAGGGAGAAATTTAGGATGTGGTCTCAGAGTGACTTTGTCTTTGGAGAAGTTTGTGTAGGGAGGATGGGCCATCAGGGCGCTTATTTCACCTACTCTCCTTGCTGATGTTATTGCAACTAATAAAGCTACCTTCATGGACATATGGAGAAGAGAGGATGTAGCCAAGGGCTTGAATGGAAGTTTCATGAGAGCATGAAGAACGAAGTTAAGATAATATTGTTGTGTGTGTGGTCTTTGGTAGGGTTGGTATTGTTGTCTCCTGGGAAGAGATGGGTGAATGCCCAGGGTCCGCAGTGTCACTCTAGAATCTTTCATGGTGTGAAGTAGTTCACTGAAAATAGTTTATCAAAGGGGAGGTCCTCCACTTTGGTCTGCAGATCTTTAGGGATGCCAGATGCGGAATGCCATGAAGATCTGCGCATAACCACAGCAGCTGCAGTAGTACAGGCTGCTGTGTCCAATGGGTCTAAAGAAGCTTGTAGGGCCATTCTGGAAATCAATTGGCCCTCGCTCAGAATTAATTTTAAGTCTGCTCTCCTATCCTCTGGAATGTAGGAGGCAAATTCAAAAAGTTTATTGTAGTTATCAAAGTCGTAGCTGGCGAGGCGTGCAGAGTAATTTGCAGTCCTGAATTGTGGAGTGGAGGACGTGTAAACCTTGCAACCCAAGACGTCAAGGCATGTAAGGCCCTTGTCTTGCAGGGTGGGCTGATATTGTGGCTGTTTCGTCCTTTGTGTGACTGCATCGATGATGAGAGAGTTCAGTTGTGGGTGAAAAAATAGGAAGTCGGTGTCCTTAGTAGGAACATAGTATTTACGTTTGGCCTTTCTGCAGGTTGGTAATAAAGAAGCTGGAGTTTGCTAGAAAGTGTCACCTGGTTCCAGGAGTGCTTCATTTATAGGGAGTGTGATCTTTGAGGGCACAGAGAGTTGAAGGATTCTGAGGAGTTTGTGTTGTGTCTCCTGAACCTTTTCTAGGGGGATGTCTTGACTGAGTGCCACCCTCTTGAAAAGCAATTGAAATTGTTTACAGTCATCCACATTCTGTGGAGGCAGGGGGGAGAGGTCTCCAGCTGGAGCAGATGGAGAATTAGGGTTTGGTGAGTCAGGATATGGTTCATAGCTCATGTTCTCAGGAGGGGGTTCAGGTACTCTAGAAGTGGACGGAGCTGGAGATCAAGGCACAGAAGCAGGTAGTGGTTTTGTGGAAGAGGTCTGAGGATGAGTGGTAGGAGGATGTGCTCAAGGGTACCACTGAGGCCAAGGCATAGGGTAGGAGAACCCAGATGACACCCATTCAGGGGACGAAGTAGGTAAACTGAGGCTGGTGGCTGTGGACTGTAGCCTGAGGTGGAAGAGGTTACAGTGGAGGAGGAGATGCAGGTAGGGAGAAGTCCACCTGCTGCTGAATATCGGGTTTGCTATTTCATGCGCGGAGGGGATCAGTACTGATGTCCTTGTCGGCACCGGGGAAGAGCACGCAGCCAGCACCGCGGCTATTTTTAGCACTGAGGCGCTCGGTGCCACGGAAACCTTCCTTGTATAGGTGGTCGGATTCCTGCCTCTGCAGTCTGTGGGAGCCGCAGTTAAGGCTTTAGAAAGAGCTGAGGTGCCTGCCTGTAGTGCTGTCAGCACAGAGGGTAAGGATCTCGTGGGAGATCCTTTATCTTTGTCAACGTCTCTCCTGTGAGACTGCTGTGCTTCTTGCATCTGCTCCAGAGAGGGTGAAGCAATGTTCCTAACTGGTTCAGATCCAGCTGGGGAGCGTGTGGGAGCGGGTTTGACTTTCCCCATCTCCAAAAGCGGCTGCAGGGATTTTTCCATTAGAAGTATTCTAAGCCGCAGGTCCCTGTCGCACCGAGGTCTTGACTTGAGGGTCATACAGTGGAGGCATTTTGCAGGGATGTGGGTTTTCCCGAGGCACTTCACACAATGTGAGTATCCATCTGACCATGGCATGGAGTCCTGACAGGAAACACACTTTTTGAATCCTGAACCCCTGGCATTGTGAATTAGAAATGGCAGGGGAGAATGTCTCAGCAGGAGACAAGCCTGAAGTGAAAAGTTGTGGTTTTTTGTTCTTGTTTTTTTAAACTAAGTAACTAACCATGTAACTACACTAAAGGAAGAGAAACAACTAGGATGTAACTAATAAGTATTTCTGTATTCTTTGTTACTTTTTTCCTACAGAACCAGAGAAGAGGATCAGCACTGCCCTGAGTCCCAGCTTCAGCCAGGGATGTTGAGAAGGAACTGAGGGGGGTGCGGGATGCAGGTGCTCAGGAAGATTCCAACAAGAGGGAAGATACCAACTGAGTGCATTCATCCCGACCAGGCACTGCTACCGAAAATCTCCAATCAACAGCGCCGGGACGCACAGAAACCTAGAGTGGAGCACCCACAGGGACAGCACTCAAAGAAAAACCTAATCACAGAAAAAAAATGAACTGGCACTGCTCCAATCCCTTAACCCATAAAATAATTAACTAAAGATTAAAACAAAAGTCAATCAATACTCCTTTTCTCCTATACACCAACCCCAAATAGTTAATAGATGAGCCTTGCACTGTGGCCTGAAGGTTAAGAATTCGAGGCTATTTTTGACCAAGAATGGAGAGCATCCAAATGGGATATACATCCAAATCAAAAGCTATTATCCCAAAATGTTGCCTTTGAATTATCGTATTATTATTAAACATTTGTATTCTAGTATTTCCTAAACTCTCCAATGAGATTGGACCCAATTACACTAGATGCTGTTCTAACATACTAAATAATGGTGTATGCTCCAAACAGTTTATAACTTAAAACCTTACAATTTTCAGCACATGAGGTGGTCCCCTCCAGGTCAAATTAAACACACCTTGGTGAGGCAGCATGACAGAAGCTTTTACTGTTGCTGCCAAGTGTTGTACCTGACATGTAGAAGAGAAGAGCTCATTTTAGTACTCTCCACCAGTAGCGAGTCATCTTCACACACACACCCCTATTCAGGTGAGCAATATTTTAATATTTGTTTTGGTCATACCAAAATAGTATGACAGGAGTCACATTAGGGAACTTGGATTGTTTCCCACCCTCGCAACATTCTGTTGACTTTTGCTGTACTTTGTTGATATAGATGGCGGAAGCAGGACTGTCCAGTACTGAATCATGTTCCTTTGTACTAGGATGGAGAAGTTATCGGGGGGGGGAGGGTGGTAAGGGCAGGTCCCTCTGTAAAACAGTACTTGAGGTCATTAAATTCATTGCATTAGTGTGAGTCTGACTTGTGAGTTGCCAAAAACCAGTGTGCTCCAACAAATTCCAATAGAAGTCTTGTCTGCTCCAGAACAACGTATTTCTTCTCCCCTACCAAGATATGTGCAGTTCTTACTGTGAAACTATTAAGGCCCTTTCATGTGAGTCTCTTCTTCCTTATCCCTTAAACAACTTAATACCTTGGCTCCCAGGACACTGCAATTTTACATACCAGGCCACTGCACCAGTAACAACAACAATTTTCAAGGGTTGAAGCTTGTGTGACAAAACTCCATCTTTCAACAATCTATTGCTGTTTGTCTTGTGTACTGTGTTCCACTGCACACACCAAAGCAGTTAAATGTCATCATCTGAGGCCATGTCTACACTACTGGCTAAATCGGCACTGCTGCAATCGATGCAGCAGTGTCAATTTAGCAGGTCTGGTGAAGACATACTAAGGCGATGGGAGCGTGCTCTCCCATCGACATCTGTACTCCACCTCTCCAAGAAGTGGAAGCTATGTTGACAGGAGAACGTCTCCCATCGACATAGCGCGGTGCAGACACCACTGTAAGTGTACCTAAGTTACAGCAACTTCAGTTACATGATTTACATAATTGAAGTAGTGTAATATAGATCGACTTACAGCGTTAGTGTAG